>NC_044573.1:68067992-68667992 GCF_901933205.1 Camarhynchus parvulus
CTTTTGCACATTTGCAAACTAAGCCCTTGATTTAAAAAACCCTGAATTTATCCCAGGCAAATAATAGAAGAAAAACATTCCTGCAAAGTTGTGAGGAGTGTCAGGCAGATAGTCAAAATCCTGGAAATAAACTGATTTATTAGTTTTATTACTAAGATTTAAAAACACAGACAAAAATCACCAATAGTAATGTGATGATGTAGGCTATCTGTTTTCTCATATAATTTCAAAAAGTATAAAATCCCGTGCTTATAAACTAGTAGAGAATTAAAGAAATCTGGCATAATTAGCTGACAAACCTAGCGCAAAAGCTACCTCAGAAAATTGTCCAATGTATTTTCCTATGAAGTATCTGAAAGTTTATAATTTAACCATTTGCTAAACATTACGTCAGTAACTTAAAAAAAAAATGCCAGGAATCTACCTGGCAAATCCTTGGTAAACACAATATCCATACCACAGTGTTTCTAAAATACATGAGTTTAAAAAGTTTTAGGGACAAGGATTAGTTTTCAGAGCCACCGTTTATCAAGGTGCTTTGTATGTGAAAACTGATTTGAGCCTGCTGCCTTCAAAAGATTCAAAAAGTGTTTGCTTTTGCAACTACTTTTTCCTTATATTACAGTTCTTCAAAAACATTTTGTCAAACAAACACAACTGTATTTCCCTACACATTTTAAAATGCATTATTCTTGGATAAGAAGGTGTTGTTCTTGTAATAAAAAAGATTTTTGTAATCTCCTAGAGTATTGCAGAACCAGTTTGTACTTATTATTTCAGTTTCAAGAATTTAGATAGAGAACATATTTTTATCTGTTTACTACAGTATCCAGAATATTGTCAGCACAATAAAGTAGTAATGAGAAACTGGTTTATTAGGTATAAAAATATTTCAATTAACTTCAGAATTTCTAAAGCCTTTAAAACTGACTACACACAAACATCTCTGGTAATTACATTAGGTCCTGAACAACTTCATTTAAATTCTTAAAAATAAGTCTATTGAAATATAGGTACAATTCTGTCAGTAGCACAAAGGGTTAGCTTTTCTCCTCTAATTAAATTTTTAATTTGCCCTTGAAGTACATACTTTTAGAAATAAAAGTAAATGCTAACCTGGACTAATAAGAGGCCCAGCTTGGAGAAATATGTGTCATGTTCTTTTATGTTATTAATCTGCTTCATTAATTCCAGAAACATTTCAATAGCTCCTTTGCTGACCATTTTTGAACGGAGTGCTTCCTTTTCAGACATGACTTTAAGAGCTGCCATGCAATAGATGAGAGCTTCATGGTTTGTTTGTAGATCTTCATTCCACAGAACCTGCAACAAATAATCTAAAAGGAAAATCATCATTCAGAAATTTTAATATTCAAATTTATATTGGATACAATCCAGTAATGAAAGAGATTAACAACTGGAAAACTCAGATTGAACTCTTATATTTCTAATAAGTGGGCTGGAAAAATTGGATATTTGGACTGAAACCAAGAAACAATTATTGATGAATAAGAGAATGGGCCCGACTTTTGTTCTCCTAGACTTCAAGAACCAATGTAAGCTGTAAACACATAGCAGGAATCATTGAAATTTTCAGTCGAGATTTGCAAAAGTGATTGTGTGTGTCTGGAATTTTGTGTACTTCCCACTATTTCATTAAAAATCAAATGTTTTAAAGCATCTCAAATGGAGCACTAAAAGGCACAGGGGCCTAATTCAACTCTCACATTTGAAATCTGTTCATAGTCTTTTTAGATTTACTTTTTATGTACGTAAAGTTGACACAGAAGTTTTGTTTTGTGTAACCACTCTCAGACATCTGAAATGTTCAAATTTATAGTTAACATATGGCCAAGGTATCTTTTGCAGTCAAATTGAGACATTCTGAATTTAGTGGAGTATCTTAAACAAATGAGTAATCCTAACCAACATTATACTTTTAAACTTCTAGTAACTGATTCAGAGATATTTATTTCTGCTTCCTATGTTCCACTCAGTTCCAGCTGAAAAAAAAATTTTCCTGTATCATTAAACTGAAGCGATTTAAAATTTTTTTTCTGTCTCAACTGAAGCTGTGGGAAATGGTACATACATATACATACATATATATATACATATATATATATATATATATATATGAATGAAGTACACACTCTAGATTCTTGTCCAAACTCCCACCCTCACCAATTAAATCACTTGGGTTGTGGCAATGTAAGAACTCGGTTTCAGGTTCCTGCTCTGCACAGTATCAAACAGAGTCCTGAACAGTAGTTGTCTATTCTGGGATGAAGGATTAACTTATTTCTTCTACTGGAGCTGCTGCACTGCACATAAGAGTTCACAGGGACAGAAGAGGAAAAAGAAGTTGAATCTATAATCCAGCGACTGCAACAGGTATCTGGGCAGCTGTGATGATAGGCCAGGGTCACATCATCTGGGACAAGGTGGGTCCAAAACATAAAGAGTGAATGAACAAATAAAACAACACCTACCAATGCTCTCTCCTTCATTAGTTTTTTAAAATACAGGGAAAGAAGAGCAAGTGAAAGAAAATTGAATGAGGATGGAAATGAGAGAAAAATGCAACTTGTTCAAATGCTGTGTATGATGCTGATCTCTACAAAACTGTACTTCTCAGTATCCAAAGTCAACCCTGTTCTGCTTCCTGTGAGTCCTTTCCTTGCCACCTGAAAGGCCTGTCTTCATTTCTGACAACAATTGTGTGCTAAGCTTTAGGACCATGAATACTCTCAAATATTTAAGCAAATATACACATATGCCTTAACCAATAGAGATGCAATAACTGCTTGCAAGATCAAGGCCTACATTAATAAAACATACTAAAGTTTTAATGAAAAGAAAGACTTTCAATCAATACTGAGTATCATTTGGACACTTTCATTTTCTTCATATTTCTCATATTTGCAAGGGGTGGGTGGGTGTGTATGACACAAACACTGTTAAAAACACAAAAGATCTTAGAGCCATTGCTGACAGTTCTGCAAAACCATTGGCTCAATGTGAAGCAGCAGCTACAAAAAAAATACAAAAAAACCAGTGACTATTCTCAAGATCCTCCCTGATGATGGCCAACACCACAGTCAGCATTATCTCATTTCTAAAAATTTGGCGCAGACACAGCTTGAATTCTATAGATAGTTTTGTTCCATAAATCTCAAAAAGGATCCTCTGGAGTCTCAGAGAAGGACTTCTAAAACAACTGAATGACACAATATCTGCTCAAAGAGCTAAGAGGCTGACATGCCCAATCTTGAAAAGAAGAAGACAGAGTTGTGTGATAAGACTGCCTTTTAAAAAATCCTGAAGGTGAAAGGTAAACTGACTGTACAAACTCTTATAAATCCTGCAAAACTACAAGCAGGGGGATAAAGAAAAATGTATAGATTTAAAACAGCACACGGAGAATTTCTGGGAATTGTTCTATGACATCATAGAGGGAGACAGAACCAGAAAATCCAAAAAGGCAAATGAATGAACAAAAGACATAGAAACTAAAAAAGGATTAGGCAGGGATGCACCATCCAATATCCCTAATAGAACAGAAAAGTTCTGGATGCTGGAGTAGTGCTGGGTAAACAGATCACAGAAAACACACAGGCTCCTGTGCACCCCCTAAACAGCATTCCTCATCCTCATCACTACTTAGACACAGAATACTGGACGAGACCAACCATCAGTTTGACCTAGGCAGGCAATTTTTAGTCTTTCTTCAGAATTTTTAATTCTGAAAATGTTTTTTCAAAGATAAACAACTTTAACTGTTGAATTTCAACATCTAACTTACAGATAAGAAAGAATACATACCCAATAATGTATCATTTTGAATGATGAAATAATTGTTTTCATTCCTACAAATTTTAAATGCTAGCTTGCAAACACTAACAAGATTTTTTCCATCTACTTTCATCTGCAAAGAAATTAAAAGACATAAAATCACAACTAAGATCTGCATGCAAAAACACACCTAACATTCTACAAGTTCAGACACCATGGCACACTTGTATTCTCACAGAAATATTAAATTACAGCTTAAATCCTAACAATACATTAAAACAAACTGAAGATATATGCAGAATTAAAGGAAACTGAAATAACCTGAAACTCAGGTATTTTAAACTCTATTTAGCAAATTGTGCTGGCCTTAAAATAAGAGTTTTAAACTTTTAATGTATTAATATAAACAGGTAGTATATCAATAACTTGCAGGATTTTTTTCTACAATTCTCTTACAAAGTAATTCTGTATGGAAATCAGTGGTTTGGCATCTATGGCCCTACCAACAAAGACCTCCAGTACAACAGTACATGTCATACTGAAATTTACTCTCAGCTATCAGAAAACATGATCTTACGATGACAGATTGTGAAAGGGAAGGAAGGGTGGCAAAAATACAATGACATCTCTCTTCCTTTTCTCTGCACTTCAAGGGCAATTTCTTCTAGGTTCATGCTTTTTGGAAGATTACACAGAAAAATGTCTGTAAAGGAACCTTTCTTTTTAATAAGCACCACTTAACATCTCTGTGGTATCTGAGTATGTAAGTGTATCTTCTCAATAACATAACTTACACTACCTTATAGGAGAACACGACTCCCTCAACACACACACACATTACTCAGACATCTACAACACAATGTTAGTGGGCATCCTTTCACCAGTGACTGTCCATACATGCTTTGCAGAACAAAGAAGTTCTGAAGCACAACATTTAATTGAGAGTTTTAACCAGAAATATTAAAGCAAAAGATTATTTACATTCACTCACCTTCAAAAAAAAAACCCCTCCACTTTGGTATTTTCACAATAAGATCAAGATATTATTCAAAACCAAAGCTTCATTTCCATGTGTACATCTTATAATCATTGGGTTTTTAAATCCCTGCACATGTACCCCCGTTTAGAACACTGTGTCTTTTCCATGCCTATATAATATTTCTGCCACCATACACCAACTATTCTATTTTGCGCCCCTCCTTCCTCCCCCAGATGTAACTTCTCTGCTGATGTAGACGGACAGCAGACTAGTATCCCTGAGGTAGCAAACTGTACTTAGGAAAGGGTTAGTTTAGACACAGTTTGCAAGTATGAAATGAAAAATTCAATGCAAATTGTAATTCATGATTCTGAGCTTCACATTCTACCAAAGAGCATTTCAAAACACTTACAGCCAGAATAATCTTTGCCAGCTTCAGGGAAAGTGGATCTGAATCAATGTCTACAAGTTTATATAATGTCTTCAGAAGGATGTTTCTTCTTTTAAATCTTTTTCCAAGCATATTTCCATCACCCAATGCTTGATGGAGCTTGGTACAAGCTAGACAAAGGTGTTCTATATTGTCTTCTCCTTGAGGGGTGTAGGAAAGGAGAGAAAAATAAAAAGTAATTATCCGTGCCACTTTATCCAGAACATCTCAATACATGAAGACACAGAAGAACAAAACAAGGAACAGGTTGTGCAACAACAAAAATTAGACACCAAATAAATGTCTTCACATGATAATGTGATCCCTAGAAATAATTTATTCTGCTTTGTCAAAAAAGGTGACTCAAGCTGAGAAATCTTGGAGCCAAAAGAATACCTACAGCTAAAATGAAACTCACCTTTGATGCTTAATAATCAGATTGACCACAGTTTCTACCAGGAAAGTGTGTCTCTGAGTACATTCTTTAAAGCACTCCACCAAACATTAGATGTGAAAAAGGGATCATTAAGGAGCATTTTTCTCCTCATATACGTAACTTTATACATCAAACCTTGCTAGGATAAAAAAAAGTGAATGTAAAAACTTGCTAGAACTCTTCTATGTAGAGGTGCAAGACATATTTGAGTGGAATGTTGTCCTATTGACAAAAAAGTGATCTAGTTCCTCACCCAAGTCCCTGAGACTCTGTTTAAAATATACAAAAATAAAACAGAATTGCAAAAACTGCATGTCAACACAATGGAATCATGTATATGTTTACAGAGAAAAGGAGAAGTCTTGTCTATTTTTAAAATTGAACAGTGAGATTTTTTGAAAGATTTTCTTACATTTACCTTTGTCCATAAGGTGACACAAAGCCCCAAGTAAATCCACATGAACTGGCAGTATAAACTCTGCATTTCCTCAGGGTGTACTTCACAGATGAAATAAAGTCATATTCAAGGAGGCAAAGCACTTGTGATGAAACATGTCTGAGGCCCCTACCCTGTAGGCAGATTCAAGGACTGATCTCTCAAGCTGAGAAGTGCCTGGAAGCTCTCAATTTGCAATCATCACACTCAAGGAACAGCAATGACTATTCCATTTCTACTCCCATCATGACAGAAAATTTAACAAAATTTAGCATGATTCTAAATGCTCTGCTCCAGTAAGCTGTTAAACAGGAGTGGCAAGGAACCAAAACGGAAAGGTCTTACACTCCATTTCATCAAAATTAAGAACAAAAATTATTCATCACTCATCCCATGGGGCAATTTAAAGCTTAACCTCCTGAGTATTGGAATGTAACAAAATAAATTATTTGTTGCTCTCGAAAAAGAGACTTTAGGGGATTTTTTTGTCGCATTATAACAAGCACATCATATTCAGAAGAATTTAGGCAATAAATAAGTTCCAGGTTAACTTCAGATTTGTTTTTGCATGGAAAGGCTTCTGTAAATATTTTTGCATCAGGAAGGTGAAGAAAAAGGCTTTTCTATTAATATATGAAAAACTAAATGTGACTTAAGTTCATGTGCAGGGAATTAGCTAAAAGGTACAAAGTAAATGACTGCACACAAAATTAAAAAATATTAAATTACCAACAGACCCACTCAAAGCCTCTCAATTATGGAATTCTAATATTCATAAGAATTATGCAGTAAACAGTCTAAAGAAGGCAATATATCAAACAGTTGCAGGAGGCAATGATGCAATTCAGTTACAATTTGTGTTAATATTCAAGAAGTAGCAAAACTCAGGTCTTAGGGTATATGTAGTACTACATTCAATCAACTGGTGAGAAAGTATCATTAGATAATGTCATCTATTATTAGAAAAACTAAGCCATAATCAGGTTCTTATAAAAGCTAGAAAAACCCCAATACACTAACCAAATCAAGTGAAGACTGAGGAAAAGGGGCATGAAAACTGATTTTCCTTAGCTACATTCATGACAAAGGAAAGACATGATTAGATTTTACCTCTAAATTTTATATTGCTTACAAATAAAGAACACTTCACCATGCAAAACTGTAACTCAGTGGCTGATATTTGACAACCTTGGCATTAAGCAAGGAAAATGTGAAGTTACATAGCTGTTTTCAAATTTCCTGATCATTGTTTTCTATACATCAGTGACAGACATGGGAATGAGAATCCTGTCTTTTTTAAACAATTACAAATATTGGGAATCACTTAGCAGTGTACAGGTGTTTCATATTCATGAACATCTGCAAAACTATGCAGAAAAAGTTCTAATCTGTACCATGCTATCACAAACACTGCTAAAGATCCTGTAAAACAGAATTACTTGTAAAAACAAATCTACTTTCTTTATTCCCACCATTCAAATAAATACAGGGTCTACAGAAGGCAACTGAACAACTTTTTCAATGCAAAATGCATTCCAGAGTTTAACCTTTCAAGCTATACTTAATTTACTCAATTTTGCTTCAGAATTCTGAGTCATTACATGCTTTTCTGGCACATCTAACACTTTAATCACAAGTGGAAATTTTCATTAAGATTTCCTTAGTTTTTTAAAATGGATTGAGATCTTCAATAGAGTCTATGGTTAAAGCAGTGAATCTGTGCAGTACTTATTCTTAAAATTATTAGCTCAACATTGACTGCTAAGCTGGCAGAGCTATGTTGTCTAAAATAAGATAATTTGATCAGACAAGGTCTACTCTAAAGCAGTTCTGGGGTTTTTTACAGGATCACAGAATGGGTGAAGTTGGAAATGACCTCTGAAAGTCATCTGGTACAACCCCTGCACTCAAGCAGGGCCACCTAGACTGCCCATGCCAGTTTTACACTGTGAAGTCACTGAACATAAGAAAGCATAAAAGGCAATATACTCCAATTACTGTTATTATTTTGTAGTTAACAAAAATGAGTCCCATGCTTCCTGCAAGAAACAGTACAGAAAACACACCCTTTCAGAGCAGTGTTACCCACTTTTTTCCAGTTCACGCAGAATTGGTACAATCCTTGTATGCCAAAAGAAATCTTCCTCTTCCCATTCATTTATTCTTGTTTCATCCTTTAAGCCTTCAAAATACATTCAAAACAAAAGCACACATTCAGTGAAGGTTTCACTTTCTACAATAATAAATAACTACAAATACTTTATTCGTTAGTCAGAAAAAAATCTAAAAATGTCACATTTTGCTATATTCTGGGTTATTCTATGAATTAAAGATTTTCTTTCTATTTACATGTTCTCAAAAATGAACATTTCAAACAAAACTAGATGGATAAGTGGTTTGATACGTAAAGCTGTATTGTAAAGCTTTTGTTTGCTGACATTAATGGTTCATTTGATCACTGAATTGGAAGGTAATGACTACTTAAACATCAAAGTGTCCTACTATTTCTCAGCTCTGTGTTCACGTCACAGCTTATTATTTGTTAAAAAAAAATGCATACCACAGATAATCCTCTAGGATTGCAGAATTTTATCTAGTACATATGCATGATATAACACTAAGCTTGATTAACTGACCGGTCAGTTAGGGAAAAGTCCTGTTAGTTATTACATCCTGTTAGCAATTCTAACTACTTCATGCAATTAGTTTTGTAAACTTCATGACTAAACTTTTATAAAATGTATGTTTATTCCTACTCTTCACTGCATTCAGCAGTTTGTCACACGACAACCTCTGAAATGAGTAGTAAATTATAGATATGTGAAAGATATTTTGCCTCCAAAAAAACATGTCAGAAATCTTGAAGACAACCAACTCCCACTGTTCTTGGCCGCCCTCAGCCAAATAACCCCGTGACTCAGAAAAAGCTACTTTCCACTATCAGAAACCTTGTCCACTTCACAAAGGGAGTTTTTAAAATACTTAAGCTTTTTTTACTTGGCCTCAAAAAGAAAATACAAAAAAAAAAATTGTGTCACAGACATCAAGGCAAAAGTTGGCACACCTGAAAACCAGTGGACTAGAATCTTTCTGGGAACAAGAGTGGAAGCATGGATCTGTTTTCAGATTGGACAAGGAAGATGGTGAAAACACAGTTTATTAAGAAATGGAATCAAGGATTCACTTTCATATGGATGCAGTATCGCTGGTAATTATTCTGACATGCTGAACATTCTTTACACCTCCATCTAGTATTTTGTGAAGTGACAAAATTCTGGCCTTGACCATTGGGCCACTACAGACGGAGAGCCAGAGCTTCTGTGAAACTCAAGATGTAAAGGATCTAACAGTTACTCACAAGGTGCATGTAGGCATGTGTTTGGAGTTCAAGATTGGGTTAAGCTCTTTATCTTGCAGGCAACCAAGATTGTTATAAAGACAGGGTCTGGTCTGTTGATTTGTTTTTGCTTTGAGGTTTTTTTAATAGGGAAATAAAAGCCATACAACTCTACTAAATAAGAAAGCCATTAAGACTGGATTATACACATTTCTTTAAGTCATGGATTTGTCTGAAAATGTCTCCTGTTGTTCATTACTAGCTCTTGTATTTAAAGGACATTGTAAATTCCTAACAGAAATATGAAGGAACACAAAAACTACTATACTACCTGAGAACACCACTAATAAGAGGTTTGCATCACAGGAACAGTACCTCAGACCTTGAAACAGCAACTGTTTTACTTGGAACAGTAAAACAATTTAAAACTTCATATTTTAAAAATTTAGTCTTTAAAAAATAACCAAAAGACTAGTTTTTTGGTCTATATTAACTGCCTATCTACATCTTACACGCAATTAATCTATCAAATATACCTATTTCAAAAGATTATAAAAAATGCTGCTATTTCATAAGTAATACACTATATTTGATATATACATGTTATATATAAGTGCATGTTATTAGCGAATATCATTATTCTTATTATTTTGCATGGCATTTTTATTTTCTAGATCAAACGAGTTGACAATCTTATTTAAACTGATGAGTAGCCTAATTAATAAAACACTATGCAGTGTTTGCAATGAAGCGAAAATTCTGCTCTGGATAATGTAAAAGTACAGCTGAAATGAGAACACTACAGTGGTGTGCACACTTCCTTCCTTCAACCCACATATTGACTCAATAATTTATTTTATTTTCTAGCTGTAGCTACCTCTCCTAAACTGAAAGATGGAACTGACTTTTTAACTACACATATACGTAACTTAATTAGTCAAGAAATAGAAAACTTTGGGCGTGCATTTGCAGATAGAGACAAACTTCTCACTTTAAAAAAAATACTAAATCCATTTAATTTTCAGTTCAGAATGAAAAGAACAGATGCTTTTTTGTACTGCTCTGCTTCACTTGTCTCATATTCATCAGAAGAATTCAGCAAACTGAAAAGCGTAAGTGCATAATTTAAAAAAAAAATTATACCTTATATCTAAATAAGGTATAGCTTATATCTAAATATAATTATCTCTTATACCTAAATAAAAAAGAAGATAACCAGCTTTTACTAAACAACTAAGAATGACCAGACAATACACAACTATAAAGTAAAGCAACATTTCTAAATCCTGTCTCAGTCCTGGGAGATTTTTTAAGCAGCTGATGAAAAGTTAGGGTGCTAGCTATATTTAAAATATTGCAGAAGCGGTCTAGAACTTTCTAATAGAGCAAACCACAATGCAACAGAAGAAATACTCAAGGCAAAAGAATACAGCAAGTTCAAGTTGGTTGTCTCCGTTTTTCATAGGTCTTAACTGCTGCTTTGCATTCTGGTAAAAAAAAAATCACTAATCAGTCTACATTTATTGGTTGCTGTTTTTAGCATGTAAATACAAGAGCCTTAGCAACACTGAGCTTTGGAAAGCTGAGTACTGCCTGACTTATAATGTTTAGCCTTTTCACTGAATACTGAGTGGCCACGAATAGATCAATATTAAAACAGTCTACCTCCTCTCTAAAATGTCAAAGCATAAACACAATTCATATCAGAAAATAGAAATAATTTGTAAATGAAAACTCCACTCAGAATCCCATTGTAGAGAAGAAATGATGGAGAATTCCTAGTGGCATCCCCTTCTTTACTGTGGGATAAAAGATGAAGCATGCACAAACTAAGGAAGCTACATAATGTTAAAAAGTAGACTTAAAAAGAAACAATCCTAAAAACACACTTTATATTTTCAGTAACACCAACAAATTAGCACAAACGAATTAAAAGGGTTGTAAGTGTACTAACTTGCATGACATGGTAAATACTCTCTGCTCCTCAGAAAGAAATAAGAGCATAGCACAGTACAGCTATTGCCAGAATGATCTAGAATAACAGAATTTCTCAGTTCTAGAAAAATAGTAATAAAGCACAATAATAGCACAGTAGAAAGTTCAGGTTTCCATACCAGACTCTCAAATACGCACTTGTGATGTATGAAATGTGCTAGCTATGAGGAAATATTACTAAAATCTGTTACATAAAATTTGCAAAATGCATCCCTACAGAGCAATCCAAAATCTATTTCTTCAGATAATACAGGCTAGCATAATTTTATTAGTGTCTGTGCAACTGTGACAGATTACAAAAAGTGATGGGCAAATAAGGTATTAATGGATTGGCAAATTCTTAAGCCTAGATATGGGAAAAGCAAATAGAAAATACCAACAGATATTTAGAGTGAAGATCTCTCGAATATTGTTTCTCTTCACTAAGAACAGTAAGAAAACCCAATATATCTAGAAAACCAAAAAATATTGTTCAGTGAATAATAAAGAACAATACTGGCAAATCACAAGAATTACATTATTTCTATTTGACTGCATTTCACATTTTTTGAATGGAGATGAAATCCCTTTTACCTGTTACTCTTCTCTTCTGGCCTGAAGTCCTCAGCTGTGATGACTTTTTGCCAGGCTCTTCCATCTGGTCACTAAAAAATGCAGTATGAACACACAAAAGCATTATCAGAAAACTGTGCTCAAAATGCTCACTCTTTGACATGCATTGAGTTGTGCATATTAATAACTAATTGGAAAAGATGATGTTATTTTACTAAGTTAGTAAGTTAGCTGTTCATGAAAAGTTACATGTAAATACAACCTCCTCCCATATGTATTACAGAAAGCTCCTTCAGAAATACTGACATATTCACACCACAAGAGGTCACCATTATGGAACACAAAAACTAAGCATTTCTTCTTGGTCAGTATAATGAAAGATGAACCAAACTAAATTCAGACAGAGACAATTTCTCTTTTACCATCAGCTTCATTAAATATAAATATAAATTGAATATAAAACTCAACTAGCTTAAAACTGTAAGTTCATCCATTCACAAGGACAGTATTTTTTTCCAACAGGATTAACACTTTTATAATATTTAATGAGAAGATCTTTCAAAGAAACAAACCCCTGAGTAACCTTTAACGTATATATTAGAATTTCTGTGTGTGCCAGTGAATTATTACTAACTGTGTAGTGGTCACTAGTTCTGTCAGTACAACAACTGGTATGTTGCCATTTCTACTGTTTTACAGAGTAATGCCATAATTCCTGCTGATTTTATGGTCAGTCTTTCTTTGGACAGAGGAAACTACTACATACATCTATAATAAATTTATTTCTTTATTCTGTTTGCCTAGCTACACACTCAAGCAGCACTGATCTAAAAGAAATATACAAGATATAGACTCTCTGCTATCAAACTGGAATCTTTTCTCCTGTACTAAAGAGGAAAGTCTTAATCTATGTTTTCTATTCTCAGTGTATGTTTAATTTAACCCTTCTTATTCCATTTAAAGTTCATGTACCAATACAACCTAACTTCCTGAACTCCATTCTAAAGATGACAGTAGCCTGTTAGCAATGTTATTTCAATTTTTTTAAACTAGGTAATTTAGTTACTCGAAGGCTTAAAACTAAACTGTTGTTTAAGTAGTTTGCTGGATTGGTGCCTAAATCCTGTCTGTCAGTCCAGACAGAAGATGTAAGTCATCCTATCAACAGATGGAGACAGAATAAAAGACAAAGCTCTTGCAAGATCAGTTGCCTGCAAAAGGGACTGGATAGCTCACTGTGGACAGTGAGAAATTTCCCAAGCAATCACATTACAGAGGACCAGTTGCTTCATTATGGCTAACAGTGAATAGTGCTTTATTTTTACAGCATGAGGATTTAAGTGCTCCAAAATCCAAATACTTACACAAACTACCTTGAAATTATTTCAGCTCACATATAGAAATTTCTACTCCTCCGGGGAAGCAATACTTTATAAAGTAAAAATGACAAGTGTTTTCCTCTCTAAAACTATCTGACATGTCTAAGAAAGAAGGGGCTTAGAGCACACATTACAGACAGTTCAATGTATTGGTAGAAACAAAAATTTGATTTGATTTCTGTGAATGCCTTGTCCTACAAACTTTAAAAGTTTCAGAAATGTTTCTACAAGTTTCAGCCATGTCTGAAATCAAGACTACAACTTGAAAGGACACTGGATAAGCAAGAGAACAACTTCAGTCACCGTATACTAAACATAGCTATATTCAGAAATCAGTACCTTCAGAATTGTGTGTAGGCATGATGATACTACATGCCTATATGAATATGGATGTTTGAATTTGCCTTCCTCAGAGAAAGAGTTTTATAACTGTATCCTCTCTGTGCCTCTTCCCTGAAAATGTAAATCCAGGATGAATCCAAGAAACTCAACAAAGAAACTACTATGAGTTTTGTTGGAAGCAAAAGCAGATTAATATAAAAAGCCACTGAAGCAAAGGATGAGTTAACTCACCAGAGAGAAACACCACATGTGAGAGATGCAGAGTAAGACCATGTCAGTTGTGCATGAAAAGAAGCTGGGCTGGAATCTGTTGTTTTTTAAACACCAGTATCAATACCAGTATCACCAGTTTAGAGACTTAAATTAGTAGGAAAACAAATTGTGCTGTGAACACCAGCAGCACAACCATCTATGATTTTGGGAAACATCCTCATAAGTCACCCAAACTTCCATTATTTTCAGAAAATGAATACACTGAATACCTATATAATTGAGAATGGTTCGTGAGCAGGCTTATCTTTAGGGAATATGTACAATTTAGGAATTCTGTGATTGATTATAAAACCCCTTTGTGAGTCTTTACCACTCAGCCAAATTCATTTTAGTTACACAGACTTTTGGTTTGTTATCTTTACATTTTCATTTAGGATTGAAAATTAAATAGAAGTATCTTATTAAGAACAATGCAGTTAAAATATAATCAACCTATTATAAAAAATAAGTCACCTACTATTGAAGGGAACTGGCTTGTCAAGAGAGTAGTTGCCTTGGAAACAAAGTCAATTGGCAGAAATCTGATCGTCTGATAAGGGCCTCATCAAGAAATCAACTGACAGAGGCTCTGATGATTTACAGAAGAAAAAGAACTTGGCAACTGGATCATTTTGTCCTTCTCATATAAACGAAATCATAGTAGCCTCAATGAAGAACACTGCTTTCTTGAATGCACACAGAGTGTGAGGACTTCCAAAGGGAAAGTGAGCCAGTACTGGAGTAGTGTGGTGTGGTGGGTTGACCTTGGACAGATGTCAGGTGCCCAATCACACCACTCTTTTCACTCCCCCCCTTAGCAGGACTGAGGGTAGAAACAAGACAGAGAAAAACTCACAGGCCCAGACAAAAACAGTTTAATAAAGCAAAAGCAAAGGCCATTTGCAGAAGCAAAGAAAAACAAAAGATTTATGCTTAACTTCCCACCAGTAGGCAATGTCCTGTCATTTCCAAGGAAGTAAGGCTTGAGCATGCAATGATTGCTCTGGAGGACAAACCTCATAATAATAAATGCCCCCTCACTTCCTTTGTCTTAACTTTCATTGCTGAGCAGACATCATACATTACGGAATCCCTTGGGTCAGTCTTGTCTAGCTGTCCTGATTATATCCCCTCAAAACACCTTTCCCGCCCCGACCCTACTGGTGCCAGGCTGAAGTTGTAGAGAGAGCACTGATGCTGTGGAGTGCTGCTCAGCAGTAGCCAACTGCTGATGTGTTATCAACAACCCCCTTCAATGCAAAGCACAGCACTGTGAGGGCTGCTCCAGGGCAAATCAACTCCGTCTCAGCCAGACCCAACATGTGTTCAGTACTTTTTCCTGGTGAAAGAATGGATAATTAAGTGAAAGCTGCATTTATTAAGCATTTCTGCATGTTTAGAAATTTACTTGCTTGTTCTTGCCATGAGCCTCTTGTTAATAGTAAACCTGCAAACCCTCACCCTTCCATGGTGTTCTAGGGAAAACTACATTTCTACGAATTATATCCCAGAGGCAAAGAACTGAACCAGTAATCTCCAAAGAAGCTGCACACAACAGCAAGGTTTGAATCACAAATGTGAAAGTAAGATCTCAATGAAGGAGCAGTGCTTGGGCTCCTTCCTCATACCACACCTTAAATATCTGAGAACCCGACTACCTCCCTACCTGCTAAACAGTCTGGCACTGTCCCACAGATTTAGACCCTTAGCATTACCCCTGCTACAGTTTTGGCCCAGGAAAGGTGATATTCTCCTTGACAAATGCCTGAGCACAGGGCACAGATAAGCAGAGGTAGGGACATTTCCAGACACTACCTTGTGCATATTAAAAATAGTTTCATTGCATTGATATAACCTATGACACTGCAGATAGCCACCAAGCCAGAGACTTACTCCTTTTTTTAATTTTTATTAATTATTGTTAGAGATGTATGGCTGGTACCCCTGAATATTTAGTTATCAGTTAAGAAGGACGTATGGTCTAACACTAACAAGTTAATGCTTCTCTACAGAATTGTATCTATTAAGCACCTGTGGTCAGCGAGGTAGCAAAGATCAACTAGAACAAAAAGAGAACATGACCATCTTTTCTGAATTGTCCAGCTTCAAGGCATTCCCTCTTGACATTATCCTCTCCTCACAGTATCCTGTAACATCTTATATATCCTTACAGCTTTGGGAGGCAAAACTAGATAACAAAGTGGGAGAAGAACAGAGAAGCACAGTAATTGACATAGTGTAATAAAGAATGAAAAATATACAGGTTACTTTTCAAAGAGAATAGCAGGAATAAAGGGGAATGAGAAAAAGATGAGGGCAGTGGGGATGGAAAATGTCATAAGAGCCATAGTATCTCCTGCAAGTGCCAAGGCCTCACACAACTTTGCCCATCCAGATGTTACGAGCCTCTCCTTTTGCACCCATGCAAACTGGATCTGTGGACTCTCTCCTAAAGTAGAGACAGAATTGGGACTATCCCATGTAAACCAGAACCTGAAGAGATTCCTAAAAAGGCTATTAACACAGAGCTATTAACACACAGACTGTGCACAGCATGCCCTGAGTAAATGCTGTAAGGAAACCCTAGACTGTAGACACGATCTGATGTCTGGAAACAGATTTCTTTTCCATTTTTAAACATGCCCTTTTTATTAAGCCAAAGAACTCTAAATTATGAGCACACGATTTCTACACATCTATAACTGCAGAGCCCTTTCTATATCTATAGAACCACCATTCTTATCTTTTAAGTTACTTCCTCAGAAGCAAATCTAAGCTCCAGATAGTTTGTTTAACCTTAGAGCCCTTTCATATTTGGTCTTTATTTTGATAAGGTAAACAAATCTTTTTTCTTCCATTTTCCCCTCATAGTCATTCTGTTTCTCCCCACTGTATTTTCCTTCATTACATCCCCTTCAGCTCCCACAAAATTCCTTTTTCTAGTTTATTTAAAACCCAAAAATGTGACTGAAATTTTTACAAATTTTATTTTGGATCCATGATATATCAATGTTTTCAGGTCTGCAAAATTCTAGGAGAGCAATTTCTAACTTTTCACAAAGCTCCAAAAACAGCGTAGGCACTGCAGTAGATGCAGACTGTTTATACACAAATACAAGCACTGAACATCGGATTTTACCAACATACGTTGTGTGCATTGGAAAGCCAGACATGGTGTATCTACACCCAAAAATCTAGACATTTTACTAAGTGTAAGGAAGAACAGATTTTAAGCAATGCTAAGCAGATCTTGGGGGCCTGTTCAGGCAAGCCAGATGTATCAAAATGACTACTAGGCACAAAGGTGTTCTTCCAGACTGGATCAGAGTTTGGTTCCCTTGGCTGTGGATGATCCTTAGACCACTTAGAAAGAATGTTATTTGAGATTTTACTCACTCATATATTCAGAGTGTTACTACACATTTACACTGTAATCTGGGTTTATTTTCATTGCTAGCACTGTCCAGGATGACATGCCTTATGTTGATAAGGATCATTTGGCTATTTAAGCAGCTGAGTGCTTTTATTTCAATCCAAAATTCACAATTCTATATGGACTAAAAAGGGAAAAGCTGCAAGGAGGTGTTGTGGAAGTATATACAACCATTAAATCCCTAAAAAGAACCATCACAGGTAAATAGTTTTTCCTGTTTTGAGTGCTTGCCATGGGGGAGAAGAGCTCTTGTCCCACAATCAATGATGGTGCTACAACGCACCCTAACCCTCCCTCCAGGTATTGAATGATCTTGATAAGAACTCCTGCCAAGCCTTCTCTTCTCCATGCTAAATAGTTCCAGATCTCTCAGCCTTTCCTTACACAAAGGATTCCTTCACATTTTAGCAGCTGGATTCCCTCCAGTCATTTCAACATCTCTATTGCACTGGGGAGCCAGGAGCTGGTCCCAGCAGCCCAGGTGTAGTGGAGGTTTTCAAGACACAAATGAGCAGCATGCTAGATAATCTCATCTACTTTCTTTTCCACAAAAGATTGGGCCAGATGATCTTCTGAGGTCTCTCCCATCCTGAGCGGTTCTATGAACTTGGTGTACACCAGGACCTCCAGGTCTTTTTCTGCAAAGCTGCCTCCCAGCTGGATCGCTCCCAGTATATAATAGTGCCTGGGGTTGTTCCTGCCCAGATGCAGGACTTTGCACTTCTCTTTGTTAAACTGCATCACACTCCTGTCAAACCATTTCTCCAGCCTGCTGAGGCTCCTCTGGACAACCCTCTGATGTACCAGCCAATGGGTTGTTTATCTACTGACTGTCAGCACTTTTAAAAAAATTATTCAGAACTGTGGTCTCATGAACAGCCCGTGAGATCTCTTGGCAGGAGCACTGTGGAGCACTGTGCAAAGATACGTAGGGCTCTAGACCAAGTTTATCAAGGCACAGCCAAACTCAGCAGCTTTGTCTCAAAAAGAACAATAGCAGCTCCAGGGAAAGTTCAAGGAGCTAATGGTGATCCTGGGAATTAGGGCACTAAGGACAATGGAGCAAACCCTGAGTCAGCAGCAAGGGACAAAGTGGTGCAAGGGCCCCAAGGTGAAGAAGGGGAGGAGCCAGATGTGCAGCTGCAGCAAATGAGAGAAACTGCAACGGATCTTCCCAGAGCAGGTTCATTTTCACAATGCTTTTAGGAGCCGCTGCTTCAGAACACAATCCCCTCCTACCATGATTCCTCTGCTGTAAGTGTTTAGTGATCAAGAAACAAGAGTTCTAACTCTAAACCAAAATTACTGATGTTAACAAGACATTGCCCTGTAGACTTTGAAAGGAAGTATAAACAACATTCCAGTATTTTTGCCAAAGCAACTAGTAGGAAGTGTTTTTAGCTTTTGGCAAAATGAGAAAAATTAGTATTTAGTTTTGTCATTTACTCTCACAGAAATTAATTTTTCCACATACCAATTAACATTTGCATTTCTCATTAATCCCTTGATTCCAATTTCATTATACTATCCAGATATTTCATGTTGCCAGAAGGACATCAGAATTAGTTTCTGGTATTGCCTTGCATTATTTGAATAGTAGGGAATATGTCTTTTATTGCAAACCCAACTGATTCCTTCCTGACCATAACTTCGCACTTGAAAAGCACCCTATCCTTTTAGACAAAGAATTGACCTTCACTGAGCCACTTAAGAGAATCTGTCCCTATTTTACTCAGTTACCACAGAATCTTCCATTCTGTGGTGTCATCTGAGGAACAAACAAGACAGATAAACACAATCTGGAAATAAGCCTCAAAGAAAAAAAAACAGTGTAATAGCTCAATTTTTAAAGACTATTTTCCTTTTCAAAAAAACAATGGAGACAAAATTACTGGCAGACAGCTAAAAGAGATATAAAATAAAGTATTAAACCAATTACACACAATTTGAGTCAGTTTTACTTCTCATCCACAAAACTTCTCAAAAGCATGAAAATAATTTAAAACCTGGTAATGTAGACGTCCTGAAATTATTTCAGGAACTGCAGAGGATTATAAGGAACATAATAAGAAGAGGAAAAAAACAAAGGGACTGAAAACTATAATCAAGTGTATAACTGATACCACTGATATGTGAAAATATAACTAGTAGAAAGACAACATCATTTGAAAAAATATATTGACAAATAGACCAACTCTCTGAGTCATCCTAAAGATGAGTAAATAACAATCCTGTAAACACAATCACGGGAATAGCTCACTCACTTCTTATGACAACTCCAGCGAGCAAAAAAATACAGCATTTCTTATTTATACAGGCTGCTGATGGAGAACCCCATGCACATGTTAAACAGTATGACTTAAAATAATAAACAAGGTTGATGAAAAACCTCTATCCTTATCCTTTTTATTCTTCACAGTCTTTGCATACTCTGTCAAATATTGAAAATATTAACAGTATCTATTTGTGGCAGAGTACCTTTAAGCAACCAGACAACTGACAGTCTAATTCTAACCATAAAAAATATCTAAAACATTAGCCTAAATATATTTGAGTCTGAAAACCACATCCTCGCCATCTTCCTAACTTGAATCTTGAATAAACATTGCATTTCTAAACAGAAAATAAATTTCAATCCATTGTTACTACAGGCCTACCTAGACTGAACTGACATTTCTTCTCTACCCTTTGTGTGGCACACTTTTCCATTCCAGAATTGCAATTCAATTGGTATTAAGGACTCTCAAGACCTAGATCACCCAGATTTGGAGACCAATTATTTGACCTGAAACTAAGTGCTAGAGTGGAAAGTCTCTTTAGAGTACAGGGTAAAAATGAGCCTAAACTCCACTGTCTCTTTTGTGAGCTAAGAGACCAAAGTTACCTCTTGCCTTTTTCTTTAGAAGTCTGTAACAAGTTCTGAAAAAAATAATTCTTCTTTCCCAGTGTTCTCTCAGTATCCCTTAACCCTATACCAAACCAGGCGCCTTCTTGAAAGGGTAGGTGTCACAATCTGGAAAACACTGTAGAAAGCTCCACCTATGAAGGATTTCCCACCACTCAAAATCAGTTATCCAAATAGCCAGGGGAACTGAGGCAGAAATAGATAAAGATTAGTGGGGAGCAGGTTAATTTCCTGTTTTCCCGTCTTTATGAGAATCCCAAAAGTTGTCAATATACATAAATTAAAAAAAAAATACAAAAATACTGAAAAAAGTCTGGAGAGTCAGCTACACCATACTTCAAACTAATAGCTACACCATATCACTCATTTCAAAAAATTCATCCAGAACAAAACAGAATGGGTGTTCACCTCAGAAAAAAAAAATCATTCTCCTCTGTGGGAATCTTCTTCTTTGAAGAGAAAAAGAATGCATATTTTGAGCACAGATGTGAAGGTAGTTCAAGCAACCAGAGAGAAGTAATTTCCAGCGGTCCCCTCCAACCCACCCTATTCTATGAATGTATGATTCACTTTATCATTTAATTCTTTGCTTTTATCACTTTCTATTGAAATATTATAAAACTCTAAAAAAGCACAAGAAGGAGAAACTATTCTCATGGAAGAAGAATATATTTCAAGGATACTGTAAAATAGGCATTTAATAAAGAGAGCAATGGTGAGAGAAAACAGGGCACAGTACATCTTCTTTATAGTACCTGCTAATCCTTTTGTAGCTTTTTATAAAACTCACTTATTAAAAAAGAACAAGCAACTTGGGAATGAACTGTTTGCCTCCAAACTCTTCCTCACTCAAGGCACCTCTGCTTTTAAGAAGTCCTGGAATGACATCTAAGCTTTCAGAATACTGAGAAATTGGAGTAGGAAAAAAAAATCATCATTCTTTCACACCCGGGAAACTGTTGCTCTTCATCAGCAAATATGCCATCACTGTTAACACTTCTCTTGAAATATATGAATGTAGAAAACATTTCAGAAGTTTCACTTCTATAGCAATCACAATAGATGGCAAGGCACAATGGTTAGAGGAAGATGTAAACAAAACTGAGCTTCCTTATGATTGCCAGAAATTGTTCCTAGCTTTCCTGAGGCAACATGTCAATAAATTCAATCTGCTTCAATTAATATACCTATTCTATTACATCTAGAATGTTATTTGCAAAACAGAATTGCAAACGAAATGGCAAATGGCTTTTTCCCTCAAAAGGTCATTTTCTTTTTTTCCCCCAGTACCTTTACAAGGCAGCTGTGATTTCATTAGTACTGTTCATTCTTTTCTTCAGTCTTTGGGACAACAAAAGAATGTGAGACAGAAAGTGATCAAGTCTCTTGTTGGAATAGAATACCTCCCTTCTGTTGTCTTTAAAATAAACATAATAGCACTAATGGCAGGAATCTGCCATGCTATTTTGCCATGCTCTACTGTTTCCTCATTAGCAGAAAAATGGTTTAATTAGGAAAGGTATTTCAGTACATGTAGGAACTGTAGGGAAAGGGGAGTAGGAAGTCCCATGCCTCCCCCTGTATGAAGTGTGCTTTATCTACAATCCTCTTGCTTAATTCCAGTAAGGATTTTAAGTCACTGCAATACAGAATTGAGGTTGACACCTGCTTCATATAGAAAATGACAGGACACTAGATAATAAAAGATTTAACATTCCTTTAAGCTTTCATCCTATTACTTCTGAGTGCAATGTACTTTAAATACAAAATACCTTGTAACCCTATACAAGATGCTTCAAGTATTTATGATACAGAACCAGATGCAATCTAACCTAACAATCATCTAGTAAACATGTTCCACTGAGAAAGAACGCCAAATCACTCACTGCAATGGCCCCTCTGTGGTTCTGGAGCCTTTTACATACAACTATCATGAAGACCAAACTCAACAAACTATATGGAAGGTGAGGTTTGTGGTACCTTTCAACTGCTGTGTCAGATGAAGAATGACATCTCTGAACTCACCCAAGCACACAACTTGTGGAGTATCATACACAAACACTGGACCAATGTGCTCTTTGGTTTTAGCAAGAAGATACAAGGTATGAGAGCAGCTGAGATTATCCACACCCATCCCACCACATGACGGCCTGAACTGCTTGGGCTGATACAGATGAGAGACCTTTGTCTGTGGCTAAAGGGAAAGCATTTTGTATTATTCTTGTGCATCTTGCAGCACTGCAGATATACATGGTGCTCTAAGCCAAATGAGCACCTAAATGGTGTCAGGAAGCTTTGATTCCTAAGCATTGGCAAAAACCAGCTCTGACTCGAGTACACACAGAGGACTCACAGGAGAGGTAAAAATGGGCCATTCAAAAATACACAGCTTGCATCCAACACAGAAAGATGGAAGAATGTTATATTTTTCTTCCATTTTGGAGAAAACTAGTCAGAACAATATTGGAAAGCAATTTTTTGTATTATGTTAAGGCCAGTAATTTGAGATCTAATTTAATTGATGTATGAGACTCATGAATGCAAAAAGCACCAGTAACAAAAATGCAAAACCAAAAATTTGCAGAGCTCTTGTTCTTACAAGGAGAAGTGTACAATTTTGAACAGACAAGCCTAATGGAAGCATGCCTAATGGGTTAGCTGCTCAATTATACATTCAAGTTTTAAAATTATGATTGAGAAGGAAGGTCATTGTTTTGAATTAGCAGAAGTATCAACTGACCCTTTCCTGTGAGAGGCACTTGTACACCATCAACCAAAAAGCAACCCAAACAGAAAGCAGAACTGAACACAGCAGGATGCATATTCCACAAAAGGAACTACCCACTTCCACTGCAACTCTGAAGTACTTCACATCACACCTTTATTAAATAAAATTCAAACTACAGTCATTTATGGAGTATGATAATCCAACTAGTCTTCATCTAAGAAGTTATTAGATCACTGATTTTAAAGAGAGAAAATTATATTGCAGTAAAGTATTCTCTTTGGTGCTTAACTTTTTTTTCACCTATATTTTTCATCTCTGCTCTTATTTTCTCATTCTTCCTCCACACTCATGGAGCTTTTTCTTTGCTACAAGTCTTCATTCTTTTGGAATCTGTCTTTTTAAAAAATCCTGCTTACAGTGTTACATAAAAGAGTCCTATGATAGCTCCATTATGTATCATTTACTGTAACAGCCTCAATGGACAACATTCTCTTAAATATTAAGTGCTATCATCAAGTTAGTAAATGAAAGGCCTTTCATTTTATAAAATTAAGAACATAGTCTTTAATATCAAAGGTGCTTAAGAATATCCAGGGAAATAGCTTTTCCCTAATTGTACAAACATGCTAGAAAGAAGATACCTACTGGCAAATATGTATTTTTAATAGTGAACAAGTTTTACAAGGATGTGTTTCGAAAATAAAGTGTTTTTCATTCTTTGTTGCTGAGATTGCCAGATCTGTCAATGTTATTAGCACAAAACAATTGTTCATCTGACTGCTAATGCAGCAACTGATATACCAGCTACCCAGAGGGCCATGGGACTATTGCTCCCTGTGCAAGAATTCACATCTGAATCAAAGGAAAAACAAACTACTTGATTATGAATTAAGGAATGGATATGATATTCCAGGTACAGTAAAAACAGACTGCAGGCATGTGAATCTCATTAATCTTTTACACCTATTTGGTCATGCCCAAAAAAAAAAAAGACCTAAAAATTAAAAGTCACAAAAAACTCTGCTTCTATTGCTAAAGAGTTTTAGCCTGGTTTTGGTATATGATCACACACCAGAACTGAAAGCATGGCTCTACTCATCTGTCAAGCTAAGTGAAGATAGTATAGCACCTTAAAACAACAGGACTAAACTTCTAAAAGCAAGCACACTAAATTTAAACTTGAGGATTTTACACATGGTGATTAGAAGACTTAGTTTTGAAATGTTAATGATCAAACAATCACATCAAACAAATTTATACCAACAATATTTTACAAATTAGTCTTTTGAATGTAGAAACTTCCTAAAAGAAGAAATGTAAATTTTTCTAATAATCTAAACACAGTTTCATTTTAAAGCATATGTAATGTTATCTTCAAATACCATTAATTTTAAGCATTTTGATACTTGCACAATTGAGTGTCTAGGAAGAAGGCTGTATGGAAGATGCACATTACCATACTTGACCAATGCTGACCTTTCTCCTTGCAGCTGAAGTGAAAAGTTTCCTGGTGTCCCTTCCATGGAGTCTTCACTTCCGGATCTGCTGGTATGTTCATTACAAATTAATTGTCTACTCTCATCATTAAATGATGTGTACGACTTTTGTTCTGCTAAGCAGTTATTATTACTTCTGTCAAGACTATTCATCATCATAGTTGGCTCTTCAAGTTTCGTTTCATCTGAAATAGTCAAAGAGAACACATTTTGTTCAAGTGTTATTAATTACTGCTTGTCGTGTTACATTATCAAAATTTGCTTTTATTAATTTAAAAGGTGAAAAAGCTTAAGACCATTAAGAGTAAGGTAGTCAATGTCTTCTTATGAACAGTATTTCTTAAAGTCTTTTGGGGCTGTGTTTAAAGTTTTAATATTTCATCTTCTTTACTTCCCTTTTACAAATAGGTGGATTGTATCTGGAGGAAAAAAGTGATTGTATTTCAGGACCTGAATATTATGAAGGAACTCAGGAAAAAGGTAGCTGTTAATCCTGTAGCTTCTACGTACATAAAAGAAGAACCTCCACAAATAAAACCCCTCACATAACATTTGCATGATCCCAAAAGGGAAGAGACCAAGGCAGGTTACAAATACACTAGCTTCTCAACTTCTTCAATTAGTAACATCAGCTTATTAAGGCTATATGAAGAGACACATTATATAAAGATTTATAGAATAAATACATAAAAATGAAGTAAACTTTAGTAGGTAAAAAGTGAAATATTCAGTTTATAACGAAAAGTAACAATCCCGGACAACGTAAGAACTGTCATTATAAATCAATCTTCTGAAATAAAGACAGAGTCCCAGCACACTTCATTATAAGCCAACATGCAGGAAGCCAAGATGCCATTTCCCATCTTCAAGAAAATTACTTTTAAATCCCACATTTGGTGACCTTTATTAAACATCCACTAATGAAACTCATAACAACAAATACGATGCAGTTGGAGGCCTGTCAAGACATATCGTTCCTTTTTATTCCTCCTTTTAGGCTCAATAATCCATCAGGGAATCTCCTTAGATGATGGCATCTCATTATCTCTTCAAGCATGTCAGCATTTAAGGTTAATTTTACTCACCGATGACAACTTTCAGTAAAATTCCATTACTTGGAAACCCATAAGAAGAAGAGGCACCTGAGTAGTTTTCAGCTCATTTTCAGTAGTGCAAGCCAGCATCATTTTGGGAAACCAGAGTTTCAAAACTGCCTTAAACCCATTTAAATACTTCCAGAATTCACACTGAAAGGACACACAAGTCCTTTAATATGTTAATAATTTATGTAATTACCAATATTAAAACCCATCATGCAGTAATCTTTATAGCAAATAATATGTATAAAAACATTCTTACTCTGATCCAGAGGAACCACCTTAGCAGAAAATAAATCTTTCAGAGAAGTTGCTCTAAATAAGCGTTTGCAAGCTTTGCTGACTTTTCTAAGCTCTGCAGCATCAGCAGGAGGTGTTGGATAGAAAACAGAAGCTTCATCTTTTTTTTCAGAAATTGCTACTACTGGTTTCTGTGACAAAAATAAAGAAGAGTTTTAAACAAAAGCACAGATAATTTAATTTTCATTTAAGTAAAAAATTAAAAAACCCAAACCCACATAACTTCTAACAGAGGGCTAAGTTCAAAACAGAACAGAAGTTACACTGGCTTGCTCATTAAGAAATTTTCATATCCTGAATCGAATGATATCATTCCACCAAACAAATCAGATGTCTATACCATTATCACCACAGAAAGCCAACATTCAGGAGTGCAGAAAACAAAACCTAGCTTGAGTAGAACTCAGGATTATTTATTCCTCATAAGTACTCATTTAACTACATCTGCAGCAAGCTTATTTATCAAAGAAAATATTGTGCCAATGATTATTGCTAACAATTCTAGAGCTACATCTATTCTTTGATTTGCTTTTGAGCATTAAAACAGTATTTCCAAAACACTCCAAATATCTTCACATCATATCTACTACTTTCTATCACACTGAGACAAATCGCACAGATCCAGAAACATGACAGTCCTAGTTTTATGTCAGTGTCTTGCATCTTAGAGGAGGTGAACAAGTCCCTGAATCTCTAGTATCAAGCACTTGTTGTGCCCTTGACCTACATAAAGTACTGACCTCTAATATCAATACCAATTTCCTTAAAATAAAGAATCCACTAGAAAGTCTCCAGCCGATACTTCAGAGCTCTCCATAGTATTAAGGAGCCAGCAGGTGAGACTGACTACTTACAACCACCATAATTAAGACAAACTCTTAATTTACAGTGTATTAACTTACATCCATTGATAAAGCAAAAAAAAAAGCAGGTTTTGCATTGGTCAGTAGTTTTCTCTAATTTTTTTCCACGCTCACAAAATACATGAAAATTTAACACCAGTTATTAAATCCAAATGTAGATATACTTAATCTAAATAGAAGTATGCTCAGAATTTTTTAAACTTGATTCATGTAAATACATTCCCTTATCCAAATTACTGAAGTATAAAATTTCTTAGATATTTCCCCTAATTCCCTAAAGAATTTACTAAAGGTTCCTGGAAAAAACAATGTATACAGCAAGCACATTTAATTGCTATAGCATTGCTCTGTTATCTCTGGTACTAAACAAACAGTCGTGACTTAATCTTTTATTTAAAGACTAAACATAAAAAAACTGTGAAAGAGCAGATACACTTATAAATTGAAAACAATTCACAGCTTTCACAGAGGGAGAAAAGTGATTCTTAAAGGACCTCTATCTGTTTCGAAATAAAACTACAATCATGACATTTTATAGAAATATAAGCCAAATAGAAAGCAACCTAGTTACCTTCAAGTTACTGTTCACAGAACCACAGAATAGATGAGGTTGGAAATGACCTCTGGAGGTCCAAGCCCTGTATTCAACTGCAGCCACCTAAACTCAGCTGCCCAGGACCATGCCAAGAAGCTTTTGAAGATCTCTGGGTAACCCGTGCCAAGGCCTTGTCAGCTCACAGTGGGAAAAGAGGCTGGTCCCATCCTCTTTGCACCTGCCTTTCAGGTATTTACATCCATGGATAAGGTCCTCCCTTGGTCTTCTCCAGGCTGAACATTCTCATCTCTCCTGTCCCTTCATCACTTTTGGGGCCATTCATCAGATTCTCTCCAGTAGCTCCATGTCTTTCTTGTACTGTGGAGCCCAGAACTGCATACAGCACTCCAGGTGTGGCCTCACCAGTGTTGAGTAGAGGGGAAGGATCATTTCCCTCAACCTGCTGCCAACACTCCTCCTAATGCAGCCCCAGATACCATCAGCCACTTTCCTAACAGCCAGGGCATGCTGTTGGCACATGCTCATGCTCATGAACTTCACCTATTTTAGTAAACTTACACTGAAAGAAAGCTGACTCAAGTATGTCTTCCGATTCTTATTAATGTCACTTTGAATCAGAAAGCAACACAGCAATATTTAAGTAGTTTAAATTATTTTCGGGTTTCTTTTGGGGGAAAAATGACAAAGCTGACTTTATAAGTCTCAGACTAATGTTACAACAAGCCTCCACTTTTTCCAAACATCTTTAAACCATTTATTTTCCTAACACTACCAAGACATATTTTTATATCAGTACTGCACGAGTTATTTCCAGAGTACTTACGTGAGTCAGTGGACTTAGACGAACACCAGAATTCGGTCTTGATTCAGATGAATCAGAACTGGATTTATCAAGACTAATGAAGAAATGAAACATAATTAGAATAAAGCAGATCCAGAGTTGTGTGATCAGCTGTTTTTTTTAATTGCATGCTTCTTCCCTTTGCCAGTGAATATGGGGAAAGGGAAGAAAGGAAAAGTGACAAGAGCATATCATGGTAACAAAACACCACCTAGAAATAATTTTGAGATAGTAAAAACTTTGTTTGAAAATGAGCATTTCAAACTGCAGGACCTAAAATTTCACATTTAAAAGATCTTAGAAGGCTCTGAAAAAGATCTAGCACATAGGTTATAGGAAACAAGCAAGCTTTCATATGTTCTAGGAAAAAAGGTGAAGACTATTTCAATTAAAAGCATTCAATTGTCTCAAGAAAAGGTAAATAACAGACTATTCTCTTATGCTATTTTACACATAAAAATCTAGTGTAGTGACTGCCTCTGGTAGCTCTAATCCAGAGAAACTTCCTGGACATGTAGATTAACACCAACAGTAAAGATCATTAGAAGAAGGCAAAGAATGTGATTAGGAATACAGATTAACAAAGGGAAAATAACCACCAGAAGCATAATTAGAGAATCAAATCTCTTGCTGCTAAAGGATATTTGAAAACATCTTAAAGCCACAGTACCTAAAAAGTACAGGACATCTACTTTGAGGACATTGTGAGGATTGAGACCCAAAAAGTTTCCTTTGTTCATCTGTAGGTGTGAATGGTCTTTGAGTTTTTACTGTTTGTAGAGCATCTCTGGCTTCATTTACAATCTCAGAACTGGTCCTAGGCTTTGCCACTGACAGCCAGTAGAATGGTTCTGCTTTTCTTCTGTTTTCAGTCTTTGAAGCTTGCATTCCTCTGCAAAGTACTGCACAGGAAGAACACTGGAAAATGTGTGAATGACACAAAGTATTATGCTAGTTTTAAATTACAAACTATTAATTCATCACTGGTTATGCTACTACAGTAAATCCTAGACAGTGCTGAAATAGTGGGAAATAAGGTACATTGATAATGCATTTCCTCTCTATTCTTCAGTTCTGCAGGAAAACACTCAAAAACAGAAAGCATGGAGGATCTACCGACAGTTTTCTTATAGGATACTAAAATATGTCCCTGTGCTTCATGGGCCAAATGTGGTCCTCTACAAATCCATAGAGAATCTGTTTCTTGACACTTGGTTACTTGTGAAACACCACAGCCAAAACAGGAATTCAATAATATGCTGCAAAGAGACAGGTTTTTCCAACTTAGGAAAAGCCCGATACATATTATTGACCTTAACCAAGGGCAGCTTCCCAACATGTCAGATGCATCATTATCAGTAACTGAAACAGTCAGCAGCAATTGATAAGCAGAGATGAGGAAGAACATGCAATCCATTTTTTTCCTCTGAAAGAAACAACTCTCTAACTCAATCCCAAGCACAGGCAAAGAAAGACAACACTAATATAAGTTATAGACCCAAACTTCCAATCAGCATTCTGTCCTGCCGTAGTTTCTGGGAAATGCAGTGGGCAGTGACAGACTTGCTCCGTCACCTCCTGGACCCACAACCCATCACTATCATGGCGCAGTTCTCTGTAGGTATCATCCTTGTCATTTTACAGCAAACTCATCGTGAGTCTTACACCATGCAAAATTCCTCTTCTGCTTTCAAACTTACCTAAAAACAAAAATATGTTTCTGCACTGTGACTCAGACCATCTGGTAACTTCTATTCTCTTATACAGTTTATGACAATGAACTGACAGTAGATCAGACACCATCATCTGTGTTATTTCTAAACTATGGAGTAAAAAAAAATTTCTTATATCCTTAGTTTCTTAGTTCAATTCTTCCTGTTCTGCAGCCTAACTTTTCCAGCTGCTTCTTCTTTCTTTGAGAGCCTGCACATTCTGATAGTGTCTGTCATTGTTGCACATCCAGTATAACATTGGATAAGGAGAACTGCACCAACTCTTTCACTAAATGATGCATAATTAAAAAAACCTCAGGAACAGATCAGGGGCCTGAGACTATCAGTGTTTTTAATATTTCCAACTACCATTAATATATTACTCGTCTTCACTGTGACTGAATTTTGTTCTCTAGGCTCCTTACTCTTCCCTCTATTAAAATGTGATTAAAAAAACAGTAAGGAGTTCCACTGCAGCTGTCTGTTTAGAAAAACTTACACAGTCAGTTCTCACTGGAAAAAGCAAGATAGACTATCATTCCCTATGCCCCCTGCTACCAGAATTTTGACCTTAAATGGAAGGTCTTCTCTGTAGGCCTTATGTCTGATAAGTTGGCAATGGTCCTGTGCAGGGCCAGGAGCTGGACTTCATGATCCTTGAGGGTCCCTTCCAACTCAGCATATTCTGTGATTCTGTAATTTTGCTCCCCAGTCCCAGCAGGAAACAGATAGAGGGAAGACTGCAGTGTCAGTGGGGACAGCATAACTGGTACACACAGATCTTGTCCCTCACCACTGTCCCATTTCCCAAGTAGCCTTTAACTTGCACAAGTGAAGAGCTCCTCTCTGACTCCCTGCTGGGAAGCAGAAAAGTATCACAGCAGTGTCTGAAAAGCCATACTTGGGCTCTTGTCCTTATTCCCCAGTTGTTTACTCCAGAAGTCTGGTCTTTGCTACACAGGAAGATTTTAAAGCCATAGATAGCAGTACAGGATCCACACATTAGTCCCAGCAATGTCCAGAAGTGAGACAGCTGTACTCTCACAGCTCTTATCTCAGTTCAATCAAGATGAGAGAAGCATGGCTGGCTACATCAGATATGGCACCACACTGGCTCTGCCATCCTCTTTCCCATCTCAAGACTGGTGTCATTTAATTGCTAGGGTGCAGAGTGGGTGTGTTTGCAATCACTAAGCACAGCGAGGAGAAGCCCTGTATTCAGGCTATGAACATTCTGCTCTCTGACACCCGAATCCATGTTCTGTCTGCCCCAGCAAATCTCTAGAACAGTTAGCACACAGGTACAGGTTTAGTAAGAATCCCAGAATCGCTCAGGTTGAAAGAGACCTTTAAGATCACCAAGTCCAACAGCCAGCCCCGCACTGCCCCTGTAACCCCTAAACCACAACAACCAGTGCCCGATCCAGACGCTTCCTAAACACGTCCGAGGCTGGTGACTCCATCACCTTCCTGGCCATCCTATTCCAGTGCATGGCCATCCTTACAGTGAATTTTCTTTTTCTAATGTCTAATCTGCATCTCCCCGTCTCAGCTTAAGGCCATTTCCTCTTCTCCTTTCACTGCAGGCGCGGTAGAAGAGCTGGGCCCCCACCTTACTACATCCTCCTTTCAGATGTAAACAACAGCTATTACTAGACATAGTTCTGATTAACAGAAACTTACCAATCACAACTGATGCACTTTCACCCCGGTGAAATTCTGACGCAGAGAAATCTCTATCAAAGAGAAACAAGAACGAAATTAAGAGAGATGAGTTCTCAGCGGAGTGAGGTTTTCAGCGCAGCCGTGGGATCCCAGAGGAAGCCCCCAAATAAGCAGCACCTGTGGAGTAAACGCTGTCCCAACCCACACGCGGCAATCGCGCCTCTCTCCCGAGCACGGCGAAGCTGCCGGGAAGCGGCACAGGGATTATCAGTCTCGGGCCGCTTTCCAAAGCCTCCCGCCCGATTTACCGCACAGTCCGGCCCTTCGCCCCCGCCCGGCCAGGCGGCACCCCCAGGGACGAGCACTACGGCCGGTGGGGGCACCGGGCGCTGCCCGGGGGACTCGGTCGGGACCCGCCAGCGCCTCCGCAGGGCCCCAGCCTCGCTCGGCCGCCCGCCGTTCCCATAGCAACCGTACGCGCCGGGCCCGCGCCGGAGCGGGGCCGCGCCCCCTGCGCCGCCGCCGCCGCCGCGCCCGCGGGGCCGCCCGGGCACCCGGGGCGCACGCGCGGGCACCTGCGGGCGCGTGCGCGGGGCGGCTGCTGCCGGGCCGGGATGACGTGCCCAGATCCCAGGGATGGCGTGCCCAGATCCCAGGGATGGCGTGCTCCGATCCCGGGGATGGCGTGCCCCGATCCCCGGAGATGGCGTGCCCCGATCCCCAGAGATGGCGTGCCCCGATCCCCAGAGATGGCGTGCCCAGATCCCGGGGATGGCGTGCCCCGATCCCAGGGGTGGCGTGCCCAGATCCCAGGGATGGCGGGCACCGATCCCAGGGATGGTGTGCCCAGATCCCCAGAGATGGCATGCCCAGATCCCAGGGATGGCGAGCCCAGATCCCAGAGATAGCATGCCCCGATCCCAGGGATGGTGTGCCCAGATCCCAGGGATGGCGTGCCCCGATCCCACGGGCAGTGCCCGGATCCCAGGGATGGCGTGCCCCGATCCCAGGGGCAGTGCCCGTGCGGGCTCTCGCCGCAGCGCTGTCCCGCAGCACGGTGCATTCCTGGCGGAGAGCTGTCCCCCGTGGGCAGTGCTGGCCCGCGCTCATGGCCAGCGTGGTGGCGGCTGGCACAAGGTCAGGGCACAGCTGGCAGAAGTTACTCCATGTGCCAATTTAGGGACGCTAAACGCAGACATGGGGCCCGGTTTAGACAGGAGGTGTTTTTTGTTCTCTGCTGGGTGCAAGTTGATTTGTGCAGGTTACACAAATCAACTCCGATTCTCAAAAATGTACAGAATCACAGAATCAGTTAACTTGGAAAAGACTTCTGAGATCATCGAGTCCAACCTACGACTGAACACCACCATGCCAACTACACCATGGCACTAAATGTCACATCCAGTCTTTCCTTAAACTCCTCCAAGGGTCAGTGACTCCACCACGGCCATGGGCAGTCCATTTCAATTACACTAAATATACATTATAGCAAACAATTCACAGTTCATTGGAAAATTCTCCTGTTGGTATTTAACCTTTATTGGTTTAACGATTTTCTTGCTTCTTATCCTAATTAGTCCTCATGCTCAATCTTTCTCTTCTTTTGAGTTGGTGGGATTCTTGAGTTGGTGGTCAGTGGTGGTTGCGTCTCCACCGCAGCTGGAATCAATTCCTTGTATTATAAAGGGCACAGGACCTTTGGCCAGACAGGTCACAAGAGACACAGCAAGTGACAATAGATAGACAGGTGACAGAGCAGGAGCTGAACGCTCACAGGATGACCCCAGACTGTTGGATAAAAGCCCAGGTGATCCTCTGTTCAGGGTCAGTCCTTTAAATGATGCCTGTTTCACTGATGACAAGACTCTGTTTCCCAACCCCCTTCTCATTCTCTGTAACTCTCTGCGTGAATTGCTGGCTATTTCTGACTCTTCAGGTGTCAGCATCATTGTAATACCTTCTCTCTGAGCTCAGATTTGCAGGTCCAAAATGGAGACATTGAAAGTTTTCCAAAGTAAAAAACCAGGGTCTCAGACACAGTGTAGCAGCGGCCACAAACTGCTGTCCTGTGCCTGGGTCACTCTGGTCAGGCAGTGAAGGTTGGATTGCTCATGTTACTGGTTCCCTGGCAGGGCAGAAGTGCTGTCACATCTCCCACTTGCCTCCTGTTCTCTGGAAGCCAAAAGATGGACATTTTCACATTGGCTGTAGCACAGCTTCACACACATGGGTCCCACAGGCCAGATGGCTTTGTTGGAGTGGCACAAAGGGGTCACTTGCAGTGACTTCCCCAGGCTGCCTCCTGGCAAGGTCTCACCCAAAATGCATCCACCGCCAGGTTTGGGTCCCATTGGCCAGGTGAACCAGACGCTCCCTGAACAGCTCCCTCATGTACCTCCTGCTATTGCAATGAGTAATGTGATCACAGCCTGTATCAGAAAATCTCCAGACGTGTAATAACAACAAAGACAGGCCTTTTGTGGCAGGTGGGTTGTTTGTGACTGACTTTGTTCGCTCTCTCTGAATGCGTTTTGAAATTTTTCTAAAAACTGCTGTAGGAGGGTAGTTGTTACCTTTGTGAATAATAGAAAAACACAACAAATACAGCTCCATCTGACCAAACTTCTTCCTTTGTTCCTTTATTGTATACTTCAGATATATCTGAAAGCACTCCCCTAATAAATTCATCCTCTATATATATATTTATATGTAAATATCTATAAATCTCTTACTAGCTTGAAGTTCCTATTACTAATCGCTTGCTAACGTAACTTTTACTTTTTCATGTTTGCCACACAAGAACCTTGTGGATATTTTAAATTTAATTTGTCTTTCTGATTTTTATGATAAGCTTTGTTATGCTACTCTCTTCTAGAAAAATACCCTCTTCCAGTTCCTTTTTTGATTCTGACAGGCATTATGATAGCAGTAAAAAGATCTCCGTGTGTAACGCTACCTGGTTTACATAACACATGCCATTATCTCTGCTAGCTTCTACTTTATCTCTAATTATTAGGCATCTAGTCCTCTTTCTTTGGCAGCCAAGTTCAATACTTCAGAAGTAATGAAAACCGTGTTATTATTGTACCCGCTTTTCTCCGTATATTGTTCTTTAAAAGCCAAAAGAATGTGTGTGCGTGCATGTATGTATGCTATTTTCAGATCATTCACAGTTAGCTCATTTTCTGTTACTTTCTTCTGAACCTTTCTTTTATTGAAATAATACAAGAGAAGTTTCACAGAAAAATGTGTAGATCTGTTTCCTGGTAAAGCCAGTTTGAATTTCTTTTTACTGTTATCATTCTTTAAACAATTTTTAAATCCACCCAGTTAAACCCACTAAGCCTCCTTTCTTGGCTTCTTCTTTAATCCTTTTCATATGCACATTATTTCTCCTCTCTATTTTCTAGGTCATCAAATTGAAGGGTTAAATTTTATTCATTTTCTGAGTTTGGGCAATTATAGCAAATATTTCTTTTGTGATCTCTCTGCTATGTCTCAACTGTTATAAGTTTTCTCACTTAAATCCTTTCCATCCTGTGCTTTTTATTGAAGGAACTCTCTCAGCATCTCTTTTAAATGCAGGTACATAATTAAATCTTGTTTGCAGTAACAGTGCTTTAGGATGGAAATATCAAAGCCTATAAATTGACTTGGTCTAGGTAAGCTAGTATTTGCTGAAGTGATTGCTAAGATAAAAGCAATGTATTCTGAACATTTCTGCCTCACTAATGAAAAAATGTTCAGTGAAGAAGTATTCAGTTATGTCATATTCATTCAAATTGCTTTTTTAAAAATTTTGTTTGATTTGAAAATAATCAAAGGGATTTTGTGCTGGTGTCCAGTCTTGGGTTTAGGTCTGGCTAACTTAAATCTGTCTAAAGATGAAACTTACCTGAATATCCAAACATACCAGGCCTGTGTTTCAGTGCAATTCAGAATTAGTTAACAGTGTTAAGCACTTTACCCACCGAGTGTTCATTGACCACATTTGCTGCTTCTAGCTGCTGACCTGTAAAAGCAGCCTCCAGTGCAATTTGAGCAACACAAGAGGCAATGCAGCCCCCATTTGTCCATATTTCTTTCCTCTTTTTCAAAATAAAATGACAGCCCCACCCCCAATCTGGACAAAAATCTTCCTGTCATATCCAACCTTGCATAAACCATCTGGTATGTGCTGTTAAATAAGCTCAATGTTTTGTATCACTTGTAGATCACTACAAAGGCAGGTGGAGCTGTTCATTTTATAGCAGTTAGAAGCAACTTTTATAGCAAGTGGCCTAATAAGTCTTAATAAAGCAAGTTTATGAAGATCTCCATTACATGCAGCAGGGAAATCTGTCACAGGAAAGAGTGCTGGGTGTATGATGGGATGATAGTTGGTGGGTAAAGGGAGAGCAGTGTACGCTGTTTATCTTAAGTAAGACTTTTGATTGTCTCCCATTACACCCTGACAGACAAACTGATGAAGCATGGGCTATTAAGGTGGATATGGAGCTGCACTGAAATTTGGCAGAACTGCAAAGCTCAAAGGGTTGAGACTGGCCACACAAAATGCAGCGGGGGACCACTCATCCTCAGGGTGCGCCCTCAGCAAGTTTACAGATGCTGTAAAACTGGATGGAGTGACTGGAACATCAGATGGTTGTGCTGCCATTCAGAGGGACCCACACAGGCTGGAGAACTGGGCCAAGGGGGATCTCAAGAAGCACAACAAAGGGAAATGTGAAGTCCTGCACCTCAAGAGGAATAACCCCATGCACCAGTACATGCTGGGGACCAGCTGGCTGGAAAGGAGCTTGGCAGAAAAGGACCTGGGGATGCAAGCTGACATAAGTTGAACCAGCAGTGTGCCACTTGCTGCAGGGGTGGCCAACAGCCTCTTAGGCTGCATTAGGAGAAGCACTGCCAGGAAATAGACAAAAGTGATCCTTTCCTTCTGTGCAGCACCAGTGAGGCCACAGCTGCAGCGCTGGGTGCAGTCATGGTGTCCCCAGTACAACAGGGACATACTGGAGTCTAGAGAAGGGCCACTAAGGTGACTGAGGGAATGAAGCATCTTTAGCATGAGGAAAGGCTGAGAGAGCTGGGACAGTTCAGCCTGGAGAAGAGGAGGCTCTGGTGGGAACTTATCTGTGTGTATCTGAAGGAAGGGTGCAAAGAAGATGGAGACAGACTTCTTGGTGGTGTACAGTGAAAGAACAAGAGAAAGAAGGCACCAATACATAAAACTCCATTTAATCATAAAACCAAATTTCTGTGATGAGAATGGTTATCTCTAAACATCTCAAGCACTAAAAGAGTTTGTTCATAGAGCTTGTATGGTCTCCATCTTTGGCAATATTAAAAATTTGATTGAAAAAGCCCTTGAACCTTTTCTAGTTAACTGCTTTGAGCAAGGGGGTTGGACTAGATAATGTCCAGAGATTTTTTTTCAAACCTTAAATATTCTATGATAGATGTAAATTTTTAAAAAATTCTTAAAATCTTATTCAGATTTGGCTGAAATTTTAGATTTTGGAAATTGCCATGATCAATCTCTAGCTTGCATTGCTTAGTGTGGTTTGACCACTGCATCCTGAAAACTCTGCCCCTTACTCTCTCTCTGGCCAGCAATTGATTCCCTCCATGCTCAGTGCTCAACCCTCCAGCCAATAGCTGAGATTTCCCAGTGAAGTTACCACCAGCTTCCCAAGTGAAATACACTTCAGTTGTACCCCTGTTTGTGCTGACACACAGCATGCAAAGACTTCTTGTATCAGCTAACTAAGCATCGTGAGCAATCTACCAGCTGCACACCCACTATGCAATTGTCCCTACATCAATGATTGCTTTCATTGATTTCCTGATATTTCTGCTGCCAGTCACTGAAAATCCCTGGCACGTTATTGAAATGCTTGATTTTCCTCTACTCTTCCCTTTGAAACAGCTAGATGTACAGAACTCCCCATGACTTAGGTGCTCTTTGTCAATCTAAGACCCAAATTTCTTTGGGCCAGGCAGGAAGAAATATTGGAGAAATAGCCAATATTGGAGAAATTTGGAAGAAAAATATGAAGGCCATTGAAGGTTGCAATCCAATGCAGAGCCTAAAGAGCAACTTAAGAACTAGTGAAAAGTGAAAAAGAATAGGCATTTTTTTTTCCTCAGAAGACACAACCTTCAGTTTAGTGTTTCTTTCATGAGCATTTTGTTGTGCACAACTTACAATGGCTGTACATTCATTATGGGGCATACTGAGCTCACACACTGCACTTAAAATTCACAGAAGCCTGTGGTGAAGAATACCAAGAACAGACTAAATTGAAAGGGATTTTGGGGCACAGAAATGTGGATAAAGTCAAAACTGTTGAGACACAGAACCCATTAAGGAGCTAAATGAGTAAGAGGATTCACTGAATAGAGCTGGTGCATTCACATGGTAATCTTACTTGCTTTCTCAAGGTATCTACATCAGCATTCCTTGCCTTTACTCCAAACAGATTCTCCAGTCAAATTGTACCTGGTGGGAGGGCGTGTTAAGATTGCGGAAATATTAGTTTTCAGCCAAAGTACAAAAAGTCATAGGATCATAGAATGGTTTGGGTTGGAAGGGACCTTAAACATCATCTAGTTCCTACTCCCTGCAATGGGCAGGGGCACTTTCCACTAGACCAGGTTGCTCCAAGCCCCATCCAACCTGGTCTTGATCACTCCCAGGGATGGGGCATCCACAACTTCTTTGAGCAACCTGTGTCTCACCACCCTCACAGTAAAGAATTTCTTCCCGATATTGAATCTAAACCTGTCCTCTTCCAGTTTAAAGACATTCCCCCTTATCCTGTCACTATATACCCTTGTAAAAAGACCCTCCAGATTTCTTGTAGCCCTCTTTAGGTACTGGAAAGTGCCATAAGGTCTCCCCAGAGCCTTCTCTTCTACTGGCTGAAGAACCCCAACTCTCTCAGCCTGTTTTCATGTACACAGAGGCTGCCTGCAGACCACAGGTGCTGCAGGTCCATAGCATGTCAGACTCATTGTTTGGAACTTGCCTTATACATGGGTTATGCACATACCCAGCAGGTTCCATGCCTACATATGGTTTGTAAGCTCTATGTGTTTTCCATCCATCTGTATATTCTGCATGTACAATAGCTATTCTAAGGAATCCACTTGTCTCTAATATCTGGAAATGTTATGGAAAAATACAAAGCACTGCCACTGCCTCTGTGTTGAATTCAGGAAAAAGGATGAAACTCCATTGAAATTGAGGGACCCTATGAGACCCTTCATGTGTTTTGCAGGAGATTGCTAAATTAAAGGTTTGTGGGTTGGTGTTATTTTTGTCCAGTTACAATGCTTTTGGTTTCACAAACACCTTGCCTACCAGATCTGCCTTGTCTTTGATGCCAGGGTTGGGTTTGTAGCTCTATTACTGACAACAGTATAGATGGGAAGGAAAGCATGGGCTTTCTCACAAACAACATTGATATAAAATACTCTCCAGAGAGACCACCACTGAGAAGCACTGCTTTTGTTTTATGTATTCAAAACAAGATGGGACCGAATTGGACATAAACTTTATTTGCTGTTCCACCACAATCTGCAAAGCTCATTATATCAAGTTCATCTCTGATTTCCAGTACATGACCCAGCATGAAAAGACTGTGCAGCAGGAAATACTTAATTTTGTGTATCTTACTGGAGTCTGAGCACCACAAATAATGCCAAAATGCTCAGATTGGCACAGCTTTCCAGAATGCCGGCACCACCTATTTCCCCACTGTCTTTGCTTTATCAAGCATCTCTTAACTCAGAGTGAATGTGCTGTGAGGATATCACAAACTTTACATCCAACCCTGAAACTTTCCCTCCTCCAGTGTTTACAGTATGTCTCAAAACTACAGTTTGTTCTTGTAGTTCAGCAAATACTCACTGCAAATAGTTAGCTATCATTCATTGTCTCTATGTCCCAGTTGCCCACAGTACCCAATATTTTAAGCTCCTCTCTGGATATAAAAGAATTCTTTCATCTGTCCTAAATGAGCAAGAGAGCTCTGCTGTTGGAGACAGACTGGGGTTCTGGCACTGAGAAATCTGCAATGTAAAAAAACAACACATATAAAAATAGGTTATTGTACAAGATAGAAAAGCATTTTAAAATCTGACCCAATATTTACTCAGATTTAGGATGGGACATTCTACCTCACAGTATACAGAGCAGCTCTACAACATGCTGCAAAGAATTACCAGAAAGCAATCTATAAAATGTGACACAAGGTACTCTGAGTTAACCTCCCATGGCACCAGATTTCTCTTGCTGATAAAAGCCTGATGATCTGAGGACATAGTGCATCTTTAAAAAACAGCCAGTTGTGAACACATCCTGCCAAAACAGCTGTGTCAGTAGCACATGCCAGCAGATCTTCTGCCACTAGAACTTTCTAGTTCAATCAAGGCCAGCAGCAGTAGCAGTGTGCACAGCCTTGGGATGCTTCCTGAGCACAAATGTAGGGTTAGACACAGCTGAGATAGGTAAGAGCTTCAGTTTGGCTCCTGTAAGTGGGAATTTCCTCCAAAATTTTTTGACAAAGTGTTGTGTACTTCAGTGACAATCCTTTTGCAAATAACTACCAGCAGAAAAAAAAAAAAAGAAATATCACTGATAATTATCAAAAGATTTTCATTGATTTTGCTGACACTGAACTCCCCAGCTGGGGAAAAAAAAAAAAAGGAAGTAGAGAAGGGCTAAGAAGATAAGGAATCTAGATCCAGCATTTCCTGAAATAAGAATGGTATGGCTGATGAAAATGGAAACATGAGGAAATTTGAAATTTCAGACCCACAGAGAAAAGGAATTCATGGGAAGTTGTGGCTTGCAGGAATAGTACAAAGGTGATGAAAAAATTAAATATAAGGCTGGATAAATGGTAAAATTGGCTGCTAAGGCAATAATAACTTTAAAACCATTGTTTTAACTACCAGAGTCAAATGCTTAGAAACAACCAAAGGGACCACTCCATCATGAGTACAATTCTTATACTCCAAATTTTTGTATCTGCAAAGAGGTAGGTACATGTATTTATGAAAATCCTGATTCTATTATTTTAAGTAGTTGTTACTAAATTTTTGGTAATTGAAGATATAAAATAGTTTCAGATTTTTGAAGATAACAGTTTGGAAAGTTTAGATCCACTAGGACCCAAAAATTAACTTTCATTGAGCTGAATTGTATTTCCTGTAAATGTGAAATTGGAAAATTCAGTTCCTACTGCTGTGATACTTGACTTTGAGTGGTATTTTACCAAGAGTTCCTCAAGGATACCTCTTCAGTCATATTTTTATTCATTACCTTGGAATAGGAAGACGGAGTTTGTTAATAAAATTTGCTGATGACACGGAGGTGGGAGACATAGTTAATAAGGAAAGGGATGGCAATATGATACAGGAAGACCTGAATAACCTTGAGAACTAGAGTAATAAAAATGGACTGAAACTTAATAGTGCAAATTGTAAGCTTGTGCCCTTCTGTACTAATACAAATTTCTGTCATAAGCTGCAAGGTCATCAGTTCAGAAGCAGAAATAAGCGAGTTGTGCCTGCAAGTTCAAGTTAACCACTGGCTTCAAATGTTAAGGGGATGTGGAAAAGGCAAATTTGATCCTTGGGTCTGCTTGGTGAGATATTTCCAGTAGATGTAGTGAGTGTGTGTCAGGAGGAGGCAGTGTTGGGAGCCCCCTGTAGCTCAGTGCCATCCAGAGCATCCACATTCAGGAGAGAGAGACTGAGACTGGGATGAGTGTACAGGAGGGTGGTGAGACTGATCCAGGGACAAGCCTATCATGCCATAAAGCTACAGTGGCACAGCTTGTTTATTCTGCCCAAGGGAAGGGTGAGAGACTCTGCTCATATCACCTCTTTAAATAATATAAAAAGCAATTTATACTTTATTTATGTTCAGGAAGAAATGAGCATTATCTGACCTGGAAAGATCAGAATGCCAATTTTTTAAAAAGTTTAAAGCTACTAGAGAGATAAGATTCCGAAACAACCTCCCAAGAAGACTGGAGAAGTCAAAACCAAGCTAGGCAGTTGCTGGAAATAGCTGCAGCTGAAAGCCAGTTGTTTTATTCAGTGTCACTCTGAAAAAATCTGAAGTGATTTAGTAGCCATTCATAAAAATACCCCACAAAAGTAAATAGCCTTCGTTTCGAAATGAGCACTGCATTTGCATGAAGTAGATGATTTTTTGACTGGTAAGCTAATTTTTTGTTTTCTCAGTAATATAAGTAACAATACTGCTACCAAGGACGAGATGAATACCTGTGGAATTTTGTATTTCTAGTTACAGAACTAAAAGACTAAATATTATTTCTCCTTTAAATAGCACTGAAGTTCTTAGAGCATTACCTTTCCCAGTAGATTGTTTGCTGTAAGGCCAGTTGCCTGCCTTTGTTACAGAGAAAAACTCAGGGAAAAAGAAGCATAGCACTCCAAGCCTTGAAAAGAAAACAACTGTTTGTTTGTGTGTCTCTGTGTGTGTGTGTGTGTGTGTTTTCTGTTATGGTTTGTTGTGTAACAGCAATAATCTCTATTGCTTTGTAGTATACTCACAATAAATGCCTTTTTAGATTGATTACATGCCTCAACTTTGCTTTGGCTATTAATCAATCTCAGCAGCTGTTTATTGCTTTGTACATTACAAAGCAATAAAGATTATCCCTAAAAGAGCTGTTAATGCCTCGTGGAAAAGTTTGGAAACCATTATTTTTAGAAATAGTATTGCTGATATATAATTTTCTGGCTACCATCTTTGTTGCTTCTTTGGGTTTCTTTCTGATGGCATCACATTTCTCTCCTAAATTGCTAATCAGAGTGCTTCTTTGCTAACAGTGCTTTGTGTGATGGTCCAGATTTGCCCAAAGAGGACAATGGATTTTGCACACAAGAGTACCATCTCCAGAACACAGCAATATCAATATTGTTCCTGTTTTTCCTCAAAGGCTGGGGGGTTTTCCATCAAGTAATAGTTTAAGACTTGACTCACTGAAAAAATGAACCATTAAAAATCTTAAAATATAATTATGAATGTAAAGCTGCCTGTGTGGACACTTCTATTCCATGATAAATAAACTAAAGAAAAGGGCTTTCTTTGTAATTTTGGAACACATGCTTTCCTGTGGGGATTGATCCTACGTACAAAAATATATTTTTACCTGTAGAATTACATTGAAAGAAAAACCACTTTAATTTCTGGCAGCAGTTGCAGTTCAAATATTCATGGATACTTGAGTGGTATTTGCATGACCTGTGACTGTTGCAGATGTACTCTTTTCATACTTGTTCTAAACCCACCTCAGTTTGCAATCTTGCTGACCTGCTCAGCACCCCCTCCAAAGAAAGGCTGGCCTGCTCAGTATTTTTGCAGCTGCTGTTTTTCATCATTTCTTGTATTCTACAACCTGCCTCTGAGCACAGAAAGGAAAGACTGGGTGAAAGACTTAATTTTTCCTTCTGTCCTTGTTCCTATGCCCAGCAAATCACAATTTGTCCCATTCTTTCTGTCTTAGTGCACAGGACATTTATTGTCAATGTTAAACCAGGCTTAAATGTTAAGCCAATGTTAAACCTAAACCTTAGGTTTTGCAAACTTTTCTGTGGTCTCCTGTCAGTGCAGTTTTCAGTCATGGTGTAAAGGAAACCATTCCAGTGGTGAGAAGCTGTTTAATTCAGCCATCTACTTTCTCTACCTAAAGTATCAACAAAAGCTCAAAATGTGAGCAAAATTTTATAATCATTACCCTCTCCTTCAAAATTTCACTGTTATCTGCTCAGTTTTATCAGAAATACTAAGACCACTAATCAGCCATTGGTTGATGCTGAACTTGGTTCCAATCTTGTTGTCATTAATAATAAAAATACAGGGAATGCCTGGAAATAAGTAGAAATATTTTCTCACATAGTAGTAGTGTAACCTAGAGCAATGCCCTGGTTTCAGCTGGGATAAAGTTGATTTTCTTCCTAGTAACTGTCACAGTGCAGTGGCTTGGATTTAGGATGAGAATGATGTTGATAACACAGGGATGTTTTGGTTGTTGCTACATGAAGTCAAGGAAGGCCTTTTCTGCTTCTCACACCACCCTACCAGCAAGCAGGCCAGAGGGAACAAGAGGTTGGGAGGAGACACAACTGCTCAAGGTGACCTGAACTGGCAAAGGCAACATTTTTTCTACACCACATGGTGTCATGCTCAGCGTATAAACTAGGGGGAGAGGTGGCCAGGGGCTGCTGCTCAGGAGCTGGCTGGGCATCAGTCAGCAGGTAGAGAGCAATTGCATTGTGCAACATTTGTTTTGCATATTCTATTTATTATTTTTTTTTCTGTCCTATGAAACTGTCTTTATCTCAGCCCATGAATTTTATTTTTCTTATGCAACCCCCTCCACCATCCCACTGAGGTGGGGAAGAGTGAGTGAGTGAATGAGTGAGTGGCTGTGCAATGTTATCTGCCTGCCAGATTCAACCACAACAAAGATGCAAAAGTAAAGAAGATAAAAGAAAAGATATACAAAATGGCAAAATTTATTTGGTGACAGAAAGCTTATCTGAGGACAGATGCAATAAAAGGGAAACAACTGTGAAAAAGGGGAAATAAGCATGAAAGGGTGTATGGAATCCTTCCTCATCCTTTTTCCTTTTAATTGATGTGTGTCCTAAGAACATTTTAAATCATCAAAATATTCCTGGAGGATACAGTTTCCCATTTAGCCCATTCATCTTATGACTCTTCAGTTTTGTAAAATTAGCTACAGAATTAGATCCTGCAGACTGACACATGTGAGAGGACAAGACTCACTCATACAAGAACAGCTATTTTTAGTAGGTGTATCAAGTGGAATGGATAAATAAAGTAGGTAACATGCCATGATGAATTTTCCTGGTGAACCTCATGTACAACATCTAGAGAACTCACTGTAGACAGAGGGTATGTAGTGGAAGATTACTTATCTTTTGAGACATCACCTGTCATCATCCCTATTTCTGAGGAGATGATATAGAATATAGGCAGTGCCCTGAATTGCTCTTAAATGATACAAAAATTCCCATTCAGCAAGGCTCAATAGAATCAGAAAGGCCAGTTGTGACATGCTGTGAAATGTTAATAGCCAATGGGGCATAAAAGAAACCCCTGAAAATAGCCCCACTGTAGATTTAGTGAGATTTTTCAGATATGTTTAAGTCTAAATATGCTGGAAGCAAAGTAAAAGTTGCTAAAACCAACACTACAAAATTATCTAATTTGCTTTAATTTCCACAGTATGAATACTTAAAGAAGTGTATCTCTTATTTTGAAAGCTGAGGTTATGCTTCTGATGATAAGCCATGGACACAGATAATGTGTTTTCATCACGTGTGGTAGGATGGCTATAGTTCTGCTGGCTGCTGCAGCATCGCTCAACCTTGTCCAGGCAGCATGTTCTGAGGAATCAGATTAGGCTATCAACAAAGATCTGCACAGATACATTTTCTTTTGCTCTTCCCATAGTGGTTATGAATTTCTGTTCCTTTACTGCAAAAATCAAGCAGGCATCTTGGCATCATACTGAGTCTTGTTTGTACTACATCACCAGTTTAAAAATTATCAAGTCCTTCACATATTAAAAGGATTTGGCATAGATTCAAGGAATGAAAATCTGCCCAAGATGTTTAATCTATCAGGTACAGGAGGTCAATTGGTAACAAGACTTTCATTAAGTGTACTCCAGAGTCACGCTAGAAAAATGACATTTACAGTTTAGCATATGTTTAAATATAATCAACAGGAGACAGATAATCACACCCTGTGGGGTCTTGCAGCTGCTGCTACCTCCAGTCCAAAGCTGGGGTAATTCTGAAAGGCAGGCATATTTGGTAGGATAGATAGTCTGTGAGAAGCAGATGAAACTGAAGGTGCAAGAAACAGCATTGCTAAGTGGGAGGGGTTTAAAAGCTCCAGTATTTCTCTTGGCTGTCTTCTGTTATCACAAAACTTTTTCAGAGAATTCTTTTCTACCTTTCAGCTCTCCACTTACTGCCCCTGGATCAAGCCCACACAAGGGAAAAGCAGAAGGAGTTTTGTTCAGTAGGCTCCCAAATACTTTCTAACATTCTCCAGTGGTGATGCAAGTAGAACAACATATTATTAAATGTAAGAAGCAAATAAGGATATTTTATTGTACAGCTGCAACCCTAAGGTTGCAAATCTGTGACAAAAGGTAACTTTCTGGCAAGCTAAAGACAGTCTGTTGTGTTTTATGGTAGTGTATTGACCAATAATCCTCTTCCTTTCTCAGGTTTACAGTCGTCTTTAGGATTGTTTTCAACAATTGTCTCTAGGATAGAACATCATTTTGCAAAGTGTATTTATACATCATCTCACATTATTAAGACCCAGCTGGCCATGACTGGATACCAGGGTGTTATCAGTCTGCAAGTGATAGATGAACCAAAAAAATTCAGCTGAACCACAGAGAAGTGGTTCAAAGTGAAAAATACGGATGTATGGTCACTAAAAGAAAATTTTCTAATTTTGTGATTTTTAGTAAACAACTTTTGCAAACTTCTGAGATATTGAGGTTTCGCCTGACATCAAAGGATGTGAAATGGAAGGCATTTATGAAGAACCACTAAACTTCACTTTTGAAACAGCTGTGCCCTTCCCTTCAACATCTAACCTCTAGCTGATCAAAAGGGAATTTTTGAGTCATCAAGTTTGATAGAGAAGTTCTCTCTTCATACTCGGCCAGCAATGTCAAGTGCTAATACGAAAACACTTCACTGTGCAAGATACCATGATTTCTACCCCATGCTTCCATCATCAAGCCTGTGGGAAGCTCTTGACAGGATACTCAGAGATGGAACAGGAATGCTTACAGCAACAGACTAGTTAGAGATGTGCCAAGAGACCCGGCACTTGCAAAAAGCTGGAGTTGGGGGCAAGTGTGAAAATTTTACCCAAAGAGTTCTCACACTCAGCTGAGTTCTTCAGCCTCTTTTCTTTCTACTAGATCTTCTTTGTAGTAGTTGAAAGCTTACTAAACTACCTCACCTTTTGTTCCAGCATTTCACTACAGAACAAACGCTAACCAAAACATTACTTCAGGCCTGACCATTGATAGTTATCACACAGCAAACTGTATCACACAGCTCTCCCATATTTCATGCAAAATCTGGGTTCATTTTTAAAATAAAGAAAAATTTATTTAATTGATTGGTGAGAGATACCAGCCCTGGAGCAGGTCTTGAGGCCCTTGTGGAAGAGCAATTCTGTGCTGCGTGGACAGATGTGGCTTTTGTGGATCTACTTTGCAACAACAAATGTCAAGTTATTGGTCAGTAAAATTCCAACTGACTGAAGTGAGATAACAGCCAGAAGGATCATAGTCTACAGCAGCAGACAGTAAAATATTATCTCAAGTTTTAAACAGGTGGGAACAGCTCTTTAAATAATGTGTATTTTGGAAGATTGCTCTATTCCTTTTTCTATTGTCTGTCCTAATAGTTTCTATCTCTGACGCAAAAGTCATGAATTCATTCTCCAGATCATAACAACAGATCAAAAACTCTTCATGTTTAGTGTGTCTTTTAATGATTTTTAAAGTATCGTTCTACTTCTTAAGCCTTTGCACATTTACATTTTTATCTTTTCTCCATAAGCACAAGACTAGGGGCACATTTTTCTTCAAATGAAAAGTGAGATTCTCAGTGAGTCACTTGACCTTTTGAGCTGGTACATTAATAACTGTGATAAATGAAGGAGTCAAATCCCTGATAATGGACTCGGCCACATTCTCCTAGGCCAGGCACAGTCCCTAACACAGAATTTCAGTGACACTCCCCACTTGACCTTTCACATTGCTCCACCATGAAGCAATGCAAGAAACTCCTGCTGAAAAGCCACAAGCAAGTGAGAGACTGGAACCTGGACTCACAATGCTGCTACCATGTTCACAGTAACTTCCCTAATGCGTGTTAATGTGAACCATTGAATAATGATCCAAAGTCCAATTTTCAATGCAGCTTATGTTTATTTTTCATATAGAACTTCTGACTTCTATTTTTCCTCTGTGGAAATTAGAAGTCCACACTTACAGACAGGGATTTAATTTATATCAAAATGCAGACTGTTCCAAAGTGGTAATTAGGAGTATTTGAAAAGTCATCTAACCTGGAACAATCCCAAATCAAAACTGCAGAGCTGACATGCCTGTCCTTCAGGGTCCTTAGACTATGTCACTTTGTAAGGTAAAGAAAAAACAAACATCACCAGACAGGTTTTCTCTTTAAATAGAAGGAGTGAAGATCATTACTTTGTCTCATGTAACAGCATAAAGTTACAAACTTTACAGTGGTACTTTATAGCTGTTCATCAGAAGGAAGGGATGAAGGTATACAAGCAAGACATAGTGTCTGCCTAAATTTTGCTCCACATTTAGGAAGGTAAGCAATATTGTAATTTATGGGTTGCTCTTATCTCTGAGATAGTATTGATGTGAGTAGTAATATGGAACAAGCCTTGTATAAAGAAGACTTCTCATGTAATTAAAGAAATTGCCTGTTTTTTCAAAAGTTCTGTGTTTTTAAAATTACCAGTGGACAATCTACTGAAAATTGGAGTTTTTGTTGTGTCCCATACTTTCTTTTTATTTTTTGTTCCCCGTGTTTGAAGTATAGAAGTCTTCTACGAACACTTTTCTGTTAAAATTTCTTACTATTTCAGCTGGTGTTGAACAGTCTAAGGATTGTTATTAAAGGGGTGTGTGACGGTGGTCACAAGGGTTTTTGGGTGAAGGAAGAGATGAGATGGGCTCTATGATCAGAAGGCTTGATTTATTATTTTATGATATATACATATACTATACTATACTAAAAAGAAAAAGAAAGGAGTGTTTCTAGAAGCAGCTAAGCTAAGAAAAGTAAAGAATGATAACACACAAGCTGGCTTTGACAAACTCTGAGAGCTAGCTCTGCTGTGACTGGTCACTGAACTAAAACATCTACACTAGACCAATCAGATCTACCTGTTGCATTCTACAGCAGCAGACAATCTATTGTTTACATCTTGTTGCTGAACTTCTCAGCTTCAGCAGGAAAAATTCTGAGAAAAGATTTTTCATAAAAGAAATGTCTGTGACAGGGGTGTGCTTAAAACTGGCTGGTGACCAGTCACCAGCAGGGTTCATCCAGGTTCAATTCTAGGGCCAGTCCTGTTTAATGCATTGATAATATGAGAAATATTTTCTTACCCAAGATGTTGCTGCCCTAAAGTGGACAAGCAAATTTAGCCTTTTCAGATACTGTACAGTTTCATGGACACAACATCCCCCATAACCCAGATTTGTTATTTCTGCCATTGTTCTGAAGTTGGCCAGGTTCTTTTTCACCAGCTGGCCAGTTCTGTGAAATTCTGTAAAATTTTATAGTATCTCAAAATGCTAAATCTGCCAGTTCACTTTAGGACAGCAACATCTGTTGACTCTGTGGGACAGTTTCTATACAGGTAAATTACTCATAGATGCCATTTAGTTTGGGTTCTGGCTTGCCACTATTCCTTTTGTTAAACTCTTAGACTGATACCTGCCATGACTTTGGCACAGACCCCAGCACTGATCTGGAAGGATTCCCACTGGGCACCTTGGCAAGTTCTTACTGTAAAAAGCACAAAATGTAGCCATGCATCACAGTTACAGGGACATCCATGGGCAGAGATTACAAAGCTAATCACCCAGTGCAATTTTTTTTTGTTAGTTTTACTTCCTTTTACCGCAAAATCCTTGGGATGAAATTGTGACTTCACTCAGCTGAAAGACTTGTCAGGGATTTTGGTGAGACCAGGATTCAGCTGATGGACCTGGAGACATTTCAACCCATGGTTGCAACATACTCTGTGCTTCCCTTCTCTGCATCTCAGACACAACAAAAAATGTTCCTTCCATTCCTTTAACCTTTCTGCATTTCAAAGGAAGTTCTGATGTTTTTCATTTCCTACCCCCAGATGAGTATGGCCTGCTGAACAATAATTCCACTTTGGTTGCTCATCTTAGCAATTTCCAGTAGCAGCATTTCTTGTATAGTCATATTTATAGCAGAGTAAAGAATTATCTAAATGCAACATATTTTAAATCACTTCAATTATGATGCTGTCACTTTTTATAATGGATGGTAGCACAGGAAAACAATAGTCCATCAGTGTACCAATGTAAAACATTAGTTGTGATAGGGTGAAAAATTGAGCATTTTTCCCTATGATTTAAGACATTGGAGACAAGGTTTTTTCTTATAAAAAGTAAAATTTCACCCATAAATCAGTAAAAGTAGCTTTTAGACATGTGCTCTATACTTTCATCAATACACTTTTTTAGATTGGTTGAGTCTCTTTCTGTTTTGTAATTAACTTATCAAGGAGTAATGGTCTAATTTAAAAAATCCAACTGGATGACAGAAATACTATTTGTTTTAAATTGAAAATATTTCAGAATCTGCCAAGATAGATTTCTTTAAATTACCCTTTAAAAACATTGATTTCTAATACTGTATTTCCTTTTCTCAATAAAATAGAAATATGTGTTCAGAGGAAGCTGTTTTTAAGGAGGTATTGCTGAGAAACAAAACTATTCCAGTAATATTAATCCCTCTACAATGAGCTGCCAAAAACACAGCCTCAATTTAATGCACCAAGTTTGGTGGGTAGTCATTTTTTATTATCCACCAGACTTGAAAATCTGAAATTAAATGCTTAGCAACATTTGTACAAATGAAGAAGCCCCCAGCTCTATACTTTGACATAACTAGGACACTCTAATGTAATAACTTTATAAAGATTAATTCTCCCCCAAATTACTGTCTGATAAAAACATATGGCATGGTGTTTACCAGCAGAAAGTGCTCTGGTCTCATATAGAGGTTTGTTGCATCCATGGCATAAGACCAGTTCCACTTGAATGATGCTGAATAATGCCCTTTGGATATTTCATAGCTGTTAATCAAGGCAATATGGAGTTAGATGTAATATCTAAACTGTGCTGACCTCACATTATGTGGCTGATATTAGAAACCTCATTAAAGTAATTTACTGTGTTTGGAAAGTAGAGGTTAAAATGTCAGTACTTGGACAGACCAGAGGTCCTTGTAGCTCAGTTCCCTCTTCTCCACAGTGGCCAATTGTGGATGCTTATGAAAAACTCATTAGACGTACAAATCAATCCTTTCCAGGGTATATCCTGTAGCTCCCAACAATTCCGAGCTGGAGATTTCTTTCTAGACCACTGCATAATAGTCTTCAATAGCTTTGTCTCCAAGACGGCTCTGATTCCTTTTTTAAACCATTCTCATTTTTATTACCACAACAACAAGTTTATTCTACATTCAATTCTATTTTATGGAAAAAAATGACTTACTTGTGTTTTGAACCTGCCAAATGACAATTTTATAGACTCCCATTCAATTCTCTTATTGTGAGAAGTTGTATGTGATTGCTCTCTATCTGCCCTAATACCAGTCACCATTTCATAGATTTCCTTCATAGTATCCCCTCAATTGCCCTTTCTTCAAATAGAAACATCTTGGTCTGTTTACTTTTCATTTACTATCTCCTCAGATGGAAATGTTCCACACCTTTGATCATTCCTCTTGATCTTCCTTGTAACCTAGAAAAATACGAGATAGAGAAAAGTAGAGTGCTTTAACAATGTTTTCCTGCCTAATTTCAGTTTCTTTCCTTATGGTTTACCTTTGAGCTGTGACAATTTTAATCAAACTGGTCAAAATTATTCTATAGCCTCTTTCTTGAATGTTAATGATGTTTAGAAACCATTAGTCTGTATTGAAAAGTTAAGATTTGCTTATGTTTACCTAATTTTGTTAGCTCTTTTCTCATTTGTGGTGTCCTCCTGCAACACCTTATAGCTGCCTTTTGATTTTAGTATCCTAAAGAACTTAGTATAGTCACTAAAGCTTATCACTATATATTATTCTTTACCTTTTCACTGGGTAATGAAAAGCTAATAGCAGTGAAATTGTAACAAATCTTTATTGTGAAAACACTTGTATTTTTATCCATTGCTGCACAGCTTTTAAACAGTTACTAACCAACAGATTTTGTTTCTTGTTCCATGAAACATATTTTTTTAATGAGCTTTTACTGAGGGACCTGGTCAACAGTATTTTGAAAGCCTAACTGGACCCCCTCTCAGCTCCTTGTTTACTTTCATACACTCAGCATAAAGGACTCTAATAGATTTTTGAAGTACAACTTCCCTGTGATAAAGCCATATTGACTCTTCATATTCTATTCCTGCTGTACACACTAGTTTTAGTTTATTTTCTTGGTGCAGCAATCAGACATGCTGGCTTATGCTTATCAAAAATATCTCAAACCCTTCAATTCCTGCACCCAATTCAAGTGGTACACCACAAAAAGCAATAGAGCAGTTTCATATTTTAACCATGCTGAATTTGAAGAATAGATACTGTCAAGTCCTGGCAATTTCTAAATTCATTTTTACCAGTCTGTTCAAAGGCCTTTTCTAGTGCGAGATGTTACCAACTTAAGTCATCTGCATTGCTGCTAAAGACACGGACAACCTTATGTCCTGCCCTTATGCCCTTATGTCCTGCCCCTGCCCCCTTGCTGTGTGTTGGTGCTGACTCTCACAGGGCTGTGTGAGAGGGCAAGGGACCGGCCTAAGCAGAAAACAGGCTCTCCCTTCTCCAAAATCAGCTGGCTTTGCCAAATAGGGTGGCTGATCAGTCTGTATGTAATTGTAATTGCAGGACCACTTTTGCTGCTGGCAGGTGTGGGGCACAGGGGAAGGATATGGCAAAATGGACTGAGAGCAGTGTAGGTGAATTGTGAAACTGCATCCTGATACTTCAGCTTGAGGCACTTTGCTGTCATTATCGTTCTACTCATTTATGTGCATGAGGGATTTCCACCGAAAGCCATGCCAGCACACAATTTAATGGTACTGCTGAGAAAGGAAGATGGAGTGATGGTATCCGAGAGTAAAGGAAGCCTCTCTGACCAGGAACACAACAGTCAGAGAATGGCTCCTTTGCTACCATGGGTACAAACAAACAGAGTAGGACTGGGTCAGTTATAAATATTTAACTTTTGTTTCCTGCCCTGTTATTCCCACACTACATCGAGAGATCTGTATTATGATTTTTATCCGTAGTACAGGAAGAATGGTGTTCCTGAGTTGGGGGAACAAAGGAGGACAAACTGTTCCAATTGTTCAAATTCCACATTCTCATCAGGTATAGGGAGGAAGGTCTCACTATCTGCTTTCTCAGTTTTGTTGGTGCTCTTTCATCTTCAAAAACATTGTTAAATTTTTTGAATTGTGAAAATACATTCAACAGTTATGATTAAAAAACATCTTGCATTTTTTGGGAGGGGGAGGGCATACTTGGACTTTTGTGATGGTACAGACAGATGGTGTCCTTTAAGAATCTGGTGAGATTATACAGCTTAGAAAATCTATTACTTTAAGTATCTAAAAGAATACACAGTTGCTGAGCTTTTGAAACTGCTCTGTCCTAATATCACTGCATTCCCACAGTGAAGGTTGATCCAGTTTATGGTCTTGTGGTGAGAGTCAAGATAAACACTAGAAGTGTTTAATATTGGCTTTACAAACAAGGTAAAATTTGCCACTCCGTGGCAACTGGAGTGATAGAGAAACCATGTTATGGATAGAATCCTGAATCATTGACATTTTGTATTTTCAGGAATATTCCACTCAAATATCCTAAAATAATCCCTTAAAACACATGGTGTTTTCAAAGGAATACATAATTTTTTTAAAAATTTATTTCACTACCACCTAAGAATTCCAGTCATGAATGATAAGCCAATTGTAATAGACATCTCTCTAAATAGAGAGCAACATGACAATGTTCTCAGCCACAAAGATTTTGCAATTTAATTATTAGGAAAAGGAGAGGTAGATGCAGAGGTAGAAAGAGATGGTATCTATGAAGTAGCTACTATGATGTCTTGGTTTGAAAAGACAGGTGTCTGCTAAGGAAGGCAGGAGCCTCTTTTGAAATAGAAAATGTAAATCCCCTCCCCCTGAATTTTTATAAGTTTGAAATTAAGGGGCTCTCAGGCAAAGATATGGGAGTAGGAATAACAGTTCTGTATTAGGAAAAATAAAAGTAAAAATGCAGAAATACAAAACAACACTAACAGAATATGACTTGACACCTTGTTGGTCAGGGTGTTGGTAGCAGTCTGTTTAAATGGTAGCTGAAGTCCTCCTGGAGTGATAGATGTCGTTCTGTTGAAGCAGTGATTTTGTAGTAGGGTATAGTTTTCCTCTGAAGGTCCAGTGCTGGTGTAGATGAGCCTGGTCTTCCTCTGGAAATCCAGTAGAAAAACAGGCTGCTCCTCTGGGAATCCAGTGGAAAAGGATTCCCAGAGGAAATCCTTTGGATTTCCAAAGGAAATTCCAAAAGATATTCCAAAGTGCTGATGATATCCAGGTAGGAATGCTTGGCTCCTCCCCCTGGGCAGAACATCTCCTAGTGGGGTGATATAATTTTATCAGTCATGCAGTGACACTCAATGGCCCACTAACAGAAGATATCTCCCAGGAGGGAGGATGGGTTGTGGAAGAGATAAAGAAAACCACACCACTTGCTTCTGACAGATGGCAATAGAACACACCCCTGGCCACATCTTGCATTTGCAACCTAAGACATTTGATGAGTGTAAATCCTGGAATGTCTGCAACTAAATTCCAGCCACAATAGGCCTATCGTGACAGACAGCTTTGGAGAGTGACTGGAAGGATAATATTTAAAATGTCCTACATTACCTGTTTGTAAAGGACTATTCAGACTTCAAACTAGTGAGGAAGAAAGCATTTTGAAGCATGAGTTGAAACTCAAATAGACAAGCTACTATGGAAGCATTCTGAGCAAAGATAGGAACCAGCTTCCTTGAAAACCAGGAAAGAGAACAAAGAGCTTCTCCAAACACTGAAATTCATCTTGCATTAATAAAGTCCAGGTAACTTTCTATTGTTCAAGAAGACTGAACTATTTGAGGGATAACTTGGTGGGAAAATCATCCAGTTTTACACTCTGCATTGTTATGAGGATCCTGAGAAGACCAAAGGCAATACATGAATGAAAAGAAGATTAGTCATTTAAGTCAGTTTAACTAGCAGGAAACACATACAGCTGTGGTTTGTTTATGCTGGGAGACAGTGAACATTATCCATGAAGTAGATATGTCAACTGGACAAGATTTTAGTTTGGCTAGAAAACAGATCTGGAATGAAGAGGAAAATGTTTTATTCCATCCATGCCCATTCAGTTAGCAAGTGGATGTTGCACATTTAAACTAGATGCAAAGCTATATAAATGTAAGCTCTACTTACACACAGAGGTGTAGAGACAAAAGAGGCTAGCGTGTCCATCAGGGCTCTTTCCACTGAGCTATTGTCCTGATGTATCCAATCGCCGCCAGTGCCTGTCCACCACTGCACTGGAAAACACACCTCAAAGGCAAAGGGCAAGAACTGGGGCAGGAGTTTGCAGAGAGTGTGCAGAAAATACCTACCATTAATTGATCCTGGTTTAGAAACCTACAAGACAGTCTTAAGCTGACTCAAGAGACTTCAGCATCTTGTGGTTTAGGTCAGGATGGGCTGAATTGCACATTAATTATTGTGCAATAATTGGATATGTGGGAAGGAGTGTGACTATTCATTACCTCTATGAAAGAGTGATTAATAATGCAAAGCACACTACAAAGTTACAGAAGAGTGGCTATCTCTACTTCCCCTCTCCTTGCTGACAGGACCAGCGATTGTCAATAGATGGGAGGAGCAGCATTAATTGTGCTGGTTCCAGCTACACAGACTTGGTCCCAGATGTCCCTGAAGGTAGGGCTCTGTTACTGCCCTTCAGGTTGAGGTAGATGAGTTTCATGAGGTGGAGAGCACCATTCAGGTTGGATGATTTTTACTGGTTGTAGGTTCATTCTTCATTCTAGTGTTGCTTGACGATGGGTACATTGAGTCACTGGGCAAGTGTTTTTGTAGTAGGTCAGTTCTGCTGCTGCCACCAGTCATGTTTTATTAATAAGATGTGCCTGATCACACTTTACCCAACAAAAGTTCATCCCTGACAACTGCATAGCAATATAATGAAGAAGATTGAACTGTGAGCCTCTGACATCAGATGTACTACTTGAGTGTGGTCAGCCCAGCAGGGGCAGCTGAAGACTGTAAGGGACTGTGCCTTGGGATAGAGAACCTGCTGTTCTGGCCTCAATAATCCCACTCAACCTTTGCCTCCTCTTTGCTCTGTAACAGGAGCCACACCAGCATCCTCTTCCTTTCAGCAGAGAAGAATTAGAGGATACAGCAAAGCCACAAAGAGGGCTTTTTCAAGGTACAATTGACTTGATAGAGGAAGACAGCTATAAGGTGGGAAGTAGACAGTTGTGGGCTTCAGAAAAAAGCTCAAATCTCCCAAGAACATGAGGAGCCACCCCTGAGGAGGAAAAGATGACAACATATTCAGAGAAGGGAAAGAAACTGAGTAAAAGCCTCCCCTTCACTGCAGGTCTACCACAGGCCCATGACATCCTGCTGGCTTCTCACGGATTTCCTCCCTATCCTTACAGGTATCTCCCAGGTGTCTCACAAATACCTTCTGAGATTTCCCTTACCATTCCCAAGAACCTGCTCCACTGCCACGAAAGTTGAAAAATGCCAACTGCTGCCAAGGAAATTTAAGCTGCAAATTCCTAACAGCATTGTAGCCTGGAGGCTTGCCCCAGGCAAGTGGGCCTGAAGAGTTTTAACCCAAGCTAACTCCAAAACAAGAAGCACTATTGTTTGACAGCTGTAGCTGTTTGAACCATGGAACCAAGTGCACTATGACTCTTCTTTACTACACTTCCTCCTCTCCTGCTGGGCACATTCCAGATTATGAGGGATCTCAGGCATCAGCATCTGCAGATCCAGCTGATGAATTGCCTTCATTGCTTATGTCCACATTGCAGTACAGCTTGCACATTACTTGTATTCTAGAAATACCACAGATAAAATAATTAGACAAGCAGGTCTGCCATGCTAAGCAAAGAGCACTCTTCAGCTTCCCACAGGTCCAAGCAGCCCTAGGTAACATCTTAAACTACACCATAATGGTAAATAATGGTACTTCTCTGTTCATTCTTTGCACTCCATGCTTGTTCACTTTGGCTTCTCTCCATTGCCCTCTGCACTTCTCCTCCCCTGTGAATCCTCTTGCATCTTCCAGCAGTTGCTGGGTCCATTCCAAAGCCATATGCCATTCAGGCTCCCTTCTCCAGAGTCCTTCAAATAATCTCAAAATTGCCATGAAACAGCACTATGTAGTCGTTACAAGCGGAAACTAGAGGTTAAGATGCTACCAAGTGTTCCACACTGGGTTTTTTTGGCAATCACATAGAGCCAGAGACTGCCACAGCTCAGACTTTTCAGTGATTGAATTCTACCTGATCATCAGCATGTGACACAAGTTTATATACAATACTTCAGCTAGATGAAGCATCTCACAGAATAGTCCAGCAACACACTTCACATACCCAACCAGTTTGTTTTGCTGGGCTTATTATTCCCACCCACACCTATAACCTGGTTATCCCTCTCCAGCATCTTAGCATAGCTGATTTACTGATAAAATAAATTTACCTAAATTAATTTGAAGAGTAAGACACACCCTCAGCTGTCTGCAGCAGATCACAACTTCTTGGCTCTCTTTTTAATGATGCCATATAGAGTTGCACCCCTTTCTTTGAGCAGCAGCTCAATTGCCACTTGTTTAACAGTCATTGTTTTTCTTGGCCTGGAAAGAGTCATGTACGATTCAGACAAATGATTAAGTGGAAACAGTTTTTTTCTTTCTGTCTCCTGCAGCCTAGACTGTCACATTCTTTAATGACATCTTTATAAATGCTGTGTGCTGTGGTGCTGTATGATCAGATATTGAATGCAACACAAGAGCAAGATACCAAAGCACTTGCGATACCAATGTGCCCACAATGACCTGCTTTCTCTTTTTTTTTCCTTTTTTGATGTGGGTATTTGGATAACTTAGAAATTAAAATGATATCCTGCTCTGAGTGATCATTCTTATCAGGCAGAATGAAAAGGGTACTTCTCTCCCTTTCTACTACTGCATGCTTTGCTGTCTCCTGAGCACATCTCATTTAATTTATCTGTTATAAATCCTGGTATGTGTATTCATTATGGACGAGGGATTGTTTGTGCAAATAAGTTATGATTCCTGTGGAAAAACAAAACCAAAACAACACACCAATCAAACACATGGACACAGCTCATAGTTAAGTAATGCTGGATTCACTCCAAGGGCTTCTGCTCTGTGTTGGGTGGGACAAGTTAACCCAGTAGCTTCTCACTGTTCTGTATTGCCCAGGACAAGAAGCTGTAAATGCTTTCTTGCCTTGTGAGTGGCTGATAATTCCATTTGGGTCCTTAAATTTGATGCACACTTCTTACTCATGCTGAATTGAATGAATTGAAAAGCACTGTGTGATTTAAAACTCCTAACAGAACAGTTACTTAAAGGATGCAAGAGAAGTTGGTACCAGAGAATAGATATATATATTTTTATCTTAGGAATTAAAGACCTAGGAAGTAGCACTAGAGATATTCTTCTCTATCTACTCAAGAGTCAGACACAATTTCAGTTCTTGTGTTAAAATTATCCCTTTCCTTACTACAAACCTCAAATTCCACAGAAACTAGAGAAGAATGGCATTTTAAGTGGTTATAGAAAGGAAAACAGTCCCGTGCAAGCATGGTAGAGACTATAAATCAACTCTGAAAACCATGGAAGAGGATGTGTCGTGATTCCACTCATGCCACTAAGGTGAAATCTGCCATGTAATAAGTGGGAATTGTTGTCTGACTGTGCTGAAAGTCTGATTTCCTCACCAAGTCCTCTATCTTCTAAATATATGTCCATTAGTAAAGAAGTGGACAATAACCATCTCTGCTGTTTTGTATTCTTTACTGGAAATAGCTTTGTGCTGGGCTCGGTAATCTTCCATGTATGCTAAAAATGCAGCTGCCTTCATGAAGACATTCCACGTAGGATTAAAACAGTGTCACAAAAATGGTAGGTGTCTGCATATGCTTAGATGATGAAGAGGTGATGAGTAGTTTACATGGCTTTGCTTTTTTGGAACATGGTGCTCAACCCCCAACTACATCATCCTCTAGTACCAATACATACATATGCATACCTATAGGATCTAAGATTTATTGCAGATATTTTTAGGCAAGAATTTATATTAAATGTCACACTGGTATTTACTGTAAGAGTCATCTCTGGACTTAAAATTTTATGCTAGTGATTGAATAATCTGTTTTTCAGGATTGTGAGAAGAAGAAAGATCACAGTGAAATGTGACAGCTAACTCTTAAAAACAAAAATAATCCACATACTGGGCAAATCAGCTGACAAGCTTCCCCCTTCATTATAGGGGATTCTAAAAGGACATTTCTCTAAAGTTCCATACCCTTTATGGAAAATTATGCAGAGATAAATACTGTCCACTGACATGATATCACATCACATTATACTTCATTCCAAATCTAAAAGCAGTTGCTCAATCAAGCCAATACTTAAAACCAGACTTTGTTGCACACATAGAGGTAAGTTTTGTGAATGAATAAAGTAAAATTTTTCACTTCTTTAGGAAACATTGTACCTAGGAAATACTACATAGAATTCCCCCTGATGCTATTTTGAACACATTCTTACAGCCTTCTTTGGTGTCCCATGCCTTTTGATATATAGAACCAACCTACTAACAAAGCATCAAGATTGTAGTTGTTCAGCTTTATCACAACAGGAAAGCTACAGTTCAACACCATTTTGGAAATGCTGATCAAAACCATTAAAACAATCCTCTAAATCTCAGAGCTGGTAAATAACTTCTGCAGTCTTCATAAACAGATTGGTCCATTCTATTCTGCTCCCTGGTTTTCAGCACATAGGAGTTCACCACACCTGAATTGCAAATGAGCAGCATAAATGTTAAAAATGTTTCTGCCCGTTATTTTCATTGGCATCAGTCTCAGCAGTGTTTTGGAGATAGAAGAGAGTGTGCAAGCTGCAGCAGGGCTGCAAGGAAGCACTCATTTCCCAGTCTGATTGCCAGAATGGAGAATTAAGTTTTATCCAAGCCCTTGATTCTTCCCTGCAATCCTCATTGGCCTGACTAGGGACCCAGTCCTTAACAGACCACTGAGTACCACTGCAAACATCCCCTTAATACTCCATGATGGTCAACAGCATCCTGTGTGTTCCAGCAGGCTGGAAGAGACCTTCCTAAAGACTTCACAGGATGCTTGCTGCAAGTGCTAACCAGGCAACACTGTGGGAGAAACTGATGTGGGCAACATACGGGACTGAGCGCCGGTGTGTGCAGAGACAGCACGTACAGGTGACCACTGTCTGTATAGCACAGCTTACCAACCAAGCTGGAGCAGCCACCCATGCAGTACCTGTCAAACTAAGCAGAGGTCTGCTTAAGAGACTTGAGCTATTGGTGCTACACTAGGGGAGGAGACTAGGAAGTTAGCTTATACTCTTACAGAACTTTTATGTGTTGTAGGCACACTGGGTTAATCAATGTTGGTCTGCGCTCTGTAATCCACACCAATTCCTTCAGGCTGAGGAACCCACACCTGCATCTTCTGGCAGACTAAAGGCTCCCACAGACTGCCAGGAGGGCTGTTAGGTCCAACACACACACGGAAATTGAGCACTTTTTCCTTCATGAATAGTGATGCCCATTGCAGTGCTAGGGATATAAAACTATCTCAGAATTCAAAGTTTGTCTTGAAGACAGGATGAAACAACTTTGTAGGAAAACAGATGTGACAGTTACCACTCTGTCACACCAAGGCTTGCTGGTGTAGCCTAAGACCAGTGAGATGTACAGAAGTGCCCATAGCAGAGCCAGGGCCACACTTCTGACACAGCCTCTCATTCAAAGAGCCTCAGAACACAGACCTGATCATCAAAATTACTTGAAAGGTGATCTTATCCTTCACTCCATTAAAAGAATCATTTGTAACACCACTTCTCAGAGGAAAAGGTTAAACCTGAACAGCTTTTTATGCTCAATTCTTCCTTTTAAACACAATTAGTGTCCATTGGTACCTCAGACTAATTCATGCAACAGCAATGATTTTTTTTTCTGCCTGAGGAAAATTGACAGTAAAATGTAGAATGAGGCTATGTAAAAGGTAAAATAAACAAGCCATCCTAGCCAATGCCTGCCAAGAAAATAAGATCCAGCACTGGAATTCTTTGTACTGCTGAACCACTCAGTCTCTGTTTTTCACATTTACTGCTTGTGCAGATTTTTTTTTTTTTGCAAACTCAAATGTCCACTGGGACTGGGAATAGAAGAAAAGGTATGGCTAAACCCTTCTTCTGTCCAGCCCCATTCCTTGAGTAATTGGATGCAAAAGAAATAAGAAGAAATAAGAAGTCTCTCTCTTCCACCAGCCAGAGTATTACAAAATAAATTGCAGTTAATCTATAGCAAAAGAACTGTCCATTCCTTCCAGGCAGATGAAATATAAAATATGCAGTAATGCTCAGAGCACTTGCTAATTATTTAACAGAGGGATTTTCCACACAAAACACATTTAAAAATTGAAAAGCTTCACTAGTCCTGACCAGGACATTTAAAATAAGAATTTTATCAGTGATGTTTTAAAGCAGAGGACTGCAGTGACCCCATCTTGTAGCCTGAATTCAGCTGAATCCTACACCATGTTATAGACCCTTCTGTAGAAGGTGTTCTTAACAGGGCAAACGACAGCATTATGTATCACTAGTCTGGAGCAGGAATCATTTCTAAAGACTGGCCAGGAAGAAGCAGTGTCGAGACTGGGAAAGGATTACCAGATGAGTTCTGCCTCATCTGAACTTCAGCTACTCACATGCCTCCTAGTTTCTCTGTGTCTGTGTTTACCCAGCTCTAGCAGTGATCTTTGTACACCCTTCAAAACTCTGAAGCTGAGATACTGCTACACACTGTAATATCTGGTGAGTATCACTTACAATAGCATTTTATTGCTCAACATTCCCCATCCCTCTCCTCAAGCATGCTAAAATTTGCAGGTCGGTTTTTTGGGTTTTTTTTTCCTTTTTTCAGTGGAGCTGCACCCAGCTGTCCCTACCTTTCTCTTTAGAGCTGATGTCATCCCATCATCACCATCCATCCATCTTCTCCTGCAGTGTGTGCCACTTCCCCAGGGCTGCGAATTTCACCTGCCATTAATTCTGTTAATTCACCAAGCTTGTTTAGGAAGAAAAGAAATAAAACCATGAGGAAATGTTGACACAACTACTGGCCTTTTTCTCTAGACCTTTTTTAAGCAGATGTGTGGAACTAAGTGAGGAAGAGTCAGGGACTACAGTCTCTCAGGGTCATAAAAAACAGAACTAGACTGTCCTAATCTAAGGAAAGCAGAGGACTCAAAGAGATGTGTGGGGAGGTTATCAAGTTTCATCCCTAAAGATATTTGCATAATTTGAGTATTTACCAGGAAAGAGATGGGGAGATTGGATCCTGCTTTATGGTAGTAAAATCATGGGTATAGAGGAGATGAACTCTTCACATTCCTTTCTGCCCCTGTAAGTTTATGCCATAGGTGTGAAGTCCAGGAATATACATTTGTCTTTCACTACATATATTGACCTCTTCCACCCCACTCCCCTGCCAACAGATTTAAGGTTTATACTGCTTTAGGGTGAGGGCTCTGTCCAAAAGTTCTTGTCCCCAAAATACCCAAGTTTCTTTTACAAAATTAACCACATTCCAGCTTGCTGAGTGGGGTGAATGCTTCTCCCTTACCTTTTTTTTTTTCCACCTCAAATGAAACAGGCTACATTATAGAAAAATTTCTTCTCAAGTCAGATCTCATCACTAGTTCTAAGCATTTGAGCAAGATGCATGTGTCAGGAGCAGGGCCACCATGAACACATCTGTCCGGCTTTTCATCTCTTATTAATGCTAATTTGATATTTTGGAGGAAGGTAACACTTCCCCAAGTCACCCTGTAAGTAACAGAGTTGGGAACCAGAGGGCAAAAGTGCAGTCAAAACAACAAAAAATATTATTCCTGAACCTTGTTGGTAACTCACAGAAAATCTGGAGTATGGTAGCATTGATGGACAAATACAATACACAAACAACACACTGAGTATAGTGAGTTAATCTTTATTCCAAGCAGCCTCCCAAATATGGAAAACAAGGAAATGCCAATGGGACTGAAAAGGCACATGGAGTCAGTTCCTGAAAGAGGCTCTTGCATTCTTCCATCTGACTCTCAGTGGAAGAATGTCCGTAAAAGAAGATCAGATTCATCTTGAGGACCCCAAGTTATGATATGCCATCCCTAACCTCACAGAAGCCACCTCCATGGTCAGCCTTCTTCTGCTGTCCCCTACCTCTTTTGCCATACCGTGCCATGGCAAAGGAACAAACACACTTTCAGTGACAGCCTCCTTCCTCATGGCTTTTGGTCCTAACGTCCTCATGATAAATCTTTGGCATCAACAATATTCAGTGACCTCCTCTGCATTTACTTTAACCATACCTCAGAATTGGTTTTAGGGAACCACTTCCACATGTCACCTCACCATAAGTCCTTCTGCAGCCATGTAGCTTAACACACATTTTTGGGCAACCAAAGTGCCTGCAGTTATATGGACCAAAAAAATACGGTCACAGCACACATGCATCGGCAAACTGAGAAAATCCTGCAGCTGTGTGTTCCCATCATGGGTGACACACCTTTGTGAAAAGCAAGATGCCTGCACTTTGGTCACATCATGGGTAACTTCCCATCACAATTCCAGGGGCAGTGATTCCGCCAATGTCCCTTGGCAGTACATTTCAAAGTCTAATCACCACGTCTGTGAAGAAATTCATCATTCTGTCTGAACATCCCCGGGCACAGCTTGAGGCTGTGTCCTCCTGCCTTGCCGCTGGTTGCCTGGGAGAAGAGACCGACCCTATCTGGCTACAGCCTCCTTTTAGGTGCCTGTAGAGAGCAACAAGGCCTCCCTGAGCCTCCTTTCCTCCAGGCTGAACACCCCCAGCTCCCTCAGCTGCTCCTCACAGGATCTGTGCTCCAGACCCTTCACCAGCTTCATTGCCCTTCTCTGGACTCGCTCCAGTCCCTTAATGTCCTTCTTGTACTGAGGGGCTCAGTGTCACCGAGGCCACAGAGTGCAAAGGCAGTACAGGGAGGGTACCTCCCCCCGAACAGCTGGCAGAAGTGTTTTCAGCGCCAAGAGTTGCCCTTCTGCTTTCTCCGCGAGCGAGGGCTTAGCGCAACACCCGCGCTACCAGAGAGCGCACCCAGCACCCCGGGATTAACCCGCATCCTCCAGGAGCGACACCGCGGCACCACGCGAGAAGGGCAGCGGGCGCTGCGCGTCCCGTGAGGCGGGGCCGGCCGTGCAGGTGCGCCGGGCCCTCCCGCCCCGCTCCCCGGTGAAGGAGGGAGGGGGCGGCGGCCGCGCTGCTCCTAACGCGGCCTGACAGGCGCGGGCACCGCCGCTCCCCCCGCGCGGCCCGCGCTGACATCACCGGGCAGGATTTAAATAGCTCCGCAGCCGCTGCCGCCCGGATACAGCGCATCCCATTGGCCGCCGCCGCAGCCAATGGCCGCGACGCGCCGCTGCGCTCCGCCAATGGCAGGGCCGCGGCCGGCGCGCGCCTCCCCTGTCGCTAAGGGAGGGAAATACAGCGCGCGCGGCGGGCTGTCAGGTGCGCCGGGATGCGCCGGGAACGGGGAGCAGCCGGGGGGCTCTGGGCTGGGTGGGTTCTGCTGCCTTCGCCCCCCCCTTGGTTTTCATCCCCGCTAGGCGAGCTCCCCTAGCCAGCCGCGTTACTCGGCGCGGGCAGGGAAGGGAACAGTGTGGAAAGTGACTGTTCTCCGCTTTGTTTTAAGCGCTCCGGCAGTGGCGGTGGCGTCTCCCGGGCGGTGAAATGCAGGACGAGCGGCCCCGCCGTGCTGTTTCCTCCTCGGGGAGAGCTTGAAACGAGAGGGAAAGAGAGAGAGAGAGCGATCGGTGGTGACTCGGGGGCTGGCCGGGCTGCCGCTGGCGCTCGGCGGCCGCAGACGGTGGATTTGTGGGAAGAGGACGGGATGAGAAATAAACGCACCTGGCCAGCGGTGTTTAGGGGAGCGGGGGCTGGTTCCCCGCTGGCTGCCGGAGCCCCTGGACTCCGGACGCGGACCCGCCGAGCTGCAATGGACGCTGCCCGCCGCTGGCCGCAGAGCGGAGCACACCCGCCGCCGCCGCCGAGGAGGGAGAGCTGCCCGCCCGGAGCCGGCCCGCAGCGCGCCCCTCGCCCGGAGAGGGACCGGGAGTTTCCTCTTCGGCATCGCTCCGGTGACCGCGGGCTGTGCCAGGCGGCCGCCCAGATAGGCTGCGTGGCAGCCACGGCGCGAGCGAGTAGGTAAACGCCACTGTGTAGATGTGCTGTTTGGAGAGGAGAAAAAAAAAATTAAAAAATGAAAACATGCGAGGATGCGGTCATTGGGCCTGGCACAGGGGATGGGGCTGCACGGGGAGATGGAATAGCCTCCTCTGCCGTGCCCTGCGCGGTGGCGGGATGCAGGCGGACGAAAATGAAGTCCTTACGTAAGGCGGGCTGGCTGGATGGCTGGGTACCTGCTGCGCCCTGCATCGCCTGCCCCTGCCCCGCCAGAATTACCTGGGCTTCTCCCTGCGGTGCCGCAGCCTGGCACTGCGGGGCCTGTCCTAAAAGCAGACTTTCATCCGCAGGAGCTCGTACATTTAAGAGCTGCGTAGCACTGTGGAACAAACATAAATCAGTTGCATTCCAAACTCAGAAAATTTAACCCATTTCACTTGTTACCAAGCTTACTAGCTTGAAAACATGGTATAAATCTACTCTGCTGTCAAGCCATGACAGCATTACGTAAAACATTTCTTCTTGGTTACTGTTTACTGCTTCACACTCTACAAATATTTCTGACTTATTTCTTTCCCGTATCTACAGTGTGTTAATGCGTTGCCTGAATATCCTAAAGATGTCAAGCTGCATACTCAAAAGGCAAATGCATGTGTAAGAATTGTAGGAAAAAACACAGAACGAGGCTGAGACCTTTTTGGTTTTTTTAAATTTGATTTTGGTTTCTGGTTCTCCCTACATTTTAGTGTAGGGTGATAAACTTTCTGCCTTGCTGCTTTTCTTTCCCATCCATCATCAAATTAAGAACACAGTTTAAGTTACAGTTTTGTTGGAGAGGGGTTTTTTTTTTATGTAATCAGAAATTCCTATGCAACATGAAACATTAATTATTGCAGGAGAAGCTGCAAATTCTTGCTGTAGAGGCCCCAGTAAATGCAAAACTAAAAATCAAATGAATGCTTAATCTTTCCCTGAAACAAGCCCACCGAGTTATCAGAAATCTGAGGTGCCTACCTGTCTACATCTCTGTGATGTGATGAAGTTTGTGTCAAGGTTTCTTTCCCTTTGGAAAAGGGAAGCCTTTAAAATGAAATCGTTACCCCCGTCCTCCCCCCGTGTTTCTGTTTCCTCCTTCTCCTTACCTGTTATTCCTGTCAGTGAAAGATGAGGACTGTGAAGCCTTGTTTCCCCTTCTGTTGTTGCAGAACTCCTTGGATGCATCGGAAGTAAGCGCCAGGAGCATTTTGTGATCTTTGTGGGAGGAAGGCACAAGCCACCCAGGCCCCGTTCCCTCCATCTTGAGCCTTCCATGGTGATTTGCAGCAGCACAGGGAAGTATGAAGTACTGAGGGACAGAAGTCAGCGTTTAAACCTGACTTGACTTCAGCATTAACGACCACGCAAGTTTCAGATAGCAGAGGACCAGGGGTAGAATAGCAGAAGCACTTAAGGTGCCTCATTTAAAAGTTCTCTTTTGCATATCTAAAGATTAGGGAGCTGTTCTGAAAAGATGATTATACAAGTGTTTTTATTTACTGTCCTAACAGAAGATTATGATCCTCATTACCTTACATGCATCTTGGATGCCTCTGTATCACCATATAGATTTCAGGGGACCTGTATTGATTTAAGTTAGTAAACCCAGTGAAGTTTTAAATAATCAGAATAATATTCTCCCTCTCTTTCAGTCAGACTTGCCCTTCATGTTCCTTGTGTTTCATAATCCTCCTAGTTCTCCATTTCGTCATTACAAGACCAGCATCTCTACTGTAAAAAAAAAAAAGAGAGAAAGAGAGAGGACACCCCGAAAAAAAAGTCTTTTTACAATCTGCTATTTGTATCAATGTTTAAATCAATTTAGGGCACAAAATGATCCTGGTTTTTAATAGGCCTATTTAGTTTCATTTACTTACACAGGTATTTTTTTGGAACCAGAAGCTCTCAGGAAGAGAATGTGTTCGATGCACCAATACCCTTTAGGATTTTGATAAAAGACATGATATCATGAGTATCATCACCACTTCTGTTATTCTTCTTATATAGTAGCAACAAGATTGAATCACCATTTTTAGCTATTCTTCAGCAGAACTCGTAATCTATCAATGTGTCAGCTCAACAGCAGTTTTCTCTTCACACTAATGTGAACCAGAAGGTCCAGCTATCACTGATTTTGACATTTTTATCTGAGATTGCATGTATTGCAGAAGTTTGAAGCAGATGAATTATAAGGCCTATTACATTTTCATAAAGACGTACAAAACATAGAATACGTCTCCTAAAACATTTCAAACTAATTTATACTGGATAACATTCCTATGCTTGGTGTTTCATAAACCTTCTGCTAGAAGCACTATTAAAAATTTGTCTGATAAATAGCAAGGATGAGATCAAGCGTGGGTCCTGCAGTTTTTTAATGCCTCACATTGCCCTCTCTGTTGTTACATAATGCATCATAAAGAAATACATGCCTTCATTCTCTTTAAATCACTCCGGCATGGATAGTACTAAGCCTTCCTTCAAGTCCTCGTTATGCAAGTCCTTGCTACTGCTAATAGCTGTCAGCTCTGCATGGTTACTTAAAAAACAAGGTAACTGCAGACTTTTTGTGAAGTTCCTTGCATTTCTGGAATTTTCAGTGAGGTGATTCCAGGTGTGTTGCTCTCTTTCGCAGCTACAAACTAAGTTATTATGAACAAACAGGTTTTTCCCCATTAGAATAAAGTCCCGTTCATTCCAGAACATCAGAAGGTAACCTGTTTTTTTGTTTAATTGCCTCTATAAGCACATTGAGTATCTTAATGCACTTCAGTGTTGAAACAGTGGAATAGGTCGGAATGCAGTAATATTTTGAACGTCTGTTGGAGAATGCAGGCATATAACTAAGTACTGAAAAAATACATAGCACAGTAAAAATCCATGGCCAATCTAGCAAAGCTGTTAGGTAACAAAAAATCCATATAGGCATTAAGTACTATTATTTAAAGTAAAATCTGTGTTATACAGTATAAGCAGCATTCAAGTGAAATTGATGAGACATCTATATAGAACAGAAAGTGTTTTTTTAAAGCTACGATACAACATTCTGTATTTCTTTACTTGGAAAGTGGAATTTTACTCATCATTCTGTAAAGGTATAAAATTAACAGCAAGCACTTCAGGGAATTTAGAATGCTACCTGATTTGTGGAATTTTTTTTTTCCCTCTGTAAAACGCAGAGATCATTGGCGGCAAAAAAATCAGGAAAAACCTGTCTGGGTTTTCCAATATCATGTAGATCTTGTCAGTACCCTGTCTTTTAAGATGGCCTTGGTTTTAAAGAGACTGAAATACAGATATCTCAAAATTTGTCATACTGACTATACTTAAAAATATTTTCTCTTCTTTTTATTTGTATGATATGCAGGTAGTAACTCAGCAATGTGTCACCAGGAAATGAGGTTTTGTTTCATATTCCATTAGCAGATCGATTAGTTTAACAATCCTTTATTGCATTTCTACGTTTCTTTACCTTTTTGTTGCTTTTGTAAATTTGAGGTACTAGCTTATTTGTTTATTTCCACTTTCTTACTTCTAATTATTTTGAAAGGTTCAACTATAATTTGTTCAGATTTTGGTATGACACATGGAAAATATTTTTTTTTAATTCCTTTTGCAAGCAGTAGGATGGTGGGAGGAGGTCTGCACTGTAAAACAATGTACCTATGAAATTGTACTCCAGTGGGAGATTAAATAAGAAGGAGCAGGATGACTGAGACAAGTAATTTGTCAAGATGTTCATGCAGTTCTGGTGTTTTATTTTAAGCTGGATTCATCAAACGTGTTAAGGAGTAATTTCTGTCTGATATGAAGTTCCCATCAAAGGAGACTAAGTGGTTTGAGTTTAAACTGTTGTTTGAAAATACAGGGAGATGTTACTGGACTGGTGACAGTTTGATTCGGTAGCCAAAGTGGACACAAGGAAGTAAATTGAAGAATGCTATTTTTGGCCTAAAATACATCAGGAAAATACATCACCAATATGTTACTGTGGAGCAGTGACTTTACCTAGAAGATGGTTTTATCTATGAAGCACAAAGATTTTACCGCAGGCGTCTGAATTATGTAGATTATAAAGGGTACCGACGCCGTTGGAAAGCAAGCATGAAATGGTGATCTGTGAACCTCAGATATTTGAGCAACATTTACTGACCACTTCTACAGTATGTTGCAAGTTTATAATATAGGTTTAGTATTAGTTTTATTTAGAGAAAATGGAGGAGGTGAGCAGTAGTGTAATACTGATTTGGGGTTTTTTAGATAGGCCGATTATATATTTAGTAAAGTACAATACAAATGAGAAGGCCCAGGACTAAGATTACTTTAAAAGGCAGATTTTTTAAAAAATCAGTATTGGACTTATTCTTAGTTTGTATTAGTTTTTCTCTCTTTTAATATAGTTTTCTCTTTTGTTAAGTTCATCTCTCTTCCTTCAGAAATACTGTGTCCCAGCCCTGAAAGGGAGAAATATAATGGCTACAATTAGTTTCTGTTTACCGGAGCAAAATTATTTTTTTCCCAATCTGAAATACATGCATTAATTTGCTAGTCTTCCAGCAATTTTTATGTATGGTATTTCTGAGAAAGAGGTTGTAATGTCCATTTTAATGCAGCTTACCACAGTATAGCAGCCGTAATCAAGCGCTTTTCTCTTTGGTAGTCAGATATACAGAACTTTCAGGCTGTTTGTTTATAAATACCTGAAATCTGAATTGGAAAAAAGTATTTTTGGTACTATAAATTTGGCTTTCCAGTCTGTACTTTCTTTTGAGTTTTCTAGGTAAATGCAGCGCAGATTGATTATCAGAAAAATTGAGGCTTACGTAATCAGGACATACATTTTTCTACTGCCTCCCTTCCCCCACTTAGCTTTCATTTTACTAAGAAAAATGAAAAATTTTGAAAAGAAAATTAGTATGACATACTGATTATACACACATTTTCATGGAACTGCACAGCTAAGCTAGTTGTATGTATTTAGTAAAAGAAACAGCAAGCAAAATACTAAAACCTTGAGACGGCTAAACTTTAAAATTATAGTCATCATTCAGTACAGCTTTATCTAATATACTGTACCTAGCTGCATAGCAATAAGTCTTTTTTCTTTGCATAGAGAATTAGAGCACTTCTATGTAGTCATTATTCAGAATAAGAAAAATAAGAACGTCATACCCCATTTTTTTACTCGTCGTAAAGCTGATACTCCTTTGTAAGGGAGGTGGTTTAATACCTAACTTTCAGAGGATGATTTTCAGTGATTGTTGTTGACAAAATATAAGCAAATGAATCAGAACTCTGTTCTGGTAGATAATTACAAACTGAATTAACTAAAAAGAATAATATTAAAATTTTATCTAAATATGTTAACATGAGCTCTTACCCATAGGTGGCAGTCATCTTTCACTGTAGTAGGGATGCCAAACTTTTGGTTCGTGGTATTCACGCTTATGCTGAAATAATTTTGATGAGGTATGCGTATGTACATAAGAATATACATGTCTGCATTTTGGGAGAGGGGGAAGGAGGTGAAATTAACCATAAAATTAGGTAGCGAATAGGAGGAATCTAAATTGCTGTGTATAAGCAGTAAGATAAGAAATTATTGTATTCTGGAGAAAAGGTAGAGGTATTTATAAAACCACAGAAACACATTTTTTTTTTATCGATCCATTGCTGATGCTCCTCAAAACAAAGTAGTGATAATTCAGAAACCAGTTAGCCCTACAAATTGAGCAGAAAGGCAGATATCTTGCCAGCCTTAGTGAACATAACCCTGCATTGTGCCCAGTCCTCCAAACCACATTTCTGTCACCCTTTATCTGTAAATTACAGAAGCACCACAATGATGATGTTGCCCTGGAATTCCCAGCAAAGAGGTATCTTAAAATTGAGCAAATACGGATAAAGTGCTCTGGGTGAGGGTGTCCTTTCAGTCCTGGAGAGCGAGCAGAACCTGTGGGCTGCTGTGCTGTGTCTCTTTGCAGGGCTGCGATCGACACCCGTGGCAGCGCTGCGCAAGGGGAGGACGCTGCCTGCCCGAACGGAGATCTGCTCCGTTCTGCCATCAGCTTTTTTTAGGGATTTATGTGGTTTATGGGGATTTCCTTTTGCAATACCACTAAGGAGGCACTTGGGACCCCACCAAAACTGGAGGGGATAGAAGGATCTAATAAGGCCAGGTCATCTCAGGCTAAAACAAACAGAACTCACGAAACTACAAATGTGTCATAGTGAAACAATAACATTCTTCTGAGAATAGAAGACCGAAACCTGAAATTCCTGGGTAGGTGAAGTCATATTCTTTTTTCTATTACAGCTGCACTGAAACTCTTTTTAGTTAAGATTAATCTAATATTGTGTCAAGGTAGGCCACTGTACACATTCAGCAAAGGTCAGGAACTAGCATTTTACAAAATAGAAAATTGGAAAAATAGCCAATTATGTGTTGCTGTTACAGTGTTTCACTGTGATGCAAGATTAAGAGCTCAGAATTGAGCAGAATGGTGCAGTATTATTAAAACAGAAGGACTAATTCTCCTTATGCAAGAGTCGCAGCAACACACATCATTGTATAAGCCGAAGCAGGCAGTATGATTTCATAGTCACACAGGGTATTTCCACAGACAGACAACCACAATGTGACTAATTAGATATTTGCATATGCATGGCCCCATTTGCTCCCCAACTGTAATAATTGGGAGTATTGCACTCCACATTAATTTACACTCTTGTGTAACACTATTGAATATACGATAGAGGGTGGTGATAAACTGGCCGGTGACAAATGGGTAAATTTGATACATGTTGTGAAAATCAGAGCTTTCATAGCCAGCTTTGTCCTTGACAAAGTGGGCAGGGCTGGAGAAGACCTCCTCTACCGTGGGGCTTGATCCTCTCTATCTCAGCCAGCCGTGTCGCACTCTTCAACTTAACATGCAGAGACACTGGGCTCCATCTTGAAGCTACCCCTGCCATCAGCTTGCCTCTGTTTTTCCGTTCCTCTGTATGGGTAAAGATTTCAGAGCATGTGTATCATGACCAGCTGAACCTCTCACATTCTGCACATTCTGCAAGGTCTTCGACTTCATTTTAAAGAGCATTTCTCTCACCTGGTATAAAGTCCGTTCCTGTCTGTCCTCCCTTGAGTTTTTCAGTTTACTGCCAAAACCTGTTTGGCCTGAGTTCAGCCAAACCAGCTGTGCTATACCTGTCACAGACAAGGGTGCTTTTCACTGATGGTTCTTCTAACCCTCCTTTTTACCTTCACTTCCAGGAAATCTCTTTTAATCTGCGGGTTAGAAGTAAGCATAGTGACCCAGATGAGATGTTGCCAGTGCCTCTTATGGTGGCATTAATATCTTCCCATGCCTCCTGGATACAAAGCAACTAATATTTTGATTTTTAATGTATTTATTTTAATATTGAAGCTACCTGCTCTCAGCATCTCAAAAGCTGTAAGGATTGACCGAAACACCCAACTTACCCTTTTTTTGTGGATACTTACAGCAAGTATTCTTCATTCCTAGCTTGTGACCTTGACCTTTGCACTATCATACTGGTATTGCATGACAAGGGTGTCAAAAGGCTTTTTTATGAAAGGGTGTCATCACATTCATACAAGCCACGGGCTTCCCCTGAATTCCAGCATGTCCGGATTTGTTTGGGAATCTCTGCACTTTGCACGACTATGGACGTGAGCTGGCACACACACAGGATGCAGCACAGGGCGCTGCAGGGGAGCCAGCTTGGCTCATGGAACAGAGCTGTCTCTAGGATTAGGTTACCTCCAGCACATCATAGTGTGTTAGCTCAGGTAAGCCTTCCAGAGTTTGTACAGCACTTCTCACTCGCTGTCTTGCACTGGCTTCATTTGACAGCTCTGGGAGAAAGAGACCAAATTCTGAAATATTTTTACAGGAACAACAGAGGAATGGACTTAGTGTCTCATTATATTGTTTCTGTTGATCATGCAGGTTAATCTTCAATTTACAGGTGATACCTGTGAAATTGAAGGAGGAATGGATTGTGTGGCACTCTTGAATAACATCTAAAAATAAGAATTCTCTTTTTTGCTTTTTTTAATAGAAAAATCTGGAGGATTTTTGTTGTTGTGTTTGTGGAAGTTAGCTAACATCATGACTGTCTCTAATTAAACAAGCAAAAATCTGTTTTCTTTTTTTTTTTTGCCTTGCCTTGGAACCGGTTACATGGCCTTTGTATTGTGGCATTTTTATATAGCAATTTTATTTGATATATTTTACTTCTGTGCCTGCAGAACAACTAAGAAGCTTGACCACTTGATTTGTCTTTCTAGTGAAAATACCGTACTGAAGAACTTTTCCTAAGTTTGGCATAGGCAGAGTTCCAGGGTAATTACTCTCATGCCCATGGTATACAATATTCCAGCCCCACTTTGTGCAGGCAGTACCCCAGCTTTGAATCCTCAGTTGATCATTCCTTATTTAAAGTAGTTAATGAAAATAACTAATAAGATCTGTTTGAGATCATTCTTTAAGGAAGTTCACTATAAACTTTCTGCTAGCTTGAGACTTTCCCTACCAAACTACTTTGCAAGCTTTTATTCATATTAAGAGTTAATTTAGCAACTGCTATCTTCCTCAGTTTATTTTTTTTTCAAGTAGCATACTAACAAATGTTTTCCTGAAATACAGTCAGATTAGGTCAGCTCACTTCCTTGATGTAGAAAATAGGGTTTGGTGCATTTTTGTAAATGTCTGGCTAGTGTGCCATAATCTATTATTAGGAAAGCTTTGTAGTGTTTATCTTTTTTTCTATTTACCCAATTTTATCCCACACATCCTTGCATCCAAGTTTTTGATGAGCAATCCCAATTTTTCCTCCAGTTAAACCTTCATTACTTCTAAAATCTTAGTTGAGGTGTCTGCTCTTGGGCTTGGATTCAAGGACCAAGTTTGCTCACCCAGAAATAAAGAAACCCAGAACAAAACTTTTTTTTTTTTTGCCATTTCACCTCTATCTAAAGGATTCCCGAAGAAGCTCACTCACAGAGACAGTAGTAAAACACAGATTTTCTTGGAGTCTTCAGCATATAGCTGAGAAGACCATAGATATAAGAGCCTCTAAATCCGGCAATTTACTCCTCCAAGACTTTCACACTTCACTTCTAGTCCAGCCCAGGGCTGATCATATCTTGGAGGTTTTATAAAGTCTTAAAAAGAATGTGAACATAGCTAACCAACTTGGTCAGAGTTGTTACAAGTTTAAAAGCATCCTTTAAAAACCTGAAGTTATGGCCAAATAGAGAAATCAGAAAATAACATCTAGCTGGCCAGTAATATATATATAAAACCACTATTAACCATATCAAAAAAGTATTTTGGAGAAAACCAGCATGACATGGGAAGAAACAGGCAGATTTTGCAGAGGGAGGAGATGCCTCACAAATCCCTCCATGTGGAGGGGAGATCTGGTCAACACGCTTAAAAGGAATTAAAGAAAGACATTTGACATCTTTTACCAGAGGCTGTCAAAAACCTTAAGTTGCATGGACAAAGAGGCAGTCTGTCATGTAGACAAACATCACTTGAAGGAGAGGAAGCAAAGGTCAGAAACAAATGGTCACTTCTTGTGGTGATGGGAGTCCAGTAGCAGAGCCCCTTCACCAGCATGCTCAGAAATGTTCTGTGAAGGGGCAAGAATAAAAGTGCAGAGAATACTGTGAGGATGAGGAGAGGATGAGGAACGAGGCTGCAAAGCAGAGTGACTGAGCAAGAAAATAGCAGATGAGCCTTGCTGTGGATAAATGCCCTGTGATAAACAGAGGGGTCTTGGCTGGCTCCTACCCCTCCAGAGCAGCCTCATGGGGCTCCAATAAATGCTGCCACAAAAACATCAATGCACAGCTTGGCAGTGGTTCAAAAAGCATGCAAAACATTAGGAATTGCAAAGAAAGGGACAGGGAACAAAATCTAAAAAAAAAAAAATCTCATTATTATGGTGCTGCGTGAAACTCTACTACCACTTTCTAAGTGCTGCACATGTTTCTTTGGTCTGTCTGCCTTTAGCAAAAAGGCATGGCAACGCCTGTGTTTAAAAAACATTACAAAATCAAAGCTAGAAAGACAGTATCAGACAAACAAACAAAACCCACTGCACTAAAGGAAAACAACAGTTTGCTTCGCAGGCTTCTCCCCCACCTTCAGAAAAGCTAAAAGGAAAAAAATTCAACATAAGAGGAGATAGCTATGGCACTACTGGTAACATGATAAGGGTTGATGAAGGTAGGTATGTAGAGTAGTCTGATCATAGTTTGACCCTCATTTGCACCTCTCTTCCCCTCTTTTATCCTCATAGATCAAATCTACTAATAAAGGTAACGCAGTTGTTCAATGTCATGCTAAAAATCATTGATAAGCAAGAGAGACCATTGGGTCTGTTAACCTGCAGATGGACAGAAGGGGCATTGTTTTTTGGGGTTATTTTGTTCTCAGACTTCAACAGCCTTCCCTGTCTCAGCTGCTCAGGGACACATGGAAAACTGGAGGTGAGGAGAAGCAGGGTTGGATGCACTTGGCAGCTCCTCCACAAGGTGTGGAGGCTGATTGAAGGAACTGGTGTTAAGCTAAGGGTTCTGACATATGCATGATGAATAGTAACATTTTTCACTGCTGTAAGGCAGCAGCAAATATTTTTAAGTGTAGTGATCAATTTTGTTCTCTAGCATCTAATTGAGCACCAGTAAATATGTTATTAAGATGCTTGACAGTGCTCTTTTGCAATCAAGGCCAAGATGTAGCCAGATACTCATCTTAATCTTTTGAGACACATTTCTAATGAATTTTTACAGTGCCTAGAGGAAAGGTCCCTGGTCTGAAGTGGGACACCTGGATGCTAAAAGCAAATTTTAATTAAAAATATATTGTGTTTGTGATGCCAGAGTGTCATCTAAAGACAGTGGTAAAACCTTGTATAGGCTACTGCTGGAATCCTATTAATAAAATTGCTTACTTTAAATCACTCCCAGGGCATAAGATACCATGTTCCTTGGTTGACAGTACTTCCTCCTGAATATTTATATTCATGGTTATCAAAGAACCACCCAATACTGAGAGAAGCAATATTTTGAAATAACTCCATTGTATTGCAATGTCTTTGCTATCGTTCTGTCTTATGAAGATATGGATAAACTTCCATTCTGCTTATCAAAAATATGGAAGAAGGCTGAGGCTCTATACCCACTGCAAAATGCAATTAGGGAGGTAAGCTACACCTGCTTAAGATAGGTACATACTGTCTCCTTGATTATTCAGTCCACTATGAGTAATCAGTGCTCCCTTCTACAATGGCAATTTTTTGATCTTCTTTTTTCTGCTGTGCCGAAAGAACTTCTTGACTCAAATTTTTTGGAATAAAATTTACAAATTTTACTCAAAAAGTCTGTGAAATTCTACCATATACAAAAGCCAATCACTGCAGTGATTGCTATAGAGATGGATTCTGATTTAAATTCACATTTCTAGTCAACACAATTTAACTGCAAAAGGATTTTGTTTTACTTTCACCCCTAGGTTTTCTTACTATTTTTGAACCATTGAGAGAGGAAGGATGGAATCCTAGACCCAGCACAGTGCTGGAAAACGTGCAGAGAGCTACACTGAAATGAGAGCTCAAGGTGTCCAGAGCTCAAACAAAAGCATTTTCATTAGTGTAGTTGGTTTTGAGAAGTCTTCTCAACATTTTAGTTCTAAAACCTACAGAACCAATGTAAAATAAAAGGAAATCCATTTATCATCTTGTGCAGTGGCCACAAATGGTTTAAGTAATAGTAATAATAAAGTATTATTATATATTATATATATTATAATAGTAATAATAAAGACTGAACCATGAATTTTAGTGGCCTGCCTTTTTTTTTTTCAATTATATACTTTTTACCATTGTTAGTTGACTCCTACATGTGTGAAAGCATATATATGTTTTAGTTTGGGGTGTGCTATGATACTACTTCTGGACAAACAAGTAGTTGCAACAGTTTTGCAGGCAATTATCTAGTATTTCATAATCTCCAAGCTGCTCCTGGACCACAGACCTGAATTAGAAAACATAAAAATTGCTTTCATTAAGGTATTTATCAGAAAACCTGAAGTGACGTATGTTGGAGTAATTGGTAGCAAATCATTAATACAAGATATGAAGTAAATTTTCCAATGATTAATTAATTAGTACAGTCTTTGGACATTCATCCTTGATCTACAGATTATTTCACCTTTTTTTTTAGGAGACAGCACAATGTGAAAACTTTATTATTGTGATAACATGTCAAAAAAAAAAAAAAAGGCAATAAAATGGCAAAAACCCACCAGAGCTGTAATCAAGGTGGTAACAGGACAAGTCTGTCTGAGCTGGGAGCAGCCAGAAGAGCACATCTGTGCCATAAATGCAGGCAGAGTTCAAATGCATAAAAGCAGTTGTTGAACTAAAGCACACAGACCTCCTAAAAAAATGGGATTCCTGGGGTGATCACATATCATAGAACTGTAGAATGGGTCAGGTTGAAGAGCACCTTAAAGAGTACCTGGTTCTAGCTTCCAGGCTACACCACCACCCTTCCCAGAGGGCTCTCTCAGAAGCTGTCCAAGCAAGCCAGCAGCAGAGCAGGACTCGTGAACCCTCAGCTCTGTCCTAGCAGCCAGGAGCAGATGGAGTGCATGGCCCTTTTGCCCAGGGGAAGGTGGGTGAGCACAATACAGCTTAACTAGGCTTCAAGAAAAACACATATGATGTCCCTGTTCTGTCAGCCCAATGAAACTCCCACCTGCAAAATCTGGAGGCCTGGACTATTTGAATCTGGAGGATTTGAACCTTTTTAACCCTGGGGCATGGCCATAGAGATAAAAGCACAGAGTGGAAGAGTATAGTAATCTTCAGGATGTGTGGCATCATTATATTCACATGCTGTGTAAGCCTGATACAATAGCTCCTACCACATCTTGAACTATACCTTATTTAGGGCAGAGAAACATTTTCAAAAGTGCCTGGACATCATAGAATTTTTTTAGAGGTATAATTTTCAGCTTTTCCATTGATCAAATTTTTTTTTCAAGTCACTAGTTCACTTTCCCCTCATCTATTTGACTTTATTGTAGGGATAGCTGTATTTGCTTGCTAGCATGAAATGCTGAAGGGTCCTACATACTTTGTAGTTTCAGATTTTGGGTTATCTTGCCAAAAAATCTGGGTATGGGGATGAATACAGATGTATCTTGTTCATTATATTTGCCTTCTGAGTAGGGATACAAGGAAGCTTTCACTGGATGCAGAACATACTGTATTAATTTCGTAGATTTGGTTTTGCATGTGGTACAAGTATTTGTTTTGCTGGATTCTCAAAACTTCTGGAGAAAAGAAAAGGATTGTTGCCACGTAAATGTCTTTCCAGAAAACAGCAAACAAACTGAAGAGCCAAGATCTCCATCGTGGCGCCGCTCAGCTGACCTCAGCCACTTTGCACGAGGAGGGAGTGTTGCCTGTATCTGCTGTAGTTGTTTCACTGCAGATGAAAAGCAAAGGCAAGGTTTCCTCCTATCAAGGTTTTGTCAGAAAGGGAAATCTGCTTTCTGTACACACATTAGCAGTGCCTGAGGGATGGGGCAAGTTTTACTTCCTGGTGGCATGTATGAAACACCCTTTAGTTGTGAGAAAATCGTGTAAGTTTTGAAGAAAGAAGACTAAGAGTAAAGCAGGGAGTATTAACTACAAATGAAGGGGACAGTCCTTAAGAGGATAATTTTCTGCTTTTAAATCTGGTGCCCGTATTAAAATTTCTCCCAGCAGCATGTGCATGACTGATACTTATTCAGCTGATAGCGCAAAGCAGCAGTGACCCTGGCACCAATGCCGAGGCAATATTTACAAAAGGATGAACTATTTTCGAACAATGTCTTCAATGTACTAAGCACAAACAAGCTTTTCTTCAGCATCAGGCATGCATGTTGACTCGTTCCAACGATTTTGTTCATGTACAAATGTATTCATTGTGGACAATGCAAGGAAAATGTCATTCTCTATTTATATCCCAGTTTCCCTTTGTCCTCTTTACAGTATCTTGGGGCAGTGATGCAGAGCAGAATCTTGTTCTAAACTCCTGCTATTTTCCTCCCCATCTTCTTCCGAAGAGCTCACAGTAGCAGAGCCGCAGCGAGTTAAAAGGCTCCCTACAGCAGATTTTCTTTTTCTTTTGAGACACAAAGATCGGTCTCTCTGCCTCCGCTTCCCAGCAGAGAAGATCTAAGTCCTGCCTCTTGCTCCATCACTCAGAGCACATAATGGTCTTGGCAGCAGAGGATGTGGTGGTAGCAGCATTTTGAGCCATGTAAGTGGATGCACCTGGCACAGCAGTGTGAATAAGCGATGTTAAGGCAATTCTCTCCCAGCAATATATGAAACCATCCACTTCATGAACAGCCTCTCTGTGATAAAGGCTGTCTTTCTGTTGACTTGGATAAATTCCCCAGTATGGTCAAAACAGAATAATGGAGGACTTTGAAAGAAGGGCCCTTGTACAGAAAATAATTAATCTTGCAGCAGAGGGGCAGGGAGAAAGATTTAGTGACACTTGAAAACAAAAAACAAATCCCCAAGTCCTAGGACTAAACTAAAAAGCACAAGTGCAGGCTCACACTGTGTTTTCATTGTAAAACACCCCATCTGTCCTGAAAGCATCATTCTTGGGCAGGTTGGCCACCATTTCAGGTAGAAATTAGGAACATTATTTCAAAGGACATTTCAGGGAAATTCTATTTTTCCTTTCAAGCATCGTCTGATTTTCTTCAAGGTGGAAATGTCCCCTTCTGTCAACTGTGGCATTCCACTCTGATAAGCTTCACTTTGCTGGTAAAATGATATGCACTATATGCAAAAAACCAAGTGATAAAACTCCTTACTTCTACAATGAAAATAATTTAAATTGAAAGCTCAACGTTAAATAGAGTTTGCTTTTAATAGATTGCTGCACTCTTTCCAGCTATGTGTATAAAAGAAAATAGTCACGCATGCCTCAGATGCAACAATGAAAGGAATATAACACATTCCACATGTTCTAAGAAATTGAAAAACTCACATTTCTGAAGGAAGAATATGTGGCTGTTTTCCAGTGGGAGACTCCTGAGGCCTGTGCACTCACTTGAATGGATCTCCCAGTAAAGAACATCCCTTATACACAGGATTCACATCCAATGCAAGCATCAAAACATTTACTGATGATAAGGGATTTTGTAAGAAAGTAAGTCTTTTCTTTCCCCAGATAAAATATCTCAGTCAGGTTGAAGCAATTTTGTTCTCTGAAAGAAGAGTTTGAGACTTAATGAATATTACCAAATGAAAAAATTCTAACCACATAATGCCTTTTAGATAAAGGGTATATAGAACACCAAATAAATGAACTCTTCTTGTAATTCATACTTCTAATAATGCATGATTTCATATGCTTTAGCACATAAAAGATTAGATAGCTTGAAAATTAGAGCAGTCAAACTTTTAGCACAGTGTGAGATGAAGATAAGGAGTATTCAGTCACCGAAAACGTCTTTCCTTCATCACCGTCTAACTCATCCTTAAGGAATTTTTAAAATTACAATTGAGCAATTCTTAACTACTGTACAAAAATAACTTCTATTAGCTGGAAAACATTTTAAGATCTTTCAACTTAAGGGTATAGAGATAAACTGCCATGTGAAGGCTTGCCTTATCACTCCCATAAATTGAAGTTCGACAAAGGTTGGTAATTCTGACATTTGGAGAGATGATTAAACCCCCTAAATGATTGAAAGCTAAGCATAACCTTCAAGATTAAATGAAGATTAAATGAACATCTATTATGGATGTATGCAATAGATATGATTTCAACAGTTAGCTGGCAGCAATCATTCATTCTCATTTTTCATTAAAGTTTTAGAAAGTGGCATCCCCCAGAGTTAAATCTGGCATCTGCAACTAAGGATAGTATTGAAATACAAATAATTTGCTTGTAATCTAGTTTATTGTTTTATTTTGTTTTTAAATTCTATCACTGCTGCATCACCATATTGAAACGGCTCAGACAAATAACTGATCAGTCCCTGTTCAAATAATGAAAAACCTTTGGAAGTGTTTTAATATGATGTGAGTCTTTAGTGAGCAGCAGGAAAAATATGCTCTCTTCAGTAAAGTTTTTAAAAATGTTTTCTCAGTATGCAATATGTGTCAATACAGAAGACCTTTTCTGCCAAAACATAATTTTATCTAAGGGCAAGCCTTGGAAAATGCTACTTATCAGGTTCTTTTAATCAGATAATGTATAATGAATAACTGCAGCTAACAGTATTTTTTGCTTTTGTTGGTACTGAAGCAACTGGTATTACTGTTTTTTGTAATTTCACATTACTTAGCAACAAAAAAGTTTAACTTCTGTTGTTGGAAGCTATGCTAGGATTATTTTCACCGTCTGCTCAATTTGCCTGCTCTTATATGTACAATCCACCATAAGCAATTGAAAAATATTTTCTGCACAAGCTACGTTAAGCCTCATAACAATTATTGCTATCTTGGCTGATCCACTCAAAACCGTTTCTCCACTTAATCCAAAAACCTAAAGCTCTTTCTTTTCAGGCAGTATATCCTGCCTCATGGAAGGCATGTTACCACTACAGTCATGGTCAGAATCTGGGTACAGATGCAATGGGAGTTAATAAAGTTATATAGGCTCAATGTTAGATAATAAATACTCTGATTATTCCCCTTCCAGTGCTGGGTCCCACCCCTGGACGCTGTGCTTGACCTACAGACAGTATCAAGCCTACAATAAAAGCTTGTGGTCACCATTTTTAGAGACTGTAGCAGTTCTGGTGTCACCACATCTAGTCTGAGTACATACTGAAAATGGATCTTTTTACATTCAGTGATAGTTCAGTGTAGCAAAGAAATTTAGGATTCATTGGGTTTAAAGGTACAATATGAACATAAAGCCCGAAATGAGATAAGCATTTGGGAAATAAGAGAGACTTCAGCAGAGACATGTGAGGTTCAGCATCTGAGAAATCCTTTTGAGAGGGTGAGTACTCAGCACTTCTCATAGTAGTTGTGAGATCTTTATTTTGCTCTGAACGGATTCAATAATTTTCAGGCTGTGGTGTCACATTCTGAGCCAATGCCTTGAACCTGGAGCCATCCCTGTTATTTCTGTTTGGAGCAGGGTGCATTTCCAGGTAACACAAACACCCAGCACCTGGGAGACTGATTTGACACATCCACCCTTGCCCAGCCTGTGGGCTGCAGGGACCCTTCCAGAGCTGTGAGGGCAGAGGAGCCCTCCTGACCCAGGTGGAAGCACAGCAAACCCAGCCCTGCATTCAGACACCATATGCCCATGCTGTCCCTGCCCAGTGCAGTTAAATAAATGGATGTTCTTTATTTCCTGGCCTTCACTGAATTGGACACACATCCTGCAGTTGGCTGTGATTTGTATTTCCTTCAGCACCTGTAGTCTGTGGTATGCACTTGGCCACTGTGATGTGTGAGTGTTTTATAACAACTGGACTGTGCAGGAAACTCGAGCTCTGGACAGGTGACATTTTTGATGCCGTGGAACAGATGCAAACTTCCATTACACAAACTAAGTGGTTGTTTTTACTGATGCCATGAAGTGCAAACATTTTTTTATTTATTTCATAATCCAACTTGTATTTTATACTTCAAAGTCTGATAACCACAATAATTGTGCCAGAAAGAAGACTTTCTGAGCTGGCTGGCTCTAAAGATGAATGCCACATGTAAAGATGAATGCCACATCTAAAGGTGAATGCCACATTCATAAACCAAAGGTTTTCTTTTGCAACTCTAAGTACCAGAAGTGTTTGGGATTTGTGAGAGAGGCTACATGACCTCAAGCAGGGTCCATAGCTCAGAAGCCAAGGAGCTGGGAAGCTCCTGACCAGGCTGGCTCTGCCCACCTCAGTCCCAGCACTCAACAAGCGCTACGTCTGCTTGGGTTTTTGTCACCCTGACACACATTCACAGTCCTGGGCCAAACGTTTCTTAGACACAGACACAGAGGGATTGAGAGATGGGGCCAGACAGACCTCAGTCCTTCAACCACTTGGGAGCATGTTCATGGTGCTGAACAGAAATATCAAACCCTACTTCTAGTCTGGCAGAAGCTGAACAGCGTCACTGGCTTTCTGCTCAAGTCCTCAGGTGAGCACTCCCACTCTCTCCAAGCAAAATGTTTTAAGTGATGGATGAATTTAGAGTGTTAATTACACCAGAGAAGGTAATAAAAAGGAGTGGAGTTGAGTATTCATTTCAATTTTAAGTGAAATTTCAAAGACTATATAACATTTAAGCTGTAATAAACAAATGGCTAGAAGGGAGAATAAAATGCTGGTACAAACTTTGGAAGCTGGTAGTTTTCAGAAATTTGGCAACCATCTCCAATATTACCATATAGTATGGGTCAAATGTCTTCATGCTGATCTTTTTTTTTTCCCTGTAGCAAGATGATTTGTTCATTAAATTGCTATTTATTTCAATATATTCCTGGGAAATAAAGCCTACAGTCTGTAACAGTGACAGGTCACTGAAAGGTGGCTTTCATGTACTCAAGCACTTCACACGTTCTAGGTCAGGCACCCTTGATGTGTGTCCTTGTGCAAAAGCTCCTGTAGGATGTTTTACTTCACTCCTTAGACAGAGGCATTCAATTTGACAGCAAAATTGCTTCCACCCTCTTTATATCAGTGACTACATAAAGGTAAGTTGGAGCACATGGTTTTAATTTAGCCTTTAGTGGTTTTATTTGGCAGGGGGAAAAAACTGTTGAGCACTAACCTTGAATTAGAAGCTGACCTCCAAATTAGTCAGCCTTTTTCTTGTAAATGCATTTTGTAGAGTATAAACATGAACCATCTATTTACATAATGTTAGTGACAGCCAAATGATTTCTTAGGAGCATTAATGCTGGAAATCCCAAACACTCCTTCCTTGCTGGAGAATGGTTTATAACTCCTGAGAATAATCTCTCCAGCAAGTAACTGCAAACAGAAAAGGCTGATCTTTTTCCAACCAAATTTAGGATTTCTCTGGTATTTCACTAAGAAACCCCAGATAATAATTATAAGCTGGTGTTAAATGAAATGCAGGTCACCTCCTAGGGTGCGTGTGGAAAGCTCTGACAGTGCTGGTGATGGTGCAGCCTGCTCCTGTACTACAGTGGCTTTATAGGAGACGCTGTGAGAAAGCAAAGAACAGCCTGAATGCAGCTTGGCACTGGGGAGCCCTGGTGCAGAGTGCCAGTGATGGCCCTGGGGCATGTCCAAGGACAGGAGCCCTGTAGTATGCCTAAGTTTCTCCACCTGTCCTGTTGCTGGTTTGCTGGGAGCCAAGGGCAGTGAGGAGCAAGGAATTTCAGGCTGCCTGAAGCTGAGATCCTGCTTCAGCCCAACAGCAGATCCCGAGCCCCCCTCTGCTTTCCCAGCTGGAGCAGCACAAGAAGCCAGCCTAGAAAACTGAGGGGTCCTGCACATGTGGTGCTGCTTCTGACATGTGCAAGCCCTGCTTCCTACCTGAGCTGACAGCAATGTCTTAGAGGTTTTAGGTTTTTTTCTCAAATCCAGGTAAAATGAAAGCCATGAAATACCACCAGGGTTTGAAGTTCCTTTGTTTCTTTCAGTGTGAGCTTTACTGGTTTTAAGAATCAAATTTTACAAAATGGATATATTAACAATGATGAAAAACAAATCTAAAAAAGATCAGAATAATTTGTGTGAAATATTCTTCAGGCCAAGGGAGCATTTAAGAGGCTTTCAGAAGCGGAAAAGTTACTTGGCTCATTTTTGTTCATTTTTGCCCACTTTAAAGAGAGAGTATTTTGTGGATGTCATAGTTTTCCTCTTTATTGTTGAATAAACAGCAGAATGTCCTTTTTTTTTTAACTGTATTTTCAGCAGGTATTTTTATTATTATTATTATTATTATTATTATTATTATTATTATTATTATTATTATTATTATTATTACTATTGTTATTGCAATAAGAGTACATACCATAGCATAGCACTTCTAGCTTGCTCCACGTTTGTTGGCATGCCCTGCCATAATATGCCATAATAAGTCTCTAAATTAGGATGGTATTTTTCATGCTTTCAGCAACAGCAGCAAGGTACTCTGCTCTTTGCTGTGTGTTGTTATTATTAGCTCTCCCATGATCGAATTCCAGCCTCGGGCACTGCTTGTGTGATGGGGCCGAGCTCTGATGGCAGGTTTCAGCCCGTGTTTTGTCTGGCTCTGTTTGCCCTACCTCACTCATGATAGGGAGCACAAAGGCTGGGCTGAACGGAAGGGAAGTGCACACCATTTTAGATATCCTCAAATTACTGCTTACCACTTGTCTCCAAACTGGAGTAAAGTGGGTTCTGTTTAACATAAAAGGTGGGAAGGGTTTCACTCCAGGCAGAGGTTTATCAGTCCCAGCAGTAAATGAGAAATAAGAAAGGAAGCATCTGAAGGCTTCTCAGATAACCAGCAGTAGGCAGCTTTCCCCTGCCCAGCCCTGTTTTGCTCACTGGCATCCTCCATGGGGGTGCCACCAGGCCACTTGCGCTTGGTATTTGGGGGCCAGGTTGCAAGAGGCACAGACAGTGTTTCTTTGTTTGCCAGTGTTGTGAAACACTCAGTTCAGCAACCCTGCTGCCCTCTTGTGCAGCATAGAGCCTTTCCCAAAGATTTGGCACAAATACTGTCACTCACTGCCAGTGAAATAAGGCAAACACCTTCCTCTCCCACTGAGAGCAGGAACATTGACTCCTGCAGGTGTAGCTTGTCCTTTCTCAGGCCTCCTTCCTCTGCTGGCCTGCAGTGTGCAGCAGAAAGAGTGTCCTTGAATAGCTCTCTCCAGGACTGAGGGGTGACATGCATTCATTATGCTCATTCAATAGAATCACAGATCCACAGAATGGTTTGGGTTGGAAGGGACCTTGAAGGTCATTTAGTTCCAACCCCCCTGCTGTGGGCAGGGGCACCTTCCACTAGACCAAATTGCTTCCAGCTCCCTCCAACCTCTCCTTGAACACTTTGAGGAATGGGGCATCCACAGCTTCTCTGGGAGATCTATTCCAGTGTCTCACCACCCTCACAGTAAAGAATTTCTTCCTAATACCTAACCTAAATTTATTCTCTTCAGTTAAAAGCCAATCCTCCTTATCCTGACAATACATTCTCTAGTAAATAGTCTCTCTCCATCTGTCCTGTAGGCTCCTTTAGGTGATGGAAGGTCACAACTGGGTCATCCCAAAGCCTTCTCTTCAAGGCTGTAAAATCCCAGTTCTTCTCACCTTTCCTCATAGGAGGGGTGCTCCATCCCTCTAATCATCTTGGTGGTACTCCTCTGGATGCTCTCCAACAGGTTGATATCCTTCCAGTTGATACTCATTTTGCTCATTTTACTTGCTGTGTTCAGACATTAAAGCAGTGTCCCTTCAAAAGTGGAAAAAGCAAATTTTCCATCCCATTTTAGGATGACATTAAGGAATATAGCCTTGTGTGGCTGAGGTATGTGTCCTGCTGAGGCAGGGGGATATTCCTTATCTTCAATAAAGCCTGTACAAATTCCCCGTCTCCCTTCTGAACTGCCTGGTCCTGAGCTGGGACACACCTGGGAAATGAAATTTTGCTGCCTTTTTCTCTTTAGCAGATCAGTCTTGAGCTATACAGGAAGCCTTGCTGGCTGCATGCTCCTCTGCTGCTGAAAGAGCTCCTTGTCCAAACAAAAAGATTGAATGAAAATTTTAGTGTGATTAAAACACACTTCTCACAGGAAAAGCATTTGCGTGGCCAATCAAGGACATTTCTGCTCCAGAATAAGTTAGAGATGATAGCAAAAAAAAAAAAAACCCAAACTTTTCTAGGTAGTTACTGATATAAATAAAGAGCAGGAAATATTCTTGTCCTTTGCCTGGCTTACTTTGTGTCCAAAATTGAAGTGTTCTGCTTGCTCTGCTTTTCAGTAAAATCTCTAGTGCTAGCAATTTTCCTATGTAGGAGGGAAAAAAGAAGTGTTGGCAAGGATCTCTCAATCTGTCTCATCAGCACCATCATTAATTGAGCATTTTTGGTTGTGGATCAGTTCTTCTGAGCTAAGGAAGTGAGGTATCTTTATTGTGGCCCACAAGACGAGCAGGAGCATGGCACAGTGGGGCTCAGGTGAGCTGGAATTTCTGCTGCTGTGTTTCTCTCTGTGGCTTTGGAGGGCAGCAGTTCCTCCCAAGGATCCCAGAGCCAGGCCACAGCTGCCACCAGGCTGTCCTTTGCTTTTCTTTTGCTCCTTCAGGTTACAAAGCTTTGAATTTTCTTCCAGCTCTGCGGTGGGCGACATGGATGGCAACTTATTTATGCTCCTGTTGTCTCTAGAAACCTCCAATTGGGTTCCTCCTGGCATAGTTTAACACGCCCACTGCCTGCCAAATAATTTTTTAAATCCTAAAAGCCTTTCTGTTGCTAGGTTGAAATTTTTTCTGCCTTTCAGATATAAAGTGACTAATGGGATACATTTCATAATACATCAGCAAGCATAATACTTGTTATTATCATATTTTAGTGCCCTTTAAAAATTACTGTACTGGGAGGATGGGGTAGTATGTAAATTGTACATCATAAAGACAGTAGGGCAAATTCTTTCTTCTTTGATAATCACATTTTATAATTAGGGATTAGGGAGATGAAGTTAAAACGTATTGGTGTGGGGTTTTTTAACCAATGTTTTTCAGGAGATGAACAAATGTCCAACAGTAGACATTAGGTGTTAGGACTTGTGTGGAATTTTGATGCTGTAAACCTCATCCTGGTCTGGTACAAATCTCTCTCAGGTTTCCACGTTCATAGGCTGGGAACACAACTTCTCCTATCCTGTCTGGATAGTTGCTGGTTTTTCTCCTCCTGCTGCTTCCTCCTCTGGTTCTGTATTTGTAGACAAGAGAGAACCTCAGCCCATGGGAAAGAAAATGAGTGGAGAAATCATGTGGACCAAAAGGAGTAGTGGACGCTGACACTGGATAACATCTTGGGATAGTGTTGAATGTACATTCAAAAGAAAAGTGATGAGGCCATTTAATCAATAAATGTTATTACAGTTTTTGTCTTTTCATCTTCTGATAACAACTCTTTGTGCCACAGACACAGAAACAGTCACTCTAAGTCACTCTCAGTCACAGGTGGGATAGTTCTAGCTCCTGAAAACCCACAGGAGCTATGCTAAAAAAAACAGGCTTGGAAGATTGATCTATGGCTTAACAAAACAAACAGTTTCCACTTAAGTAGGTTCATGGATTCTAGAATAAATAAGATTTGCCTCCTGCTTGACTCCTCTGGGGACTGTATACCTGGAATGGTGCATTCCCTAAGTGTGGGCAAAAGGAGAACCCAGCTCTGTACTGGGGAGCCCACCTCAACCTGCTCTGCCACACTTCTCCTTTTTTTGTACTCTTAAATGTTCCATGGATTGACAATATCCAGTGAGAAACTCATATTACAGAGATTTCTCCATGCAAGTGTGTTTAAAACACCAGGCAGTTTCAGTTAGCTGCAGTGCAATGGATTTGGGCAATAAAGATGTAAGGTTTTTGTTAGCACATTGAAGCTGTTACGGAATAAAGCTTGGTTATAATATGATCCAGGACATCTTGCTGGTTCTGTTATGCCTTCTTACACAGTAAGTGAATTAGCAAAACAGCTTGTGAAGATTCCTCTTGAGCATTTGTTCACTCTTCTTAAAGTGATAGCAAGAGGTCTTGTTGTAATTTTTAATTATTTTCTAGCCCTCCAGTTGAAGGTAACAGATTTATTTATTGTAACTGATAATAATGAAAAATAAATGAACTCCAAACCTAGTTTAGATTAAAAAAAAAAGCTTTCAAATCTGGAAGAAGTCTAAATTCACATAAGTCTAGAAAAAAATAGAAATTTTGACATTAAAATATTTTATTTTAGCAACATAGAATAATTTGGGTTGGAAGGGACCTCTGGAGCCCTCCTATGGTACAACCCCCTGCTGATAATTGGACCAGCTTTTACACTAGTTCAGGCTCCACGGTGCCTTGTTCAAGTGAGTTTGAATATAACTGAGTTGGGGTTTTTTATGCTTTGTCTTACTTGAATAACTTGCAAAATAAAAAATCAGTCTTAATGTCTGAAGCAAGGGTTGCCTGACAGTGTAGGAATTTTGCTTTCAATGGCAAAATTTTGTTTGCCTTTGAAATTCCTTGACATATCTCAATAGCAAAGAGAAATAAAAAATCACTGTTTATAATCCTGAAGAAATAAAAACATAGAAAAAGTCAAATCTCATAGTTATTTTTAAGGCAAAATTGAAGCGATGATGACATTCTTAGCTTTGAAAAATACGTTTCTAAGAATGATTTTAGTTACTTGGAAAAACTTCTATGCAAAGTCATTGGGAAAAAAACCTCAAACAAAAATCTTTAAAATCTATTAAATGTACTGTCTACTTTCACAGGTTTTTAATTTTCAATCTCAGGTGTGCATGGCAAAACTGAGTGCCATTCAGTGGACTCATTATGATGACTCAAATCTGCATTAGGAAGAGGACTACACAGAAGAAATTTCTCTTTTTTGTGTTTTTAACAATTTTGCAAAACTTATATTAAAAAATGTGTTGTTGAAATTTTAAGGGTTTTTATAAGACACCAACCATGTCAGACCTCTCTTCAATGCTATTTAAAACAAAAGGATCTGAATTAGATTTTCCAGCCCTTTTATTTGTTTTTATTCAAGTTCTGCAACTGTTAATATAAACATTTTTTCTCTTTTAACTAAAATATTTTCATTTTAGCTGAATGTCCTACTTCATCTCCAACACTCCGACACCATATGAATGAAAGGATGTTTATCAGCCAGCTTGAACATTCTGGTCAAGGACACAGAAGCCTTATCCAATGGTCTGGTCTTACAACTATCACTCATGTTATTCCTTATACTTTCCTTCCTACCCTTGTCTGCTATTTCTCCCATCTTTCATGACACAGAAAATGTAAATACTGCAAGGGAGAGTCTGCATTTTTTTCTGGACCATGTTGTCTTGCCCACACACATTTGGAAGGATGAATAAGTAAAAAATGTTTCAACTGTCCAGGCTTCCCATCACTTATAGTATTGCCAAAAAAACCATCTAACTTGTGTTTAACCTCTGAAAACCAGAATGTTGCAGCTTAAGCCATCTTGCACAACATTTCTACACAGTTCACTTCTTACAAACACATCCTACCCAAAAAACACAGAGGGATAAGTAGGTCTTGAACTGAAAACCCATCTGAAACATTTTCAGGGCTAGAAAGTGAGAAGCAAGGTATGGGATCGGGGCCATCTCATGTGAGAGCTGAGGCTCAGTGTTGGACCAAATCCACGACTGCTACAAGCACAGCAGTTTCCACAGGGTGAGAGTGCCAGTCCCCAGCACTCTGGTTTGGGATCTGCTAACCAAAATGCAGGCTCTGGACCGGATAATTTCAACAAACTCAGATGCACAGCTCACTGTACAGTTGGAAAGGTCCACATGCCCACCTCCTGTTGTTTCTGCCACCTGTTTTGGCAGAAACAACAAAATAGGTTTTGTGTGTGTGCCTGTGTGTATTGCATAATTCACCATCCAAACTGAATCCAAAATATCTGGATGGGGGCCTGCCCCACGTTTGTTTGGTGGAGCTGGAGAGGCATTCCAAGAGCAGCACCAACAGCTGGCGGCCCAGGATGCTCCAACCCCCGGGCTGGAGACACAATCCAGAGACTGTGCAAGTAAAAAGGGTCCTGTTCTTTTAAATCAGCTCTCTAGGCAGCTGAGGTTTGGGTGGTGAAAGCAAAGCAAGGGGTCACTTTCAGCCCTGATACAGACCACCTCTCCTACCAAAGCTTTGCAGCTTGTTCATTTCTTGCAGCATTTTATTTTGGTGGTTACCAGGAATAATTTCAGAAATCTCTGCTGTTGTACAGGTGGAAGCTCAGCTCAACCACGCCTGAGAGCAGCAAGGTAAGGACTTGTAGTGTTTTATGCACAACTGCAAATGTTCTTTTGCCTTTCAGTGCTGCTTGCAACCCAAGATTTCATTTGAGCTGGTATAATATACACTTGCATCATTAACAATTACCAGTCATTGTTCCATTTGGATTTCTCTTGCTAATTAGATTCACTCTGACAATCTGTATGGCCCATAAACACAACCCCAAAAGGAGTATCTTCCCACAGCGAACAGAATGGAATATGAATAATCAGTTTAATAATTGTACTTGACTCAGCTTCTCAACACCAACGTGTGAATCAAGAGTCTGCCAGGGCTCCTGGTGGGAGAGTCCTGCTCTGCTCCCGACTGTTCTCACGAGAGGAGCCGGGGCTTGCCCGACTGCTTTGCCAAGGCTGCAAATGCCACGTGGCTCTTTCACAAGCATTGGGAGCCACCACTTTTAATTCTTGCAGGTTTGCATGAGCACCCAGCTCTTCTCTTACAGTTTTCTCACATTCTTGCCTTTCTCTTTAGAAAGGCAGCAGTGATGGAGACAATATTAGTTCCTTGAGGAGCTGAAGGAGTTCTGGAATGTGACCTCTGTGAAAGGCCCTGCAGCCCTGAGCACTTCTGCTCCCCTTGCTGACCTGAGTATTGGGGCAACAAACCTGGGCTGGAAACCATTTCTTGGCCACTTGCTGGGCCATGTCTGGCAGCTCACTGCTAGAGCCCCTCTCCCAGTGCATCTCCAGCAAAGGCAGCAACGTGGCTTCCAGACCCAGGTTGCTCCATATCTGACAGGCCTGAGGCACAGCCAGAGGGTCAGGTTCTGCTCCTACCTGTTTGGTTAGGCTTCACCTGGAGCCCTCCTGCAAATTCCCTTCTCCACAACACATGTACGAAAACTCTGGTAATTGCAAGGCAGAGCAAGATATAGTTGGTTGCTTTGGCTATGAATCATGCAGACAGGTAGTTGTTTTTATTAATTCTTTCATTGCTTTTCCAAGCTTTAAGGAAAAACATTCAAACAAATGCAATTGCATGCCACTGCAACTGCTCCTCACAGAATGCCAGGGTTGGAGTCAGACCCCTGATGCTACAGCTCAGCTGCCAGGGACTGGGGGTGGAAGAGCTGGCAGCTCCCAGGACAAGGAGTGGAATGTGCCTCCCAGGTTCATTTGGTACCAAAGTACTGGGAGGCACCACTGAGCTTTTCTCTATCCCCCACCCTACCCCCACTTATGCTTCTTCTTCCAGGGGCTGCTTTTGACCCTAATCCAAATAAAATAGATGTGGATATGCTAGTGGCTGGCAACAATTGGGGACTGGCCTTAGGCTGGAGCGGGAGCACTTGGATACTTGTGACAGCAGGAGGGTGCCTGTTTCACCAAACTCCATCCCCAGCACCACGTGCATGTGCTCCAGTAACTCCACATGGCCTCCTGGGGAAGAGGATCTCCGGTCTCCTGGTCTCCCTTGCAGATCTCTGCTGCTCTGTAGTTAAGACATCTTTCCCAAAAAGAGGGGCAGGAAGGGAGGAGAGTTGATCTGGGCACTAATACTTTCTCTTCTTAGCTGGAAATAAGTGCAACATCAGAATCAAGGTGGCAGCATGCAACTCCCCTGTATCTAATGCTGATTTTTCTTTTTCCTCTGTTCTTTTCCCAACCGATTCACTCTCTGTTAATAGCAAAAGCCACCTCTGACATCGGTTTTCACCTGCATGACTCTTTGTCTTTTACTTGAATGTCACCCTCCTTTTATTGCAGCCATTCTCCAGGTGCCCTGCTCATCCTGCCTGACCTGCAAACCACCTCCATGCCAGCAGTGCCTCATGGCTTTGTGCAGCACATTTCATCAGCACAGTGCTCACATGGGCCAGGAGCATGCCATTAAGGCAAACAGTGAAACAAAATTGGTCCCAAAACTCCTGTTTGAAGAACTCTCACAAACAACTTCTCCTAACCTAAGATCTCCAGCCTCAGCACTCATTGTCTCCTCCTCTTACCAACAGCACAATTTCTCTAATAATCCATTTTGTCTCCAGCAACATCAGTGGTTTCTCACTTGACATCATAGCAAATACATTAAAGTAGTCTAGATAAAGGAAATCTGGCAGATATCACCTGTCTGGAAAAATAATTGTTTTATCAAAGAGAACCATCGGGTTAGTCTGGCAGGATGTGCCTTTAGTTGCATTTCATCCCATTTTTGATGTGCCTTTGCATTTTTAATTAACCTTCAAGGCACGTTCCAAGGCCCCGCATACCAGTGAGGTCACAGGTACAAGGGCGCCGATGTTGGCTGGATTATTTTTTAACTCTGCACCACTGAACACGTTGTAATGGATATCCTGAAGTCACGGGGTCCCTCTCTGACTTGGCAGATCTATAAAAACAGTTGCTAGCAGACGTGCCACCTCTCATGCTGGTCTTTCCAGAACTCCTGGACAGGCATGACCTGCCTTCCCGAGAGGAACGCCGCCTGTTCTTTGAGCACAGTAACAATTCTATTTCCATATCCCTGTTCCCATTAACCAGCCTTCTTTTACCCCTAGGATTTGTCTTCCTTAAACAAGAGCAGAGGTAAAATACTCCTTTGATTGCAGGCCATGCCTAAATTATCTTAATCTCATTTACTACACAACTGTCTGACTTTGTTTTTCTTCCTTTCTTACATTGAAGAAGTTTTTCCCTTTTTTTTTCTGGAATGCTTTGCAAGTGTCAGTTCAGGTTTACTTCTGATGCTTACACTTACTATTTTTCTATATCAAAATATTTTCTATATTTTTCTATGGCCTCTAAATGATAAATTCCTCTTTCTGCAAGGCTCTCCAGAATTAACCAGAGAACTGAGCATCCCAGTCACATGGAGCAAGTAGGCAGGGTGCAGGATGCCTCACCTCCACACCCCTGTCTGTGCCTTCCCTGCACAGAAGCCTCCACTTTCTCCACTCAAGTCAGCTTTGCTGAGGAACGTTGCCCCACTTGTCAGCTTGCCCGCTGGCAAACTGAGCCTCAGACTCACATATATTTGTGTTTATTCTCCCCATTTGCTTCAAACAGCAAAAGCTACTTAGTTCAAAGCTCTGCTCTGTGACTAGATCTCTAGTAGCTTAATTGCACATCAAAACAACATCTCCTTGTATGACTTCACTGATGAAGATGTTTGTTGGCTGTCAAATCCAAGGGTATCTGGGCCCTACCATTCCTAGTTTGAAGCATCATTGAGTAATGGAGGCTCCTCAGATTGCCAAAGCACTGAACAAAGATATGAATAATTACCAAAAGAGTTTTTATCTCGGCCAGAAACATTAACAGCAGCTGAAGGAGTCAAGAGAAAGTGTACTTGTGACCCTGCAGCTTTGCTCCTGCTGAGTTCAGAGGCCATGGGACCATCAGAAGTGCAAAAGCTACTCAGCAAAACATTGCCACAAACCTCTTTGCTAGTAAATTTTTGCTTATCATCCTGAGGTGATCTAACATGTCAGAAAATGCTCTTCACTACCTGAAGAACAGCAGCAGGCCAAGTCCAAAGGGTATTGGAGAAGGTTTTACTTGACTGTTCTTTCCAGTGCAGATGTGTGTGTGTTTGCACCCTCTGCACAAAGGACTGTCTGGCCTTGCCTGCATGAGGTTGGGATAAGTGTCAACAGTGATTCTTCCAAAATCTGCTCCTAATTTTATCTGTCCTCATCAAATACTGCTGTCCTCCAAGTCCTGCTGGATGTGTCAGCCTAGCAGTAAAAGAAAACATCTTCTCCTCACAAGAGCAGACACACCACAAGTGCTGTCATGTAGAATTTCACAGAATCATAGAATGGTTTGGGCTAGAAGGGGCCTTAGACATCATCTGGTTCCAACCCTCTGCTGTGGCCAGGGACACCTTTCACTAGACCAGACTGCCCACCAGCCCCATCCAGCCTGGTCTTGAACACTTCCAGGGATGAGGTTTCCACAACTTCTCTGGGCAACCTGTTCCAGTGTCTCACCCCCTCATAGTGAAGAATTTCTTCCTGATATCTAATCTAAACCTGTCCTCTTCCAGTTCAAAGCCATTCCCCCTTGTCCTTTCACTTCATGTCCTTGAAAAAGATCTCTTGTAACCCCTTTTAGGCACTAGAAGGTCCTGTAAGGTCTCCCCAGACTGAGCAACCCCAACTCTCTCAACATGTGGTCATCAAACTGCACAAGGACTGAAGAAGTGAAGTCAGTCCGTACATCCTACAGCACACCCTATAGGGTGCTGTAGGACACCAGTCACATAAAACATCTGAGCTGTTCCCATCTGAATCCAAGGCTTAGCAGAGACACCCTGGCATGGCCGGCTCCACACCTCTCGTTCCACACTCAGCAGCCGGATGCGAAACAGCAATTACATTGTGAAATGTCATGGGTCTACTGGGAAGCAAAAACACATCAATATTGTCTCCTGGTTGCATCGAGCCATGATGATTTTGCTTGACTGCGTGCCTGGATGAAACAACAGAGAACACAAACAGAGATGGGGCCAGAGCTTGCTTGTGCACCAGTTTATCATCCTGCCTTCCCAGCGCACCCATCGCAGCAGCGTCTGGGTGATAAGTCTGTCTCTTTGCAAAACAGGAAGACCGTGGGCTGGCTGGCTTCTCTGATGAGCTATAAATTACAGGGGTTTTACCTGGCTGCCAGCCCCGCTGTGCACGGGGTAAGGCAGGCGCTGATGCAGGGCGCTGGGCTGGCCGGCGATAGGATAATTACTGTTATTGCATTCGGAGAGAATAGCCGGCACTTGAGAGCCGGAGGGAAAAAGAGTCCCAGGAACTGGAGCACTGAAGGCATTGCTAGCTCCGTGCACACAAAGGCGACCGACCTATAAATAATCTGACCTCTTTGTTCCAGTAAAATGGCACAAGAATTAAGACCCCAGTTCAGGAAGAAACTTAAAATGCATGACTAAACTCGGCATAGCTGAGCAGACCTATTGACATGCCGGGGCCCGAAGGCATTTCTGCTCTGCGAGCCTTAGTGCTCACCTGTGAGAACGGCTGCTGGAGGTGTCCCGCTGGCATGGGCTGCTTTCCAGAGGCTGTGGGGGGCCAGCTTAATTCCTGCAGGTAAAGGAGCAACAGCACCCTGCCAAATTTCCAGTGGGACTTCTCAATAGTCTCTACTCTTCCTCTGCTTCCCAAGTTACCACTAAAGAAAGAGACCTCTGTTAACCTCAGTTACCTGATAGTAGCTGGCAATTTGAAAATTAAAAGCTGACATGTAGAGCAAAAATATGAAGTGTTAGAACATGAGCCTAACAAATGTAGCCCCGAAATTTTCCAGTAAAACAAACCCAAAACAAATCAGAGACCAAAAAAAAAAAAAAAAAGAGATTAGCCAGCAGCAGGGCAGGTCATCTCTAGGTTAGCTTCACCCTGCATGTATATAATCTCTCAACTTTTGGGAGGAAACCCACCCGAAGATGTACTCATTCAAAATAAAAGGCTTGTTGTTAGGCTCAGAAAGCCCTTGGAATCCTTGATAAAGTAAAAGTAGAAGTACTTGCGAAAAGAAAGCTTTGATGGTTGCCTGAGGTTCAGTGTAGCACCATTTACAAATATTTTTCTCCTAGCTCTTGATCACAGAGACTTAGAAAAAGTATACCTGGAAATTATTAGTGAATATAAATATATTATAAACCCTTCCCTGCTCTTGCTTTTTATCTTTGCAGTAGAGAGACAGTAAATAACTATTTTCCTCATACTGGAGGTGGGGAGTAAGCATGGAGAAGGTGCAAGACTGACTCAGCATCACCCACTGCCAGCCCCTGGCCTGGCCCCCCAAGTGTGGGATCCACAACAGATAGATGTGTCCCAGGGAACACATACGCAGGGTGGGTGTAGGAGCCATTCTGTCCCTTGGGAGGTCACTAACAGGGTTTGGTGAGCAAACTTGGGTCAAGTGGGGTGTCAGACTTGACTGTGTGCTGCTGGCTGGCAAAACAGTGACCCAGCAGCCTTCTTCCCAGGTGAGGGAGAAACGACAGTGACCTGTCAGATCACAAAAAGTGATCGGCCAGAAAGTTTGCAGCGGACATTTGGACAAAGGTGGGAAGTCCAGCCACGCTCATTCGTGCTGTGATCACCTGGACAGCAGGGAGCTCTCAGGTGCACACCTGTCTGTTCTGCCTGCACTGTTTTTGTTGCATCGAGGGACAGTAAGGGTGAGGAAAGAGCCACATTCTGCTCTTATGGCTGCTTATCCCAATCCACACCACCTCCCCACCAGCCTTCCCCGTGCCCCATACGTATCCACAGCCCCTAAAGCCAGCACTTTAAAACTGGAAGTGGATCCAAGTTTGCACTGTAATTCTTCCTAGGTAGCTCAGTCATTAGTTACTGTGGAGCAAGTAGGAGCTAACTGGTCCAGCAGAGAGCCATGGTGTTTTCTGGGGGCTTTTCGCAAGCTCCCAGGACAGTTTGGGCTACTGTCCTGTGTGGCACACAGCCCCATCATGGTGCTATCTGTCAGAAACTCGGTGGCCCAAAGCTGTGCAGCACAGGCTGTGTGTGCCCTGTGTTTGTGCAGTTTCCTGCTGGGAGCCATGATGTAAAGCCCTGTTGTCCTCCTGTTTCTCACACTCCTCCCCTGTGCCCGGCCCCGGTGTCCCAAAGAGCCTCAGGCCGCCAACAAAGCCAAGAGGCAAAGTTCATCTTCTTGTTCTGAGGCAGCCCAGAGCCTGGCACAACTATTCCTGGTCCCTGACTCAGAGCACAACCATCTTTGAAATAAATAAAACGAAGAAGAAGAACATCTCTGGGTCTATATTTGACACTTGTATTCTCACACCACTTGGCTTTATATAAACATATGAATTGGTATGGTGGTTATTTTGACTCATCTGCTTAGCAATCATTTTATTTTAATCAATATTTATTTAACTCACCAGCTAGACAAAAGCTCCCTAATTTCTTAATCTGATTTAATTGATGCTCCCTGACAGAATGAAGCTAGACTGGATAAGACAGTACAAGCTGTGCCAGTCTTCTTTGGTTTGCACCTCTTTTAACAAGTCCTGTGACTGTGGCAGAGCCAAGGCACATCTTACATCTTGCAGAGGAATTGGGACCATACGTGGCTGCATACCCCGGGACAAAGAGCCAAGAAACGCGCCAAAACAATCAGCGTCAACACAATAATTAGCATATTGATTCTCCATGCAAATTACCTCTTCATACATTGTGAAACACTTTGCATTGTCAGAGGACTTCAGAGGAGCGTGGAGTTTCTTACAGGCACCACAATAATTAAATATCTGTCTTCAGTTGTAACATTAAAATACAGTTCTGGGTGAAGGATCATAGAAAGAAACATGCACATTGTGCAGATTAAAATGTATGGGATATGTCTGTCTGACACCCCTATCCCGAAACAGGCACCATAAATTATATTCCTGAAGGAGCTTTCAGACCATGGATGTTTCAGGCCTTCTTAGAAGAACATTTTGCTTTTTATTTGAAGGAAATGATCTGTACCTTGTGTCACCTCGACCTCATGCCAAGGGTGAGGAGTGGCTGCAAGTTGAAGGATTGAATCACAAAGCTCAATCTTAGCCCAGTACTCCACTTGCCTGGAAGGAAAGGTTCACTTTAGCAAATGCTAAAACACACTGGCTTTCAGAGGAACTAATTTTTCAAGCTCAGTCACAAGTGCCGGGGGAAAAATGAACTCTCCCATTTACATCAGTGGAGTCACACATTAACTGTGATCCTCAAGTCAACATGTGGAAAAGCTTAAGTGAAGCAACCTGTAACTTGCTGCCCAGATTAGTTCATGCCCAGCTCTCTCTGCCAGCATTTGAAGTCTTTGTGAAATGCTAAAGCTTAAAGGGTAGCACCATCTCTCAAGGCCAAAGTCAACTGATATTAGGAATGGGTACAGTAATTTTACCACCATTAACAGCATTAATGACCCTGTGAGCCAAGACAGAAAGCTGCCAGAAAGACCCAGAACTGCCTCTGCAAGGAGGAAAACCTGCCTTGCCTCTACAAGCACACTGCGCTGTTGTAAAAATCATGTAAATACCTCGACTGCAGGCTGAGAGGGCAGGGCTGTCTGCAGAGAAAGAGACAGATCCTGTCCAGAGGCAAATGTGACACCATGAAGCACCCACCAGGACACCTAGATTTGAATGTAGGTCCAGATACATCAGAGCAGGGTGGTGAGTCCTACAAAGGGAGCTGCTTCACCACTGCAAAGTTTTAGGAGCAGGTCACCACCCTCTAATGGAGGGACCTGAGGGTCATTGAGAAGACCAGAGCTCAGAGATGGTGCTCTTCCCTTTCCCTCTGGCAATGCCCTTTGTGTGCTCCTCACCTGTGCTGCCACATGCCCACACTACCACAGCCTCTGGATGGAAAAACTCCAGCTGCCAGCACATTCAAGTGCTCCAGGTAAGGCTTTGCAGGGGGGCTTGAAAAAGGTCATGGAAAGACCCAAACCCTACTCCTGAGGGCTCCAGGCAACAGGAGATAAATGAATAAATCTCATCTTCTCCAAAGGCACCCAGGCCAGCTCAAGATTTGTTCAAGCTTGGTTTTCTACACAAGCAAGTGGCACAAGGTCAGACACTCCTACAGCAGCTCTTGGAACCATTGCCTGTTCTTGGTCAAGCAAGGCAGGACTGAGGATCTCTGCAATCACCCAGCTCCTGAGAGTTTTCATGCAAATGTTACCCTTTCCTGGTTTGCACAGGCAGGCATGACCAGAGCAGTTAGGGGTGCTGGCAGAGGACATGGAAGTGCATATGGATTCACTGGGTGTCTGCTCCCCACAGCAGAGGAGCAACTGATTGCAGCTGGAATCAAGGGACATGCCTGCTCCAAGGCCAAATCCTGGCTCCCAAGCCCAGATCCTGGTTTCCAAGTCTGCACACCCAGAAATGAGGGGAGGTCCCAGCCCTGGGGGGTTGAGTGGCACCCTTTGAAATAGCTTTCATTCTGGTCCAAGTGCAATCCGGCCCCTCCACTCTGTGCCCCAACAAGCCCTGGCTGTCTGCAAAAGCTGCCATCCTTGAAAACTGCCTGGAATTGCAGGCTCAGAGGGAAAGGGGAGGGACTGGATGAAAAACCACCTTGGGTCTCTGTTGCCATGTCCGAGTCGGTTCAATAGCCTGTCATGGACTCCATAAAAGATTAATAAAATCATCCACAATGAAAGCAAGTTTGGCATCCTTGTCCCTGGGCTGGTGGCAAAGTAGAATCCTCACATGCAGTGTCTTGCAACTCATGCAATTATTTGGGAAAGGCCTCACGTACTGTCCTGTGATAAAAAACCCACCCCAAACCCAAAAGGATGCATGGGCAGAATAGTGATAGAAATTTGCACTTTTCCTGCCTGTGAACATAATTCATGCAGTCAGTGCTTCATCAGAGCTAATTTTACCCAGGTTTTCATTTAAACTACAGGAAAGCAAGTTCAAATAGGTTTCTCTGACATGAAGGACATCTTTTAACCCAACTTTTGCTCCTGTTCACCCCACCCTCACCCAATGCTATTAAATGGTTTGAAACATGACTCAAAAATACATGTCTTATCATATCAGTTGGCTTCTCTCACTAGAGCAGCCCTTATCAACATTCAGCAGCCCTATTAATGCAGTCCCCTTCAATCAGCATGAAAATGTAGCGCTCCACAGATCTCCGATCCATCCCTCCCAGTATCACAGGCCATTTCTGGATGCCAAATAAAGAGCAGGAGCTCTTTTGATGCCAGCAATTTGCTCCTTTACACCTGGCCTGCATGCCCATGGTCCCCATCCCTCACAGCTTGCTCCATGGCAGCTCCCTGAGCTGCCAGTCTCACATGAAGATGCCCTTCCCTGGATGCAGCTGCTGGAGCCCTGTCCCTGTCCCACTGGGCTCCTTCCAGTGGCAGGGCTGGGAGAGCCCTGTGCTTCTGCCCTTTGTCCAGTACACACCTTTAGGGGAAGGTTTACCTGTAAAAGTATTACATGTATTGCACTGCTAAATGCAAACTGCTCTGGAAATATATCATAGATTTGCCTTAATCCTACACTACACTCTTGAGAGGTGGGATGGAATAAAGTGCTAGAAAACCATTTCCTGTGAAATGCCCGGATTCTTGTAGAAAAGAACTGTGGAGACCCAAACCTACAGAGACTACTGCAAGAAGCAGAGCTTCAGGAGTCAAACTGCTCAGGAACTGGGAAGTGGACACCCTCAATGGGCACTAAATTTGAGTTTGAGTAAATTTGAGTTGCATTAAATCCCACTTACAAACCAGAGAAACCCAGACTTTGGCATCTATACCTCTGTTCCTTTTAGTAGCAGCATGTTTACCATGTTGTAGTCCTCATGGAATATATTGGCAAGCCCTTTACTAACATTTTCCCTTGGGTTATTTTCATTTCATGGGCGTTGAATTTAATTTAAGATGCCCAAAAAACTACGAAATAATGTAAACAAGTGTTTTCAAAATTGTTTGCATCTCTCCTATTCCCCCCACCATGGAACTGGGGTGTCCTTGAGATATTATCCTGGACCTTAGCCAACAGACTGAGAAATAGGATTGGCAAAAACAGAGGAAGGATGTTGCAACACACCAGCTGAATCTTTTCCCTTGGGGTTTTGAGTTTGGTCTGGCCAGAGAGGTTGGCAGGATGTGAAGGGGACAACCTCTCCCCTTTTGCTCCACGTGAAGGCAGGTGTGCCAGGAGGAAGCCTGTTTTCTGCAAGTGCCTCTTGGGCAGAGTTTGCACCAGGCTCGAGAAGTTATTTGGGGTCCACAGGACACCCCAGGGCTGTGTTTTTAACCCTGAGGCTTCATGGCCCTCTTTCAGGGCATGCAGGTCAGGTAGGGAGACACAATCTCTGCAGACAGCTTGTGTTGCAAGACAGAAACTGCAATGCATGGTTGCTAGCTATGAAAAACTATCCAGGGAGAAGGTTTCTCTCTTACGAAATGCCCCTCCTGATCACCCTGCAGAAATCATCCTTGCCCTTGCTGCTGCTGCCATCCCTCAGCTTTTCAGTTCTACCTTTGACTTCCTTACAAGCTTTTAAGAGTGTCTCCACACGAGGCTGCTGAGCAGTGCCAGTTTTGCTGCCTTTCCTAAAACATGCACTTTTATAGAGGAAAAGAAACCTCAACACCCATCTCAGCTTCATAGTACTGGTGCAAATGGTTTAAGTTTACTGGGGTTCATCAGATAGAAGTCTAGCTAATCTAAGGTCAATTTCTATAGCCAGAGTGTTAGTTTATTATTTTAGTGCACTGTTTGGGGGTGTTATTGACGCTTAAAATGGTGAAATGAATGGTGGAAAGATTTTCCCTTCAAGTATTTAGTCATGTGCACAAAAGCAGAGAAGTTTGTACTTACCTGACCATTTTGTGTCTCTGTTTCCAACATCATTCTCCAGTGTCTGGAGAATTATTACACACAAGAAAAAATCATTCCACAGTTAAATAAAAGTACATGTGCTTTTTGTAGGAAAGGAGGAAAAAGCAGGTATTTTTATATTGCCTTTAAGAACTGTTACCATTGTAGGAATGGACTAAATTTGGACCAGTCACCTAAAGCCCAAAGACAAGTATTACCAAATCTATGCATGCCCTTTTTCTAGACTTCTAGCTTGCATTAGGTTGAACAAGAAAGCAATTTCTTAATGTTCTTAACATTACCTCCCCCCCAAACTTGGTACGACTGCAGTTCAAAAGGTGTAAATTGCTAACGTTTATGGAGAGACATTTATTTAGCTGTTAATCTAGGTAATCATGGATTCTCAGTGCCCTTTACATGAAACTCTTCTGTTTCTTACCATCTGCACACATTGTCATCATCAGGGCAGTTAGTGGTGATAAAGAAAACTGTAAGAGAAAACTTCTTTCAGAACTTTTGGCTTTGATGTTTGCAAGGCACTGTGTCTGTCACATGAGCATTCAGTCCACAGAACTTCATGTTTAAGTGAGGTAAACACCATTTTCCGGGGGAAAAGGAACAAACCCCTCTTGCCAGTCAACTTATTAGGGTTTTGTCATTGTTTTGATGGAGTGATTTAGGCATGACTGGGGAGCAGGCTCTTCAGGAGCCGTGGATTACACAACACACAAACTGCTTGATAGTGTCATTACCACACCTCTGTTTTTTTAAATGCACTTCCTCCTGCTTTTAGGTTGGGTCCAGTTATTCATAGGGAACACCTGGCTCTGCACAAGGAAGCACTAAATCCTTTGCCTTCAAAGCACACAGGCAGCAAGGAAGGTCAAGTATTACTCAGGGATTTCTCACCAGATCTTCTGATCAGATCTCTTATTTTCTCAGTAAAATGCAGCACATCATCTTTGCACGTTCAGCTCTGGAGCTCTTGATTAAACCAGTGAAGCTAAACCACCTCCCTGAATGTCACTAAAACAGGGCAACACAAAAATCAGCATTTAAATGTACCATTGAGCAACTAATCCCACTTAATGCCAGCAGCCCCTGAAAGTCCCTTAGGCACAGGACGGGCAGGGAACAGCCATGTCCCGCAGCCATGGATCGTGCCAACAGCTTCATAGGCAGGAATGGCACCTCCTCGCCTGGGGACACAGGGTCTGCTGTCCCACAGCATGGCAGGAGTCTTCAACACCCCACCATGGCACCAGGAGGGCAGGCAGCCAGAGGGAAGTTCAGGTTTGCTTGTTTGCTCATTCTCTCCAGAGACCCTGAGTCGCCCACCCCCGAACGCCACCACCAGCACAAGGGAGCAAGAGAGTAATTTATCATTATTTGGGAAGAAGTGCTCTAGTTCTACTCATAGGTAAGGGCAGTTGTAGAGGAAAGAGCAACAAGGACAAGGACAGGGCCCTGGCAGGTTTCTCCCCAGGTCTGTGCCCTGAGCAGGGCGGGCAGATAGGATCTGCAGCACCATAAATCACCTCCCAGCAAAGGGAGAGGAGAAACGGATTGTGAAATGAACTGTAAAATAAACTTCTAATGTAAACATCGCACAGGCAGGGGGTTGTTTTCTCTGTCTGGGAGCCCAGGTCTGGGACAGTTTACTGGCTGACTGTGCTGGGCCCTTTTTTGGTGAGGTTACCGCTGGGCACGGAGGCAGCCATCACTCTTGCTTGCCAGCAGGACAGGAGGCTGCTGCTGCCATGAGCATCTTCTTCTCCTCTGGCATAATTTGCTTGCTCAGACACCAGAACTTTGCCCACTTTTGCCATTATGCACTGTCTGGATCCTCCTGCCCCAGAAAGACACCCTCCCAGACACTTGGTGGCCTGGCAACAGTGACAGGGGACACCCCAAAAGGTTTCAGGCTGCATCTTTCACCAGGGCCTGGGTTTTCTGATAAGCAGGTGCTCACCCAAAACTGCCTCTCCCTGACATGTCCCTGCCCACAGTCAGTGGGGCTTTGCTGCTTGCACCTTTCCTGGTCTGGCCCATTGTCCCTGCCAGGAGGGCCAACCCGTGCCCTCAGCAGGGAAAGCAGGCCAGCTCCGAAACCAGCCTGACCCGCTGCAGGAATATCTATATCTTCACCTGTATTTATACTTCTGGTCCAGAAGGAGTCAGACTCCATGATGCTGAAGGGTCCCTTCCAGCTCAGCAGGCTCTGTGATTCCATGACTGTGCTACACCAACACCTCCCTGGGGTCGGGGGCACGCCCTGCCTCCTGTCAGCACGGTGGGACAGCATTGCTCAATACCTGCTACAGTCCAACCAGCAGAAAAGATAACAGTACATAGAGACCTGTGCCTCAGGTAGGAAAGGACAGAAGCCTCTGTGCTTTTTAATTTTTTTGTCTTGTTTTAAAGCCACTTTAAGTCCTTAAGGCAAGTCATAGGAGCATGAGGTTAAAAGGGACCTCAGGAGATCATCCTCCGCTCTGAGGCAGGGCTGTGGAAAATCCAGCCAAACATTTTGTTCCCAAAAAACACCCTTAATGAAGAAAAGTCCACACCTCTAGGAAATGTGTTAATTATCTTCATAGCTAAGGGAACATAACCTAAATTTCCTGTAGATGAAACATGGCTGTGTGCTCTCCTTAGTGGGTATGAAGGGTGGGGGGTTTTAAGTAATTTTTTTCATGAAGTAATGCAAAGGTATTTTGTGTCCCCTCAAAACTTGTTCTAACAAATAGCATCAGTCTTCTCCAAATAACATCAGCCTTCCCCATTCTCACTGCCCCTGCTCATTCTTGCTCCTCTTCAGCCTGGCTTAAATATTCGAGGAGTTCCAGTGCTACAATTCTATAGCAGGAGCTCAGACAGCTTCTACCTCATTACTGCCCACAACACTTTTTTTTCCAGGGCTGCTGCTTGTGCCCCACTTGGCATTTGGCAGCTGGTCTCTTTCCTCAGCACAGCATCTTTGTCTGCTGAACCTCACCTGGCTGATTTTCCCTCCCAGCTCCTCATGCTGGCCCGTGGTGGCCGTCCCCATTCTGCACCTGGGCATTGCTGGGTGCTGGGCTGTGTCCTCCAGCTGCTGCTGGGCTGCCTGACCTGCACCAGCCCTCCCAGCCGCTGCCAACTTTTGGGTTTCCAGGGCTCCGTGGCCATGGCATCCAGCCAAGGCTGGGTGGGGCAGGTGGCAGCAGGACCAGGGGACAAGTGTGGCACAAGATTAGGCTCACAGGAGGAGGATAGAAGGGGCAGTTGGGAGGGGAGATAGCACACAAGTCCTGCTTTTAGAAATACACACAAGCAAGCCAATAGTTCCTGTGCTGAGGAAAAAGCAGTTGCTACCTCCAAATTCCTCTTCTCTGATCAAGCAGCTGTGGTTTTTCTGCCAGGTGGAAGGTAGAGAGCTGAAAACTGACAATTGGCCAAAAAGATTGTGGGACATGGTGAAGAAATCTCCAGAATGTAGGGACTGGTCGTTGTTTCCCAGCATGAGAGTCTGCATCCCATAATGACCTACCCAAAATTTGGGAGTAAACTGCTTAAACACAAAGTACTTCAGCAGTTTGTCATAATTCATAATTATCATAAGAGGGGTCAGAACAATGTGATTCTGCCCCATCTCTTTCTTCAAACATTTCTTTTGTCAGACTCTTATTATTACCTTGTGTTTCAGGTGCCAGATTCAGCCCACATCTAACATCTCTAGTACAGATTTATCCTGATACACTGGCACATGGGTCATGTCTGAGACAAGGCTAGACCAAAAAGAAATGTGTGTGTGTGTGTGTGTGTGTGTGTGTGTGTGTGTATGTGTGCAGATGTTAGACAAGTCACCTTTAGATGGTCTTTCCTCAACCATGAGCTCACCTGATCTCCCCATATGGTAAATTTGACCTTTAAGTTAGTCTTGAAGCGCTGAACATGTGCCTAGAGAGGGCTGTCAGTCATTGTGCAAAAGAAACAGATAAGCCTTTTGTTAGCTTATGGATGAGGTAATCAGCATCAAATTCTGATAACCTTCACCTGGAAAAGTTTGCAGAGTCTTGACTCACTGAAATAGAGAGAATCGAAGTTTTTCAATCTTATTTTGCAGATTATGGCCCAGAGAGCAGACACCACTGTCAGCTCTGGAGCTGGTTGTTCTGGGCTGCACCTGAACTATACAAAGTTACTTCACAATATTCATTTCTCATAGAAAAACTTGGCAGAGCATGAACAAAGAGAGACACTTCCTAAAAGAACAAGGCATTCATTCGTTTGCCATTTATTTGTCTGCAAGAGTTTGCTCTGAAGTGGTGGGCTGGTGTCCCTTTGAGCTGCCACTCCTGGTAAGAGGCCCACAAACCATTTGTACTCTCAGCTCTACCTCTCCTTACCTTAGCAGACCTGTGAATACAGCCACCAGACCACACTGGCTGCAAACTTTACTATTCCAAGTGAAGAAATTTTCAGGGTTTAGTCTGTGTTAGGAAGGGGCGGCTAATGCCATAGAGCAGCAAACTCTGTCTTCAGACTCAGGTGTAGCTTGAAGCAGCAAAACAAGGAGTGTTTCTTCCTACTGTAGCTGGAATGGTGTAACTTGTGCTGGCAATGAGTTCTTACTAGGTAACTGTGTTACCTGGGCTTCTTCCTTAAATCAAAGCTTCAAAAAAACAAAAAAATCATGTCCACAATTTACATAATGGACCCCACAAACATTATAATAACTGGCCTTAGAAAAACAGAAAATGTTAAAAAGTCATAGAATGAAGAGGAGAAAAAAAAAATTATTTCCAAAAAAGATTAACGAGGATTAAAAGATAGGAAGACCATTGCTGACAGCAACGAAAGTCACTGGTAACTTTAGATATGGATTGAAGAATGACTAAAAGGAATGAAAAAGTGGCTCAGATGCCCCCATAGCATTGTATCATTTAAAGAGTAGCATTTTATGAAATCCTTTCCACTTGCCACTTTGTTTTTCACTCCCTTGTGCTCACATCTCTTGACATTTCCTCTGCAGCCAAGGAGAAGCCCCTTTGGATTCATGGTCCATGAGATCTGTAAGGTGAGAGCTGCCCACACCCTGCTCCTTACACATCCCTTTGTGGGGGAAAACCAAACCTTGAGAGTCTCCTGCTAAGAAAAACATCATCTTGTCATCCCAGAGGCCCTTCCTTAATAAGGGAACAACCTCTGGCAAGGGAAGGTGAAGACATTGTGGAAAAGCAAAGATGTTCTGGAAGGAGATTTAAGAGGCTGGAAATGCAGCCACGTCCCCCAGGACCCAGCAATTCAGGGCAATTTCTGCAGGCAACTTCTCACCCTGACGTCCTCTGGTGAAAAACCAAGTGAAATGGGCTCACCCTGAAGTGATGGGCCAGGAGAAGGGAAGAGAGGCTTTGCATTTGTGTTACTCCAGGGGAACTGCCCATGTGACTGCTCCTGTCTGTGTAACTTGGTTGGTGCTGGCCCTGTGGTGACAGCCACCGTAGCCAGACTGCAGAGCAAACACAGCTCCACTGCACATCCCCTCCACATCCACATCCATGCCTGACCTCCCCTCTGCTACCTTCTCCAGAGGCAGAAGCTTCAGAGGAGACACACAAAGGTAGCTGCCTTCCTCAGGAAGAGACTTGGATCCAGCTCTGAAAGCCACTATAATTTTATAACTGCTCAGGCAGAGTAGAATTTTAACTTCAGTTGTGGCTTTTCCATGGGAGTCTGCTAGGCTGAGTGACAGTGCATGGCAAAGACTTCTGTATAAATGAGACAGCCTCGCCATAAATTCTGACTAACAGATGCACACTGAGGTTGATAACACAATTTGATATTGCAAATATGACTCTCCAGAGAAGTGTGAATGACAATGGGTTTAATTTAATGAGTAAAAGGACTTTGTTTTTTTATTGTATGTCTTTTATGAATTGCTTTATTGCTTGCTAAGCAGTAACTTCTCTCCGGGACACTCATCCATGAATTAGTTAATGGTGTACAAGCCTGGTTAACCTTAAGTAAGAGAAGCCTAAGAGAGATTTAAGATAAATTGCTGGTGAAGTATGAATTTTCCTCTGAAACAACAAATGCAAGACGAACACTAGGCCAGTCATTCACAGCAGAGGCCTGGAATGGCTGGACATCTCCCTCCTGGAGGGGAAGGTGTCAGGAGCAGCTTCCTCTGCTGCTCTCCAGGGTCACCTCTGAGGTGACTCTGCCAATGCACACCTTTTCTCCATCTTTTGCTTTGGAGGTCAGAGGTAGAGTATACCTGTATTTCTTAAGAGCACTTTCTAACCAATGCCATCCTTTCCCAAGGTGGTTAGGAACAGCAGAAGGAACCATTGTCCGTGCAGCAGGTGAATCTTCAGAGAGGTTATCACACACCAGAGCAAGGTGCTCGCACCTGCTGTGTTTGCTCCCACTGATGTCCTTCCCATCCTCCTGCACTGGACCTTGCTGCACCAGCCATGGGATAATTCAGGGTTTACAGTGGCCCTCAGAGCATGAAATAGAGCCAAAGTCTGACATCCTGTGGTGCCAGAGTGCACAGGTGCCAGCAGCAGCCTCAATGCCCACTGCAGAGAGCACTGCTGGAAGGCTGATGCCCAGGGAAAGGCAACATGTGGGAATTGCTCTGTGCTTTAAATTTCAGCAAAAACAGTCTTAGGGTATTGCCTCAAAAAGAGTGAAAAATGAGGGAAAAGACTCCTGATCAGCATTATATTTGTCTCGGAAGTTGGAAATATTTTTATGAGATGTCATGTATTTTTACAGTTTTCCCCCCATTTCACCATGTCACTCATAGGACAAAGGCATCTTTAAACATGCATGGCATAATGTAACATTAAAAGAATGTTACAACAGTTAACCTCATTTATGCCAGCTGCTCCTGCTGAATTGGGACATTTTATCTCATTTTCTAGATTAAATCAGGTCCTTGGTATGTAATCAAACCATCAAAAAATAAAAGCAGGAGACGCTTTGTTCTAGCAAGTAAATGTTTTGACATATGCAAAATTGCTCATGTCATGAGTATGCAAAGAAAATCCAGGTGCAAAAATAAAAATTCCAATCTGGAGATTCTGAATTTTGTCAGACAATTCCAAAGTTTCTCAAAGATTTAAACCACAGTAAAAAAAAAAAAAAAGCTTACTTGGTTTTTTTTGTTGCCTATGCTTTTAACTTATGTGATAAATACATTTTCATTTTCAAAAATTCCACAGGCAGACCCAGTGGGAAAAAAAGCTCTGTGGGCTGGGTTGGGCAAAGAGAGATGCCATGAAACAGCCCAGAAGCTGCTGGCAGTGGGATGAATGTACCAGCAAGAGCAGTATCTACTCCATCTGGCTTGGGCTCTACTTCATCCAGGAAGACTTCCTTTTGAAGGGGGAGATTCCAGCCATGATGGCTCCAACCAGTAGAAGAGGTAGCCTCCCAGATTTACTTATCTCAGCCCTCTTGAAAGCACCCCAAACTTCCTTGGCAGCAGTAACCAAACAAGAGCTGTAAAATACTGTTTTCCCTGGTCTGGCTGAACTCACGACTCAGCAAATGTGGTGGAGAGCTCCTAAAATAGCTCTCTGTTGCCTCACCAGCCTCAGCAGCAACTTGAAAAGTCTTTTGCCTTCTGGGACAACTTGGAGAAGTTTTAAAATGTTTGGACTTATTTTGAAAGTACTGTGAAAGATAAGAATGATCTATTCCAAGGCCGTGTGAACTGGAGGTCACAGCTGAGGCATTGCACAATAGACCCAAGTAGGTTCAGCACAAAACTTGCTCAGGAGCTGATCAGCTCATCTTCCTTGCTGTGGCCACCCCTGCCTAAATTCAGGTTAAAGCTGAATCCCTTTGACTTGGCACCTCACTAGGCCAAACAATCACAGTATCAGTGTCCCAAATATCAGTGGGTCCGTGCCAAGGCAGAGGACCTGGGTCCTGGCAGAGCCTTGTTGGAGAAGCCTTGTGAAAAAGAGCAAAACAGCCCTGTTAGTGAGGGGAAGCTGTAGTTGCTGCTGGACAAGTGCACTCTCACTCTGGCAAGTTTAATGCACACTTTCTCCTGGTCAAAGGCTATTTATTCTCTGTCTGGGACTTGTCATGTTCCAGGCTGTCTCTAGTTAGAGCAAAACCTGAACAGCTCTTGCTGTGTTTAACAAGGGATATCCCCAAGCTGCTCTTTATTGCTGCAGTACTTCAGTGTAACATTCCTGTGGGCTCTGCATGGACAACATCACGTTTGTCCCCCTAGACTAATGAAAACCCCCTACCTCCTGTGAGGAAAGGCTCCTCTTTCTTGAAAATATCATTTCCTCCTGAAAAACAACTCAAAAAGACCATATACATCTCTGGCTTCCCATCAGGGTGGGAGAAGAGTTTTTTTGTTGACATGCCTCTCATTTCTGAGCACGTTCTCCGTGGCCTCAGCCAGAGCCCTCAGTATAACTTTCTGCTGAGTCAGGCTGCTGGTTTTATTATCCCAAATCCCAAACGGGTGGTTTCAAGTACTCCAGGCATTTTTCAAAGACAGTCTGAAACCCAGCCAAGCCCCTGGTTGGGGGTGTAACCTTTCCCTGGACAGGTCTGTGGTCGGACTGGTTCTCTCCCAGGTCAGGCGAGCTGGTCTGCAGCTGCAGAGTGCCGCTGCCACCCCTGGGGACAACCCCCCTCTGTCCTCAGATTCAAGAGAACTTTGTGATTTTTCAGCAGCAGTAAATGATCCTCCTGAGGGTTATTTAACCACCAAAACTACACTGGCTTGGTTGAAGGATTGAAGGGCCAAGGCCCATGTCAATATGCACTGACAGATATTAGGGGATGCAGGCTGGGGACCCCTGCCCAGCCCCAAGCGCCCCACCAGCCATTTTTACTTGCTGCTTGAAAGTCACCCCTTCTCCAGGTCCTGTGTAAACACACGTCTGTCTGTGACACAATAAAACAGAGCAAAGGCAAATGTGCAATGTAGAGATCCATTATGCTTTATTTACATGCGTCACCATCTCTTTTACAAACTAGATTACAATTTAAAATGGAATACACAAGGCAATATCTACTAACACCAAGTGGAGTAAGCACTGCGTCTCTACTTCATTTGGAAAGGGGCAGGTTTTGCTCCAAAACAAACTTCCTTCCAATCTCTGAGTAGTAAGGTAATATATTCCTCCAGGGCAGCATCTTTTTCATTTGTTTTCCTTTTTTTTTCAATTTTTTTTCTTTTTAAATATAAAATCCTCAGTAAGACTGCAACGTGAGAGTGTCTGCTTTCAAATGAAAGTACAAGATAGCCCAAATGAAAAGTATAAACTGTTCAGCTCTTCAGTATGTAAAGACGGCCATGCGCGATAAGGCTGTGGATTTAATATTCTTCCAATTTACATGGCTTGAAACAGAAACAGATAAAACAGTTTTACAGATACTGTATACATATTTTTTCCAATCATGCAACTTTTTAAAAAAAAAGTTAAACATGTGAAGCCAAATGTACAATCCATTTTTTCCAACCCATACTTACGAAATGTATCTGGTCCCCCTTCGCATCTGTTGGCAATTCCAAAGGTATACTGTGTACTTGAAACACTTACAGAACACCAATTGCCAAGCAATGATATAATTTTGGAGAAATACACGACCTAAAAGGTAACTTTTTTAAGCAGTGGCACAAAAATTTCTGGAGTTAAGCAGTGTTTAACTATCCGATTATTCTTAAGAGAAAATTTCTTTTACAAAATCCTTAAATCAAGCCCCAACCTGTGACTAGAAACTGCATAAATAACACCTTTTTAGACCTTTTTAGACCTTTTGTTTAGACCAAGTGTTGAAAAGACAACCATGTAATTGTGACCTTGATCTTCATCTGTTTTACATGATTTCACAAGGACAACTCCTAGGCATAAACATGCTCAAAGACACAAAGGCCAAATTTTCAAAATGTAAGTGCCTCAAACTAACTATTCAAGGCTTAATTTTGACACCTTAATAACTGGCCCTTTGAATTCAGGGAGATTAATCTAGCACCTCTGGAGTAAAGGGCCTTTGCTGAGCACCTCAGCAGGTGAAGAGGGTGATGACCTTCCCCTGGGCCTGGGGGGACCTGTCCCCTCCTCATCCTTCAAGAAGCCATGAGAGCAGAGCAGCTCGTCCCCTGGGACCACGCTGGAGTCCCCAGCGTTTGGTGCCTGATACCAGGCACTTCTGCTTGAAAACTCTGGCCCCAAAACTGAGCAATAGAAACCAAACCAAACTGAAGAGGCTTGCCAGGTGCATCCCTCTTCAGTGAGTGCTGGGATGTACTCGAAAGCAGGGGCCCAAGCTGTCCCAGCCACACCAATGGAAATGCTCCCCTTGACATTGCTGGGAGGCAGGTTAAGCCTTTCAGCCACTAATGCTTCTATTATTTCTTTTACAAAAAACTTCTCTGCCATTGATGGGCTGTCTCTAAACCAAGTGTTTTTTCTCCATTTTCTGAACAGAGCAAGCCATCATTTCGTCTCTCATTTCTGCCAGTGGAAAGCAGTTCCTCTGAACCCAAGCAGGCTAAGTTGCTGGAACAGAGCAGAATTTGCAGCCTTTTCATTTAAGTTTTCACCAGGCCTTCCCTTGCCTTTGACATGAACTGAATCTGTCCCAAGGAAAAAAAATAAATTATGGGGTTTGGTGACTTTGGCCATACCATCGAGTGAGGCTTTACTGATCTGTTAGTGACAGTGGGTCTTTGGGCAGCACCACGGGTCTCACTGGAGGCTCATCTGTGTAGGGATCAAAAGCTGCACCTCAGCACAGGGAGCCACTGAGTGAGCTCTGCTGACAGCCAAAACATGGGGCTGGGGCACAAGTCCAGCCTCAGGGCAGCAGCTGCAGAGAAGCCTCAGCAAAAGAAACACCCGAGTGAAGTCCTTCAGCATACACTCACATTTTGGGGTGTACCAGGAAGCTAAGGGCTAATGGCACACACTCAGGGGAGGCCAGTGATGAACTCTTGACCAATTTGAGTAAAATGTGCCCGCAACTGGACTCAGGTAAGCAGGGTGCCCAGCTGTGCCACACAAGCATCCTGGGAAGCAGGCTGCTGATAGACATGGGAAATGTGCACCAGCCAACTCCAATGAATGCAATAAACTAGGCCACGTGCTAACAAATAGAACCCCTCAGTGTAAAAAGAAAAGAGAAGTTTTTTTAAAAGGCAAATGATAAACCCTTGGCTGCTTGAAAGAGTTGATATGCTACAGGGCTATGCTACCCACAACTGCACAGAGCCTACACAGTCATAACTGGGGGAGAAACCAAGAGGTGCATCTTTATGAGAGAACAGCATGGGGGCTATGGTACAAAACCAAAATTCCATCACACTACGAGCCATTGTTTCACCAAAATCACCTCAGGGACCTGGAAAGTAAGGAGTGAGGAAGGGCCCACGAATGCGTGTGAGTGTTGGTGCATGACTGTGCATGTGCGGTGGCAGTGGCGAGAGGGAGTCACTCCACATTGCATGGGACACGGGTCAGTGGGAACTCATGCACTGAGACCTTGGGTTAAAATGCTAGTTTTGTTTTCCTAACATCCATGCATAATGATCCATTTCTGTACATAATAAAATATATTTATATATTTATATGCATAATGCTTTTATGCAAAGGAAAAAAAACTTCATATATCGCTTTGGAGAATTATGTATACACTGTCCTATTCAGAACCTTTTCATACCAAATTCCTATGTACCACTGGTGTTTTCCCCTCTTTTTTTGTATCCCTCCCCCCCAGATACTAATAAAAAGTAATCAAACTTTCCAGATTATAGAGAGGATCTATACAGCACCATACCTTTTATTCATTATTATTATTAATTATTATCCATTTTACAAAAGAAAATCTTAGAAGCAAAATATATAAAACTGCCTTGTCTTTCAGTGTCATTTATCCTGCTACAATCTACGCTCATATGAAAAGCCATTTGCATGATACTGTGCCATTCCCACTCCTGCTTCTTCTGCCACAATGGGTTATACATAATGAGAAGGAAAAAAATAATCAAGGATATGTCCAAAACAACAAAACAACAACAAAAATAAACAGGATCACTAATGCCATAACACACCCTGCAGTGATCTGTGCCTCAGCTCCTGGCATTGTCACTGCAAGTCACCTGCCGACACCCAGCCGCTCAGTTTCCTTTAATTCCTGTGCTTCCAAACACATCTCTACAGGTGACTACGTACACCTCGTGGGGCAGCTCAGCCTGTAACTCCTCACCAGCTCTCAGTGAGGGCAGCTTTGCCAACCTAAGGCAGGAGGGGAGCCTGCTCCAGCGGGCAGGAGAGGGGCTCCTGCCTGGGTGCATGTGAGGGCAATGGCACCCTCTGTCAGTCTGTCCTCGTGAGTCGAGGGGCACTGGCCAGCTTCCCCTGCTTTGCAACCAGCTCTGGGCTGACCCTTACGGAAAACAGGGGTGTACCATTAAACTTAAGGAAAGAATAAGAAAGAAACAAACCCACCAACCCAACAAACAAGCAGGGCACGCACATCCCCTCTCTGGAATCCAGCTGGCTGACAGGACTAACAAACGCTGTACCTTCAGAAAACCCTGACACCTGAGCAGTGTTGGGATACAGCCATTTCCATGAACGTGCACAGTGCCTCAGATTCCCCAGGGAGAGAAAGCAAAAATGGTTCAAAATCTACAGAAATCAAACTGGAGGCTGTAGAGGGGAGGGTGGGCAGACAGGGAAAACCTCCAAAAAGAAAAGCCAACTTAAAAACATCCCATAAACCATTAATATATTGAAACACCACATACTCATTGACAAGTAACTAGTGTAAAGGCTACACAGTGTGTTCTCAACAGGATGGTGCTGAACATTGTCTCCACAGCAGGTGCTTGGCCATCCCAGAAAAGGAAGATTTTGCATACTTCAGAATGAGTTCAGTTTTCAACAAAAAAAGAAAAAAAAAGAAAAAGAAGGAGAAAAAAAAAGTAGGTTCTTCACTCCAGTAAGGGGCCTATTAACAGTCTGCTTCATTAGGAAAATAATGCAGGGTTCACAAAGGTCGTAAGCTGTAAACAGTATCACTGTCCACTTGCTGACAGCAGATTTGGCAAAGGGTTCTCTCTCTACATCTCGTGTCAGTTTGAGGGCCTGGAGAAGAAAAAGAAAAAAAGACAGTGAGATTACTGCATGTAGAAAAAAACCCCCAAAACCAAACCAACCAACCAAACAAACAAACAGAAGAAAACCCACAACAAAAAAGGCAACCAAGTAAACATCCAAACAAAACAACAGCTTACACCAAGGAACATTTCAGGTATGTTCGCACCCAGGAGCTTCAAACACAGAGCAAGGAATAAGATGACCCTGCCTGAAAATACTTTTCTCTTGCCAAGGTTCATGTGTTTCTTTGATGGCTTAGCTGCTCCCAAACAGGACAGAAAAAACCCTCTCTTTGATGAAAAATGATGGTCAAGTCTGATTTAGAGAAACTCAGTGCACTGTCTATTTGTTAAACATATTTCCAGGTAGAAGCAATGAAGGATCTTCCAGCTTTTCTCCATTTTTCACTATCACCTTTTCTCAGCATCACCAAAAAGCTGAATAAATCTTCTGTAAGTGTTTGACATCCACCACCACCCTTGAAGGACAGATGAAGAGGATGCTTAAGACAAACAGTAACGAGCCACATATTTCAGGACTTTGGGGTTTTCCATTTTCCTGCTCACACAACACGCCAGCAACAGACAGGGTCCAGCTGGCTTTAAAAACTGGGTTAGGGTCTACCTCATTCTTTAGCCAAGAAACTTCTCTGAGGAGGGAGAAGCGTGGGGAAGACACCTTGGATACAGCATGGAGATTACTATGAAGAAACATGGTAAGTAGGTAAAACACTGAAAACAAATGAACATTTCAACTAAGAGGGCCAAGGGGAAAGAGTTTTAAACGTACTCTCAGTGGCTTAGAGATACAGGCAAACACCACACAGGGTTTTGGAAAGTATGTACATTTAAACATTCCCATGAAATCCTCTCACATTTTCAGAAAGTTCACTTGGTAGACATCAGTATTGCTGGGCATGTAGCTTCTGGCTCTGAAATGGCTTCTGAAAACAGGGTTTAGTCCACTCACGCCTCCCTCTTACTACCTTTTGAGGATTTTCCCCAAGATGAAAGATTGATGATTTTTTATACAATGCAAGAACAAGGGGACACTGGCTGAGACCAAAAAGCCATTGAGTTGATGACAGGAATGTCTTTACTTTCAAAAGACCCTGATAGCAGGCACCCTCATGAAAAATGGTGGATTTAGTGGAACTGCTGCTTTAACCAGGACAGGCATCTCCTGCAAGGAGGATCACTCAAACTGTCTCCTGTCTAAGGTGCCAGGCACTGATCCTATGATAACAATTTATTAAAATGACCTATTCTGATAATGCTAAATGATTGATGGAAATTTAATCATTTTGTCTCATGGTTATTAAAGCAACAGTGTGACAGCTGCTCCCTGTGCCATTAGAGGAGAACTTCATTCAGCACAGCTTAGGGAGCAGACAGATTGTGCATTTCACCCAAACAAAATTTGGCTTTAGCCTTAATTATGTGGAGGGGTTTGGGGTAGACTGTTTTGTGAATAAAGGGATTTCTGACTGGATCAACATATTGATTTCTTCATTTTCAAAGGGCAAATTAAGGCTGGCCGTCGTTAATGTGACTGCCTGCCAATGACTCCATTTGGTGTGCCCCGATGGCCGTAACAAGGTCAGCAGGAGATACCCAGACAGGCCTGGCAGCCCCCAGTAAAACCTGGCCAGTGGCTTGTAAGCTGCTCAGGCAAGTGCAAGCCCATTTCTCTACTTCTTAAAGCCTGAGCACCAGAGGGGGCTGGAAATGAGTGACTTCCCAAAGCACAACACCCTCTGAAGGCAAGGCTCATGTCCCAAATGCCACAGCCCAGCAAGTCAGCTCCCTCTCAGGCAGCTGCCAGTTATGTTGAGCATGGGCTTAACTGTGGCACGTATGAGAAGTCTTGCTGACTTTAAATAAAGCTATTGATTAAAAGTAAAAGAGTACTGAAACTCCCAATAAAGCACCAGAGTTCTGCTTAATGTTTAAATTAAAAATCTATGTGAAGCATTATACTATGAAACCAAGTGATGAGAAAAAAACTGGAGGATGCGTTAAGTTGAGCATCTTTTGTGGAAGTGGCATTGCAAAATATTTTTTCTTGGGGGACCTATACTTCAGACAGTGCCAACATTTTGGACACAGATGCACAGCTGAGGTGTGAATCACATGGCAGAACAAAACTATGTTCCATTTTCACACCTCTGCTTACATGGACTTTGCGAATGCATTAAAAATGAAAAGAGCTAGATCAAAGTCTTAACCTGCCTGCCTTCAAATTACCCTGTTAACATCTGTAACAGACTCACACAGTCTTGCTTTCTGTCTCACCACAAAAAGCCTATTTACCCTGAGCTAGCAGCTGGCTACCCCACAGCGATGAAAACTGTATCAAGGCAGGGAAACAAGTGCTCCAGTTATTTCTTCATTTATTACAGAATCATAGAATGGTTTGGGCTGGCAGGGACCTTATAGATTGTCTAATCCAATCCCCCTGAAGTGAGCAAGAACATCTTCAAATAGATCAGGTTGCTCAGAGCCCCATCCAACCTGGCCTGGAGCAGTTTCAGGGATGGGACATCCACCACCTCACTGGGCAATCTGTTGTGGTGTTTTACCACCCTCATTGTAAAAAATGCTCTCCTCTTATTTGTTCTAATATACCCTCTTCTGGTTTAAAACCATTACCCTTGTCCTGTTGCAACAGGCCCTGCTAAAAGCTTTGCAAACAGTCATGCAGGAGATGAGATGCCCCTTTCTTCTGTATTGTTCTCTGCCCTCCCATCCTCTACGTTGCTACTGACCAGTTACAAATGCTACTCTCATTTTACTCTGTGGCCAAGCTGACCAGTTCTAATTTCCCCACAGCAACAACATTTCTTCGCCTCTGTCTCACATCATTCCACCACCTAGCTGGACTCCTAAGCCCCATGCCAGCTTGTGCACCACCAGAGCAGCTCTGAAGAATCATCTGCCACCTGTTGCTTTCTCCCTTTGATTCCCAGCGGTGCCAATTATGAAGCACTGGAAATTTCTTCAGAACAGAAAGGTGACGTGGTGATGCTCTCCAGAGCAGGGCATAGATAACATGCCCTGGTTTATCAGTGAGCCAACACAGCCACCAGCACATGAAGTTTTCTGTTGGAAGAAAAGCTGTGTGCTCCGTCATACAATTATGGTATGAGAATCTGCACTGCCAACACACAGCTCCTCTGTATGGCAGCCTAACATGGATCTCCTGATTTGGCTGGAAGGCTTGTTCAGTGGATCTCATCTTGGAAAATATTACCCTTTAGAGGTCTGTAAAACAAGTGCTCTCCCTGGGTACCACTGTGCAACAACTCTCCAGGGACAGGAAATCCCAGTAACTACTTTTACTGTCTAGACACTTGGGATGTAGACATTTTCAAGGAAACTTGTGTCCTTTAGTGACAGATGTTCATTCGTTCTGGTGCCTCTGCCCTTCGATTTGTCATTGCTTCTAGCAACTGAGCTTCTACTCCAAAGCTGGGGTAGGCTCAAAAAGCAAGACTTGATTTTGTGTGGTTACAAGTTAATATTCTGCCTGAGGTTCCAGAGCTGAAGACTGAAAAATACACAGAATTTGCTTAAAACAAGTAAAGAAGATAGCTACTATAGCCAGTCTTTCTGTAATGACAAAATTACAGCACGCGATTTGTATTTCAAGCACAATAAAAATTGGAAATCCCAATACCCACAGCAGGTATGCCACAGTGACACCCTACTGGCGTGTCACAGGATGGCCCAGTGCTGAGGGACAGCACTGAGGTCAGGGGACAAAGCCCAAGGACAAAAAAAAAGAGTTGGCAGCTTAATGTGGCTTTATTTCCTGAACTTTCAGGCATGCTGCAACTTCGCCTTTTCTCTTTAAATTCTGCTCATAAAAATAGATCTTTCCCAGCTCAGAACTGGGGGCAGAGAATAAGGGTTGAAGGATAGAAAGAGGAAGAATGCCAGCACAGAACCAAGACTTATGGGAGCTAAAATGTTGCAGTGCTTGTAGCTGCATAAGCACGTAAGGCACGCAAGTGTCTATTTCCTTCTGTTGCTGCTCTTCTTCCAAGGAACACTGCAAACCATAGGAGACAACCAAGTATTTTAGAAGTAAATGTAATTTAAGACAGCAGATCATTCTCTCATCCTGTACCAGCACCCTGGGAAAGGCCAGAACTGTAGTGAGGTGCCACAACTATTTATAAGCAGGTTATTCTAATATCCCATTGCTCTACAGCACCATATAGAAGTCCAGGCTGGAAGAGATCAGCATCATCTAGTCCAACTTTATGTTCAAGGTAGGGCCTTAAGTAAGATTATTCAGGATCCTGTCATGTATGGAGTATTTCCAGCACAGGAGAATCCACTGCTCCTCTGGGCAGTTCATCTTACCCACAAAGGCAGGTAAAGTCCCATCTACCCATTTTACAGTTGAAAAGGAAACTCTGAGCCCCAAGCACTGTTGATGGACAATTGCTGTTGAGAACCATCACATCAGGCTGGGTTTAATCCTCTGCCCTGGCTAACACAAGAGAGCTTAGATACAGGACAACTTCTCTCCATAAGGTCATCAGGTTTCTTACTTGACAACTTTTGGTCAATTTTATACCTTCTATTTTACTCAGGAGCCCAAAGAATGGGATGGAAATCCTGCCAGTTTTGGGTGACACTGCCAATGACTGAGAGCTATCAGCCTGGGTGTTCAACACAGCCCTCTTAAGGCAGGATGCTGCTGGACTAGATGAAGAAGGCCAAAAATACAAAATACATCTTTCTTTAGGGGTAAAGCCCTACAGCTAGAACACCTGTGCTTTCTTTAGGCATTCAGGAGCACTGGGAAGGAGATGTCTACTGTGGATCACAAAAAGATGTGTAACCACTGCACCTGTGCAAGACCACAAAAGGATTTTGCTTGCATTTTCGAATCTGAAGAAGAAGAGTCACATTTTTGAGTGAGAGGTACTTCCACGGCTAGAGGCATCCTGAATTATGGTTTTATAGTGCTATGGAAACATGCTGTGTACCCATTATTCTGAATGTGCTCATACACAGCTTCTTTTTCTTTGCCAGGTACCAAGTCTATTTTAAAAACATCTTCCCTGCTATGGAATCTTCTTGTTTTCCTCTATGGTAAATTGAAAATGAGAGGCCAATACCATGTCGATAAAAGGCAGGACATCTTCTATCATAACTTACAAGTGGCAGAAAAGGCAAGAGAGGAAAGGTCCTACCTCAAACCCAGATTTTATCTACATTTGTATGTAGATAAAAGCCAGGATATGCAGGCAGTGCAAGGGATAAACAATGGGCAAGACATTCAGCTCAGCTGTAGAAGTGCATAAGCACAAGCCATTCTCCACAGCATCATCTGGGAAAAGTGGCCTTTTTCCTGGAGCAATGGCAGACAGCCGTGGCTGCACAGCGGCTTCCGCTAGCCGAGCTGTGGCCCTGTCCGATTCCTGCTCAGCAGATGTCCCTCTGCCAGACTCCAATAACTGCCACCCTGTGCAGCAATCTGAGTGGAAAAGCTGATTAAACATCCCCAGCAGACTGGACCAGAGCAGGCATTCCCACCACCCAGCCACAGGTACCTGATTTAACGGGGTCAGCGTCCCCACACACCGCTCGCGACTTGATCGAGGACTGTGCTGATGGGAACATCCTGCTGGAGCTCCTTCAACATTGGCACCAGGAGCCCAGCATGGCTCCTTCCTTCATCCCCTTTCCCCAGGCCAGGACAGAAAGGCTGGCTATCAGTACTACTCAAACAGGCACTCCCACTGCCACACTGTACCTGGGCTTTTTGGCTGGCATCAACACAAGACTCAAACCTCTCCAGCTGTCAGTTCATCACCTGGGCTGAGCGCCCAATTGATATGAAAAAAAGATCCTGACCTTTCCTCAGCTGCATGACGCTATGTTTCTAAAAAGGAGCTCTTATTACGCACTTCTTCAAGAAAACATGCTTTCATGGGGGCTATTTAAAAGTCTGGCTCAAAGGAAGGAATGAACAAAGAAAAGCCACCTGTAACCAGCCCAGTTATCAGGCAAACCACATACCGAGGGACCAACACTGATCTGCAGCTCTAAACAGTCATTATGGCTCATTCACATGAGACAGACGATTTGCAAAGACTCATTCTGTAGCAAAACCTGTGCACTGCTGATCCAAGGAGGAAAGCACTGGGGACACCAGTTGATGCGGGCTGTGCTAAAAATATCAGTTTGTGCTGTCATCTGGTGAGAGTATGTCATCCTGTAATCTTAGCATCTGCAGGGACAGCAAGTTTCTGCCTAATTATTGCTGCTGAATCACATGACAAAGCATGAGGTTCTAAAAAATACATCTATATAAAACACCAACAGAAGAACACCCAAACCACAGGCTAAGACCGCTGTCCTGGCTTCAGCTGCTTTACACTCACAACACAAGCCTGTGGAGCCAATCCTGGTTTTTACATATCTCTTCCCTGGGTTAATAAAACCCCAAACAATAAACCCAGATTAAAAATATACCAGAACAAAAAAGCCCTACTCCCAGAAGGAGTGAGCAATTCATTTGTGTGTCAGCTCCTGCTGTCTTCACACAGCAAAAGTGACAGCATCCCTGCAAGCCCAGGACTGGCCTCTGGATGCAAGGGGCTCTGATGAGCTTCAGTGGGACTTCATGGGGGGCAATGGGGTTTGCCCCGATTTCCCCTCTCCTCCTCCCCAGCAGCCATGAGCACAGAGTCTGTTCCTGGGCCACTGATGTGTTCCCCAGCCACTGAGGAGCCTGCTCAGGGCAGGCCCTCCTTGGAATTGAAGGGATCCCTGTTCCCCACAAAATACATTTTCGACATAGATATTTTTGTTCAAAGACTAAACTTGGCATGTGTGGAGTTCAGCTACTCGCAAAACCACCTTTCAAAACTTGGGCTGGCAGAAACAACATTTAAATGTTACAAGTGCCACCACCTTAACCACTAGCCTACTAGAAATTGAGCAGAAGAATGTGCTCCTCTTGAATTTCCTTTAGATTTTTTGAAGGCAGACAGCCCCACCTTAGCTCTGTGTAAGAAACCTGGCAGCCCTATCCCTAAGACCTCATTTTTGAAAATGAGAAGGAAGTGCAGCTATGGTCCTGAAGCAGTCACATGTCATCAGGCAAGAGGTCCAGTAATTCAGCTTTCATGGGCAGAAGTTTTCTGGCAGAAAACAAAAATAATTTTCTTTGTGGTAAACTGCACACAACTCTCTGATTCAAAACTCCATCCAAATGGAGATCTTTAAGTACCTATTTTCACTTTTAAGATGGTGTTGTAAACATGAAATCCTCAGACAAATTTGTCTTAGGTACGAATTGTATGCAGCCTGAACACAAATTAACAAACTGGCAAGTAGTCCAAGCTGATATGGACTAATGAAAGACTAACAGACATTTTGCTAGGTTTCCTAAGATTTTTTTCACCAGAGATGTTAATCATCAAGTGTGAACATTACGTGCCTATTTGCAGCTTGTGTATTCTGCAATAAGAAGATGTGGGACCTGGATGATATTAGTCGAAAATGAGTGACTTTAACTCATCTGTCAAGTATTTTACATGTAATTTTCAAATAAATCAACATGAGTCCAGCACAGCTCTGTTACAGAGCCCAGAGGCACCCTGATAAATGACACACTGAAACTTCCTTCAAAAGATGCAGCTTAGATGAATTTTTCAGACTATGACACCAACTCAAGAAGTTCCTGCCCTGCTCATGCTGAGCCTTTCTCCACCCCATATCTAACCCTGACAGCATTGCTGCCTACATGATGCCATTGTCAACTGGATCACTGAAACAATCCAGGTAAAAGCAACTTCTTGGATGGGTTTTGGTGCTGGAGAAAATGTTTGCCCATGCAGCAACTGCTCATCAGCTCCTGACCTTCCAGGCAGCAGCAGCACAAGTCCTGAATATTCTTCCCTGATACTCTCTTTTGGGATTACTCTTTGGCAAATGCCAAGTCCCTTTGAACTTGCCAGGTGAGACAGACCCCGGAGCAAAGTGCAGGGTTGTGGGAATCCCAGACTAAGAGAAGGACCCATTAATTTCAAAATAAAAGGTATTCTAGAGACAGGTGAGGGAATAGTGATGCCTATTTATTGCTAAACCCTCTGAAATATCAAGGTGATGATTATCTGAGTGGGTGGAGGGCATCATCCAGTGCCTTTGGAAAGCAGGTAGAGAGAGGGGAACACAGGCCCCAGGCAGTATAAGAGGGAAAAATTATAAGTGAGTGAATAAAGCAAGAAAAAAAACCTGATTCTCTCTATTCCTTCTTGTAAGAGAAAAAAACCCAAACCGAACCCAAATTCATTTATATGCCTCAATGAGGGCCCTCTGAAAGGCTGGGCCTGGGCAGCCTCATGGGCACAGGTTGGTGGGGTGGGATTGGCCAGGGTTCTTTGCAGGAACCATGCTTGTGTGCAGCAAACGTGCACAGCCACTAAACCTGCAACAGTGGCATCTCCTGCAGGGTTTTTTAATTTCCCTATGAAGAAACTGTAGTTGATTTTCTTCCAAAGTAAACCTCCCTCTATACCTAAGTATGTATAAATTAAATACCTGTGTATTTGCCTTCTTTCTTTTCTTCCTGAAAACTGACTGCAATGTTTCTCTTATTTTTAACAGAACACACAGCACTCACTATTCCTAGGTATGCCAATAATCCATTGTAACTGCTTTTGCCTGCCTGCAAAACACACCTGGCTACCCCGGTGAAACGGATGTAGCATAAGCAATTGCCAGGATGTTCTGCCAAAAACGTTCCCCAGTCTTTGGGCTTGCAAAGATTCATTACTGGGGCCATGAACATTGCTGAGAGAAGATTTTAATTTAGGGATCCCTACTGCTGCAGTGGAGAAGCAACCAAGAAAAGCAATTCAGAACAATTGCATGGGATGTCATGCGAGAAGCCCCTATCAAAACACGAGATGCTCACAGGGAGGCAAACTCTCAAAGAGTGCTGCTTAACAGATGAGGAAGGGTGCATGATGAACCAGCTCAGCAGAAATCATCTGTGCTTGCACCTGATACCAGAGGCACCCCACAGCAGCCGGTCCACTTGTCAGGGAGAGGGAGAGAGGCTTCCACAGATGACTGGACAGTAATCCGCCGAGGAGAGCTGTCTCATTAATAAATCTGCCCTCTGCAATGAGACTCTGCTCACACAGATGTGTCAGCTCCTTTATTCAGAGGGAGCAGCCTGAAAAAGATCATGGCAGCTATGCTTTCCATGGATGCCAGAGGCCGGGGTGAAGAGGCAGCAGGGAGCATCAGTGAGGAGGTGAGGTGTTGTGTCTCCTCCACGCTGCCCACACAAGTCCCCCTTGGTGGCTGCTACCTAGGCTCAGCATATGAAGCTATGGAAGCAAGAGGCTGCCCTACTTGCTTGTGTCAAGCAAAACTGTCAATAACGTCTATTTTTCAGGCCCCATTTGACAGATTGTACTGCTGGATGTTGCACAGCAATAAAGTCCCTACAGCCTTTTTTTTTATATCGTGCAATGAAGGTTTTTAAATCCAAGCAGCTCATGCACCTGAAGGAAGAGAGAACTGGTCAGCAAGCATGATCTGCTGCAAACTTCTGCTTCCTCGATTTTGAATCAAGCCTCTTTTTTTCCTTCCTTTCTTTTCCTAAATTCTCCACTACCAGAACTGAAGAAACCCCAACATTCATCTGTGGCCCTGGCATTGCCACATTGCTGCCTTGCTCAGGGTCCGTGGGACGCAGTGTCCTCTACAGGCCTTCTCCACAGCCTGTCTCCTGGCTGTGCATTGCAAAGCTCTTGCTAAGAGTAAGAAGATGTGCAAGAACCAGAGGAAATTCTTGCACTGACAGAGAAAGGACTGTGCACACCAACAACTCCATCGGAGCAGGGCAGCTTTGCAGGTGGACTGAAAGGAGGCTGCCTGGGCAGCCTTGCTGTCCCTCACAGAGAGCAGATCACAGCACGTCTCCTGAGGTGCTCCGTATACACAGGAAACAGGAAAACATTCTCCAGGTTCACCACTGCTGCTCACCTACCACAAAGCTTCCTCTTGAACATCTAACTGTGAAACAGTGAATGAAAACACAATTAAAGATGAAAGGGGAAAATTATGCACCATAAAGTCAAAGGACACGGACTCCTTTCTGTCCTTCACCTGGAAAATAAGAAAGCTGGAAGTAAGCTGTAAACTGAATGAATGCCTCATTTAACCTCACCACTGAGATGCTCTACATACTGCTCTGAAGTTAATAGAACACTTTCAATAATTTATAGCTAACCTTTTATCCTACTACATTTTGAAATTTACTCCCTTATACTAATAAATAAACAAAGGAGAAAGGGCACTTTGTGCGGCACCTACCCTATGAGTCAGGGAATATGTATGTGTGAGCAGGCAGAGGTATGGGCAGGATCCTGAAGAATCACAAAAGAATGACAGAAACAATGATTACAAGCCCCCAGCTGTGGAAAATAAGTAATGGAAAAAAACACATCAATCTTGAAAAAAAATTAATCTGAAGAAGCTAACATTAGAAAAACACCTATGTTAGAACCCAAATCTACAGATATTCTCTTGGAGGAGTCCAAAAGAAAAAGATGTCTACCCCATTTAGGGAGGGGCAGGAGGAAAACAGTTATTGCGTACTTAAAACATTAAGTAGGCCAGGACATTCCTGAGACCAGGATCCCACCAATATATAATTCCTCCATTTGATACCTTTTTTGGGCCAAGAAATACAATTTAATGAAAAAGCAAACCCAAACAACTTTGCTAGTGTTGCTAAGCCACAGCAGTAGCGCAACTCTGATTCTGTCCAGATCTGTCCCACACACCTGATCCCAAGTGAGTGCTCTGATCTTGCAAAGACACTCTTCCTGCTCCCACACAACACTGCTCCACTGACTGCAGAGCCCCTTGCCCCATCCCTGTGTAACACAGCTTGGCTACACGTGGCATCGGCTGCAAGAGGGAATCCATCTGTTGCGACTTCAAAGAAGACGAGTTAGAGCTCTGTGATTCCTAAAAGCCACAAATATTCCACCTTGGTTTGCCTGATTTGTCATTAACATTTCTCATGCCTAAATTAAGAAGGGCGCTGAACACCAGATGCGTGCCGACAGTGTTGCAGTTGAGCAGCTTTTATAGCTTAGCCTCATTTCCTTCCACACTTCCACATTTCTTGGTTGTGCCTGTTGCATACCAACACACAGCAAGCCATCACAAGCCAAATTACTATTATTAGTGTGCTTAAGGGTTCGGTGCAAACTCCAATAAAACTAAGGAACCAATTATTTTACCACATCTATGGGGCACTGACCTGTTTGCCCGTTTTCCCTGTTCTCAAAGATCCTTCAGCCTGGTACCCAACTCTGTGATGAAGCCTGTTTAGCACCAGTGAAGTTCCCCACATTCAGACTGACAACGTTCTGAGCTGAGATGAGGGAATCAAAATTAAAATCCAGCCCATCGGCATCCATGAGTTCACTGCGGATAATGGACTCCATGTCACACTCCAGGCTCCCATTGAAAATGTCCAGGTCCAAGTCACTGGGGAACTTCTCATGTCCCATGACTGGGAGGTTCACGCTAGAGGAGTACAAAGAGGAGCCTGACAGCGGGTCAGAAAGTGTTTGCATAGACTGATTGACAGGTGACTGCTGATGTTTGGTGGATCCCAAGCTGCTGGAGTCACTCAAGCCTATGTTACTGATGGAATTGGACAAGGCACGGCTGCCACTAAGAGAGGAGTTGTGGGACTGGTGCTGGTGATGGGACAGGTTCTGATTGACCAGACCGCCCTGGCTGGACTGCGCGGCAAACGACATCATGGGGTCGTTGCGGAGCATTATATTCCTGCGGGAATTCTGGGCGGACACAGCTGTGCTGGCTTGTGACATGAGTGGGTCAGACTGTGTCATCATTACATCGCTGTGACTAAGCGCATCAGAGGTGAGGAGATCCTGCAGCGTCTGGTTGTTGTAATGAGAAATGGAAGAGAAGGTGGCCTGCTTGTTCTCCTGAATCGTCTGCATGGGCGACTGGCGGAGGGAATTCAGGGACGACGGCCCAAACACAGCGTTGTTGAAACTACTTGACGGGGAGCCCAGCCCTGAACCTTTGGAACCATAAGGAAAACTGGAGCTTCTCTGCATTATCCCTCCTGTGGGTGACTGCTGGGAGGGAGGGAGTGTTATATTGTCCAAGAGATCATCCATGAGGTTATCAGTCAGTCCATCGTTCAAGTTCATTGTCCCAGCCATATCAGTCAACCTAGGCAACTCCACAGTGCACGGTTTGTTTACCGATGGGGACAAGCTCGATGGACTACTGTACAACATGGGAGAGAGTGGAGCATCATCATCTTGAACATCATCGAGCTCGGTGCTTGCCAAAATTGGTGACAAGCGGCCACTGATCGTACTGGCGTTTGAATTTGTACGGGAGCGAAAATCTGTCCATGCATCCAGCTCGTCGCTGCTGCGGGAGGTGGGACTCCCTGGCCACTTGGAGAGCTGGGAAGGGCTGTCCTCACTCGTCTCCTGGGCTGTCTGCAGGGCTGCCTTTTTCTTTGCTGCCCGCCCTCTGCTCTTGGTGTACTTGTTGCTGTTGTCCATTGACACAGCGCGCCTCCGGGGCGCCTTGCCGCCTTTTCCACCATCTGGATTGATCATCCACCAAGAGCTTTTCCCGGTGCCTTCATTCTGCACCCTGACGAATCGGCTGTGAAGGGACAAGTTGTGCCGGATCGAATTCTGCAGGAAAGGAAAAAAACAAAGCGTCAAGACCAGCACACCACTTCTTTTACAACCCGAATCTCAATCATTAAACCAACATCCCATGATAACAGCAACATGAATAAAATCATTGGACCCTCCTGGACATCTCCGTGAATTTCCCAGGTGCTGGATATGAGAGGGCTGGAGTGTGACTGTGGCATAGCAGCGTCCTGCTGTAAAGCAAGCTCCAAGCTTGCACTAGCTGTGCATTCCTTGTGCCCATCTCCACACACCTAAAAGCTTCATCCTAAGAAAAGGTGACATTCCTAAGAGAGTGACATTCCTGCTAGAAAGGAGCTAGATATTTCTCCCTTACTTTTTACTCAGGACAAAATACTACTATCAGTAATCTTGCCATCAGTTCCTTGAAATAAAAACCGCAAAGGCACAACAAAAATCTGGCTGGAGGGGTAGTCATACCCATCGCAGCCTCTGCAAATGTCTTTTTAATTCTTCATGGGCACGTGTGCTGTATATTTGTTATAATAATTCCTGAGAAAACTGCAAGTGCTGTTGCTCCTCTCCCACAGGCACTCTGTGCATGACTAAGCTGTACTTTCTCTCTTGATTAGAGGCACCAGAATTATGCCCATACGGCAGTAGCTGGCCAGCTGTCCCCTCGCTATAGTATCCTCACTGTCTTCAAAACATGATGTGACACGGTGTGCAACGATATCCCTGTCCCCGTAAGCTGCTGGATGCAGAGCTGTATGAGGCTGCTGTACACAGCCGGATACTCCGTGCTGTAAGGGATGCTACGGAATACAGGGCTCTCAGGGGAGTCTGCACACAGCCTGCTCTTGCATCCTACCTGCTCGCACTAGTCAGCACCATCAAACTGCCCAAACACCACGTTGGCCCAAACTGGTGATAACCACCTCAGAATCAGAAAGAGCCTGAGAAAACCAGCCCACAGTACCCCCAGAGAAACAGCACCGGATTTAAACCAAAATAACTGAGATGAAAATCCCACTCCCCTCATCCTGCTGATCTTGTGCTTAAAATATGGATCAAAGAAAGGAAAAGCAAATAGTATTTGTTAGTGTGAATGCTTCCAGGTTTGGTAAACCAACATTTTTGTCTCACGTGGAAATCCAAAAGATTTTTGGAGCTATCCCACATTCCTTTGAGAAACCCCTCGTGCTATTCCTCTAACCTTAAAGAGTGTAGAGTTCCTTTTTCTTAAATTTTGGCAATTATCAGGTGTATCTATGAAAAGGATAAAATCACATTTGTCCTATCAACATCTTTTAAAAACACATAGTCATCAAGACCAGAACACAATCAAACCATTCAGAACAAATGCCCTTCGTTTACAAAACACTGAAGAAACTCCAGATTTAAATGGGCAAAGAATTAATCAATCGACAAATCATTCACCTCAATATTTGCATCCTTAGGAAACATGGATGCTTGACATAAATAAACTGGAGATACATATAAAGAAGTACAGCCCAGCTGTTTTTTAAGAACAATTCTTTTCAGTATAAAATGCCTTTCTTTCCCCACTGTTTTGTGGTTTTTGTCAGATTATGAAATGGAAAACATGCCTACAGTTCTTGCACGCAGACAGCAGACGTGGCAGTGATTATCACTTAATGAAAAGACAAATCATATGGACCACGCTTCAAAATAGCAACTGTTATGTTTTAAACAATTTACACAAAGCAACCGATCGGACTTTGCTGACATGCTCAAGAGAAGTTTGGGTCAGTGCCTCAGCTATAAACATGTCCATTTCTGAGGGACTATCATGCCATCAAAATATGGTGGATTGAGTTGCATCATAATAATTTTTCAGTCTAAGGAGGGGAAATGCTTTTTATTGTTTAACTGATGGCATTTTAAAAATATTTTGAGTCTGGCAACAGTCTAACTTCTAATAACTAGGTACCACTCCTTACTTTCTCAGGTTTCTCCATGTAAAACTGGCTGGAGAACGGATGTTTTTTTAAAAATAACCTTTCTTGATATTCCAGCTGGTACTGCAACTCTGCAGGTTGCTCTCACCCTCAGTCCCTGTAACTTCCATGGACAGCCACTTGTGAGAACATCTGCACAGGGATTTCTCCATGCAAAGTCCACACCAGGCTTCAGAAGCCATAGGAACTATGCTGTTCCCCACCTAAAAATGCTGGGTAAAAGAATACATGGCATCGTGACTCTTGCTAATGAAAAATAAATCTCAGAGAGGAGAAACACCTGAGGTGGTATATGCAGCGTGCCATGCAGAGTTTCAGATATAAAAACACTCAGCCAAAGTGCCAGCAGCTAACAGTTTTCAGCCTATAGTATTCTCATAAAAGGGCTTATTTCTGCTGCTGGTATCCGTAGCATGAAAGTATTTGGCTTAAAACCTCAAAAAATCCTAAATGGTAAAATTGTGAGACTGAGGCACCTTTCAGGATGAGGACTCCTGCATGTGTGGATATGTATATGCACATGTGTAATTTTCTTATTATATCTTTTTGCTCATAAGCAAAAGCGTCGGTTTTACACAAATAATAAAAGAATGTAATAATCCTTCTGCATTGAAAATTGGTAGTTATAAAAAATCCAAGCAGTTTGTTTTCCTTTACATTAAGCACTATGCCACTTATAATCCTGCTTCTGTTTTCCTTTGCTTTTCTTCTGCAGGAAGATTTTCTTAAGCATAATTGTGGGCTAATTTATTTTTGTGTGCCCCATCTCCACCCTCTGTTCAAACACTGCCTTAAAACCCACTACTTTCACGTAACCTCCCTCACTAACCTCTTCAGCAACAGTATTTGAGTTTTTGGTTTCTCCTTCTGTTGGGTGCCCTGCCAAATCAAATCAGGGCTGGATCCTATTATCCTTTCTCATGCAAGTTTTGCTACAGAAGCCACCAGGATTGACAACTCACATCAGTGAAGGCTGTTGCACTGTGCTACCAGGTGGCAATCTGAATGGAAATAACTGTATTTTCTACCTGTTTTCTGAGCTGTCAAAAAATATTCCTATCTGCTTAAAAGACAGGAAAGTATATGGGGACAATCACTGCTCACAACTACTGGCATTACTAATATATGACCATGCAACAAACCACAAAGGAGGTGGGGAAGCAAAGAAAATACAGTTTATCATTTGAACCCACTGCTGATGAAATTAATGGGTATTTGTCTCTGACTTATGTGGGAGATGAATTAGGCCACGATGATGGAAACTTAACACATTTTTCCATGCCAAAATGCAATGAGAAACTTTAAAAGATCCATAAAGGAACTTCCATCATCTGTCCTGGAGACCATATGTAGATAGGAGAGATGCTAGCCAGGCTGCAGACAGCTCAGATACCACCGATGGGTACAACATATGGGCTGTACTCGAGCAGAGCAAAAAAGAAATATGATGAGCTCCTCCCTTTATTAGTGTTGCTATTTATACCGGACTTGAAGAATGTCGTGAGCTCCACTGAAAGCCAGAGGACTGAGGTTCCTGCAGATAACATCTAGAGCATCATGGACTGCCCTGAGGCCAGACCAGCTGGGTTGAAGTCCCCTTTGAAAGTGGTCCTGGAAGAGGAGGGACTGTCCCTGGAGACAAGGAAGACTCAGGGCAGAGCTGGTGTGAGCAGAGGGTGGTGCAGTGCCACAGGCAAGCAGCGCTGCTGTCCTCCCTTGGCTTAGGCTAATGGCACCAGGAGAAGGGCTGAGCTGGGGGCCAGAACAGCCAGGGCAGCAACACCAGGGCTTATACCACTTCCCCCAAACTCAGGGACGTGCTCTAAATTTCAACAAATGTTGATCCACTACACCGTGTTTTATTTGGTGAATACTCCTCGAAGGATCTAGCTACATTTTGCTCACAAGACAATCCCCTGAGATCAGCTGGCATGTCCTAATTACACGAGTCTCTCTCAATATTTTGATAAGACTGCAAATGGGCAAGCTGACAGAGAGGCCACTCAAACATTTCCAAAGTGTCCTATCCCTAATCTGATACAAACAACTGAATGATCTCCCAAGGAGGCTGGGACTGTGTGCTATTTCAACACTCAGCCTCGGTCAGACAACAGAAGCAAATGCTTGAGCTTTTAAAATTGAGAAAATTCCCCCTCCCTGTTCCCATTTCAGCCTCTTCCAAGCAGTGTTTACCTTGTGGAGCCTGTCCACTAACTCAGACACCAGCTGCAAGTGCTCCCACTGCAGCACAGAGTCTTTTTTGTCTGGAAGCAACATGTGGTATCAATTTATCATCCTCGACAACGCAACAAGGAATCCACTCACTTTAAAAATAAAATGAGAGTTGTGTAACTTAACTCTTAACAGCCCCTGACTTTTTTTTTTTTTTTTAAGCCTGAAGATTAGCAAGATGACGTGCAGCTGGTGGCTGATGAGTCCAAGCTACACACTGGTCTGTTTTTCTTTCAGTGTTTTGTAGTGAGTAGCAAATTTGAAATTTCAGATATGGGTTCCTAAACTGTAAAGTTAGGGCTAAAAATCAAAAGCAGTAGTTTAACAAGTAGGATATTAAGACATGGTGGGAGAAAAACAAACACTATCTGCAGACCGATAAATGCTCCTAATGCTCACTTGGGAGAATTACACTTTATTTTATCCTGTATTAACATATATAATGTTTTTATTTCACCGTATGAAGTTGTCTGGTAGCCATGCAGCAGAGAAAGGCATCAGATCTAATACCACTGAAAAGAAGCCATGAAAATAACTCCAGCTTATTAGCCTCCAGCTGAACAGAGGGAGTCCAGCTCCTCCATGGTTCTGCTTGCTCACTTGAATTTCAGTTTTCAGCTTATGTCATCTTGCTCAAAATGTTGTCATAGAGATCTCGTTTGGGATGAACACCCCTAGAGACAGCTTCCACCAAAAAATTATTTTCTTTAAGAAAACCCTACTTTTTTTGCATTCAGTGGTTGACGAAACCAGAGTCTGTTAGTAATTCAACACATTTTGCCCACCTGTCCAGACCAGTGTCTGTGCCTTCTCATGAAGTAACTCAAAACTTGCTTCAACTACCAGTTTTCATAGAATCATAGAATCACAGAATATGCTGAGTTGGAAGGGACACATCAGAATCATCAAGTCCAACACCCAGCCCTGCACAGGACACCCCAAGAGTCACATCATGCGCCTGAGAGCATTGTCTGAACACTTGAACTCAGACAAGTGATGCTGTAACCACTTATCTGGGGAGCCCAACCACCCTCAAGATGAAAAACCTTTTCCTGATATTTAACCTAGCCCTCTCCTGGCACAGCTTCACGCCATTCTCTTGGGTCTTGCCACTGGTCACCACAAGGAAGAGATCAGTGTCTGCTCCTCCTCTCACAAGGATGTTGCAGACTGCAAGGAGTTCTCCCCTCAGTCTCTTTTTTCTCCAGGCTAAACAGACCAAGTGACCTCAGTGCTCCTCATATGGCATCTCCTCAAGGCCCTTCCCCATCCTTGTGGCCCTCCTCTGGACACTCTCTAATAGCTCAATGTGTTTTTTATACTGTGGTGCCCAAAACTGTACACAGGACTAGAGGCAATGCTGCATCAGCGCAGAGCACAGTGGGACAATCACATTTCACATTTCACATATTTTACATTTTGTTTGCTTTAAAGTCCCCAAGGAGATTCAGTTGCAAGTAAACAAGAAAACAGATGCAGTGGCTGAAGTTGCCAATTGTGTGCATGTACATAGGAATTCCTGGTGAAAGGGATTTGCCAGCCTAGGGAAGCTGATCTTTAGAAAGTACCAATCTAGTGGTTCCATACAGTCCCTTGTTGCCTAGCTGCATAAGACTGCAGTAATACACTTCTCAAAGAACTTTGAAGTCCCAAAGTGGCCTCAGAATTTCTTCCTCTTTCCCATGAGCTTTTGCAAAACAGAAAAATGTATATAATTTAATAAAGTAGTGAGGGTGCTCTGAAGATACAGAAAAATCAAGAACTAAAATATAAAGAGAGTTCTCCCACAATATCTATCAGCCATGTTGTCCTGATATACCTCTTTTCCATATTAAAACAAGTATTATGTATTCCAGATTGTTATATTTTCCCTAAAGTATGGAAGCTGCAGGGACAAAAAAAAAAAATTAAGAAAATTACACACAGGAAAAGAAATCTTTTCTGACACCCAAAGTGGTTTCAATGTCTGATGTTTGGTATCATCTGCATGTTCCCAAGGCAGCTCCCAAAAATCCCACCAGCTGTTGCAGAAGCAGGCAGCCAGAGCACACCAGAGTCCTGCAGGGTACACCCCTTCACACCCAGCTGGCAAAGGCACCATCCTCGCACTCCTGCATATGTGGGGTGACACAGGCTCAGCCCTACCCAAGTACACCCTCCTTCAGGAAAATGGAAAAAAAAAATCCCACAGATTTAAGAAAGTCAGCTCTGCATCTGAAGGGTGGCTCTGTGGTTTCCCCTCCTCATCCTCTCTTCAAAGGAGTTTTCTGACCTTGGTGGTAGGGGAAGAACACCAGAAAAGACCTCCGCTGTGATCAACTCTGCCTGCACCTCTGCCCATTGTCCCCCACCCCATAAGAGCAGAGCCTTGAATTATTTAAGCTCCTTGGGAGACCAGTAAGCCAGGAAAAAGTTTATCCTCTGAAATGTGCTGGGACAGGAGAGCAGCACACGGATCTGCCTCCTGTGTCCCACACATGGGGCACTGAGCTGTGGGTGCCAAATTCCAACAGGAGAAAGTGATTAGCAGAGGGAAAACAAACCTCCCTGACACGCACACCAGGCTCCCCCAGCTGCGCTGGCCACGAGGGCAGCCAGCCAGCCACCTGCCCACCAAGGGGCCCTGTGCCCTCCTCTTCCAAAAGGAAAGCATCTCAAAGCATGGACCTATGGGAATTGAGTCATGACTTGAAAGTTCCCCCCCCCCCAAAAAAAGAAAAGTAAGAAAAGTAAAAAAAAATTAGTTCTAGTTAAAACAACCACTGCCTCACTCTTTGCAAACAGTGATATTGCAAATTGCTACGCTGACGTAAATAAAACTTAGCTGAAAATATACACTGCCTGGAAATTGCCTCAGAGCACCACGCTTCCAGTTAGCAGAAAAATCTCCAGTTATTTGACAGTCAGACATGCTCTGACCACACGAGGACTCTGATAAATAACATTTGTTTTGCTGTGAGCAGAGCATGCTGGTTGTCATTTACTCTGGGTGTTGGGAGATGGGAAGCAGAGTGCAAGGAAAATGCTGATACTTTAATGCAGCTGCGGACCAGGAAGGTCAAGCTCTCCAGCAACCCCCCCAGTGTCAGGAGCCAGGTACCTCAGCACCCTTTTCTGAGGAAGTCCCCTAAAAAATAAAGTGCTATCCTCTGCATGCTATGGCAATGCTTTTTCACATTAGAATAGGATTTGGGAATCAGGAGGCAGGTACTGCCACTGAGGTTGCTAGGGCGCCTTGTTAAGAAGCACCTTTTTCAGTCCCTTCCACCCACTTCATATTGTGGCTGCCCAAAACTCAAAACCACAGTTGATTTAAATAAAAGGATTTAACTTAATTAAGAGCAAGAATTTACTGCGAGGCATTGCTCTTGTAAGGTGAAATCCCAAGGGAACTCATCACAAACTTGACTGGGACATGAACAGAGTCAGCAAGAAAATGGGAGATGTTGCCCTTATCGAACTTAAACCCAAGGAGCTGCATACAAAAAGGCTGCAATGGACACACAGGGCTAGGTCTTTGCAGAGACAGAGCAAAACAGTTGTAATTTCTGTTCAGGAGGGGTATCACCAGCAGGTAACATCTTTCTTTTCTCCTATTGTTTCTCAATAGCAAGCCCTAGCATTTCAAGTGTTTCCACTGCAGGAACTTTGGAAAGAACACCATGCTTTATTTGTGGAGCTCCTTCAGCACAGCATCGCTGCATTTCTCCTCCACACCACAGAGCCCCCAGAGAAGTGCAAGCACACAGGAGTAATCAACCTGAACACTGTACATAACAGTAACACCCAGAAAAACAGCTACTCCTGTCAGCACAGCCCCAATCCACCACTGCTGAAGCTACTGGAAGAGTCCTCCCTCCCAAACCTCAGTGGTCACCCAGTCAGACCTTAATGAAAACAATGCAATTTTACTGCAAGGCAGACTTTCTCATGAAGGCTTTGGGTTTGTATTGCTAGAAAGAAGATCTAGGGAGAAAAAAAACCGCTTCTGTTTTTCATTTCTTAGATGCAAAGATCCACGCATCATTGTGGAAGCCAGAGTGCTCAATTCTATTTTTACTCATTCTCAGCATATGGCTGTTACTATACATTGACTATTTAGAAACATGTATGGGCGTTCTTTCATGCCTTTATAAATAAATGTGAGTGATGCTACTGCCTATAATAATTCACTAAAAATAGTAGCTTCCCATGGAAGATCACAAAAGCCTCTCACTGCTGAATCACCTATTATAAATCTTCATTTTTTGAAATCTTTTGCAGTCATGGGTTGATTTTTTAACACTTTCTATGAAATGCAAGTAAACCAGCAACAACTCCCACCACACAGTGGCAGGGGAAGAATAAAATCTGTGTGGAGACAGCATTCCAGGGTTCTGGAAGCCAAGCTCAAGGCTGCCCTGCACGCGGCTCTGCGAAGTGCTAGCTCTGAAATGATAGATTGTTAAACACCCGGCCGGGATTAATTGGAAGTGTTGAGCTGCACACACTAAATTGTGAATCTGGTGACAGTTACAGCAAGCATGTGACTGATGAGAGGAATAGATCTGATGCACTGTCGCCTGACTGAGTTTGATCAGGCCTCAGCAAGCCCTTCAGAAGCCAGCAAAGGCACCTGAGACCTTCTCACGAGAAAGCCCACAAGCAACCTCCAAACCAGCCCCCAGCATTTCTGCTCTGTCAGCTAATCTGAAACAGGACCCCTCTACTGTGCTATTTTAAGCACATAATTACTTTATTATTGAACCAGAAGATACTATCTGATTTTTTTAAAAAACAGCAATGTTTTAAAATACGATGTGCTTCAGTTGGCAGCTGAAGTGGCAAAAGGAATGGTCCTGCTCCATAGACCTGAGCTCTAGGGAAAGCTGGGGATGCACCTAAGCATGGCTCTCAGTGGGTCTGACCCACTGACTTTTACAGGCAAAAAACCCTTGGGAGCCTCCCAAAGGGCAGCTGGTGTGGGAACACACAGCTGTGACTCCAGATATCCACTGAGTTACTGCAGCACTGCTGCGGACAGGGTGTGAATTAGGAGACAAGGGATAAGTGAACAGAACAACTTGAAAAACAGGTATCTCCTTCATGACTCCAGACTGGATAGCTACCAGTAAAAACCTGAGCACTCTTCAAAACATAATGGCAGCTGTAAAATATTAATGCCTTTTGAAAGTAGAATGTGATCGGTTTTCCTTCTGATGTATTCTGATGTGCATTCTGCTTTCGTCCTGAGAATAACACATGGGTCCTCTCCAGCCTCTTGCTTACACAGATTCCTGTCTTTTCCCTCACTGGCATTGGGGAACATATTTTAAACACTGCACTTAAGAGTATATTTGAAGAATCCTAGAGATTTGCTTTCTGTGTACATAAACACAGCTCATGCTGTGTCAAGATGACATGGGTGGACAAAAATGTCCATCTCCCCACCGTTTTTACAAGAACAGTAGCAAGGTGGGTTTACTCCAGCAGTCTTTCCCCAGCCCATTTTTTGATCTGACTTCCACTGATACGTTGCATCGGAGCACTCAGTCCCAAAACCAGGTCTGCCCAGAAACTCATCACCAAGGCATGTGGTGTTAGTTTCCATGCTGTGATGCCCTGGGTGTAATCTCCAAGTAGACAGCACTAGATTCTTTTCCCCCTCCCTATGGAAAAAGCTTTTCTGCAGACTTAAAACCTGGGCAGCTCCAGGTCAGACCTGGAGCTAGTGACACCAGCCACCCTGGGGAGTCCTGGGGAGAAAGGGGCACCTCCACACAACATGCCCACCAGCCTGTCTTCCTGTTCTCATCTGAGAGCGCCTGACCCTCTCTGCTGGTGGGGGTAGACAGATCTCATCCTCTGGCACACAGGTTTTGGGATGCTGACTCCCAGTGCCTCCCAGGGCATGGCAGCTTCAGAGAGCCCCTCGGCACTCAAACCAAACTCTACATCTCTGCATTCATCCCAGCCTCACCTACCCTACTTATGAACTGTTTTAGTTTTCATTGAACCTCACCTCACTCAGATGACTTGCATGTTACTGGTTCTACTGGATTTTTAAAATTTATTTTCTGTTTACTGCAGGGGCAAAATATACCTGAGGAGCTGACAGAAGGGAATATGACACCTATTACAATGCCAGTGAATCAGCTCTTTGCTACAGAAAGCAGGACATTCCTGTTTCACATGTAACTGGCAGCAGCATCATCCCAGAAACCTCACAATCCAGGTAAATGCACAAGTATGAAAATCACCTTTTTTTTTTTTTAAGCTGTTTACCTAATTTGAGAAAATAAGACCACCATCATCGATACAATCATAATCCCAAGTGCTGAATGCTGAGCCTAAAGCTAGACTGTGTCAAAATGCTTCAGCACTCGATGCTTTGTTCAAGCCCCACCCCAACACCAGAGCCAGAATAGCAGAATGATGAGTGGAGGAGCCTTTTCATGTTCTGGATTTGAACCTGTACACATGAGTAATCCCTCCTGAGGCCAACACGCGGGCCATGATGGGGTCCTCGTATTGCTCCATAAAACTTTGCATGCCTTTTTCAGAGGCAGCTGAGGAGCCACAGGGCAATGGGTTTTAGGACCTTGACTGTGTCAATAGCAAGAGTCCTCACAAGGTAATATGACAAGAATTATCTTCCCTGTAGGATGCAGTCTGGTTGAGCTCCAGGTGTGGGAAGGACCGCAGCAATGAAAGACACTTGCATCTGAAAGTTTACAGCATCAACAGGCAGACAAAGAAGCACTAACTCCATAAAGATTCCACAGAAAATAAAATCAGGAGACTTGTTTTGCTTTCATTTGCTAGCACAAACCAGCCTTGTCTTCCCTGCCTTGAGCCAACTTCACAGACACCATCTTATACTCTGGAAAATTCAAAGTTTTGACTTGCTGAATCAAAATCTATGTATTTTGGGGTTGCAGCAGATGTATGGACTCTGAGATGCCCCTACAATTCCTCTCTCAGATAATTTTCCGCTTCTTAGAGAAACTATCCCAGATCTCACATGGGTTGGGGGGACACAGGCCACATCTGGTTTTTAGGGGAAAACTGATGAGTTTTATTAGTGGAACTACACTGCTTGAAGTAAGCTCTTTTTCAACACCTACACATCCAAGACACAGGACAGATTTTAAAGGACAATGCCAAGAATGATGATGCCTTTGTACATCATCTTTTTCTTATGACACTGTTCACAGCATTCATAGCTCAAGAATGCAAGGCCTCCTAAGTATGCCAGGGTATCATTTTCATTAGCAAAGTACACAAGAAACAAGCACCTTCAGTTTCAGTTGAAGTTTCAGTTGAATAGATGAGGGCAAAAAAAGCGAGCAATGGCAAATACTTATGGGGATATTTTCCCTCCTTTGGAAAGGGAAAGGACCCACTGCACCAAGAACCCTGAGATGTACATCCATTATGACAGGTCTGCTAATACTTTTACAATATGAGACAATATGCAAAATATAAAATAGGCTCACTAGCTTTGTACTTTTTATTTCCTTCTTCTTCCCCCTGCCCCCCATGATTGAAGTTTACAGGAGAAAAAAATAAACGAACCACCCACTTTCTGATTAAGGTTAGAAAAAGGGGAATGAAAAAAATAAAGAGGTGGAAGAGTCCACACTCATCTCCAGTTAGACTTTTTCCAGAGCTAGTGGAAATTAATTCTGTTTATGAGGATCTGCTCATGCGCCTGTTGCAAAGTGAGATTCTCACCTGCAAAGGCTTTTTTGTGTGCCTAAATGCATATGAACTACTTTGTGTGCTTCAACAGGAATGCCCTCAATGTACAGGGTAGATGTGCACCAGCCTTTGCCAGACTCTGCCTTGTTGACAAGGATAAACACGAGGAGACATACAGAAATTGCCAATTTTGTTCACAGGCAAGTTTCAAAGCTTGCAAAAGTTAATGAAAACCTTCTAGTAGTTTTGTAACAGGCTCTTCTTGAGATGAAAATGCACCATATTAATTATTTTCAGCAGAAATGGGTTTTTGGTGCCATCCAATCACAGCTATGACACCAGCAGCCCTTCCGCAGGAGAGTGACAGCTGAGTCACTAATGCTAAAACAGGGATAAGAAAAGGAAAATGAAAAAGAAACTAGGCTACTTCCCCTGAGGAGCTAAATACAGTATTTAATGGCATATTTTTATAAGGTTAACAAATCAAATGCTTCAACTGTGAATTGTTGCCATCATTGTAACTACAACAGGATGACCCTGAACACCCTATCTCCATCTAGGTTTTTTTCCTCCTGTGACACATAAATAAGGAGGAAGAGGCTGGGAGCAGCCTGGTCTTTCACCACACTCTGGTCCTGGGGAGACTCAGGACACAAGGACTCGGCAGGACAAGCAGCGATGCTGTCAGCGCGGGGGGAAGGCGGCAGGAGGGAGCAGCTGGGTACCGGTCCCATCCTGCATCTGCAGCAGCTGCCACCTCCATCAGCTGCTGCCCCCGTGGCACTCTGCCTGCACGAGCTGGAGCAGGCAGCACTTGGGCTCCTCTTGTTTAACTCACACGGAAGAGCTGTGTCCCCTCCCTGCCCCACTGCCCTTAAATGAGTGTGTCAAAAGCAATTAAAGTCAGGATGGCAAGAAACCTTAAGGCTCTGTGTACAGAGGAGCATCTTTTTACCAACACCACAGAAGTGTTGGGCACTTTGGACTCCATGTCTCAAGCTGCATTTTAGTAAGTTGCATTTTAGTGAAGTAGCTAAGAAATATATGCATACTCTAGAAAATATCCGTTCAGCAGAAAAGTAAGGACTGAAGCTAATTCTCCACAAAATCAAGTGACAAGGTCTTCTGTGTTAGGAGACCCTAAATACAGTCAAAAGGTTTTAGAGCACAACAGGATGAAATGTTTGCTTGCTTACCCAAGGTCATGTTTGCCAGCAATAGCCCTGGATCAGGGCTGCACCAGCAGAGCTGCTTTTGCACCTTCAGGCCCCAACAAATGGTTCCCACTGCAAGAGCCAACAATGTAATCACAAATGCAACATGATCATGGGGTGGTTCGGAACACTGCCTCCTGATCTGATAGCCAAAGACGGGAGTGCACAAGATACTGGCATGCCGGGAACTGGGCCACCTGGGCAGATAAATCCTGGCAAGATTTATCACATGCTAACCTTCCTTCTTGAGGGCAATGCCAGGGAGTGCACATTGGACACTGCATTTATATATTCTTTTTAGGGAGGTACTTTCTCTGAGCCCTAGAGCTTAGCCAAACCCAGCCAGGCTTTCCAAACACACAAAATTTCTACTTAATTAATCCCATGCATGTCTCCAGCAGACTCCCTGTTGAGCTGGCTTAAAGCACCCCATCCACGCCTTATCACAAACTCTGACCGTGTTTTTATGGCTACTTTAAGCATAATTCGAGCATGCTGCCAAATAGCAAATAAGTCGCTGTTCATGCAGAATGTCTGGCTGACCTCTGCAGGACTCTTCACATGAGAAAAAGTTTGCAGGATTAGGACCAAAGCCTGGAAGCAGGGTCATCTCTTCCCTCTGCCCACACCCCCTCTCCCTTGGCTCCAGTATCCAGTACATGCTGTCCTCTTCATTACTTCAGCACAGTCCTTAAGGCCTTAGACCTCAATGAAGAAAATGAGCAAGCTCTGTGATTCAGGGTATTTAAAAGTGGAAAAAAAAAGGTCAACTGTTAGGCAGAATCTGCTAGGAGGAGGAGGAGGAATCGGCAGAGTGCCAAAAGACAGGAGTCCACAGTCTTCAAATTTCAAAGGTTTTCAAGATACATGACCTCAAGATACTTTCACAAGCTAGTCTGAACAAGTCACAGTTTGGGCTGGTTTTTTCCTCCTCTCCTTTTTTCCACCTGGATAACTTTGGATTTTTCACTTGGTGAAAGACAAAATAACTTTAATAACTTCAAATAACTTTACTCCCCCGTGGCACTTACATGTCAATTAGCTCTGAATTGCTGCTATATACAGGGACAGTGTACATGCTTTGGGAAACAGTCCCTGGGAATTGTGACACCATGAAACGCCTTGTTGCTTCAATCCTGCCCCATCATTCTGGTACACCAACCAGTGAACAACAGAGTGCTTTCTTCTGCCGTGCCCCTCTCTGTCCCCCACTTCATCCACGGAATTAGGACATTGCTGGAACTCAGCACAATGCTATCTGCAGCCATGCATGTTTGAAATAAAACATGAAGTCCAGGATTGTACCTCAGGCTGCCTGAGATCCAGCTCCCTTCTGCTGCCCAAAACCACAAAGACAGTGTTTGCATATTTAGATAACAACTATAGCAAAATGAAGACTAAAACTGTAAGCAATCCCTTTTAAATGCAGACAGGGCAGGGAGTGACTGCCAAGACGCACTGGCACTAACCAGATGGAGTCTTACGAACATTTGACTTGTTTTACTCCCAGGTTTCCACCCCGAGTCCCACGTGCATGGAAGTCATCTGGGGACACAATTGGGTTTGTTATCAAAGATCTCCTGGACCCCCATGTGTCAAACGACAATGAGCTCTGCTCGTGAGGTATTTTTAACTTCACAAAGTACCTAGCGAAAAGCTGGGGGATGAGTCCCATGAGCCAAGTTTTCAGGACAGCTACTGAGAAAAAGAAGAAAAATGTCTGGGAAATGTCATGGTGTCATGCCATTGTCCTGTCAGATAGATTTTTGGACATTGCCACACATGCTGCAGCAAGGTTTCCACCCCACAGCCCAAGCACTGCAATACAGGCACCTAACGGGTTAAATCACATCAGTCCTCCAGATTTGCAGTGATTGATAGAAACGCTTTTCTTCGGGAACAGGAAAAATCCCAAGCACCCTACAGGACACAATGCACGCCTCTCCGTGACTGTCCCAACACATAAGGGTAAAATGAAAAGCCTGGAACAGACGTCAGCAGCTCCCAGAGGCCTGACAAGCAGTGGAAAGGAGAGCTTTCCAGCACCAAGAAAAGGCTGGGAGTATCACCTTCCCCTGGGTACATAGCAACAGTTGCTAGTTTTGGCAGGCAGCGAGATGCAGTGCAAGACGTGAGGGTGACATCATTTGATTATCACCTCGCTTCCCTCAGATTCAATTGGATTCCAATAAGAAATTATTTTTAGAATCGCTACAGACAAAAGCCTTGAAAACTAATTTATTACAGATTTGGGTAGAGGAGGCTGGGGACTATATTAATAGCAGACAAAGCCTTAAAAAGGCCCAAGTATTTGGAACCCAAAACCACAGCAGGAATAGCATGTACATATTAACAGCAAAGGTACTTAACCTTCTAAAAAACACACTTGAAGATGGGGTGGATTCTCCATTGCCTTAAGCTTTTGCATTTAAGGCTGAATATTCTTCCAAAAAGTGGGATGAAGCTGAAACTGAATTTGGGATTTGTTGTTGAAAGATCTGATGAGAGCTCTCATACTTTTACTCGGAAGTCCCGCCCTTAAAAAACCTAAAAGTCTGCTTGTTGTCTGTGCTTGGGAAGTTAAGTCCTAGTTTGCTGATACAGGCATTTGCTGTTTCAAAGAAAGTTAAGAATTACTAGAAGATACAATGACATATGAAGTTAACTCTCCAGAGAAAGCAGTACAGGGAAAAAAAAAATAATAAAAGCTCTCCAAAATGTTAAGCCTGAGGTTCATTGCTTCTGCCCTGGACACAAGAAATGAATAACATCATTTCTTGCTACTCCATGACACTGAGAGCTTGAAAGTAATTGATCTTGCCTCCAATTTCAAGTTAGCCAAGGTGTTTGTTTAGGAGAAGAGGCTCGCATGACAGGCTGGAGCTTCTGAAGGAGACCTTTCCCTGAAGTGGTAGCAGCTCTCTGGAAATAAATAACTACAGGGATTCCCAGGCAGTTGTGGAACTGTCAGCAGTCCACTGCTTTGGGGTGCACAGCACTTCTTCTTTATGTTTATGCAACTACAGGTATTAGTATTTACAGCAAGCAGCTTCTTTTTACATCCCTTACTTTGAATATTTGATATCCTATATGAATTTTAATGGACTGTTGTACTGTCTTCTGTTTTTTAGCTTGTCATTTAGTACGCTTGTACAGTGACAGACTAACAAACTACTGAGTGATGTGAGGAACCATGTAGAATGCCACAACAACTTGCTTTGTAAAAGAACAGGGCAGAGCTTTCTCTACTTTATGGCAAGGACACAGTCTCTGCTCTGCTTGCCACAAACAACAGCGAGAAAAAGTCTTTCGAGCAAGAAGGAAGGAAAACTAAAAAGCAGAACAGAAGTGAAACTGCACTGTCAGGTTTTCACTGTTAGAACCCTTGCAATCAAAGCCAGGAAGGCTACCCAGTGAAGGGCCCTGGGCTATCACATCATCCCCACCGCAAAACTTCTGACTGACGTAAGCAATTGACTTGCCTGCTAATTTGATTTCTACAACTCACTGCATCGGGACGTGACTGATAAGAGCTGAGGAGGAATTCCCACAGATAGGGACTTTGCAGGGCCTTGCATGCCGTGCAGCGTGGCCGACTCCACCCACTGCTTTCTGCACATGCCACTGTCGCCCACAAATCTGAGGCAGACACACACCACTCTATCAGCAGGACCATATGTGTCTGCAGAGATAGCAAAAGCCAGAGATGGCCATAATTTAGTCAAATAAACAACTTCACATACAAGAAATGACATGTGGCAGAAGAGATCCAGGAAAGGACACGGTTTAAGCCTCCTAAATTCAGAGGCGTTTGCTTCAAGTAAGAGAGCAGAGGGAACAGGCAACCCAGTAGCCACAGATTTCTCTGCAACACCAATTTCTATTAGGGAGAAGTCAAGAAGGACAAACTATACCCAAAGCAGAGAATACAGACTTCTTCAAAACTGATGCATCTAAATTGAGGATTTTTTGTGTGTACGAAAGGCCTTGGATAAATATTTGGGTAAGAATGGGGAAATGGATAGGTAAATCAGACCAGCAAGTAATAGGAGTAATGTGAAAATATTTGGTGGGGTAAAGTAGGCAATAAATTATGAACCATCTGGCCCATAGAGATTTATGAGAGACTGTCTGCCAGTGAGGCCAAGCAACTCCTTTTTCTGGAGTGTGATACGAGAGGAAGCACAAGGGCAAAGACTGAGACTCTTGTCCACTGGAAAAGTAGATTTTTAAAAACCCTCAGAGAAGGCAGGAGAGACTTTAAAGTAGACTGCAAAAGCTCAGGCCTCCTGGAGCTACATGCCTTAAGCTGAAGGCTGTGCAGGTACCTGTCACCATAACTGCCTCGAACAAAAGATGCAGCACTGCTGCTGGAGGGCTGGGAGGTGCCTGACCTTATCTGCCCAAGTCCCATTGCATCCTCCATCTCAAGGGCCTGCAAGGATTTACTGCTTCCCCTGGGGTATGCAGAGGTCATAGAATCACAGAATCTTTAAGGCTGGAAAAGACCCAAGATCATGAAGTCCAACCACTAACCTAAACCCAGCATGTTCAGCTCTAAACCATGTCCTTAAGTGCTACATCCACACATTTTTTAGACACTTCCAGGGGTGGTGATTCCATCATTTCCTGGACAGCCTGACCAACCTTTCAATGAACAAAAAGAGTCAGTGTACAACAGAGCATCAAGCTGCAACAGACACACTCTCCAGTGTGGCTTCATCATTTCTCCCGGTCCAAAAGTGCCCACTGAGGCTCTGTGACCACAGCTCTGAGAAGTGGCACTCAGAGACCTCGAGTCCTGTTGGCTGTTGATGACAGTGACCCCACGAAACAGCTTTTTCAAATCAAGATATGATTTACTCGTAACAGAAGGTAGGCAGTGTAATGCTTTCAAAAACTGACTCAAAAGAGGGTATTTGTCTCTCCTAGCTTGGTCCCATGCCAATACATGTTCCAGGAGCTGCTGAGGAGCTGAGATTCCTGCAAACATACAAGCAAGGCGTCTGATCCTAGTGAGTGGCTCTTGGACAACTGCGTACTTTCTGCCTGAAGAGTTTTTTAACTCTTGGCAGTTCCTTTGATCTGTTCTTCCTTAACACTGGCAAAAAACCTGACGCTGAGGAGGCAGCATATTCCCAGTTAATAGCTTCGGCATTGTATCTTAATCCCTCCAGAGGCACCTTCCCAAAGTTATTTTACCAGCAGCTGCTGTCTTGCCTGCCTGGTTTTTCTTAAAACTACTTCGATACCAAACCAACAATACACACATCCCTGAAGCAGCCATCCCAGTATTGGAGCATACACCCTCTCCATCCCCAGCTGGAGATGCATGCCATGCTGAGGATAGAGGGCAAGGATGAGAGGGACAAGCCCTGTGGCACACCTTTAGGCATCCTGGATGTCCAAGCTGGGACTTGAGGCTAGTGAGGCATCCTGACACTTGAGGCTTCTTTCAAAGGCCCCAAGATCAGAACAGCCCTGCTGCTCATGTGAGGCACAGGATATCTGAAGCTTGACCATAGTGATTTTTTCCTCTTCCCTCTTCTTGAAGATATTTTTTCCTTTGAGTTTCTCCCTTTTCATTGCTGGGATTACAAGGTCTTGGCAAGCTGTTCGCATCATTGCATACCCAGAGAAAAAAAACCAAATCATAATAATAGCATATGAAAAAGCAGAAATTTATCTCAAGACCATGGTGTTTCTATTAAGGTGACTGGAGGCAAACACTTATGCCCCAAATGATGGGGAAGGCAGGCAGGCAGAAAGGTATGGGAAAAGGAATTAGTAATAGAAACAACATGATAATTCATCTCTACCAACAAAAAGGTGCTACAGACTTTCTTCTTGCCCTTTTCAAATAAATGACTTGTAACAAACAATGAAGGTTTGTCTAACAATAAAACAGACAATGCACTTAATATCTGTAATTTCAGCCTCAGAGAATAAACTATTTAATCCTTCATTTTTAAAATTTCTTTTACTTCTAAAAAAGATCACTAGCTCCTCACTCTGGTGCTTCCACAGCAATTTAGCAGGCATCAAATGATGAGATAAGAAACTGATAAATCTCAGTCCAAAGGAGAAATCTGTCTACCCTGACTCAGAGGAGAAACCTTCCTATTCAGCTCCCTCTTGAGAAAAGCTGGCATAAATAAATACAGTGCTTTCCTACCTTCCTCATTTAGGAAAAAACCACCATCACCACCATGTGATACAGCCTCAAGACCACAGCTTTCTAGAAAGAAAGGTCAAGTGAAACAGTTCTTCCTAAAGAGCTTTCCTGACTGCAGAAACAGGATCGCACCAAGCAATGAGCAGCAGGACAAGTGCCTTAAATCACACATCGCAGGTGCTTCTCCATCCTCCATGATGCCAGCATGGACAGCAAAGGAGTGGGGAGGTGGGGAGGAAATACAGGGATGCTGTCACAGTTTTTACATTGACCATACTTTTGCCTGACCGGTCCTGGAAAAGGCAAGGCCACCTGGCCACCAACAACAGCCAGGCGTTGGACCAGGCCAACAGAAGCCCTCTATCTCCATTCCACTGAGGTGGAGGCATGGCCAGGTAGAAGAGAAGGCAGGAAGCAGTGATCAACTGGAAAACTACCATGAACAAAACCCCAAGCACTACCACAAAAACATGAAAACCCAGGGAAAAAAATCCTAAGAAAATACTGTAATAGGTTACCTTTATGTGAATGAGTCTTCACGCTGGCCTAGACTGAGTCACTCTGGGAACTGCCTCGCGGTCCATCTGGCTGCCAACTCCTGGCTAAACCTGAACATCCTGTGACTGAAATGAATGCATCAAGGGCTAAGGCACGCAAGGTAACAAGGTTTTCTTTGTCCAGCACTTCCAGATGCACCAGTATTCCCCTTCTGCTAACTCTCACATATCCTCTGGGTCTGTGCTTGGTATATTTCTGACTTTCAGCAGCTGTAAAAAAAGGGCTGACTTGAACTTTGCCTCTCACCCTAATGTCATGGACCTCCTCAATCCATCTCTGGCCATGTATCAGTGACAGTATAGTTCTGGATGTAAAACTGTTTAAAATTTTTCATTGCTCTGGACATAAAATTTTGCTACCACCTATGTAAACAACTTTCAAATACTGGAGGATGCAGTTGCTGCAGATGGATGTAGGCATAGAAACCACTCTGACAGGATCATACAGAACGTGAGACTGCACTGCTGGATACTGCACTTCCACAGTCTTTCAACCCACTAACAGTTGTAGTGGAAGGGGGAAGGAAAAGAAAATATTAAAAAAGTATTCTTTACATTCCCAGCTTTCCTCCTCAAATCAGGAACACACTCCTATCTCTTAGGTGGCAATATAAACTTAAATAATCTTTCCTGCCCTCACTAGAACTATTTTTAAACCAGTAGTCAGGTACAAAACAAATGTCCCAGCTAATGCAATGTGTATTACTCAGTGATGATAAACACTATACACCCACCTAGACTTTTCACTTGATGTGGTTGGAAACTGCTATGTAAGGTGGAAAAAGTAAGGCAGGCTGCTTTATTTTTGGCATTTACTTTAGAGTTTAGGCTTACTGCGAGAGTACATTTACTCTGGCTCTGTGTACTGCTTCCAGCCATCTGTGTAAAGATATTTAGTGGCTATTTTTTTGTCAGGAAGAAAGAGGTACCACCCCCCACCTCCCTTGTGTCTCCTATTCCACGACACTGCCAGGCTGCAAGAAGGGAGCGTGCTGGGAGGGACCTTCTCCTTCTCGTCCGACAGAGCAGAGCTCAGCAAGGTAAAGCTCTGTCTAGCCAACAAAGCTCTTTACCACGAATATCCTTATTAAACACAGCCTTATCGGAGACCAGTTTCTGCAGTCTGAAGCACTCAGGAATTAACTCTGTCAATATAAAATTTCAAGCCAGGATTAGAGCCCAGACCCAAGGGGATGTGAGCAAGTGTTCAAGCCACAACAGAGTCACCTGACCATGCTCACACCACGTCAGGGGGCTGCCCAAGGGGCCAGGGCTCAGACTGTGCACCCACCATCCTGGTGCTACCCCAGCCCCCCGAAGGGCTCACTGCCCAGGCTGCTGCAGCAGGGCCAGGGGGATGCTGAAACTTGTCTGTCTAGCACGATGGAAGGGAAAGACTCTGCCAGTGCTTCCAAAAGAGGACAGGCTGTACAGCAGCATCACCTGTGTGAAGAGGGCATGAAAAGCCAGCCTGGAAGGGGCAGACAGCACCCCACAAGTGTAGCCCAGGACTGTCGGCATGGGAGGTTCACCAGCACCGCCCAAAAGGGTGCCACCGCTCAGCAAGGTGCACGGCCAAGATACAAACTCATTCAATATGCTCCTTTGTCAGCCTCTGGCTCTAATCCCCACCCACAGGATCAGGCTGTGTCTCCTGCCTTATCCACAAGACAAAGCTGTCTATCCCCGACACAGCCCTCAGGGCTGTGGCACCAGTGCCGCCTCTGCCTGCGCTCCAGGGCGAGCCTCCTCCCTGGCACGGCATGGCACGGCATGGCCTGCAGAAGGTGTGAGCTTTGCCCCACAACTCCATGAGTCAAGGCCTTAATGGTGACCTTGCTTCTCCTGCTACATATTGAAAGCTGGCAGTGCTATTGATGGGGACTTCATGAAACATGTTTGTAATACCGAGCTAATAAGGGAGCAGCGAGGCTACTGCACCCTGTCATTAGCAATCCCAGTGAAAGAGCCTTCATCCTGCCCTTCTCGACAAAATACCTGTCCACATCCCAGTAAGGCAGAAGTACATTTCAGTGCATGCCTAAACTACAGTCATTTTTAAACTCTTTCCCTGAGCTTATTTTACAGCAGCTACTGAACAGTTAAGCTCATTACTGAGTCCAAATATGAACACGGGGAAAATACTTCCATTGCTTTTGGCACAAAGTAAGTGCAAAAGTTGCCTTTCTGCTTGACTAAAAGCCTGAAAAGCAAACAATGCACACAGCATACATTGTTCAAGAAGGGAGTGCAAACAAGCCTAAAAGCAGATTAACTTTGAAGGTGTGCAGGAGCAAAGCAGGCAGCATCTACTGTTCCCAGCCCAGCACCCCAGGCAGCAGGTGCAGAACCCAGCACCAACTGGGATCCTGACCATTAATCTCCTCGTTAACATGGGGAAAGACAAAGTTGCACTTCAGAAAACAAGCAGCTATTAAAAGAAGTTAAAATTAAAAAAAAAAAAGAGGTACAGTCCTAAGAGGTTTAACAAGACAAGGCCTTCACCTCCAAAGAGCAAAATAGCACACACTCCTTAAGACTTATTCATCCTTTTCTAAACAAAATGAAGAAGCTTTCAGCGAGCCAAAACCTTTGGGGAAATTTCTAGTCACCAGAGGCAGTAGCACATGCCTCGATTCCTATTCAAGTCTGAAGAAATCAGGTGCCTAACCCATCCACGCCTCTGAAATCCCCTCAGTAACAGCTTAATGCCACAAAAGGGAGAAACAAATGAGTTTTGTCTATAGGCTGCTTCTCAAACAAAGAATACAAATTGCATGTGACATGCTGCTGCACAAGTTTGACTGTATGTGTCTACGTGCAAGTGGAAGGGCTAATGGAGAAGTACGCCAGCTTCAGAAGGGCATATTGCTGCCAGTCATTTTAAATAAAAAGATAAAATAAAATAAAATAAAATAATAAAATAAAATCCCAGAGATTCTATACAGCCCATTATGCAAGACCATTGATTTAAGCAACCTGCAATTTGGAAGTAGCATGCACATGCTGGCACACTGCCTGCCCATGGCTATGGACCCCATGGGCCACACAGCTCAGCCCTCAGAACTGGACTTGCCAGGCACAGAGCACCCACAAGACTTCAGCCTACGGTCCTAAGAGCTAACCCCAGTCAACCCCAAGTCTTCCTCCTTTTCTTTAAAGGCATTTACCTCCATGTCCCAATCTGTTTAGAGCAGCATGGCAATTCCATGGCTACAGCTGTGAAACAGACCTGCTGCCCAGGCCTGCCCCTAGACTGTCCCCCTGGATTTTCTGGAGATAATTAGGTGGTTGCATGAGTGTATCATTTTCCACCCTTATCAGCTGCTTTTGTCTAGGGAGCTTCACAGCTTCACCACCAAGATGTGGTGAAGGCTCATATTGGGTGGCACTGCTCCAAACAGGGCTCCCAGAGTCCACTTGTTTCTTTTTTACTCTTCACTCCTCTCTGAGCTCTGCATCATGCCTCAGTGAGCATAAGACCACCTTGGGAATTCACAGCCATGGCTTCAGATGAAATCAACCAAACACTGCAAATTCAAGTACTTTTTTTAAAAGTTTTGGTTCATCTTTCAAAAGCAGAGAAAGAACACAACTCAAAATTTAGATCTCATCTTCCTATGAAGGATGCCTGGACTGAGGTGGGGAGCCAAGTCAGGGACCTATGAATTCAAGTTCTCACCCAGACCTGCTAGCTTCCAAAATGTTCTTCTGCTTGTCACTTCACAGCACAGCAATTTAACCATCATCCCCCCCATCCCACCCTTCATCTTCTGCAAATCTCCTTGGGTGATAAACAGTGAAGTTTGTAAACACACTGGCATTTTTATGTGGATTTTCAGTTCAAAAATATTCAAAGTGACGTGCATTTAGCAATACTGGAGAAATCATATGCAGAAGGTTCCATCCTCACACTGAGCATCTGGGGAGAAACATCCAGCAAGGTGTTGGGTGTGCTAACGTGAAATCAGTTTGTAAGGGCCAGCACCTCCCTCCCTTGTTAGCATTTAAAAGAGGCCACGGGTTTCAGAGGGACCCAAGACAGACTCACAGAATTTCAATTAGTTCTTCTAAATCAAGGCTCTTCTAAAATCAAACCCAGCGCTTACACCTATAATCATACCTGGGTTTTGAAATACCTTTCTCCTTTTGTATGTGTGCAAGTCTTTATTGGGGAAAATCTTTTATGTGGATGGTTAACTACAATACTTAAGTATTTCTTGAAGTAAACACAACTTAAGCTCATTTAGATTTAAGTAGGTGCTTGCCTGCTTGCTTTTCTGAAGGCAGATGAACTTAATTACATGTGTACCTATTCTTCTAAACAAGGGCCCTTCGGACATCTAGCATTACTTTTTACAGGGTTTTTTTTTAATCAAGATGTTCACACCACACTACAGAGTTTATAAACTCAGTTATATTTATATCCTTATAATATTCTCAGACTGGGATATGTGAGCACAGAATATACTTACTTGGAATACATTAATTTTCATCTGAAGAAAACCATTTACACATACCCAGTTTCACTACAAATTTAGGCAGCATATGATTAGCACTAATTGTTGGATATGCTGTTTTACTGTGTAATACACTGATCTTCTAAAACCTTGAATTGTAATGTTTAATAATCTGTCCCTAAACAAGGGTCTAAACTTGGTTTCTCTGCATGTTTTGTCTTACTGTATTTGATTTGTTAATTATCTGCCCAAAAGCAGCACTCAAAGGAAAGTAAAATGTAAAGATCCATGTTAAGATAGGCATATTTGGATTCATCTTGTTGGAAATCAGTAATGCTAACTTTCACGTTCTAAGTAATGCTTAGATGGAAGACAGGCACTAAGTATTTTCCATTGAAACGTGTAGTAGTCCTTGACAGTATGTCGTATAGGATTAAAAAAAAAAAGGCACAAGCACAGGAGACAGTGAATGACCACTCTCATACACACCTGTGTCTAACTTCTCAGGAACTTGTACCTTGAACTCGTACAAGCACGCCACTTGTCCAGAGGACTGTTGGGAGAGCCCAGGACAGGTCAAGGCAGAGACAGTGACTAAGGTCAGCTCACTGGCTGTAACACACTCCATTAAAATTGCAGCTGCACCAGAGTGGAGGTTTTATGCAGAAAAGGAAGCGGCTCTGCCCTTTTGCACATCTGCGATGCAATGCGCTATTAAGCAAAATTAACTGATTATGTAGCAAACATGGCAAAATGAAGCCCTGACTCCTCTGACAGCGCCATCTCCTTTTTAATGAGGCACAGAACAATCTGTTACCAGGGTTAGTGCTGCAGACAGTGTTTATGGTAATGGGTCCCAGCTCATCTATTTTTTTTATAGTTCAGTAGGTACTGCAGATGCCAGAGGTACCATACATTAACTGCTGAGCCTACAGGGGCACAGTGTTTGGCCATGTCACTGGATATTAACAAACTTGTACAAAGGGCCCCCAACAGTTTAATATGTTCAATGACATCTATTCTACTCATCCCAATCTGTTCCTCCAGCTTGCCTCACTAACACTCGGTCCAATGCATTCACACCTGTATGGCTCATCCTCCTCCATTACCCGGAACTTTCCTTGCCTCAAGTATGTTGCACTGGCCATGCCTAACTTACCAGGCTTTTGTAAGCCAAGAAGCAGCTGAAGAACATTGCTAGGAAACCCTACAGGCAACTGCAGAATCAGCTGAACTGAGCACAAAATAGGTCACTTCTGCATTATCAAATGCATTTAGTGCAATTACAATCATCAGAGAAATGAAAAAAATACAGTAAAGAACAGAGAAGGAGGGCAGGCCATCAACAGCAAGTGTTAAGTCCTGTTTCTTCACAAGAGAATGCCATCATCAGGTCACCCTCTCTGGTAAAAGAACAGACTTTAAATTGGACACGGTTTTTATCATATAATTAAAGGTTGCAAGGACGCATATTTAGGTTTTTCAGTACTGTGATAAACATCAGAAGCAAGAACATGGAATAAAGCATTAAAAAATCTGTAACAGCAGTCTCTGGAAAGGAACCAGATAGGAGCTGCTACCTGTGAAAGAAACCCACTGCCTTTCCACAAAGCCTCGTCATCACTTGTGACTTCTCAGAGGAGCATGTTGCAAAGGGGAAGAATGCACTTTGCAGGGCTTTTAGCCCATGAGATAGAGTAAAAAAGTAGTTTTCAATTCCCAAAGACTGTCTCCAGAATTTTCTCCCCAGTTGCCATCAACACCAGCTCTTCTGCCTGGATATCCTGCTTAAAATTCACATTCTGCTTAAAATTTGCTCCCAACTAACTCTAATGAACAGGTCTCACTAAAGTGAGGCTGTTCCCCTAAGGAGCCAGACATTCTTGTATTTAACATACCCTGACCTGTGAATGTCCTGCTTTAACGGAGCAGGTCACAAAGACACAAAGGACACAAAGATGACAAGTGCTTTAGTCAGGATCCCTTCCTGCACAAAACAGTCCACAGGCTGCGCTTCTTCCCCTTGCAGACAGAATCACCTGCAATCCATTACAGCCTTGAGTGTCTTCATTATTTGAAATCACAAATGTAATTTAACACCTTTAAAAGTAGTAAGGGCTCATCTTGGAAGTTGGGATTCAAACAATTTTGAGTGACATGGTGTGCCATGATGAGTACAACTCTTGCTGTGTGCTATGCAGACTGACGGGAAAGCATCACAAGGTAGGGGGTATTCCATGTCACGCAAATTTTTTCATGTCAATTATCAAATTATTTCATGGCAGTCAAAATCACTCTCCTCTCTTAGGACACACTCCAGACAGGCCATAAGCACCATATTTGTCAAGGGAAGAACTGAAAACAAGACACCTGTTTTGTTTGCTGCATGGTTTCTTGTGCAAGGTGAATGCTTCCATCACCTAAACATGTGCATTTCATAAATGAAAAGAACCTAATGTGAAAATAAAACCATTCTGATTGCTTGGTTGTCTCCATACTTCACTTGAGAAATACAGATTGAAAGATTACATACAAGACAGCACTGATGCAGAGGGATTGTGACACCACACCAAACCATAACGAGACTAAATCCTCCATCTCCTCCTAATCCCTCTGAGAATGCAGGATATTTACTTCTATTATCACCATCGCTCCACTTCCCAGCCCTGACTGCTGGTTACTGTAGTACAGTATGTACTCTTCAGAGTTGCTGAGTCAAAGAAAAACCAGCCCAAGTAATTAGAAAACAAACAAACAAAAATAGACTTTTCCTTCTGTCCCTCCCTTCCTCCTCAAATAAAGCAACATCACAGACTGTGAATCACATTGTGGCCATCATATGACCATATCAAAAGCCTTGTATTTGTTATTTCTTTTGCTGTGCATGCAGACAAGATAAAAATGTTTTACTGAGAGCTAGTCATCACAAAGTGCCCACTGAGGCAATCATTCATCTTCGCATGCAAGGGATCTCAGGATGTAGATTGATGTTTACAGACTACAGGTTTTTTGGAGGAGGGAATATTAACTAGGGAGAAGTCATGTCACATGTTTGATCCTAATATTTGTTGGCTTTGGAGCAGCATGGTTGTGTGGGACTTGTTCAATTTTAAAACAGACCTGCTGATACTCAAAGTAAATGTCTTTTCACAAGAAAATCAACAAATACAATATATTATGTATACATTATGTAATATACTCTCTCTCTTTGTGCCTCAGTTTGGACCTAACACATAAATTGGACCCCTTAAAGCTTCACTTGCACTGAAACTTAAAATTAACAATGTGTAAGCCTGCCAAGCAGTACATGAACAACAGTAACCATTTAAATAACACCAGAAAAACTAGAATCAATTTACAGTAAGTTTTGAAAACCAGCATTTAACACAGCCCTGAAGTCTCTAAGTGACACAGGAATGCCTACTTCCAGGTAGAGCTACGCTCTGGCTGTGCTGAAAGGCATGGGCAGAACGGAAAATGCACTCACTTCAGCCAACCATGGCCACTGTATTTCTCTCTAAAGAAAGCAAATGACTGAATTATCAACTGTAAATGACTGCTGGGTCACAGAAGGAGGTGGAAGGGTTGAAACCTTGAACTACAGCTGCTGATGCTTAGTGTCTTTATCTCCCTGCTCCCTATGGCGTGTAGCTGCTGGTTATCTCAAAGGATGAACGACCTGCCTGCAATGAATTATGCCTGCTTATCTTCCAGACAGGCTATACACCAAGTCATTAAGTCATCTAAGAGTATAACCCCAAGGGAATTACCAAATGAATGTGAAATCCTGTTCTGCTCTTAGCCCTTGTGACAGACTTCTCCCTGCTTCTGGTGCAGGCACCACAGGGAGCAAGAACGGGATTCGAACGTCTCTCACCTGTTGGTGTGGCTACTTGTTTTGTGATATTAATGTTTTCTGCTTCAAAGGCTGCAAAGTAAGGTGATGTCAGAATAGTAACAACAGTCATTTCCTTCAGAAGGAGGGAAAACACAGCCCCTCTCTGACCACCAATATTTCCAAACCTCCAACATACCAGCTGAGACAAGCAGCCAGCATGAGACTAGCAGAGAGGTTATGGCTATCATATTTGTGTTGGGATATAATGGATTTTGTCCAGATGAAAGGGTGCACTTCTCCTGAAGAGCAGCACATTTTTTTAATTAAAAGAAATTGATTTAGTGACAGGATTTACAATTGGTTATCTGACAAGCCCACTGACCTTCACACACATATACAAACAACTGAGGCTTGATGCATTCAGAGAAACGAATTCTCGCTTGAAACCACAAAACATTGAGATCACTGATTCCTACAGAACCCAAGGAACCCTCTCTAAAGCAGAGTGTATCAAAGGAGACTTAGGGTAAAGATTGATCTACACAGCAAACCTTTCCAGATAACTCTTCATGAAGTCAGGGGGATAAATAACATCTTTAAATAGAGAGAGAAAAGCATGTCTGACAAAGGCTCACCCATGCTCTATTACAGCCTGGCAAGGCTTTAGCTCACCATTTGCCTGGGATAATGTATTTGCTGTCCCTACTCCCATTGCTCCTTGTACTGAGTAAGTTGTGCAGTAGTTAAATATCTCCTTTCAAGTATTCTCAGCGCCCACACAAAAGAAAGAGGCTCAGCAGCACCCTTAATGAGAAGAGACACACCAGCACCTCCAGACAGCACTAAACAGTTTGGCACCCAGCCTCTAAAGCTGTTTTCAAGGGGCTGTTGCTCAGGTTTGTTTTTAGTTTCCCATTATCTGCAGCCAGGCTAATGAACACCCTAGGAAGTGTTTCCTTGAAAGTGGTGGTACGACAACCTCTGTGTTCCACCCTAGCTGAACAGCAACCCAACCTGAGTTTTACTGGGAAGCAAAATAAGCAGGATCCTCCGTGAAAGAAAGAGCCCGTCGGAATGGAAATCTGCACCTTCACAAAAGGGCAGTGACAATCTCTAACCTTCTGCCTGGTGATGCCTACAAAACACATGAATGAATGATGCTCAGCACCATTTCAGGATCCCCTCCTAAATTTAAAATTATAGATTAAATATAGTAATTTTTTTTAAAGCTGGGGTTTTTTTTTATTTACAAGCTTTACTGAATGAAAACCCCTCCCAGCCTGGTCAATTTGATAGGTTTCTCTGAATGCTACAAGATAAAAAAATAAAACCTAATCCTTGCTTGAACATTCCTGGGACAGGGCCAGGATATTTATATCTTTCCAGGGCAAAACTCAAACTAGGCCTTGTGCTGTGCCAAGAAAAGTCCTGCTAGGACAAGGAAAGAGGAAACTGCTCCCGTTTCCATGTGGACATCAGAAAACGTTGTCTGGAAAACAGAAGATGCCACACAGATGGTCAGAGAGCAACCAGACTTCCTTTAGAAAGCTATACACAACACTCCTCCCAAAACTTTATTTTTTTTGGAGGATGGCTCAGGCTTGTTGTTCTTCTGTGTGTGTTTTGGTTTGCCTTTTTTTTAATCAGAACCTTCTACATGAATAAAAAGTAATCTAAGTAATCTAAGTTTCTTTTTCAATCAGCACCAGAGACATATCGGGCACCTCCACAAGTGTGATTTTAATCTTATGTTCCTATGCATAGTAGTTTATATAAGGACTTAGGTTTTTTTCTCTTATATAAGACCTATTTTTTCACACTGTACCTCCAGCCACTGCCATAAACAAGGAATTAAACTACATGATGGTGAAAAGTTTTCACTAATAGACCAGCTTCTCAGCCTACAAGCAGTCTGCTAAAGGAAAAATAAAAGCAACAGATTTTCAGTTTTAGCGGACAAGGACAGCAAGGGCTCCCTTGTTAGCTTCTATTTACGGTCCCACAGCAGATGACCTGAATCTCCTCCATACTCATCCCCCTCTACAGAGCCTATAGCTTAGATTATTCACTTCTTAATGAAAACACCACCTGCCAGATGGACAAGAGAATAATTACATTACACTTACATTATTAAAATACATACAAGTCCTGTTTGCTGTGAACAGAGCAGTGCTATACGTCTGGGTCTGTGTACAGTAGAAAGACTTTCAGAAAATGGGATTTTCCTTGCTGTATTTTAGGGTAATAAAGATCAGCATCTGATTCATGCAGTTGCCCGATGCAGCTGATGCACCTGATGTGGGAAAGGCAGCTCTTGGAGTAATCAGCTGCCTTTCCTTATCATCTGAGCTGACTGAGTTTTGTAGGCCAGGGTTCAACTATTGCATCCACAACATGCTGGCATTCCCACCTGAAACCCTAAACAGAATGGAGGAGACACCACCAGAACTACACAGAATGGCAGAGCTCTAATGGGAGTCATATAAAGGTAGGGACCTTATCTGAACTTGATAAAAAAGCTTTGGATTTAAGTCTAGGGGTGAGCAGAAGTTCAAGCCAATTACGCTCCTGTATCCCTAATACCATCCATGGCACCAGCCAACAGCACATCCTGCCCTGGTGCTGTGTCTCAGGAAGCATTTCCACACCTCTGGTAAAAGCATCATTATTTATATTTCTGGGAGCCAGGGGTAGAGAATTAGAAACCAAAATGCCTGAATGGGCAGTGCAGCACATAATAGTTTCATCATTAAAAAGATGGCCACAGAGTGAGTCACTTACTGTTATGGTCACAGCTGCATCTGCATTGAACTGAGGAGTGCAGAAAATTGATTTCCGCTCCTTAGAAATGTCCTGAACCTTTAATGGAGTTTATCCAGGAGGGTGAGAAGACCAGGGAATGCTTTCTGCTTGTTGAACCCAATTCTCTCTTCCCCCAAGAGAAGCTACATCTTTAACAAAAAAGGCCATGTTTTGTTGAAAACATGTTTTAAAGTTTAACATCCATAAATTGTGCTAACATAGAAATTTCAGTAATACCATTTATTTCTGCCGTCCCACTACTTCAAATACTACTCAGAAATACTACTCTGGGGCTAATGAGACTTTTCCAGCCTATTCCTACTTTCTTGGCTCTTGTTCCTCACATGGAGCAGAGCTGTAAAAGACCCTTTGGGGACTTATCAATGCATATTTGCAGACACTCGAAGAAACTACTGGTTGGTTTGGCTGAATACATAAATTCTGCCATTCAGCTCAGTGGTATCAGAAATGCTGGATGGCTGTTGCCCTCACAGGGTGAAACAACAGGAGCACAGTGTTCAGCGCACACTCAGTTCACTGCCTCTGCTACTGGGAAAAACAGTAAAGTTTCTCCTTAGAAGGATGATCATGTTTTGGGTAAGTAAATAGGATGGAAGAAGTCCAGAGCTCACACTAAGCAATGCTACAAAAACCTTGTACACAAGCCATCCTGTCTTTCTGGCTGACAACTAAACACACATTTCCTTGAGGGAAGAAAACATCTCAATCAGTTTGCCTGAGACCCGAACTTCAGTCCTAGCCAGACAGCAGTCCTAATTTCACCAGGAGCCAGACTCCAGCCCTGGACAGTTTCCATCAGGATTCCATTAAGCCTGTGCATGTGCAGCTCTTATAATTTGCAAGAGCCACGTGTGTATTAAAGAGCAGATTTGGATGTCGTGTTTGTTTCTGGCTTCGTGATGGTTCTCATGCCCCTTAAGTAACAGTCTGTTTTCTGGAAACTTAGTAATTTCTTAAATATGTTCACAAGTTTATCCCTCTTATCTGGCAAACAAGATTGAAATTATCAAATGTCTGTAGCTTTTGTTTTTGCTTTTGAAGACAAAAGACTGTTTCTCTGAAGGAAGATGTTGGTTAGACTGCATAGTTTCCTGCTCAGGAATCTTTTTCCTTTACCAATACCAATGTCTGCAGAGGTCCTGCCATGTACAGTTCCTAGTTTGTCTCCTAGGCTTCACTGAGTCAGCCTAAGGTGTCATAGAACTGGACTAACAACTATTTTATGAAACCAGAAATTACCTCAGAACACAGAATGCCCAAAGAAAAGAACAACTTTGCACAAGAAATAGTGCAGGTAGCCTGTGATCCCAAGCAATTCCCATTGTTCTTGGCAAGAGCAGGGTATAGATCTAAATTCCCAAACGCAGCAATGTTTATTGCACTAGCTTGGTGATTCACTAAGTACAGGATGTGCCCAATTATTCTGTGTATTTTTCCAATCCTATTTCATAAACTTCAGTTGCACAAGTACAGGAATACATTCTTTCTTTCTTGTCCATTAAAATTAATTTAAAGAAAGGCCACCTGACTCGAACAATAAAATCACCAACTGGCTATATGTGTGAGGCTTTTTTGTTTTGTTGTTGTAACCATAGAACCAAAAACCTTGGCTGTTAAGTGCATATATTCTGTGATAAAATCGCTTTATTTTTTGTCTCAACCTGCTGAGAAAACTTTTGCTTTTAACTTAGGATATTGGGTTTGTTCCAAATCCAAAAATTAAAAACAGCAGTTCTGAAGGATATGGATATCTAAGCCAACAACATTTGACTGTCTAACATAAAAATTAGCAGAACTGTTATTACTAAAAACAAACTATTACATCTTTCCAAGATAAATAAAAACTTAGAATTCTGACTATCAGTCCACAAACAAAGCTTCTAATTTAGTTTGTTTGAACACAACACCATGGATAAAAGAGATACAACTTCAATTTCTGTATTTCTAAGTTAATTTCACTACATTAAGCAAGCTGGCTGTAAACTGAAGCTTCGCCTCATTTTCCTTCCAAGATGTCTTATTACAAGTAAATACAAGTCTTTGAATTATCATCAAGGTGACAACCACGCTCCATTGCTACACATTCAAGATTATTTTATGAATGAAGTGTGGGGTTCATTGCAGAAGTAGCAAAGTCAACAACATGCAAGGTGAATGCAGCGCAAGGTCCCCAGCTCCCAGCACAAGGCACATGCAGCGTTTATGAGAACCCCAGCAGGCAGGATGTGTCTGTTCCTCTGGGATGAAGCAGGTTTCACCTGGAGAGCTCACATCACCCTTCCTGAAGCAGATGGGGCAGCCTGAGGTGCAGTGGCTTCCCATAAGCAACATGGCTCCCTTTGCTACCACAGATGCAAAGGAAATCTGGGTTTCTTAAACCTCCAGCTAGGATCACCCTGGCTGTGTCCACACACGTGGGTGGTCCAAAGCAGTTCTGAAGCAACCCCCCTAGCCATCCCTCCCATTGCAAGCTGGCTTTCTTCACAGGGTGGCTCTGCTGGGTCAAAATTAACTTCTTTTCAGAAAAAACGAAAAAGGAATTTCAGCTCCAGGACATACCAAATGCCTTCACATCTTTGAATTAAGATTGAAGTGTATGAAACAAGTAGTGCTTTGGGCAGATTCAACCCACACATGTAGTGGGGACACGTAGTCCAAAGGACCAGACAAAATCTAGTCTGGAATACAATGTTCAGTCTGAATATAGTGTAGATACAGGAGCCTCTGTACCTGCTGCTGCTTTGATCTACTCATCCTCTCCCACTGTGCCACACAGCAGGTAAAGCCCCTGTCTGTCTAGCATGGCGAGCTGACAGGCCAGCCAGTGCCTCTTGCCATGTGTGCAGGACAGATACCCAACATATTTTTTGTGGACAGCCAAGTATTGCACTAACAAACCATTTTATGCTCTAAATGCGAGGATGAAGGTACAACCTTCACACTCCATATCAGAAATTCACAAGGCAGATCAGAGTTCTGATCCAGCTTGTATGAGCTCCTCTCTGACAGGACTGCACATCTGTTGAACCCCATCACAGACAGTGCACCAGAAGCGGCTTCCCACTACAAACCTGAGGCATCTCTGCTGCTGCACAAGGCCAAGTAACACCTGAATCACCACTGATGGGAGCCATGAATGAGATCAGCCACTCTTCCCAGCAGCACTCAGACAGCTGAGCCCAAGCTGCCCCGAGACACTCGCATCTAGCAAAGCCGTGCCATCCAAACCAGGTCAGCCAGTTTGAAGCAGGCTCACCGCCGCTCCTGGCAGCAGAGGTTTACCTCCAGCAGCTGCCCAGCACTTCAAGGAAATAAATGTCACTTCACCACTTTGTGCACACACCCCACAGTCACAGTGACTGGTCAGGCTTTGCAACCTCACTGGGAAGAGACACGAGAGTAAGATAGGCCAAATTAAAACCCTAAGCCCATTAATCACACCCTCATGACTTCAGATAATGCAACGTGCAATGTGCACCATATGCTTATGTAGGTCTTGCCCTTGGCCATAATCTAGATTATGGAATACACTTGGTGCAGGGCTGTGGTGAAAAAATGAAACAACACAAGGCAGGAGGGACAGGCAAGAGTCACGTGAATTCACTCCCTCGATGGAAGGCAGTTATGCAAAGCGTTCATACCTGAACTCAAATGGCTCAATTAACATTCCTGAAATGAAACTCATTGATTCTTCACATGAAGTGAGGCCAAAAGTGATGGCATGTACCCACTCTGACACCCTCAGTGCTTGGAGTGGAGCTCAAATGGATCATTGCTGCTTTGCAAAGTTCTCTGTGAAAAATTGCCAAAAGAACAAAGTTATGTGAAATATCACTTTATCAGTCTACAGTGGAAGCAATCACAGAAATGGCAGTGGAAGAATCCAGCTGAAGTAGTTTCCTCTGGCCTGCTGCAAGGCACCGAGAAAGCTCTTCAGCCTCACTGGAGAATTGCAGGGATCTCTGCATCACAGTGATTTCATGCCTCAATTTGCAGACAGTGTTGCATGATATTTGTAGAGCTGCATTAATAGAAATCCTTTAAATAAACAACACAAGTGAAAATTGGACACACTCAAATTGCATGATTTCCATGCTATGCTAAATATTAATGCTCTTTCATATAACTGTAGACTGCTTCACATAGAAAAAAACCCATTACTTTTGAGGGGGAAATGATCCATGTGGAGATATACAAAGATTTAAAATCAAACAGCATTTTCATCAGAAAATGAGTATTCCTATTTAGACCAATTGCTTAAAGTCATTTTTTTTCTATAAAATTGCAGTATTTCCAACACATACACATCTGATATAGCAGGTTTACAGCGGGTAGATGACAAGTCCCAGAGGGAAGCTGTCCCTGCAATCCTTTAATATTTAACATGTTACACAGAATCACAAAATCTATTAGGTTGTAAAAGACTTTTAAGATCACTGAGGCCAACCTATGACCTGACACCACCCCTTGTTAACCAGACCATGGCACTAAGTGCCACATCAGTCTTTCCCTGAACACTTCCAGGAGTGGTGACTCCATCACCTCCTTGGGCAGCCCATTCCAATATCCAACCACCATTTCTGTGAAGAAATTCCTCCTGGTGTCCAAACTAATCCTCTCCTGGCACAGCTTGAGGCCATTTCCTCTCATCCTGTCACTGGCTGCCTGGAAGAAGAGACCAACCCCACCTGGCTGAAACCTCCTTTCAGGCAGTTAGAGAGAGCAATAAGGTCAGCCCTGAGCCTCCTTTCCTCCAGGCTGAACACCCCCAGCTCCCTCAGCTGCTCCTCACAGGACTTGTGCTCCAGACCCTTCACCAGCTTCATTGCCCTTCTCGGGACTCACTCCAGCCCCTCAATGTCATTCTTGCACTGAGGAATCCAGAACCAAACACAGGATCTGAGGTGTGGCCTCACCAGTGCCAAGTACAGAAGAAGAATGTTCAATCAACAGCCCTATTCTCCAGCTAAAAATCACCTGATTTTTCATTCTATCTCCCAGTGTATTTTTTCTGCCTGCAGATAGTGAAAAATTGCTTCTAAGTGATAAAACTGTTAATTCCTGCAACTCCACCTGGCAGAAACAGCAGGACACTTTAAACAATGTAGTCTGCATGTAAGACGTTTACCTTACAGGTGACTTTTAATGCACACAATAGAAAATGCCCTTCTATCTTCATCAGAACTTGCTATCAGCTCAAACTCCAATTAACTTCATAAAATAAAAGGAGGAGAAAAGGAGGGGGAAAAAAAGTGTGAGGTTGGCGAGAACAAGGAGAGGACAGAACTGCCCAGAACCTCTTTTGTATCTGAAGTCCCCTTCAGCCCACCTGGAAGGGCTTGTTTATACCTAGGTAGAAAGCCTAGACTGATGCTAGGATTGGGAAAGTGTCTTTTTCTGACCTAAATAGACCAAATGTAGACAGCTGTGGTACCTAAGTGCTATAATGGAAATATGGGGAGTAGAGCAGGTTTCCTAAAGAGAACGATTCAACACAGCAGGTGTGAGCTGTGTTGTGAGCTCTCCTTGCCTGCAGAGAGCACCTTGGACACACACACAGCCACTGCAGTAGCACCTGCAGGAGCTGATGGGGCAAGGCAGCCCCAGGTAACACTGCTTCACCCTGAAAGAAGCCTGGAGTGCGGCAGGCACAGTAAGAAACACTGTGGAGGCAACTGTTTTGCCTGAGCTTTTCAGTTTGAGTAATCTTAGATAATATGAGTGATAATAGTAGGTAATAAAAAACCACATAAATATACAACCTTAAGCCTCCTGAACTCCTTTGATCTCAACAAACCATGCTGTCAAGCACTTGCAATGCTGTAAACCTTGCCAGGATGGTGGGGGAGATACCAAAAATGCACCACCAAGAATAGCACGCCTCTGAGAACTGATCAGTGCTGTCTGCTCTGCTGAAAAGGAAGCCACAGAGCAGGGGAAAGGAGAGCACGCCCTCCACAGCCAGGGGACAAACAGCAGCTGGCATTCCCATTCCATGCACCCCCCAGCTGCCACTGCACAGTGTGGGTGGGCATCCTGCCTGCCCAGCAGGCATGGGAAAGCCATGCTCTCTTGTGCTTGGGGTAAGCAGACTTAAAAGTCAAATACCTTCTTGGACAGGGACTACAGGCACAAAAGCACAAGCCATGACTTTTATCAGCAATCCCTGTGCTGGAGCAAATGCTTTCTCTAAACATGTCGATGTGCACCATTGGAAGTGGACAATGCTTCTACCCCTCCCTACCATTCTTGTTGATAAAACACAAAGGCACCATCTTTAGCGACCTTCCTCTTTTAACTCCCCCTCAAGCCAACAGTAGCCAACCACTAAAAATAAAGGTAAAAGCTGCTCCATGAAGGTTCTAAAGACAACAGCAGTGCTGCATGCCTCGAAGGAAACATTTGTCCCCTAACATTTCAGGCATTCAGACAGAGATGGACAGAGAGACACTTGGCTTAATACTCTTTCCCCCCTCCCCTCCTTCTTGGAAATGGTATTCTGTTTGAACAGTTTGCTCTGAGTAACTGTAGCCATTCTTGGCTTTAAATGCCTCCTTCCTCCAGGAATCATTTCAATGTAGGCCACTCTATTTATGTTGCTCTTCTGTAATCGGGGGATGAAAGAATATCGCTTGCAAGACATGCCTGCCTGGTTCACAACCTATCTCCAGGCAGTGCCAACAATAGGACTGCTTACAGCTAATCCATTTACTTGGCTTACCTGTTATATTCCCATCCCCTTAATAAGCACTACACAGCAGCTTCACCAAACTTGGAAACTGCTAAATGACCCGTAGTAACCTCCCCTGTGCCACGTACTTGGAAAGCTGTGGATTTGGATTTACACAGAAGCAAACCAAAATTGTCATGGAGCTTCCAGCAGCCCGCCTTTGAGAGAAGACATCTGTGACCTTCCCTGCATGGAGACAGTGCTTTTTTTTTTTGTAACCATTTGTGGATACAAGCACCTCCCTCTCCATGGCTAACTTTCAAGGAACAGAAGCCATGTATCAGCTCCCTTTTAAGGTCTGAAAAAAAAATTTAAAAAAAAATCACATGACACTTTTTATACACCCTCATGCAGGCAGAAAAGCTTCCCAAAATGCTGCTGACCTCTGTGGTAAAAGGGCATTTAGCCTCCTGCAAGTGGCTCTGAGATGCTGGAACTCACAGTTTCCTTTCTTCCTTTCAAGAAGTAGCAGCTTCAGTGCTGCTTCTCCCTGCAAACTGCTGTGCAAGGTAAGAGGCAAACAAAAAGCAGAAGAAAACGGAGATTGGAGCTCCAGCAGCTTCAGAAGAGCTGCAGCTCCTGCATCTATGAAAGTCCAAATTCTTCATCACATGCAGAACAAAATAGGGAAATGGATCAAGAATACAGAATGGAAGACCCACATCATTTCTGCTTAAAACAAAACACTTAACTTATTTGGGTAGGTAAAGAAAGCTATCTTTCCCAACACAGAGGTCTAGGGAGGGAAGTGGATTTTGGAACGCTAGCATCAGAAATATATTCAATTACAATGCTAAACAAACAAAAATCCACAAACTAAATTTAATTAAAAAAAGAAAAAAATAATCAAAACCCCCACAAACCCTGATATTGACTAAAAAATTTATTAGTAGAAGAAAGTTTCTAATAGAACTGAACTTTAATGGAGACTCCAGCTAGATGCTGTGGAGCAAGTGAAGAGACTCATATACTATGAAGTGTGTTTGCAAGCACATTTCAGGATGCACTGAAGTAGCAATACTTACATAAATTTTATTAAGAAACGGACTACCAGAGTAAATCCCTAAAAGATACAACTTTCAGGAGGAACAGGAGGAGTCCAAGGATTCAGGTTATCTAAGAGAACACCTGGTCAATTGTACCTCCCCTGTGCAAAGTTCTCTGATATCAGACATAAGCTGATTATTAGCACACAAAAATGGAATACCAAAAAACTCAAACAGTGGCTTGACAAGTTCAGAGAAGAAAAGAAGTATCAAACTTCTTATTACAAAAGAAAAAAAAATTAAGGTAATTAACCACTGGGAAAAAGAATTCCAAAAGCTTCATCATCTTAAGTCTTCAAATCAGAACTGGATGCCTTAAGAGTAACCTCAAGCTCAGCCAGAATTCACATCCTTTATGCAGGAAGTATTAGATGAAATTTGATGTCCTGTATGTCACACAGACATCAGATCATGAGCATAATTGGTCCCTCCAGCTTTAAAATCTCTTAATTCTATTCTGTATGTGCTAGGAACTCAATTACATTTTGCAACCATCAAAACCTACACAAATATTATCACATTGCTGCAAAAGACAAGCTAAAGAAGAAACAGTTCATAAATCACAAAGCACTGCAAAATGAGGCTTCTTATCATGACGAAACTGTGTTAATAAATCAATTTTTTTTAAAAAAAGGTGCTTTATAAAACTCATCTAGACCTATGCCAATTCCTCCTCATGCTACCCCATTGTTAAAACACAATTTTTTAGTAAAATTTCATGGTTAACAAATAGTATCAATAATCATAACAAAATGCATTCACCTATTTTCTGCTGCTTGACTGGAAAAAAAAACACCCAAAAACAAGGCTAAAGGGGAGGAAAAGTCTCTTTTCAAATCCAACACCTGGACCCTAGTTGATAAGAAGTGCTCTCTTTACAGACACTTCATTCCAGAATGGAGAAAAAAAACTTAAGAGAATAAAAATACTTTTAGTTGGAACAGTAATTTCCATTATTAGCACTAGAACACATTAGCAGTTAATGTCTTTCTCATAAGGCTGCATCCTCCCTCGTGGCTGGCCTGGATGAGAGACTCACAGTGCTGGGTGCTACCTGAACACAGAGTACCAAGGAATGTCTGCTCTTTCAAGCAGCTTGTTTAGAGCAAGCTGCCTTTCCCCACATCTCAAGGAAATGCAGAAGGTAGGTGAGAAAGCTGTACTTTTTGGAAACTGCAGCTGTACTTTGTATCACTCCAACACCTCCCTCTTCCCTGCTGTGCCATCAACTCCCATCCCGTCTTACTAAGGTTGAACAGTACATTCTTACTTAGACCTGTGAGTAGATTAATCACAGCTCCTGATATATTAAATGAAGTAGATGGGGCTCTATCATATTTCTACATTAATGCCACTTTACTTAATCCAATCTATTTCACTCAAACATTAGGCATAGCTTTCAAATTTGCATTTTATTATTAATGGAAAGAACTTTATGGTGATTTTTTCCCCTCCCTAACAAAACAGAAAAAAAAATATGTCTAGTCCATTTTTTTTGAGAACAGGCTTTTTCTTAGTAATAAAAAGGATCATATGACAACAGTTTTGCAGTGTATCGTGCAAGCTCTGCTGGAGTCAATCCAATTTCTATACAAGTGCTGCCATTTGGACAACAAAGCCGCCTTATTGAAACGGGCAGGCTTCATCTTAATTCTGGCACTACTGAATGGAGAATACACAGTAGCTGGGGAACAATGAACCAAGAAAAGAGTTACAAATCTCTCGTGACAACTGCACGCCAAGAGAAGATGCATTATGATAGTGTTGTTTGCTCTGCTTCTTCCCAAGACCACTTTCAAACAAAGGTGGCTTTTTTGAGCTCAAAGCCGAAGGCTCTTTCCAGATTTTACACATGTACCTTCAACCCCCCATCACACATCCAGTGAGACCCTCTACTACTGCACCATTCCTTGGACAAAGGTGAGGAGAAACAGGCTCCCACCTTCCCACTCCCTTTCCTCTCCTGCCTGCTTTATCTGTCACCCTTCCTATTTGGAGCCTCCCCTACTATTTTTACATTTAAAGCATATACAGCTGGACTGTTGTATTGCTCTGGGGAAAAAAAGTATTTGCCCTTTATTAAATTTACTTAACTTACTTCTCAGTGAAATTTAACTTCTGAATTCCTGAGATTTTCTGAAGTTAGGCTTAGTTCAAAAGTGCCTGCCTTGACCTTGGCTCCTAAAATAAGTTTGGCTCACACTGGTCCCCAACTCACCTGGCAGCACAAGCAGAAATTCCCCCCAGCACGATGCATTTTGATGAACCACTAAATAAATGCCAAAGTGTTTATGTGGTACAATACATTGTGCGAGTGTGCATTACAACTCCTACAGAATAGTGTGCATAAAATCCCTTGCAGAACAGGTTAGAAAATGCTATGACCTTCTTAGTGTTTTCTCCCAACGAGTATTTTTAAGTGGGAGTGTCAGAAACCAATATAACCCTATACAGGGGAAAAAAAATAAAATTAAATCTCAAGGTAGAAGATCCACGTGCACATCACTCAGTCCTGCCAGTGATCCTCAGGTGACAGCTGTGACACTACCAGGGGAACACAGACACCTGGGCAGAAATGGATGGTGACTCCAAGCCTGGCTCTCGCTTGCAGTGAAGTTTTCCACTTTGCTTTAGTTTGCACAGAAGAGACTGAGATTGTATCCATATGAGCAGAGCAGATCTTTTCCTGCAATGCAAGGCAGTGTTTTCAGGAGTTTCAGAAAACCTGGCAATGGGTATTTCTCCTCACCACAGATGACTTTGGCTCTTCAGGCTGCTAGCTTTTTGGTAGGGTAAACACAAGGACATATATACACCCATCTACACATGCACACACACAGGGAGATAGGACAAAACCTTGTGAAACCTGTGAAACAGGCCAGCTCAGTCCATGAGCTTCAATGTAATGAGGTTCTTAAAACCTTTCAGGTATTTACTCTGGCAAATACAACCTGATAATACAGGTATTTGTAATATAAATCAAATGCAAGTAGGTGCATGTTTTTTTTTTAATTAAAGCAATTACAATCTTTTAAAGATTTGAATATAAAGCTTTGCTTGGTAATTCTGGTAAGAAGGATCCAGGAAAATACTAGCTTCAAAGACTCCTGGAGAGAAACACCAACTCATCACAAAATGCTAGACAATTCACAAAGAGATCTTTCAAGGACAACAGCTCAGCTTTCTCTTCATATCCCACCAGTAAAAGCCAACAGGAATTGAGAGACTAATTCTCCTGGTACACCTGAAAATCTCCTCATTATTCGTCAAATTGAAAACTGGAAAGCATGAATGACTTTAAATTAAAATGCATTTAAACTAAAGTCTTTTCTGTCACACCTGGTTTCAGAAACTTGATGATTCTGATGCTGATTTGCACAAAATGTCCTGTGGAAAGGGGGAATGGAGGGTCAAAAGCAGGATGAGTACCCTTCCCATGCCCACACATACAAGATGAGAAGAAGAAAGATCTGGCACTTCGTTTCCTTATTAATAAATAGCTTTGGATTCTCACTCAGCAAAAAGGAATTAATTTTATCTCCAGTGGATTGCAGCATCTTGGCAGGAAACACAGAACACGAGTTTAATCTTTCTAGACCAAGTCCTCAAGCTTGGCTGATTTGAACAAAAATATGCAATGGGAGTTTTTCTCTCTGCAAATAATTGTATGGGAGGGAGATGAAGCAAGTCACAGACCTAATGAGCAGAATTGCTCAGCTCAGCCATTTGCTGTCCTGCAAGAAAAGCACAGCTTTTGTTTTCTTTGACAAATAGGAATCTTTTGAGACTAGGAGCCTGGCTCCACAGTCCACAACAACCACTGCTCTCTTACCTCTAATATGGATTAATGAAAGATGGGGGAAAAAATAAAAGCCCTGGAAGCCAGGAAATCTTGAGAACATCAGAAAAAAGTAAAACAGTAAGAAGTCCAGTCATTCAAAGTACCTGGAGAAGACCTTGGAGCTAGAAGGAATGTGGTTTGGAGTACGTGGTTCAGGCTGGGGCTATCCTCTCCAGCTAGATGCAAAGGGTACAGAGAGACAATGACAGAGCTGGGTCGTGCCTAACAGGTCCTTCTATCAAAAGTGAATTACAAAACACAACGTGAAAGGTACCAATAAGGAGATAACTACTAACCTGCTAATAAAGGCAAAGGTTGACTATGTTCAAAAAGCTGCTAGACCAGCTACATGGAGATCTCAACCCTCCACAGAACACTTCCCTTGAAGAACACAGCTAAAGCTGGCTTACACAATCAGTCAAGAGTTCACCTTTCTGTCCATCAGAGCTGGGTCTCACAGTGCTTACAAACCTGCAAATATGGGCACAACACACTGCATAGGTACATCACAAAGACAGCTGAGGTCTCCAGCAGCTGTCAGGGATCCTGAAAGCCTCACAGCACTCTTTGATTCCCAGGAAGTACATCCATATCAAGATGATTTGCATCCAAAGGCTTGGACTCCTCTGGGAAAAAAACCTCCAAGTTGTCATCTCCACTGTGTCAATGTTGCTAGAGAAGCAAATGCAATGTCCAATCCACCACAAATTCTGAGAAAAACTGCTGATGAGAAAAGATAACAGGTTACATGTGAAGGATACGTGCTTTCCTTAAGAAAAAACTACTAACTTGCTCCATAAAACTTTTTATCAAAGCTCTGAGAGAGGCAACTGAGTGGTGAACAAAAGAACCTCCTTCATCACTGTTTAACACATTTAAATTCACAGATTTAAATTTATCAGTAACTCTGATAAAATATATGAGATCTTAGACTCAGTTCTACTTCCCTGCTTGCAATTTCTAAAAAAACCCTTAGAAAATAAAGAGCACCTTGCAAATCTATCGTAACAAGTCCCTAGAGCAGAAGATTCAGCCTACAAGGTTAAAGCTGCCACCCATCCTTCACGCAAAGGAAGACAGAAGGTGACTGCTCTGGTGTCTGCCCTTTTGTCCTCATTCAGGTGCCAGTGATTGAGAAATGCAATGCAATTTAAAAAATCCAACAAAGTGAGTTTGTGTATTCTATCTGATTATCAGGTGTTTTAAGATTACACCTGAGTAACTAGATTGACAATGCAATAGGAAAGAAATACAGCTTTGACACAGGGTGCTTTTTTGCGATCCTTTCTGTTTAAAGTATTGTGGAAAGCACAGATAAATTTCCAGCATTTTCTAGCACAGTAATACTGGAAATCTCCTTCATCTGAGTCAGGAATTCCAAAAAGCAAAAGTGAAAAAAAAAAAAAGAAGAAGAAGAAGAAAAGAGAAACCAACTGCAAATAAGGAGACATTTAGAAGTGCCCAGTCTATTCAAGGGAACTTTTAAAGTTCAAGAACAAGCGCTTTTAAATCTTCTGCATTTGTCTTTGTTTCCAGCATTATAAATTCAGCCTAACCAAGGGGAAATTAACACAGACTCAGAAAGAAGTGCTGGGGAAATAAGATGAGCTCCTTTATGTTTCCCAAGTGAGGAAAGGTCACTCTCTAAAACAATGTAAAATATGGTACTAATTTCAGTCGGCTTGTCATAACTCACTGAAGGTCTGAGCCACTTTTCAGCAGCCCGCCAAGCCAGACTGAGAACTACAATAATAGAAGACCAACTCCCAAGTGACATTCTTTTTGAGCCCAGAGGCTCCCAACACTGAGTGGCAGGCAGCAGAGCCTTTTGACACCAAGTAAGTCAGCTTTTGTGTTGCCTTAACACAAACACTGGCCAAAGGCAGACGTGTCTGTCTGAGGTGCAAAACTGCCCCATGTCCCAGTGATGTCCTCTCATCTTGCCCCTTCCTGTCTCAAGAAGAGGATGCTTTTGGGAAGGTGTTTAACATCCTGAAAGCACAGCCTAAATCACTCCCCATGCCACATTGACTCTGAAGGAGCAATCATCATCTAAAGCAAGAGTTTGTAAAATGATGCCTAAATGCGGTAAATGAAAAATCTCAGTATGTACTTTTATTGCCTGGGAAAGTTGTTCATACTGTTCCTTAAGAACTTTTCACTCTTCTGTGAAAAAACAGAGATGTAGCCCAAAACTGATGTCACATTATGACATTAAATCAACTTTCATTCCCTCCTTTCTGAGTCAGAAGACACAGAAGTACATCTTGCACTAAACCAAAAATATATGGAATATTAGCTTCATATAAGACTTCTGGCATAATCCTCCAGCTGTATTTAGATAAAATAAAAATGACAACTATGAAATTTCAAATTAATTTTCTTTTTTTCCTGCTGAGAATTCAAGTAACTGCTGCTGGGTAGACAACTATGACCACCACACACATTGGGCTAATGAAACAACCTCCCAGAAAAATAATCTCTGGAGACAAAGAAAAGAGAGAGGCTACTGGAAGGTAAAAAACCTGACCACTGAGAAGTACCTAAAATAAGTAAAGGATTTCAAAAGTGTTCTCAAAACCATTCCATTAAATATGAATTTTGAATTATTTCTGTTGAGCAGGAATTAGTTCACCTAGCATATTATGCACCAATATAATTATCAATACATCTTCATCCTGGTACAGAGAAGCGGCTGACAAGTATCCTGACAAAAACAGTGATCCCATGATAACTGTAACCCTCTAATATTTGCTACAGGAAAACAATGCAGAAAACACTCAGTCTGTTGATTGTTTGCTCTGAATACACCTAACTGCCTGCAACAGAATGAAATTTTTAAGATCTTGCAAAGGAAACATTCAGGTTTTTGAGTTATCTGCCTGCACTCTGCTCTGAACAGAGCCTTTGAGTCCCATGGCTTTGATCGTCCCTGGTACTTCCCACCTGAGGGAGGACAGCTGTAAATCACACCCCACCAGACCATGTCAACATCCTCCACCTTCAAACAGCCTGGTAGGATCATCCCATATCTGGCAACACTTCCAGCAGAACATAGGCAGTTGCCTCACAACCTTTAGGATTAAAATTTTGGTGGCCCAACCTGCAAGGAAGACAGAAAAGCTCCCGAAACGCGCAGCCTCTTCTGAGCGAAACCACTTGCACAATGTGGAAGAGGCTGGAAGAGAGGGGAACATCTCTGGATTTTGCTCATCTTGCAAAATACTCAACAACCTTAATTGCTTCACATATTAGAGATAATAACAAAGGATCTGAGTTGACTCTATGTGGAAACACAGCACTAATTTGAAATGAACACTGGGGCTGAAAAGAATAAACACAACTCCCTCAGTAAAGTACTGACTGGAGGCGGCAAAGATAGGAAGGCTGGACAACTGTGTCCCAGCACTGTAAAGAACTATTTATTCCTAAAGAAAGAGGCTTGCTTTCCCCAGGTGGTTGGGGAAGAAGAGGCAGAAGGTTCCTAAAGACAGGTTCCCTGTGATCCTCTTAATACACTAGGTTAAAACTATTTCATTTCTTTTTGCCAGAGGTCTTGGAAACATCTATATCTTGGCTAGCTTTAAGATACTTAAAAAACAATTCAGTCCCATCTCTTGCTATTTATTTCTTTAAATGACAGCATGAGGTATGAAAGACAAGTTCTTGCAGCCAAAAGGTATTTAAACACAGACATGCTATCAGATTGAAATATTACATGCATTTACACTCTTCCTTTCCTGGCTCTCTAGTTCCTGACTCAGACATCTCCTCACAGGATAATGGGAGTCCTGAGGTAGATGGCCAAGTCCCCACCAATGGATCCCCCAAATGCCTACAGAAGTCATGGTATCCTAAGAAACCACCCTAACTCTAGCATAGCACTGGTATATTTCACACAGTGAGACCAGGCTCTCCCGGCAGCTCAGGGTGGGGGATCTCTGCCCATGAAAAGGAAAGAGCAGACACCAATTATCGTTTTGCCATCTTAAACATTCTGCCACTGATTTGGCCAATTTTAATATTAATGCATGTTTTAAACAGGGAAGGACTCAAATTCACCATGGTGAGCAGTTAGAAGTATTTTCTTGTCTTTAAAGAAGAAACCTCACAAGAACTGCATGGGGAGTGTGCCAGCTCAAGATGTCTCTCTCCTCACACCCTAAAGGCTGACCATCATCTCCTCCTTACAATTCAACCCCCTCTGTAGCAAGAGACAGCCAGACCCTCAGCCTGAGTGAGTGCTCCTCTAACTTTGCTGAACCTGTGGCAGCCAAAACACCTCTATGAGAGGGTTAGGCAGAAGGCAGCCAGCAAGGGAAGGAAGTGCCTGTGGAACTGGTAATGGAAGTGGATATTTCATATACCACCAAATTGGAGCACTACATAGAGGAGCGAGCTGGCCCTCTCTGTGCCCCTATTTGTGTTTGCAGCAGCATGCTGGGGAGTACAGATCCTTTTCTTTTGGTTCTCCCTAGCTGAAGTGGGGAGACCCCACCAGAGGAGATGGAAAGTCGGCAGCCCCCTGACTAAAGCTGCTCTGCCTGGCCTGGCAGCATCTTCCCCACCAGCCTCGGGCAGCAGGGTCACTCCCAAGCTGCCACAGCTGCTCCAAAGCAGCAGAGCAGTCTCCCACCTGGCACAGCCCTGCCTCGGCAGCGGGGCCTGTGAGAGCCTTGTATTAAAAACAGGGTGGTAACTGCAAATCCTCAGGATCTTTCTGGCTCTGCAGAGCCCTTTCAGAGCCATTAGGCAGGGAAAGGCTGCTGCCCCGAGGGACCTGGAACCACGCATGTGCTGATAACCACACAAGTGCACACACACAAATGGGTGCACAGCTAGAAAAGCCAGGGGTGAAAGGGAATCGTGCTTAAGATTAAAACCATCAACAAAAATGAAAGAAACTTTCCTTCCTTCCTACGAAATCATCAGGGGGCTTTGAATTCCTCCAGACATGGCATTTTCACACAGATTATCTTTAGGTAAACAAACTGCTTTTAATTTTTTTAGCCCTCACAAGACATTCATTAAATGCACAGCAACTGCAGGATGCAGAGGTGACAGTCTTACCTAGAACCTTTTTTGTCTAGGAAGCTACTTCACTGCTGCTAAAAACAATTTGCACCTTGGATCAAGACGACCACTAAAAACACTTCCTTCTTTCAGGATGAAAAGATCAGAAGCTCCAAATTGTACCTGTTTCAGAACTGAAGTTTAAAAATATAGAATACTAAAACTCGCTAGTTAACAACCAGAAGGGTTTATATTCATCACCAAGATAACCACAGCTGCTTTTCCTAACCAAAGCAATCTAAATTCACCCTGTGTGGCACCAGCTCAGCCCCTTTGCCTCGTGACAGGCAGACAAACTTCAGCCTTCATATGCAGCATCAACCTGTCCTGAAACCCATGGAAAACACAGAGACTCTCAAAAGTTCTTAAAAATGTTGTGAACAGCTGTTTGAATTCCCCCTCCCATTACACTTACTGGAAAGAGGGGAAAACCACCACCCTGTGCAGCACAGCCTTGCGGAGCCACGGCACCCTGAGGCACACAGCCATGTCTCAGGTGAGCTGGGAAGGTGCCAGATTAAACAAAGGCAAGCACGGGACTGTCCAGGGGCCGAGCCCAGGTTGCTGTGCTGACCTGGCACACACCTATCTGCACACCCTGGCAGCTGAGTGGGGCTCAGATCATCTGGGCTTTGTGCAGGGAGTAGACAGCAAACACCTTCAGGCAAGCAGTCTCTGCAGCTTAACACCAAATTTCTTCAGATACACAAATAAAAAATCACTTTCACCAAACAAATAAAAGCTACATCTGCAGCAAGCTTAGCTTCATGTGGCAGATCATCCGTCTTCAGCCTTTTGGAAGACCTCAAACACCAGGGGAAATGCTTGGGTTGGGTTTGATTTTGTCAGAAAGTGTAGCAATGAACCAGCGATGGGGAAGGGCCTTTTGTTTCCCCAGCATCAGACCAAAATCCTACCCGGGTCAGCGTCTGTCTGACAGCTGTTAAAAAACCTCTGTGAAACAAGTTGGCTATTTTAATCCAGTTTCAAGTGGACTGTGTGTAGATCCCAAGGTGGTAAAAGCTTTAGCAATGCAGTGGACAGGAATATACCCTTCACATAAAGCTCAGTACAACAAGTACTAATCAGGAGCAGCCATGCAGGAGAGGAGCCAAGGACAGAGAGGAGGCTGGAAATCCAGTTACCCACTCCATTCCTAGAAATGATTCAGCTAGATTGGACTTACAGCAAACGGGCAGAAGCACAACAAGTAGCTTGTCTTTGCTCCCTACATTTTATGAATAAGTATTTCAGCTCCTGAACCCTTGATCTTTCTTCCCATAAAATGCTATTGCAAAAGCCAGCTCATATTTTCCACACACATGGAAAAGTATTTGCTACCCATTCAATTCCTTAACCAAACACACACACTTAATATACCAGCAGCTTTCTTCCTTACCCATTTGCATTTTTTGTTCAAAAAATGCTTAAGTTTCTTCTTTTTGGATCTTTCTTTTCAATATTACAATATTCTTTTTTGACTGTGACATCACAAAATTTGGGGGCAGCAGAAATCTTCAGGGCAATGCAGTAAACATTAATACCAAGATTTCTGCTGTTTATAACCTTATCAGAGCATGGTGTTTTCGTGTAAGATTTTCAGTCTTTTAGTGCAGGTGACAAGTGAATAAAAAATTAGTAAATGCCTTGAGTGCACTGCAATAAAATAAATTTAGGAAAAAAAGTCTAAAACCCCCTAAAGCAGAGAATACTGGAGGGGCAAAAGGGGGTGTTTTGGAAATTGTACACGTGCAGTCATGATGGGTTACTTCCAAAAACATACTTCCAGCTGTTATGTATAAATATTGGCTTGAAAATGAAGGCCTAGCTGACATGCTGGCACTTGGCTGGGTCTGTGGGCTGGTGGGGCACTCTCGGGTGACACCATGTACATGCTGTGCTGTCACAGAACGTGCTGGTCTCTCCCGTCCTGGTGTGTCACCGGCATTGCATCACTGCTAGTGAAATAACGCAGCTGCCTCACTGCTTTTTTTTCCCCTTTTTTTAAAGTGACAGCAAATTTCAGTGCAATAAATCTCTGAGCCTGTGTCCAGCTCTACTGCTCACACAGGCCAGCTTCTCTGCTTTGTAGGATCCTTCTTTCTCCCTCAGCATGGCCTCATTTGAGGAAAATAACATTCTCACCACCTGAAAGATGTCATGATTAAGCTTAAAGTTTGGCAGTCACATTATTGCCTGTCGTTGTCCCTTAGGCTCCTGGGATTACTGCTTTCACTGGCCATTTTCATTGCCCTCCCTGAAGCAAGTGAGTTAGTCTCTCCGATAACATCTACAATCCACCACAAACCTGAACACTGCTAAAGGGCCCCAGAAGTCACTGACAAATCTCAGCAGCAAGATAGACAAAACTTTCCTGGAGTAAACACAGCAGCAGCAATAGGTGTGGTAAGTACTCTCACCAGGCTGCTGGCCTTCACTACTGTTCAGCAGGCAGGAGGCCATGGCAAGGTTGCCCGCATGGCTTTCAAAGAGCACCTCAGTGCCATAACCAATATGCAGAAAAGTTCATTTATCCAGCTTTATCCACTACTTACCCACAGCAAACCTGCCCAAGTGTCACACTGTGTAATAGCGGAGCTGTCTGTAGCCACTACTTGTCATTTAAGCAGGACACCATAGTCCATCAAAACACCCTACCATATAGTTCAACCACAATTTTACAAAATCCACTCTGTTACCAGCAAAAAAAAATTTAAAAATACCAAAAAAACACCCCACCACCATAAAATAAAAATTCCTTTTTTCAGTATTTTGACAGTGCAGGAAAAACCCACTTTGTGTGAGCTTTCAAAAGGGTTCCCAAACGACAGACACATAGAAAACACCGCTGATCCCTCCAGAGCGCCCTCTTTTCATTTTGACAATTAAACGCGTGAGCATAGAGTTCAGCATCGTTTGCAGCTGCAAACACTCTAGCTGAAACCTGCAAGCTACGTACTTGTTCAACCAGATTCATGTTATTATCTTTTCCCTTTCCTTTCGTTGTGGCAAGAGTAACAATTTAATTAGACAGGGGAAGAAAAAAAAAAGCCCGTATTATTTATAACCATAGCGCAATACATTATTTTTAGCTAAAGGACTCTTAAGGAAGAAATAGTGCCCAGACCGATTTTCATGTACAACTTCCTGAATTTGTGATTCACAGTCAAATTTCAGGGACAAGTTTAATTTAGGTTTTGATCCTTTTGACCTTGGCACATTAGCAAGAGCTCTAGATTTAGTGCCTGCAGCTTTGCTTCTTCTGAGCTCTATAGATTTAAAGCTCAACAGGTCCACTGGCTGCAAAACCAGCAACACTTCAGAAAAGGCAGCCTTTGGAGAAACAGAGCTGTCATCCATCCCACTGTGGCTCTTGGGGAAGTTTGGGAGGTGGGGGGCATTCACCAGGCACAATACCACACTGATAGGAGCGGGACGGATCCTGTTACGGGAATTGCGCGTCCACAAACAAGTGCCAGAGTCACAGGCTGTTCTGTGCCATGCGGCAGAGAAAGCACCGACAGGCTTCACCCTGCAAATCCACCCTCCCCAGCCTCTTTTTTTTTTTTTAACCTAAACCATATTTGACTTCCCTGCCAAGTATTTCAGCACAGCTGCTATTCTCAGGTTCTCCTAAAATACACACAGTAGGTACTGTACTATTGCGCATACAAACATCTACCTTCCTACCACAGCTATTTATGATTAAAATAACTTTTCTCCATTTCTGATTTCATTTCCTTTCCCTGGACCCTGTTTTACATTGCACAGGAGGTGCTTTCAAGACCAGAACTAGCCTCTAGCATGAAATGAAGAAGTAAAATGTTAGCCTGGTTAGAAGTTTAGAATTTAATGTCCAGTTTCCCTTGTGGGTGACCTATAAGCAGGACTTATCTCTGATGTCTCACAGTTTAGGGAAAAGAAAGGACTGAAAGTCAGCAATTAGCTAGGGGGTGGTGGTAAAGAGGAGTTGCCTATCATCTGCTGGTCCCTCAGGTACCACCACTGCCCATTCCAGTCTCTGCTGGGTTTGTTACATATGTTATTAGGGCTTGCACAGCCCAAGTCCTCTCTAAAGATCTACCCCAACTGCAGTCATCACTGTCAAAAATTGTGCAGGTGCACAACAACAGCACTTAGCAATGGTGGATCTTAGTCTGTCTAGAAACAAACTTCTTGGGTGAAGAACACCACACATGCTTTTCAGTTGCACTGAAATAAGATAAAATGGTGGCATGCAATTTAGCACACTTTTCCACCCTTATGGGACACGTCCATGGTTCAGGGGTTCTCTATGATGTGATGCAAAAAAAAGAGCCAGTGGCTCCTCTGCATCTGGAAGATGGCCTCTCTGCATTGAAACCCAGAGCATCACCCCCTAAACTCACCCATACGGACTGGAAAAGCAAACACAGCTTGTTTTCACCCACCCTTGCACCAGGCAAGAGGGGAGGTAAAGCATCAGCACCACAGTTACAGTGCAGAGGAGGCTGTACGCAGGAGCAGACTAAGGTTTTACTGAGCTCCAAGCAGAAGCTCTGTAAGTAGTTGAGGTGTTCCAACAGATGTTCTCAGCACCTGGCTCTTATCCAAACCCTCCCTTAGAGGCATGTGTTCCACTCAAGAGGACCTTGCTTTCAGTGCATGTATTCTTCCATAACTGAATGTGTTGAAGCCCAAAGTTTCTTTACCTCCCAAAGCTTTTATATGATTCGTAACTTCAGCATGACATTAGCTCTGATGCTTCTGGAGGGCCAAGCAAAACCCCTCCTACTCCATGAAATATTAGGCTGGACATAGTTGATCAGCCTCATTCCTTGTCCATGATCATCCTGCCTACTCAGCCAACTATTAAATAATTAACCCACACTGAGGCAGAGGCTCCTTTCTGCCTTATGGAATGGGGCCTCAAGTTTTCAGTGTGAAGCTCCTTTGTACTGAACCCAGTATGTCCCAGAAATCTTTCTGTGGGCAGCTGTACTCTGTATAAACAGTAACATAAACAACAGAGATTAAAGGGGTTTGTCTCCCGCTGTTAAAGACAAACAAATACAACTGTTACAAATCATTTTGAGGTGATAAGGGAATTTGGGTGAGCAAAGCTGAACCCTGACTCCATGACCCTGGGACATGTATCCAAGTGCAGTAAGAGGAAGCTCTCAGTGGTCCTGCAAGCCATGCCAGACAGGCACAGCACTGGTGCTGCCAGGCTGCACTTCAGCAGCACTGCACTCCATCCTGCCTCCTGCTTGGAGTCACCTCCCCTCACTTACCAGTGCCTAAAGCTGGCCGCACCAACTGGACCTTAATCCCGGGTTTTAGCACAATCCAAGCAGTTGGATACCTTCATACATGCACACACTCTGAATCTGTCCCTTCCTTACACAATTTGGTAGTTTCCCATAACAGCTGCTGCTTCCAAAGATCCTTAGCCCTCCTTCTCCTTGCTTTTAAATTCCCTTTCATTCAGAATTCAGCAATTTACATTTCTAGGATGGGAAAAGTACATTTGTGACCAGACGTTCAAGACACCGTTATATATCAGAAATCAGGGGACAGGAGCTTAAATTAAAATACCACACTACTACTGGTCTGCGCTGCCTCTTCTTCCTGCTCCACAGCCCACTGCTGGAGGAGTGAAGCAGCTGCTCTCCCTGGTCCAGCACTGTCAGATCCCCAAGGCAGAGGAGGGTACTCTTCTTGACACCTGCCCATTTAAAACAACTGCTGGATTTGCAGTCAGAGAAAATCCCCCTTCTTTGTCCTGCCCTCAAAATCAGACTGACAAGGAAGGCTGTTGGAAGATTTTTTTTGTCTTGACTTCTCAGCAACAAAATACATAAAACTTTCCTGGGATCTTAATGGGATCCTCTGGATATTTTATTTAACAGATATGCTGCACCTGCAAGGCCTTCCATTTTTCCTGGTATCTGCATGCAATACATCGCTGTTCTGGTCTCTGTCTTGTAATTACAGGACTTTGGTTTGCCATAAGGTGACAGAAAAATGCTTTATCTGATGTGCTGTGGGCCAGATTTCTGAGACACTTTGGAAAAAGATGATCATTGGCACAGGTGACTAGATCAGGCCCATCCACTTCAGGGCCTTTGTAGGCCAAAAAGGTGCGCATTTCTTTTGCAAAAAAGAAAATTACCACAATGTCAGAACCCAAAGTAACATGGTTTTCTTTGAATTTTTTCTACCTACTTTTCATATCTTTCTACTGAAACAAGAGGTTTAGAGCATGGAGAGTTGCATCAAACAAAACTCTGCTCAACAGCCTTATCTCAAAACCACAACATGTTACTTCAAGGTTGTTACCTCTTCCATCTCCTTTCCTTGCACACTAGCAAACAAACAAAATACACAAAGGGCACATGGAGAAGCCTCAGTGCAGTAAAGACAGGACAGATTTTCTGATTCAATTTCAATCTCTTCCCTTTCTTGTTTTTCACAGACACTAAGAAATATGTAAAATTCTTGTATCTACATAAATTGCCCACTTCTAACTGGTGCAGGCTTCAGTAGATGACCAGCAGCATGGAAAACAAAAGTTACTTAAACTCCTCCACTCTCCATAAACGCAAAGGAAAACCTCAGCTGGCAGCCAGCACGCTGCAGTACTGACGCTGTTCCTAAACCTGCAAACCAGTCCTCAGCATGTGTTGCTGCAAACACTTATCTGCACTTTAAATGTGTACATTTGAATGTTTCTGAATGTGCAGAAACCAGGCAATGTAAATAGAAAACAGTTTTAACATGACACAGAGACCCAAGGTAATGCTCCCCCTGCATTACACAGCTAAAGCTTCAGCCGACAGCAGGGGCTACATGACAGAAATGCTCCATCAAGCCAGAGCTACGGCTCTGCAAAACTGTAAATGATTACAGAATAATGCCCTGCAATCAAAGAACAAAATGTGTGCTGCAGATTAATCACTTTCCAAGACGGGAAAGGAAAGATAGGCTTGAGAGATAAATCTGGCTGGGGTGTTTATGCAAGCGTATCATGCTCCTTAGTACTGAATGTCCCAGAACTTAGAGAGGAAGTAAACAATGTGCTGGGGGGGCGTGTGGGGGGTGTGCGAGGGGTGTGCGTGTGCCCACGCTCACAACCCCAAAGAAGACAGCTTGTGAAAAATGCTGAACTTTCAGTTATGAAACACCGGCATCAGGAGTCACTTCACTACCAGCTGTACTGCTCCTGCCTGGGAAAGTCTCAAACAAGGAGCCCTTCAGACACAGCCGATGCTTCCCTCTGGCATTTCAAGCTTCCCTACAAAACTCCTCAAGAATGCCCACAGACTCCTGAGCCCTCTCCCCCATGTCACCTCAGCAGCTCCAGCACATGGGCAGTGCATTTGAAGGCAGGGACTGCAAGTGCTTCTGGTTGGGATTTACTTCTGGAAGCACACTGCCCCAACCTACATATCCAGTGTCCCTCTAGCATAAAATCACACTGCTTTTGGCTGTTTAGGCAATGCCAGCTTTCATGCATTACTCTTTTCTCTGTAAACATATTTACATTTGTAACTCCAAACTGGCTTAACACTACACAGGCATTTCGAGGAAAACGCTACCAGCCCTTGAATTAAATGCAACACTTAGACAATCAATTACAAACACAGGAAACTTACAGCAATGAGTGCAGGAGAGGCTGGTGATATGGATTTAGTTCAAGGGCTGCACAGGTTTGTTGGGAAAGCTTTCTGCAAAAGCTCACCAGGGGCCTATGCCTCAGTAGACTGAGTCACCAAAGTAACACACATTACAAAAAAAGTTAGAAAATCTTCATGCTGAGAGTTTTAGTTGTCATCAATGGCTTTGGAAGAGGTAGGGACACCATGCTGCAATTCCTCACCTGAGGATGATGGTCTTATACCAAATTTACTTCCACACAGGAGCTAATAAAAATTACAAAAAAACTAAAGTGAGAAAGAATGCTGGAGTATGCACTGCAACAGTGCTGCATTTAGGGAAAATACTTCACAGAAACCAGCTACTGAGGTTCCTTCTCCCTGCATATATCTGGCTCTGCATTAAAACAAATTAACAATATGCTACTAATAACAAGACTGTGATATAGCTGTGAGGTTCCCCTAAAGCAAAATCCTACCAATGCTAGTAATTGATTCAGCAATGTGCACCAGCGCAATGGCACAGGCGTCTCCAGTTCTTGGGAACATTACATCCACTCTAATTCTCCCCCCAAGGTCACCACAACCATCAGAAAATCCCCATACATCGTGACCCAGAGAGCTGTGTCTAAACAGCCATTATCAATAGCCTGAGAAACTGAAGCACTGCACCTGAAAGGCAACAGCCACCGCAAGTAAATCCCTCAGCCAACTACCCTGCCAGAGTGGCTGGGAGAGCAGTGGCAGAGAACAAACTGCAGGAGAAAAAGCAGGGTGTGCTAGATTTGCCTTTGCACTATTTGTTGCAATGTGTGTTTGCATACACTTTATTGCAATGGAAAAAGGACAGGACACCCTGTTAACCTGATTAAAGTTTTGAACTTTTATCTTGAAGGAACAAGAGTCTCATGGATGACACACTCTATGCCCAAGCTCTTTAATAGGTCAATACAGGATTATTCACACCAACAAATGACTTGGTCTAGCTAGCACCACAATTCAGAATGGGTTTCTCAATCTAATTCTGATAACAAAACCATTGCCATCAGCTTCCCTAGATGAGAAGGCATTTTACCAGAACCATTAAAGACCAGGCATGAAGTTAGCATCAGAGGCAGAAGGTACAAGAAACATGAAGCAATATCAGAAAAGGTCAGCTGCATCATTATATTTTCAAGTCTAAATCTATTCATCAAGTCAGAGGGTCCTTACTGGAGGACACAGAATATGCTATGACTATGGACTGTACACTTTCATGCACTTCTATGCCTTCTATCTTTTCTATTTTTAGTGAGGTACTTGAATGTCTCCTCTCTTTTCACAGATAAGGAAGGAAAAAGGAACAGCCCCTCACCATGGAAATAAGAGCACTTACTACCTATACCATTAAATACTTCAGGGACAGCTCAGTAGCCCCATGGGTAGAATCTCACATGCTGTTTGGGGTCTAGGTCAGGCCACAGAGAAGTAAGACATCCAAGTCTCTCTGAGACAGGACCCTCCGTCTCTTACACAAATGAGCAACCTCTCAGTACCCAGTATTGGCGGAAGGAACAGGATTATCCCAATGACTAAGGATTTGCACATTGACAGCACCAGGACTGCTTACCTAAGGGTGGATCAGTTAAAAATATAAACAGTGTTCTAAATTATAGGTGGTGCTGTGAGCCCCACCTACACCTTGTATTGTCCAACACTTCCTACTACAAAACCATGTTTGTTCCTCAGCATTAATAACTTTGCAAACCTGAACTGAAACTAGGATTAGAAACAGGATAAGTGGTCCAGGACAGGCAAGCAAGACACAGGAAATACACAGTCCTGGGGCAGGGGGGAAATGTGGAATGGGGAGCTGAGAAAAAAAAAACACAGACAAGATGGACAAGCAGAACAGATATGAAAACCAGTGGTATTGGGCAGAGGTGGGGAAGGTCACAGGAAAAGGAAGGAGGGATGCATGGAGCAAGACGGGGAATCACAGAGAAAGAGACTGGGATGAGAGAACATAGTAAGGAGCTTGGGGAGGGGAGAATACCTGGTGCTGGGACAGTGCTCATCAGGGAAGCCTATGGACACTGAGGAGGCAAAAGACACAGACAAGCACACCCGGAAGGGCGTATTTCTTTACTCAGAGCCAAGTGCAACAGCCGTGGCACAGGGCCCACACAGAGAGCACAGGGGATGAGCTGAAATCCTGAGCACCCCTTGAAGGATCCAGCCCACCAAGGAGAGCAGGGGTGGATGGAGCCTGTGAGCTCCTTACTAATAACAGCGTCATAGCTGACATAGGAAGTAATTTCAAGTGTTAGAGGCAACTTTATTCTGACATTTTGTACTTCCCAAGCACTTGACTTTTATGTTGTTACTTTTTTTCCATGCAGATTTGGATGCTCTTATTTGGTACTTCTGCTTGGCCCTTCACTGAACAGTGAGAACTATCCACAGAGATACTCCAGTGATCTACAGTTTGTAGTCAAACCATGCAAAATCTCCCGGGCAGTTCCTAGAAAATGAGGAGAGCCCATCACCGGCATTGCTCAAACCCACCCACTGCCTCATGGTACTTCTAGGGAGAAAGCTGCTGAGCCCCACAAGTCTGTAATCGCCTAGAAAAATTTGTGGTCTGATACCTGATACAATTTCCTGCAAAAAATAAGGAAAATACCACCTCTGTGGCAATGAAAAGTTTTGTTGTTGTTGTTTTTTTTTTTTTTTTTTTAGTTTTTAAACTAAACACAACCAACAGCCACCAACAAAAATGTAAAACCAGAAAGCAGGCACTCAAAGCTGGATAAATTTAGTAAGATGTCATGATTCAACTACAATTGAAGGAAATCCATACTCAATTTCTCAAACAACTGCTATCATACAATTCAAGCAGTGTTCTTCCTTCAGGCTGAGAAGATACCAAATACACACTACTTCTCAATTTACTACTTTTTTCCTCTTTTCTTACTTTCAATTAGAGAACATTGTCATTCGACATGCTTAGTACAAGCCTGAATAGAAATGACAGGTGAGAAGCTTTTGCCAGGGTTAAGTCCCGACACAGCTGTTGGAAAAACCCAAAATGAACATTTTATCCCGGTCAAATCAGTGTTCTTTTCACTATTTATACTCTTGGACCCAGCAGCTGCAAGTGACACTACAGGTCATGTTGTCCAAAATGGACAGGGAACCTGAAGATTCTCTCAAGTTTTGGAGGCTTCTACTTTTGGAGTTCCTACTTCTGTTCTCCCTCTCAGTGCTTCACAGCACTGCAGCACCAATGCTAATTTGCTGCAAGTTTAAGTAGAATACCAAACTCTGGTCAGAGCAGACTTTTCAGCGAAGATTTCCATTCTTCATAAGAAAGTGCCTTTTTCCTGCTTTCATTTTTCAGCACCATAGGATCAACACTGGCTGCTCAGCTGATAATGCCCCTCTTTATTTGAAATTATTTTTCTCCTTTCACCACCCACATTCATCTGGGACTTATTCAGTATTATTCTGCCTGACACTGGTCCAAGACAGCAAATAATTTCTGTAACTGCATAATAAGCTGACAAGACCCTAACAGAGCTGCTTCATTGTCTAAGAACCCCCTTACATACTCAAAATAAGGCTGAAAAACTAGTAAGAACGCTAGATACAGCTGTGCCTTTAACAGCACAACCTCTCTGGTATTTTACATTTGGCATCTGGCATTTTACAAGCAGGGAAACATTTCTGCTGTACTTTGGCCTTCTGTCATCAGAGAGAGGTGGAGATTTATGCCCTTTCTCCTTCTAAATTAGACTACTTCAGTGCCCTATTTTATATTCCTCCTGACAGGTCCCTATTTTGTATAAAACAAAAAGTACTACTGTCACTGTATTGCACGGCAAAAGCCCTTCCCAGCTGAAAGACAAAACTCCTGCCACCGACTTAAGTGGCAAGATATAACTTTGCAGTTAAAACTGTGAGGATAAAATAACTTTGCCCAGCAACATATTAATTTCCAGCAGGATTTGATAAAATTATAATTCACTGTCCGGAAAAAGACTGAAACATTAAACATTTTATACTGAGAAAGTCAAAATAGGTCACTCAATCAGCTTTATTCCCCCTTCATTTCACACATAATACAAAGCAGTTAAGTAGTTTCTCTCGCAATTAGTATCATCTTTGTCTCCCTGGTATCTAAAATACACTGGAGATATGAAGCTGCTCTGACTGTACTGCAGCCCAGGCCCTGCTTCCCACCATCACTGACTCCTCAATAAATACAAAGGTGAAATCCTGTCTTCAATTATTTCAACAATGACAATTTTCTTTTGTTATTCCAATTTCCTGGTCTATCATCTCAAACAATAGGCCTTTTCCCTCTGATTAAAAAGGAGTACAGGTGTACTCAGGAAGAATCCCAGCATTCTCCAGCTGCTAATGCACATCCCATTCCATCTTCCAACCAAGAACACTTGTTACCTGGCAGAGCCCTGCAGAAAGTGGGCTAGAAACAGCCTCTGTGAGGAACAGTGGGGTTTTAAGAGATCTTTCCTGGATGTGAGAAGTCTGACATATGCCTCAAATGCATTTTAATTTAGAAGAATGTTGGAAAGATTTTATTTATGTTTCTAATTAGGTAAACAATATGCTTCTTGCACCTGCTTTGAGCTATCCCACTAGGCCCAGTAGACATCAGATGTCTATGAACATACATCAGGTTGATTTACACCCTACTGCTAGCTCAGAGAATCCTTCCTCCTCCCAGTCCCGTATGCCACTACCTTATGGACTACACACTTCCCCTCTTCTTTGTATGGAAAATGGCCTCATTGTTGATTTTCAAATCCCTTCCTAAGCACCACAGCTCCCCTCCCCATAGCTTTATATAGTACAGTTCCTCATAAAAGATTTCTCTCCTACCCCAAGCATGCAAACCTTCTAGCACATTTTAATCAGAAGTATTTTTGCTGTGCATGAATCAGGATGCAAGAGCACTGGGGCAAGAAATAAATCTCAACATGCCATGGGAAGTGAAAATCACACTGTCAACATCATGATGAACATAATACTAGGTCAGAGCTTTTGGCTGCTGCACAAACTAGGCTGGAAATCTCTGGCCCAATTCATGCAGTGCTCTGACACGACTTCCATTTGCAAATCGAAGATTTTAGATGAAGCCCACTTACACTGGGCTGAGGCTTCGAATTCAAAAAATGCTTCAGAGTTTTTACAGCTCCTCAGTGGCAGCATCATTATCAGTGCCAATGTTCTTGTCCTACAAAGGCATAGAAGGGTCAGCAGCCTCCCATTGTAGGTCTTGATGCATACTTAAAGAAGCACCATTCACTCTGAAACCTGACATCTCACACAAACGGTTTTGAGTTCCCCCATACAGTGAAACTCTCAGGTACAATAGATCATGTTGCACAAAAACAGGGACAGCAGCTCCACATGTCTCAGCTTACAAGCATCTCAGGACACGACTTGAACTGGCGTCACCTTCTTGTACAAATTCCTGACAAAAAACATTCTCTGAAAATTAGTCAAGGTCCAGAGCAGTTGTGCAGAACAAACAGTAAGTTATAGGCTTTCAGGAAACCACATCACTGCTGTCTGCACAAAACCAGTCAGCAAAAGTGGTGATAATATGAGAGCTTGTGAAACACTCACAATAAAACATTCTTTCTTGAGCACTGTTCTCACTTGTCAGATGCCAAATTTTATTTACTAAAGCATATCTAGAACTTAATACGTGAAACTGATAAATCCTCCATGAAGTATTAGCAAATATATTTACACAAGATTGGGGTTCACACAAAGTTGGAAACTTTTGATCTGGATTAAGTCTCACATTTACAGGTATGTTTACCCTGCAAATTTCAAGTAAGAAAGTGGGGTTAACCTTGGTCACAACGTGTCTTTGGAGAGCTGCAATAGGTGTTTGAAGAGATAGTGTGGAGAGAAAAAACCCCAGATACAGCAGGATTTAAAAGAACTGCTATGTGAGTACATATCAAGACAATTCAGTCCACATTCTAGACAAAACAAATATGGTCTGGAGTTCAGCCCATGTCCTAAAATTATTTCTTTAGAATAATACATTTATTCTTCTGCAACCTATTTTGGAAAAAGCATAGAAACTAACATGATACAGCATGAGAAAACACTAAGTTATAAGGGTAAATGGTCTCCAGAGTCAGAGGTGCTGACTGTCTAGACTAGGAAAGCAGCTTGTATTAGATGTTACTAGGAAATTAATACATTTTTAAACAAGGCTTTGTTAACTTAAGCATGACACTGTTACAAACGCTCCCTGGTCACATTCAGTCCTCACACGGGGCCCAGGCTGAGCTGCAACCATGATTTTTGGCACTGCTGGCTTGAGTCTGTCTAGTACTAATGCAAATGCATGCTCCTGCCTTGACACGGCCTTTAGCAGGGATGAGACTCAGACCCGCCCTCTTTACTTCATCTACCCATGAAAGCTGCACTGTCATAAACCCACATCCATGCCAACTCTTCTTCATTCCCACTCCCAGCTGAGCAGTCGCAGCACCCAGGACGCAGAGAGAAGCCCCAGCAGACACATCCTGATGTTTTTGGGTGTTCTTCTATCTGTCCTCCCACAGCACTCTGTCCTCATCAGTCTTCTGACTTATCTGTGGTCTCCCACTCCTCTAGGGCCGGGATAAGCAGATGTTACCTCCCTGTTCAAGTCCTGGCAAGCAGCCAGACCTGCCCTTTTCTGCTCACATGACTCAGGAGCCAGCAAACCTGCTGAAAACTCTTTCCTAGCACTGAGTCCCACCCACTGATCACAGTCCCGGGAGTGCCGTGGCCTCCGCTGCTCCCTAGAGAGAGACAAAGAACTGGAAGGCCAGGGATGGGGAGTCAGGCTGGCCTGAAGACACTGCAAGGCTGAGAGCTGGTTTGCCAGGAGCCCCAGGCAGACCACAGCCCAACATAGAGTGTGAAGGCAGCCTGAGAGGTAGGTGTCAAAGGAGAAAAATGGCTTCTTTGGCAGCACTCCTCCCTCCTGCCCTCATTCCAGAGCTCTCAACTGTGTTTTGGCGTGGAGACGACAGCAGGGACCCACCCTTCACCCTGGCACAGGCAGGGGGTGAAGGGACGCAGGAGTGGCGTGATCCAGTGACTCACCCCACGGAAACGCACCTGACCAGGGCAGCACTCAGGTGTACAGCAGCCCCAGGCTGCACAGGCACAGCCCTGCACCCACGGCCTCCTGACCCCCAAAACTGGAGGCACACACTGCAAGGGCCCTGACAACAAGCTGTCAGTGCCACACAGTGTTGTCCTTGCTTCAAGTGGTCCTTCCTCCACCAGTTCCTCCAACAATGGTCCGTGGGCTGCCTCTATCCTTCTGTACCAGCATGCACCATCCTCACACTTCTCTTTACATGCAGCAAGTAGAAACTTCACCATCAAGGGAAAAATAATAAGGAAAAACAAAATAATACCCTGCCAAATAAACATGTTCAAGTGAGAACACAGTATTCCATAATTCAGCTCTAAAGTATGTAGCATGTTGTGATAGAGCAAGCAATCCATTTAATTTGTTAGCACAAATCTGTTATAAGAGCTAATTTTCACAAGGCATTTCTTTACTAGTACAAATCCACAGAAGGGCATTTCTCTGTCTGTGAAATCTTAAGAAGGTATTTGAAAAAGTATTTAAATAGCCTTTATTTTTAATAGGTATCAGCATACAGATACAGAACATTGCCCCTGTAAGCAAAGTCCAGGTAGGACACACACATACGGAGTTATTAAGAACACATCATTGCTACTAATTCCTAACCTCCCTCAAATTCCCTGCAAAACAGCATTATAAGCATATCAATCCTTGAGCAAATGTGCAAGGTGGGTGGCCCAAAGAAAGGACTCTGGCTTTGCAGGGCAAGAGGGGCTCCTCCTGGACTTCACAGCCAAGCACACCACCAGGAGAACTCTGCTTTTTGCACTCTGGCAAAAAGCAATATTCTTCTCTAGTCCTACTAGAAGGCAGCTCCCTTGCTATTTCACCCCAGGGATGAGGCAGAGCATGGATGCAATCACTCACTTGTTTCCAACTCCTCACACTGTACTGGCATTGCTTCCCATTAGTCCTGTGGACTAATCATCTCCTCACTGTATTCCCCAACCAAAGCTGCCAGCTACGAGCCAGCCCTCTACCTCCCATCGAAGTGGAACATGCAACCCTCCCACTGGTGTTACAACTGGGAAGGATGGAGAAGGTGAAGTAGAACATAACATCCCTGGGGTCTCTCAAGACAGGAATGAGAAACTGGGATATGGGGAATTGAGGCACAGATTATTATTTTTTTTTAATATTGGTGTTTGGAAATCTAACATGTCCTCTCTGGTTCTTACTACCTCATAGGTTTTAGACCAATGATTTGTGACAACCTTTACTCAACACACTGCCCAGGAGATAACTTGGGTAATGTAGTTGATGAATACAGCAAGACTCCTGCTGTTGTTGGAGATCACGCTCCACTACAGCAGCAACCGGTTCTCAATGGCTGCAGGAGCCCCTAAGGTCCATCATCCTCCTCCACACAGAGCAGAAGATGACCTCCCTGCAAGGCACCAGAGTGTGCCCCAGCAACTCCTACGTACCCTCTCCAGCCTTGCATAGCTGAGCTTTTCCTACTCCTTCACCCCAAAGATGCTGGGGTCACATCACCACAGGACTCCAGATGCCCCTGCAGTTCCTGGCAGGCTGAGTAGCATGGCTTTTTCTGTGCTGCCTCAACCAGATGAGCAAGAGCTGTACTCACCACTAGCAGAATATGCTTGGAAACATGCTAGTTTGCTTGGGAAGCGAAGCTGTTGTCAAATAAATGCCAAATACACATGGGTAAGGAGTTGGTGCCTATCAGTGGTACAACTGTATCCCACACGCACAACTAGAACATCAGGAAACTGGCACAGTCATGCAGAGAAGCATGGGATACCCCAACCTGACTTCATCTGAAGCAAGTTAGAACAAAACATCTCACTCTGAAGGAAAATCCCCTTCTGTAGACAAGCCACTTTTTAATAATAAGTGCTAAATGGACTATTCAAGCAGGTAATTAATGTTAATTAACATATGTCAGGCCATAAATTGGCTAAATGCACCTCATTTTCCAAGCTTGGTGTGTGGCAATGCTCAGGAAATTGTAACAGAGCAGCCTAAGTTTGTAGAAGCACAAAAAGAAGAGCAAATAAAAGGTTAAGCATAATCTTCACTTAACTCATGGTGTGCTGAGCCAGCAGTACAGAAAACTGCATGACCATGCACATTACTCGAACACTTCATTTTGCTCCTGAACCGCTGCGCTATGCACATATTGTCAGTCCCAAGAAAAGCCACATCAAAAAATCCCTGCACTCCCTGAGTGCTGCTATCGGCCAGGCCTTTATCAGGATCGTCACTGTGTGCAGGACCTGGATGCACTTTATGTTCCAGGGCCTGGCCAAGCTGTGCCCCTTTCCAGAGCCAATTGAAGAACAGCAGTTTTCCATGGCAAAGGGAACGGATCAGCAACGGGAGGATGCTCAGAGCTTGCCCTTCTCCAGACAGAGTACCTCCAAAAGAGGAGGGCTCCTTGCCTCTAAAGCAACCTAATATTGTCATTTTGTAACTCTGCCCTTGGGTACATTTTCTGTAACAGAGCGGTAAAGTAAGGCTTTTTTAAAAAGTGAGAGAGAAACAAGAACATGCAAAGACTTTAGTCTAAGTAGCAACTTGCATTAGTAAACACTTTCAGTTTCTCCTCTGGCAATTTGCCACTACACCAAGACCGACTTTAATTGCATTGCAAATAAGAAACAATCCTCACAAAAGATTTTCCATACTTCCACGCAAAATAGCTGGCTGCCAAAAATCTAGCAGGGCACCTTTAGGAGGCTGCCACCTAGAGAAATGCTTTGGCTGCTTATCGTCAGTTTTCCCTATCTCCAAGGCAATCTCTTCGGCCTCCCTTTGAAGCCAGCACACCCACTGTAGTTTTCTGGGGTGGTTTCACACTTGTTCATCCCGTGCACCCCAGGCGAACTGGCTGAAACCCACCCAGCCGCTGCAGGAGGGTGCAGGGGGGCTGCCCCAGAGCTGCCTACCTTCCACTCTGGGCTGCTACTTTGTCCACATCAGCACAAAGAGCTTTCACAAAACCACACAGCTAACCCTAATCACTCGCCTTTCTAAATGCACCAGCACGTGCCCAGCCTCCCCTAATCTCCCAGGATTACAGCAAAGTAGTGTAGCACCACCAAAATGACCCGAATACAAAATGGCCTCGAGAGTAAGACACTGCTGGCTTCACCAGGACAACACCAAGCAGAGGCAGGATGTCCCAGAGCAGGAGTGCCAGGACATTTCTCCTCCTCAGCCTCAGTCTTGGACAGTTTGTTCAAGCCAGTACAATATATCAGATATAGCTGCCACTAAGGTAATTTAATTTTTACTGGCATCAACTGTGTACTTTCAAACACACAGGTAAGAGGAGAAGCCAACCTCTGACTCTCAAGCTTCCTATTTTAAATATGCTCAAATTTTAAATATGTACAAATATTGACACTAATACATCTATTATAGACATCAATTGCTGCATGATTGTTTTAGGTAACCTTCTGTCTCTGAACAATGGACGGACATCAATTCCAGCATTTATCATGTAGGTCTACCTGGCAGTGATAACTATCCAGCAATACCACATTATCATTGATTGGAAGTTTCCCATTCACATCAAAAGTTGAGTTTATCAGAGCCTATGATTCTTACCAGCTGAAGACATTCACCAAGGTGATGTCTGCATTTTACAAGTCCTTCAGCAGAGGTGCTCCTCACTGTCACACTGTGGACCAAACAATGTGAGTGATTCTGGGAAAGCTACTTACTTGGTCTCTCTCTCACTGCTCTAATAGCTGTCACCTGCCTGCATGAGCTGGGGAAAAGTGAGATCTCTGATGTACAGATATGAAATAACAACATGTACTAATACCTACATATGGTTTCTACTGGAAAGTTTAAAAAGTCATTTGTTACTGTGCTACTACAGTATACTCCTCTTTGATGCAAGACATTTGTTATCTGGTGGTTTCAACCGCTGGAACCACACATCTCTTTACACTGCTCAGCACAAAAGTCACTTACAAATGTTTCTAAGTATTTTGTTAAAGCACAACATAGTAAGGCTTTGATCAGGTCAGATGCTTAAGCAGCAAGTTTAAGCACACAAGTAATCCCAGTGAAGTCCCAAGGATCCATTCATGTGCTTAAATCCATGCTCTTCTTGGTAGGTCAAAACTTAAAATAATCAGGCTACAGCTTGTAACTCAAACCCTTCTGCACAGATGAATAAGGCAACACAAAAATATATTAAAAATAATAGAAGGCCGAAAAAATATTCCTGCTAGCAGTTAATTGGGAAACAGAATGTTTAAATAAATAAAAAAGAAGTACAGAAGTCAATAGAGGAAAAAAAGAAACTGACACAGACTCCAGTTTTATGTTGCCCCTCCTGATGAAGACACTGTGTGTCAGTCCGAGGAAGGAGAAGTAAGAAGAAAGAGAGTGGTGTTTCTTCCTTCTCACATCTTTGCAAGAAGATGATAAAAAGAGTCCGACACATCTTGCATATCAGCATATGGTTAACAGATTTAGACATCAGTCTACATCACTGGCAAATTTCTCAAGCCTTTTCAAGTCTCAGTAATTAGAGAAGAGACTCATGTATTTGGTACACCAAAGGGACTGCAGCCCTTTGGTACATACTGGCCAATAAAACATGGTAAGAAATGTACAAAGTTTACAAAAACCTCCCCTTCAAAGTAAATACCCCAGCAGCTAGTGTTTATCTTCTATGGGGAAGATGAATACAACAGGTGGAAAACAGAATAGGCTTCTGATATGAAAAACAATTCAAAGCAAATCAGCTACATTTAAATTTGGGTATTGCTGTACAAAGGATGCGATTCATAATCTTGCCATATCGCTTAACAAAGAAGAAAATGGTCCCCCTAGTGTACTCTCCATGTAGAAAAGACTGTTTCACAAGATAGTGCTCAAGAAATTACAAAATAACATTGTGGGAAGAGGTATGGAATTACTTAAGCTCTAGTGAAACTGGGCATCTCTACTACGTACGTGAACCAAAAGGTTTTCCAGTTTCTTATTTCAAGATTACTGAGGGATGTGAGTGCTTCACCTTAAATACCTGCAAGATAAAACTTGGTTTTTAAGTCAGCACACTAGTTTTGTGACTACAGGACTTCGATTGGGTAACAGATACCTGAACAAGGAAAGATCTAGTCATCAAGGAGCTCTGTGAAGTACCTGGAACAGTCACCTGGCACAGTTAATTTCACAAGGGTGAAACCAGCTCACCCTCGGATCTGTTCCCCCCTCTGGTGATGACGAACATAAACACTGACTTTCCCTAAGTATTCAAGACAGAAGCCAATACCGGAACACACAAGGAAACCGTCTCCAGTGGTTTGGAAGTGTATGGGATTGCACCAACCAGGGCAGCCGTGGCACACAGGAGTGTTGGAGTGCGGCACCTCTGCAGCACTGCACCATACTCTACTGCCCCAGTCAGCTTCAGGCACTGTCAGCTTAGCCAATGTCCCTCTGGGGCCAGGGGGAGGGAGAAGCAAAGGAGATTGTTGGGGGGGGGGAGTGTATTGGGCAAACCTTATCCGAATTACCGGAAACGTAATATATGCCTTCCTAACCACATCTGAAATATTCACTTCTGCTTTAATGCCCTAGGCAGGGAAAAAAAAAAAAAAGAAAAAAAAGTGATAGTTGCAACTTTAATTTACAGCTCTTAAAATAATTGTTTGAAGAAAATAATCCTGGCTATGTTTACGGATTATGGCGGTCGGCACATCTCACTGGAAACAGTATTAATATTTCGTATATAATAATACATAAGGTAATAAGACCAAGTTATCTTTTTCCCTTTGTTTAAAATAACAATTTTCCCACTCAGTGGCAGAGCAGAATATTGTTAAATGGGCTTACTGCCTTCAACAATTAATTTAGCTGCATAAAAATATTCTAAATTAAGATGAAAGCCTACTAGCACGGAACTATCTTCTGTTCATTTAAAGTCTCGGTGTAACTAGTGATCTGAAGAAGTCTAATGTGAAAAGCTGACATTAGTTCCTGAAGAGTTGTATTCATTACCTGTGAAGGAAACAAAAATGATAATTAAGATATAATGTGTTTTAACATCAGGAGACTAAGATGGAGTCCCCGTATAAGAGTGTTGCCCCTGCGCAAATTAAGCTACTCTCCAGCCAAGAAACTGAAGTAGTCCTCTTCTGAACATATACGCACTTGAAAAAGAAATCTAGCCTTGCTAAGGAATTACATTTTCCAGTTTTAGATGTCTGGCAAATTATTATTATTAGCTCCTCATCTCCCCTTTGCCCCTTCCAGTATGCCCCTACCACCCACACACAACTGCACCCACCGTTAACGTGACCGAATGCCTTACTCTAACTTCAGAGACGGCTCACAATCATCAGAGACAGAATTTGCTGCTACCAGTGTGCCTGCATCTCCTGAGAAAGGTCATCCCAAAGGCTTGTGAGAAACTTCTGAACTAAATTATAACAGAAGAATCTCAAGGGATCCAAGTTTTTAATATTTTAATTAGCTCCAAGTACCAGTTAATGCTGCTTAGCAAAGGAATCAATATCAAATTAACAGTATAAATTGTCAGAAAAATTGTGACGGTATTAAGGATACTAATCAATGTAAGCACTTCATATTATGGCCCAGATTCTACTTCTGCGAAAGTGAAAAGGAGTTTTGCCACCAAATTCAAAACAGTGTCAGCCCCACTGTTAGGTAAATCTTCGTTTGAATCAGATACTGAGAATTTACTGAAAATTCAAAGTAGCAGATAAAAATGCTGGATTTGTCATCACAGCTGACATCTAAAGCCACTGCTTCTGTGTGGAACCAAACAACTTATGAAGGCACAGGCTGTCATTGGAAGATGTAACCCTTTATCACACTCTGCATCACACTTGTAAAGTCAGATCAAAATTCAACACCTAATACAGACACGAAAGCTGTAAATAGAATGTGTGGTTTTAAAAGCCTTGTCTTCAACTAGCTATGCCAGAGATAAACTTTGTGTTTGTATTTTCCCCAGCCTGAGACAAGTCTGTCAACTAAATATTTCCTCTCCTGTGTTTCATTTGGAAGGTAAAAATCACGCAGCCACACTTCAATTCCTAGCAGCAAGTCCTACTCAGGCACCAAAATACAAGACAGGGCTGCTAGTACAGAAACTGCCAGAAATGTTTCATCTGTACAGTATTTCTGACCAATTTGTATACTGAAAGTTATCACCTGATCCAATCTAGGTAGATTCAAAGACAAAATTTAATTTCTCTGTAAAAGCATTGAACTTGCTGGCAAATTCACCTTCAGCCATCCACACAAAAACTCAGTGTCAGATGCCACTAGTATCGGCCCTCAGCAGCAACTGAACCTTGTCGGGATTTCCTTCTGCAAACAGTACCGGCGTCAAGCAGCACCTGCATTTCTGTACAGCTGCAAGTACGTGACATTTTGGCATCCAAGAGACGCTGACAGATGAACAGGAAAACGAGAAGAAAAAAAAAAGCAGCTCTGGAAATCACTTCAAATGTGCTTTACGTGCAGTTCTGGCTCCTGGTAGGCCTTGTAAGACTCTTTCTTGAGGGTAAAACCCTGCCTGCCTGCAACGTGCTTTTGCACGCACTGAGTAAACAAGCCACAAAACCAGATTTTTTTTTCCCCCTCACTTATTAAAACAGTAGTACTCTTAGCTGCTCACTGTCGCAGTGCTGGACAGACAATGCTGGGCTATTAGTAGACGGTGCTCTCATACACTGGCAAGGCAGGAATCGCAAACCAAGCATTCCAGGGGCTGAACAGCCAATAACTCCATGCTTTGATTAACTTTATGATGAAATGTCAAAACCCGAATTTCCCTCTACTGCCTTTGAGGAACACATGGGCAAAAAACTGCGGGTTTCCTTGACAAAAAGAATAAAGTCGTTCTGTATTTGAGCTTTGAGACGCAGACTGACCATAGATAAAAGCAATTCTGCTCGTTTCCAGCATGAGTTACCTCTGGTGTTACCATAACTAAAAAAAAAAAAGGCAAAACAAATCCCACACACCTTATAAATATTTTTCATTTTTCTTTCTCTCTCTCCCTCTCTCTTTCCCTGTTTATGTGCTCGTGCATCACAAACTCAACTCCGCTCCAGCGTGTACTCTGCCCCCAGAGTCAACAGCCCTCACCGCCCGTACACAGCAACAGGAAAGAGACAAAACTTTCCTTAATCTCTCTCTTAAAAAAAACCAAAGCCGACAGGACGACCACTATCAGCACGACCAGCACCCGCGCCCGGCGGGCTGCTGCCGGGGCGAGCCGCCAGCACCCCGCTCCGTGGCCGCATCTTCCGCGGGCAGCCCGCCCGTCCGTCGGGGCGGCGCGGCGGGAGCGCCGCGGCCCCGGGATCTCGCCTCACCTTCCACCCGGCCGAGCTGTTGCTGTCGCCCTTGTCCTTGAAGTAGGGCACGCAGCGGACCATCCAGTCGTAGATCTGGGAGAGAGTGAGGCGCTTCTCCGGGGAGCTCTCGATGGCGCGGGTGATGAGGTCGGCGTAGGAGAGGTTGCCCCACGCGTTGCGCCGCGACGAGCACTTCCTCGGCGCCGCCGCCGGCCCCGCTCAGCCCCCCGCCGCCTGCCGTCGCCGCCGCTCCCCCGGCGAGAGGCTCGGTCCCTCCGGGCCGCCGCCGGGCAGCGGGGCCAGCAGCCGCGCCGCCTCCTCCGGCACGGCGGTGGTCGTCGCCGCCGCCGCCTCTCCGGCCGCGGGGGCCGCGCTGCCGACGGTCATGGCCGAGCCGCCCCCCTCCTCTTCGTCGTCCTCCTCCTCGGGGATCATGGAGGCGGCGTCGGCGGTCGACTCGCCGGCGGGCTTGGCTGGGCTGGCCTGCAGCTCGGGCCTCTGCAGGGGCCAGGTGCAGGAGCGGGGGCGGCTCTGCGGTTCGAACTCGGGGTCCAGCTCCACGTCCAGGGGCGAGAGCGGGGCAGGGGACGACGCCTCTGCCATCTTGGCCTCCCCCGCGGGCGGCTGCGGGGCGCTGCGACGGGGCGGGCGGGCGGCCGCCGACCCCGCTCCTCCTCCGCCGCCTCCTCGGTGCCGACGGGAGCCTAGCAGGCGGGGGGCTGCGGGGCGGGCATGCCGCGCTCCGCTAAGGGCTGGCCGGCTCTCCGCTGCGCCCCGAGCTCCGCTCCCCACGGGCGATGCGCACGCCGGAGCTGGGAGGCGGGGGGAGAAGGGGAGGGAGGGAGGGAGGGAAAAAAAAAAAAAATCAGATTAGGAGCCGGAGCGGCCGCGCAGGGCGGCAGCACGGGCCGGGCGGTGCCGGAGGTGCCCGCGGCGCTGCCCTCCGCGCCGGCAGAGCGGCGGCCGCTCCCGCGGTGCGTGTGTGCGTTTGTTTATGTTTCACTCCATTCGGATGCAGAAGTAGCTCCGGCGGGAACCGCGCTGTATCCAGCCGGGAGAGGACCCCCTCACGCCCCCGAGCTCGCTCCTCGTCGCTTCCGCAGATATCTTGCCTTTTGGGGGGGTGGTCCTTCGCGCCCTCCGTCGGCAGGAGGGCAAGGAGAGCGGTCCTTCAGGTTACGCCGAAGACTTTTTCCTTCTTCAAAACGCCCTAAAGGGAGCCGAAGTCTTAGCATACGTCCAACTGCACACTAGCGTAAACCTGTCACTTTGCGGTGCCCCCAAGCCACGCACAAGCAACCCCCCAAAATCTCACAGCCGGCGGAGCAGGGGGCAGGAGAAGGCCACCCCGGGAGCTGGTCTGTTAAAAAAAAATAGTAATAAATCCTCCTTCTTGCAGTGAAAAAGCAAACACAACGGGAACAAATCAAATCGCCAGTCTTCCAACAGGTCCAGTAGCTTTAAGCCCTCCCTAGGGCTGCCAAAGAGAATAGGTTTTGTTCCAGCATCAACACCACATTCATAACCTTCTCGCTCCTGCTGCTGCCATCTTGACAGTTTTTCCCCCTTCACTTAAGTCATTTAAAAAGCGCAGGCAGACGAGGCAGGGAAAGCCACATCGGGAGGGGCGGGAGGCGGCGGGGGGGGTGCTGAATCGAGAGCCACCTCCACAACCGGCAGCAATCGAGATCCGAATTCACGGGAGGAAGAAGCAGCGCTGCTGCATGGTTCCTGCTGCTCCTGCGCCTTCAGCTCCAGAGAGCCTTCCCTTTAAAGGCGAAGGATGGGAAAACGGCAGAGCGCCCGCTCCCCCTGCGAGCAGCCGGCGAGAGGCAAGCGATCCGCCCGCGCCCAGCCCGTCCGCCGCCGCAGCCCGCCCGAGCAGCCTGTCACCCTGCTCGCCGCCGACTTCCACATCCCTCCTCCTAACAACCACCGGCAGCAACACAAAGTTATAGACACACGCAGGGAGGCTCAACCAAACCGCACGGCTCGGCACGGTCCGCCCACGGGCGGGCGGTGCCGCGCAGGAGCCGCCCCAACGGGGCGGGAGCTCCGGGGTGGGGGGAGCCGCCGGAGCTGGGCGGGCCGGAGAAGCTGCCGGCACCCGGCGAGGGCAGCGCCTCTCCGCTCGGCCTGCCTGCGGCTGCACAGCCCTGTCCGGCCGGCCCAGGGGAAAGCGCTCAGGCCTCTCCAAGTACCCGGTAGATCTTTCCAAGGGTTGTATTAGGGCTGTTTCTTTTCTGTACATGTTTTCACTGGTCATAAATTATTGGTGCACGAGCTATTCTGGTAAACTTCAAAATATAGAGTCTAATTTAGTTATTCTTTGAAAACTTTCACTCTGCCTGTGGGTGATGGCAGGAACATGTTCAGACATGTCCACACGTGAATACAGTGCCACTGTACCTCTTCCTTGGAGTCCATGCCCTAGCAGAAAGCCCTCCAAGGTAGCTCGCTTGAAGATGTTAATTGTGGGTTGAATAAAGGGATGACCCACAAAACCAAGGAACATAAAAGCTATTAACACGGATGTAGTTATAAATACTTCACATGGCAACTTCTATGTATGAGTTCTCACCTGGCTTGATATTGACCTAGACTGTGGACTAGATTTAGTCCAACAGTAGCATTGTCTCTGAGACAAGACACAGACAATAGCATGGACTGAGAAGCAGTGTGCTTCTGAAGCTTTGCTGGATAGAATTAGCAGACAAATCAAACTATTCCTGATGTATTGCATTATAGACAAGTAGAGAGATTTGAAAACCATTCTGTTTTATTAGAAAACATCAAGGCCCTGATCCTACATGCCTTACACTGCTGCTAAGTAGGGCCTAAGGGTCTAGTTAGGTTTTGAATTCAAACGCCACTGAAGTTAGGAATACTTTAGTGTGATTTTATTGCAAGGGACAGCATTTCAGTATGCATACAATTAACCCCTGGTTATCTTAATGTACCAGGAGACGCTGAATTAATCAGAATGAATGCAGGTTTGAGTAATGGAAATAATTTTCACTGCAACTCCATTTTGGGTCACAATGTTGAATGCCTTGCCATGGCTTTCATTGCAACATGGCCCCTACAGGAATGCAAGGCAGCTCAAAAAGACACTAGCCACTCTGCAATTGTGACACTGGCATTCATGTATATGATTTAGCAGTTGGTAGGGAGGAAAACCACAGTGGTATTGAAGAGCCAGAAACCAAGTTCAGACAAAAAGACGTGGTGAGAAGACGCTTGGTCCAACACCACATCTCCAAGGAGGCTTTCCTTGTGGCTTTCAGCAGTTAGCCATAGAAGGCCGCCTGTGAACCGTGACTGGTGCTCAGCCCTTTCCCAAAACTAGCTACTGCTTGGGGGTGATTTTGACCACTGCAGAAACCTCCACATGGAGCACATTCTGAGGTTCCAGGGAAGCATAACACTTTGACCTTGGGCTGGGTTGCAAGCAGCAAATCTAGTCCTAAATGATATTATCATCTTCATTTATTTATTTAATTGGCATTGCATTACTCTACAGGCACTGCTATTAGGTCTCACTGTACTGGATGAAGGCCCTGCACGTGGTAAGAAATGCTCCACTCCCTGGCAGAATTGCAGTCTAAGTGAGGCAGGAGAGGGCGGGAGAAAGGAAATAAGTAAGTAGTAGCCCTATTAAAAAGATGATGGACTGAGGCCCTGAACAATTACATGACTGTACTGAGGTCATACAGGAAGCCCATGCCAGAACTGAGAAATAAAACTGGATCACCGGAGTGCCAGCCTTGAGCAAGATTATCTGTCCTCTTCAGAATTCACTGGTATATCAGCTGCACAACCTTTATCACACGTCATGGTACCAGTTCTTCACAGCTCCATGCAGCACATGTGTGTCCATGATAATGCAGTTTAGGAGCGTAGTTAAAACCACAGTATAATTTTTCCTACACATTTTGCTTATGAAAAGTGCATGAGCAAACCAGAAAGACACAGGAGCTCTGCTTATTGTGATTCCATGGCTGGGCCCTCTGAAATACACATAAAAACCGATCAAAATTGAATCTAAAGCTTGCACAATTTTCAGTCTCTTCCTTTAAGTACTTTCATGCCCCAAGGGTGGGATTTTCCAAAAGGCTCCATTTATGGGAGTTTTATCACTGACTTCAACAGGAATAAAGTTAGGCCAGCCCTCAGGCCATCTGAAAGCCAGCTCACTTACTTTGCCTACTTAGACTGCGAGTGTTTTAGGGCAGGGCTGCATCTCCCTCTCCATTTATGTACTATGGCCGCTCAAGCTGATGTGGGGAACCTGTGCCTATCACGGTGTCTGGATTATATGGATCTGGCAGGGTCACAGTCACATGGCAGCTAGAGAAGTGCAGGTGACATTTCTGGCTTCACCTCTCACACAAATATCTTAACTGCAGAATCAGGGCTGGAGATAAAGTCACATGGGGGGGGTGGGAGACCCGGAATTTCTTGTCAGTACAGCATTATGGACATCTCCTGTGAAGTGTACTGCCGCTCAGTAAATGAACGTTATATTGCACTTACGTTGAACAACGGCTGCATTGTCTGCGTGGACCTCACACAAACAAGCATATCATGGGTTGTGCTGTGAGGCACCTGCAGCCTGGTCTCTGAGCAGTTTGTCCCCGGCAATAACCCTGTGTACCCCTCCCAGTCACACCATCAAAGAGTGGCTCCCTTAATGTGTTTTTGTTCTTCCCACAGTTCCCTACTGTGTCCTTTAAATACAGACTGGGCATCAGGCAATAGGCTTTGTGGCTGGTTCAGAGAAACCTGGATGCTGATGATTAGAAAGAAATGTCATTTATAAACCAGCCAAATTCATACCCTGAGACTTTAACTTTTTGGCCCAGTTCGGCTAAAACTGGCTAATGGGTTTCAGCGTTGTTACGGAAAGATTGGCTGTCTGGCAGACACAGAACAAGGGTCCAAATTGTGCCATGGAAATTGATGGTTTGCCAAAGATGGCCACAGATTTCTAACTATAAAATTTTCCCTGAAGTGATGAACAGCAATTTAAAGATCACTTCAAGTTAGCTTCAAGTTGGACTCAGCATTATTTATGAGGCCTGCAATACTGGTATTTCCCTGATATCCCTCTTCTTAATGTCCCATTGAAGGAGCATCTCTTTTAAGAGCTTCTATTTTAAACCAGTAGCCAAGTTCTTGATGTGCCATGGATGTGACCCAAATATGCTTTGAGGGCCAGGAACAAAGGTAAGAGGTGGGGGAAAAGCAAAAACTAATTGCATCTTTTAAACCCTTTTAAAAACCTGCTCTTTAGGCTGACATTGCTCAAGGGCTTGCTTCGTAATTTTTAAATACTTGGGGGTACGTGCAGTTCTTGAGTTTATACTGTTAGGGTGCAGTCCAATTGCTGAGATACAGCAAAAAATTCCACTTTATTATTATTAATCTTGGATTATATGAAAGAATTTTGACTTGTGAAGATAGACAGCTCTCTCCCTTAGCTTGGGCTGCTCCGAGTGACCAAACGCCGTTCTGCCCTGCCACTGACTCGTTGTGCAACGCGGCCGTTTCCCCTTAAGCCCGTCTCGGTTACCCCACGTGGGGTTAATTAGACCCACTTATCGCTTAATTGCTCCATCATTATAACTTAACACCTTCCTGCTCCCACACAGCGCGGGGAGGGGGAGCGGCGGCGCTGGCCCCGCCCCCGCCGCGGCCCCGCCCCCGCCGCGGCCCCGCCCCCGCCGCGGCCCCGCCCCCGCCGCGGCCCCCCCCCGCCGCGGCCCCGGCCCCGCCCCCGAGCTGGCCCCGCCCTCATCAAGCTAGGCTGCGCCGCGCGAACTGAATGATGTCATGCTCCGGGGCCGCGCGTGACCGCCGGGGCCCGCCCTCGCCGCCCATTGGCCGCCGCCTGTCGCCCGTCAGGCCAGCGACGCCTCCCATTGGCCGGCGCCTCCGCCCCGCCGCCGCCCCTCGGAAAATAATAAACAATCGAGTAAAATGCGGCGCGGGGCGGGGGTCCGGGAGGGCTCTGCGCCCTTTCCCCCGATCTGCCCCTCGCTCCGGGTCCTTCCTGCAGCCCTGCCGCCAGAAAAGCCTTTCCTGAAGGTGCCGCGGCGCTCGCACGGAAATTGCCTTCAGCCAGAAGGTACTGCTACACTGAGGACCAAGCAAAGCCATCTCTCGGCTTTCCCCGATCCCCTTGTCTCAAAGCTAAGTTGTGCCAGGCTGCAGGTGCCCTCCAGATGTGGGTTGGAGGCACTGGAGAGCTGTGTGCGGTGGGAGGGGAAGGGACTGGGTGGGTACGTGTCTGGCAGCCAGGTGTGCCATTCCAGTGTGCCAAATGCCTGGAGGTAGGGCACCGACAGGGAGACCTGGAAGCCACACCTCTGAAACAATGTCAGTGTCGGATGTCTTCGCGGGACAAAAAACGGCCCCGAGGTGACTGTCCTGTCCGCAACGTGCTGTGCAGAGATGCAGCCTCGATCCTTGCTTCGTTGTGGTGGTGCTCACACAGCACAGCCTTAAAATTACCTCTCACAGCCCTGCTTCCCTCTACCTGCAAACAGAAGGCGCGCTTGTACAGCAGGGGATTTAATCGGGGATCAGGTGACGAGAATGAGGGCTGCGGGAAAGGATTTACCTTTTCTCAGGCTTGCAGCCTGGCCTCTCCTTTTGACAGCAGGTGCCCAATGCGGCCTATTTCGCTTCCTCCAAAGAATTAATTATTTTCTCCCGTACGTGGCCCCTGGAGGAAAAAGTCTAAGCACCTCCCTCATGCTGTCATCCTGTATTTACAGTGATCAGAGCACTTGTTCAGGAGCTGAAGATGTGGCTCCTGGTCCTCTTCCCAGGACGTTGTGTTTTCTTGGACAGATGTTTGATGTAAAGTACATAGAGCACACTTTCAAAAGGGGACTGAAATCCAATGCTGCTCCCCTCCCTTCCCCATGGCGATGTTATTATTGCTAGGTCATGGCCTCTCCTTGATTGCTCCCGTGAATCCCGAAGCCCCACCCTCTCCCCCAAGCAGCAGTACGGGTTCAACAGGCTGCTTGGAAATGGAGTGCGTGTCAGGCTGGCCTGCCTCCCTGGTAAAACACTCCTCGGGAAGGTCAGAGCCAGGCATCTGAACCTCGGCGGGCAGAGAAGGAGAAAATGACCTCGTGTCTCCTGGTGTGTGTGAGGGGCACTGCAAGGCACACAGGGGGAAGGAAATGTTCCTTGGGGAGTTGAGGAAGGGTTCAAAGGGGCTGCCTGAAGTGTTAAGCAAAAGCAGTCAGCGGCTTAGCACATGGTGGAGAAGTCGATTATGAGCATTTGCAGCTGGTTCTCTCTCTCCTACCTCGGAGGAACTGGGTAACTGCTGACTCAGGAGCTGCATCAAGTCGGAGGAATGGGAAGGAGCTTGTGTTTCCCGAGCGCCTGTACAGGCGCAGAGCGATGGGACAGCGCCGGGCACCTCCTACCTGCTGTCCCGTCCTGGAAAAGCGATCCCAGCAGCGTACTCTAAGAAGCCAGAGCCTGTTGGTATGTGCTGGATGTGCTCTGAGCAGGCTACACAGCCGGGGCCGTGGGTCTTGTCTTGCATGGAAACGTGTCCGAGCTACGAATTCCAACACTGGGCCCGGGGGAAGACAGACACAGAGCTGCCCAACATGGGGTGGTTGTGTGTGTGTGAGAGGCAGAATATCCTGTATCTTGAGATGCTGACAACCTAAAAATAGGATTTTATTTCCTCCAGGATTAGGCATCTAATTGGGAGCCGGAGATTTTGGGAGGGCAGTTCTGAACTTTAATGCCTCGGTTCTGCCCCGGTACTGTTCTGCTCTTAAAGACTTTACATTCCTTGCAGCTCATGTGAACGTGACTCAAACAAGCTCAGGGCATGCAGTTATAGCAACTGCCCTGCAAACTCTTCCTGGAATCTGAAAAGTTGAATTCTTCCATTTGCACACACCCTTGCCTGCCTTGCAAAATCATTTCCTTCAGTTTAGCAAACCAAAACTTCAACTAAAGTCATTCACTGCCAGTTTATCTATGGAGAGGCAATGACAGCAAGAGTGAGACCTGATTTTGTTGGTTTTTAAATGTATTTTTTGGGGGTAATTGTATTTTTTGAGCCCATCTAATTGAATACACGCCAATCTGCTAAGAGTGTGCTGCTTCTAAACACAGTAGCTACTCTTCATGATAGGCATGTCTAGTTTAAAATATAGGCAGAGGTATTATAAACCTTGTTTAGCCAAAATGGACATCTTTCCTTGGAAGTAAACAGGGAAAACTGGGGGAGGAACTCTGGCTGAGGTCTGACAGATGTTCAAGTATGTGAAGCTTAAAGAGGAACGTGTGCTATTCAGTTTGCTCACGGAGCCTTTGTGACCTGTGTCTTCGCAGTAATGATGACACAAGCTTTTTTGAATAAAAGGAAGAAATTAACTGCCGTGGCTAATTGCACCCTTGCTAGCTTGCTAACCAAGGACACCATTTGACTGTGAAAATTGTTGGTGTACCCAAATCCCTCAGCTGGAGAGAATATCCAAAGTGAGAGTGTTCCTATATCTGTGGGTTAGAAGGGCTATTTTAAAAACTTCCTTTAATTGGAAAATTAAACACTATTTCTTTAAAACAGTGGTGGACTGCTTTGAAAAATTAAGATCATATGGAATCATTTATTGCTTTTCAATATGTATTCAGTCTCTGGTGCAATTTTATGTACTCGCTAATGCATAAAGTCTTTTGGAGCAGGAATAAAGCACCACAAAGCATGATTTAATGCTATAGGGTCACCAGATCTGTTTCACATTACTGGATGTTTCAATCTGCTGAAAAGAAGGAGTTGTCCCTGAACCAATGAAACAATGATGGGAAAGGCGGGGGGAGGCCCATAAATCTGAAACACTTTGGAAATATAGTGCACGTATCAAGAAAAACTTCTAAAGGATTCACTGGGGATTTGGCTGCATAAGAGATTAAAATTATGTAAATTTATATTAAGAACAGGAAAGTTAAAGTCGCTGTTAACAGTACAATACTTGGTTGCAATTGAAGGCGTCTTAATAAATCATGTTTTCAAACAGTACAGGCCTACATAAGCATGTGACTGTAAGAGAAAATAAGAGCAAGTAATCCGGGAGTGCACAAAAGTGCTTTTGTTTTAGTTCTGTGGTCACTAGAAGTGCCTATTCTTGTGCTTATTCACAAACACCTCTGGCTCCTTCTTCCAGAAACCCTATCCAAACGTTTTTGTTCTGGCTTCGTTAGAGGACTTTGTGCTTTGGTTCTTTTCATATGACTTGTTCAGGGTTCAGTCTTACAACGTCTTTCCTCTGGCAAGGGACTGAGATGGGTCCGATGCCTTCACTGCTTTTTTTTTTTTGCCTTCTTTCCTCCTCCAGAATGACAAGCTGTGGGGCAATTTTTGCTCTCAGGGCCTGGGCATTTCCTTTCACTGGTTCAGCGGGGATCAACAAGAAGAGGCCAAGTCTGACAAGTAAACCATGCATGGTTTGAGCCACCTGGCAATGAACTCTGCAGGCACGGGAGGCAACCTTTCTGCTTTTATCACGAACCTGAGAGCAGTATAACTGTCTGGTTAGTTATAATTTAACAGAAACCCCATTTTTCATCTCGCTGTGGTGGTATGCTTTCTTTTAAATGTCATCTGTAGAGTCTCCCAGTCAGTGGGAGCTTCAGTTTTACTTTGTATTTCTTACAGATACTGACAAAAACTAGTCCAACAGGTTACTGAATAAGAGCCATATTCCTTCTTAGAGGCCTAAGCACACTAAAAAGAGTTTGCAGTAACTTTAATACTTCAATCAAAATATTTTTCAGTATATATTTGTCATTTATAACCAATAGAATAATTAACTGGTTTTTTTCTACTAATTTTGAAATTTTATATTTTCAGCTTTATTAAGCAAGCAGATTAATATTCAGCTTTCCTGTAGCACTGGAGCTTGTTCGTCATGGCTGTGCCTTCCATCATTCTTTGGTAATTGATATTAGTAATTTCAAATAAGTTCAGATCTTTTGTTCAAAATAAACAGAGTATACATGTGTCTTCTGGATCAGCCCCTTAATGTGACCTCTCCTGTCTGCTCAAATTATAGTATCAAAATAAAAATCTTCAGAAAAATTGAGCCAGTTGAATGAATACATCATCAATATTAAAACCAATACCATGAGGACTAATTGCTGTCTGCAATTAACTTTTGCTCAGAGACTATATCTTAGCCACTGAAAAACCTTAAATAAAATCCTATTTTACATCCTCTCAAGCTGTTTTTTCAAAAACAGTTGTCAGTTTAGGCATATATTCCTACTTTAACTTGTATGTATGTTTGTTAAGACTATTGCTTGTCTGTAGATGGCAATAGCATTACAGTGCTGAAGTAGCCCCCAGCCTGTAAAATAAGGCTGTGATGCTGGTGAGCATTAACTTTGAGAATGAAGAGAAAAAAAAAATCCTGCCTTTTTCTTTTCTGTTTGTTTGTTTGGTTTGTTTGTTTGTTTGTTTAATGTCTGCAGCAGTGGCAATGGGGACTGTTCTACTTGCAGGAATGTTGGGACTAATCATGTGAGAAAAGATCCTGGAGTGATGAGGCAGCATATTTCCCATGTCTGAGGTCAGGATTTGTTCTGTGAAGCTGACCTTTAAAACAGCCTGAAAATGAGGAACGTGGCACCAGAGAGCAGAGCAGGAAGCATGAAATAATGTAAGATATGTTTCTTCTGCATATGAAATACTTTTTTTTTAAAGCTCCAGGTTTGTGATTCAGCATTTTCTGCCACTGAGAGATACAAGAAAGGGGAAAATTCTGTAGCAAAAAAAGAAAGTCCCTATTGTTCTAATCAAAACCTAATAAAATATTAGCCATCAGGTATTTTGTTCCCTTCTGATGAGCTGGGTTTGAGATTATATTTTCCCAAAATCACTCTCCCCTCAGCCTCCTGATCTGAGAACCCTGGAACTGAAGACAAAGTTTTATTTAGGCACAGCCTGGGCACCTTTTCTATATATAATCTGTGTGAAGTGCCTCCAGCTTTGTTGGCATTGGATTCCGGGGTGACTGCTGTTTCAGCTCTGACAAGCAACTGCAGGACAGGCCTGTGATGAGGAAGCTCCAGGGTGCTGGTGCCCAGTGGATGTTTGGTGCAGGACAGGCAGGTCAGGGTCCCCCCAGGGCTAAAGCATCAGCTTGGGTGAGGTTGCCAGCCTGGGTTGGATCCCAGCTGCATGGTGATGCAAGCCCTAGACACAAGCTCTCCTCTCTGAGCTTATGCAAAAGTGCCTTCACTGCCTGATTTTCCTTCTTGCCTTTTCACCCTGTGCCCTTTCCCTTGTTGAGAGGCATGAGGTTGCATTGAGAGGTTTGATGCTACTGCCAGATGCCCCAGCCTGTTGCTGCCTCCCTGGTCTTAAAAATGCTGCTGACCTGTTTGGAAGAAAGAGGTGGCAGAGAAGAAGATGAGGGAGCCATTTCATCCTTCTCCCTCCTTGGAGACTGGTTCTGTGTTCAGATGGCATTTACCTCTCTTGATAAAGGAGGTGGCAGAGGTGGGGAGTACTCCCAGATAGTGGAGCTCAGCTGAGTCCATAGAGAGACTGGTCCCTGGCAGAGTGTTGGCCTCAGGATGTTAGCATTTTCCCAAACAATTCCCAAGTATGGGCATAAAAAGTCTGCAGTCACTACACTTCGATGGGTAAGAGGGTTTAACAGCCTGTACACAGCTAATCTGAGCCCACTGGCTCGTTTATCCCTATGGATGTGGTCTGGGTGTGCCTGGGGTGATCTGTGCTCAGAGCAGAACCCTGAACAGGGGCAGCCTTGCTCTCTGGTGTTGAATTATGTCATGGGGAAGAAGGAAGACAGCCTTGTCATGCTTCCCCTTTACCTGCTGAGATGGCAGCAGCAGCAGCAGAAGTGACTGATGGCTCTTTTTTGGTTGCTCCAAATGCCAGACAGAAGGAAGCAGGCTTGCATCTGCCTCAGACTCTGAATAGATTTATTTTTTTTTTTTTTTTTTTAAGAGTCCTAAGGGAGAAGCAAATGGATATAAGCATGTACTGTATTTGTGAGACCAGCCCTGGGATGGCCTACATGTTATAAATTGATGTTGAAAAATGGGTGCTGGAACATTAGAGCCACACAAAATGATTCAGAGCCTGAAGAAAATGCTTCGCAATGGAAGACATGAAGCACTTTGTCTCTTTAGTTTATCAAAAAAGGCTGAGCAGAGAATTGATTATGATGGTGAAGGAACTTCCTTGGAAGAAAAATACCAGGTACTGAAAGGCTCTTTAATCTAGTAAATTATGGGAATGTGTTTCAGCAAGCTGAAATCAGATATATTCATATGAAAAACTGGGCACAAATTTATTGGAATGAAGGTGGTTAATCACCATAACAAGCTGTCAGGGTAGTTGGAACATTTTCCAGATGTGCCCAAGCCAAGACAGGCCTGTTTCTGAAGGGCGTGCACTAAGCACAGTTAAAAGCAAAAGGGACACTGCAGTCAAGTCTCAGGCAAGGTAAACAGGTGAGGTTTGAAGGACTGTGATGTGTGACAGGTTTGACTAACAGCTCCCAAAGGAGCTGTGAAGATCTAATGGTTCCCATCTGTCCATAACCTCCCAGAGACTGAGAAAAACAGCACTTAGCAGAAAGTAGAAGGGAGGAATCAGAATGACAGGCTCATTGCTGGCACACTCCTGTGACCTCTGTTTCTGGAAGGACTGTGTCTTTCACCTGCTTGGGGCTTTACTAATGTTTGCTCTACTGCCAACACAAGAACAACCTTTCTCCAGTCCACAAGCTCTCTGTACAGATTGGCATCAGCACCCTTCATTTTAGGAGAGCATGAATAAAAATTTGTGATGCTCAGTGGTAGCTAGGATAAGTAGTTTCCTTTTTCTTTTTTTTTTTTTTATTTTTTTAATTCCATCTTCATAAACTTTGGTTTTGCCTGTTCTTCACACCTCCTAGTTTCCCTAGTATCCATTTCCTTGTATTGCCTTTGCCACCAGGCTCAGTGTATTTTCCTGCATTGATAATGTGTGGTGCAGGATGTCTTGGAGGGTGCTTCCTACCTATAATTTGACAAAATAAACGCTGTCTTTCTTGCACAGATTTCACACGGGATGGGTATGTCAGTGATGTGCTGTGTAGATAAGAGCTTGTCAGGAACTTTTTGATAAAGTACCTTTCATCCAGAAGTACAAGTTTGTATCTGCTGTAGCTATTGATGGAAACACACTAAGGTATCTTTGCAAAATACCTGCAGTCTGTATCTCAAGAAGTGCCCTAATCTAATTTTAAAAACAAGGCTCCTTTTCCAGAAAACCAGTTGGTGGTGGAAATCAGGAATTTCTTATCTCCTGTTGCCTTTTCTGGGGTCCCAGTGCTTTCATGCTTATTGCCCATCTGCCAGGGATGATGCAAGTATTTTACACTCTCAAGCCCTAAGACAAGTTTGCTCACTTTTCCTGGTTCCAAAGGGCAAGGTACAAAGTCAGAGCTGAAACAAGGCAAGTGATTTCCACACAGCATCCCTATCTTCAAGTTGGAGAGACATGGATCTGAAAGGTGGACTGTTTGATAGATAAGGCATTGACTAGATGGATGCAGCCAGAGAGTTGTGGCCAAAGATTCTATGCCTAGGTACAGGCTGGTGCTGAGTGGTGTCCCTTGAGGCTCTGTCTCTTTACTATCTTTATTCATGACAGAAGAACCAAGCGCATCCTCAGCAAGTTTGCAGATGCCATAAAGCTGAGCGGTGCAGTTGGCACAACAGAGGGAAGGGATGCCACCTAGAGGAACCTGGACAAACTGGAGAAGTGGGAGCATGAGAACCTCCTGAGGTTCAACAAGGCCAGGTGCTGCAGCTGGGTCAGGGCAATCCCAGACAGTACAGACTGGCAGAAGAACTCATGGAGATCAGCCCTCTGGAGAAGGACTTTTGGGTTCTCGTGGATGAAAAGCTGGACAGGAGCCAACAGTGAACACTTGCAGCCCAGAAAGCCAAACACATCCTGGGCTGCATCAAGAAGTGTTGTCAGCAAGGGAGGTGATTCTGCCCCTCTGCTCTGCTCTGCTCTCAGTCCCCACCTGGAGTGTTGCATCCAGCTCAGGTTCCCAGCACAAGATGTGAACCTGTTAGAGGGAGTCCAGAGGAGGCCATGAAGATGATTAGAGGGATGGAGCACCTCTCCTGCTCAGACAGGCTGAGTGAGCTGGGATTGCTCTTCTCTTGATGGAGAAGAGGAGGCTACAGGAAGACCTCATTACAGACTTCCCGTACTTAAAGTGGCTTATAAAAAGAGGGAGAGAGGCTTTTTACTTGTAGTGATAAGACAAGGGGGAACGGTTTTAAGTTTAAAGAGGATAGGTCTAGATTAGATGTTAGGGAGAAATTCTTTACTGTGAGGGTGGTTAGACACTGGAACAAGTTGCTCAGAGAAGCTGAGGATGCCCCATCTCTGGAAGTGTTCAAGGTCAGGCTGGATGGAGCTTGAAGCAACCTGATCTAGTGGAAGGTGTCCCTGCCCCTGGCAGGGGTGTACGAACTAGTTGAGCTTTAATGTCTCTTCCAACCCAAACCAGTCTATGATTCTATGAATGAAGGGGTGGAGTTGTCATCCAGTTGTCATGCTATTGTTGTCAATTTCCACAAACCATTAACCTGGTTCATGGACTCTCTAGAACACGGAAGTTAGAGGCAGAGCAGGGTTTTGAAGTGACATCTCCAGATAGTGAGAGTCCTGAACTTACTTATATGTGGGGAAAAAAAACCTTTTGAAGAATAAGAAATGTTGGAGGGCAAGGGTGGTTGTGTTTGTTTTAGATTTGGGGTTTTTGGAGGACACCCAAGAAGTTTTCAACCAGTTTTCCTGAATCCCTTATACCTCTGGAAAGCAGCAGAAGTATCTGCATGAGCAAAGAGCTCCAGCACAGGAAAGTACAGAGGATGTAAGAATAAGGATTTGGCTGGAGAGATGGAAGTGATGAAGTCCTGCAGCCACTGGTTGGCTTTTCTGCAAAGACTGCAGTTGCAAAACAGAGCCAGGCAGGAGCTGACCCAGACTTTAGGAAACATTAGTTTTAGAACTTAAGAACCCATGTTTTACTCTGAACTGAACCCATGAGTCTAAAACTTCTTTAAACTCTGGATGAATGTTGCTTTTAACCTTACCCTTGTAGCTTGGATCCATTTGTTTAGTCATTGCCCAGATGAAGGTTATTCTTTGTCTCAGAGAAAAGATTTGCCTTTGCTCTCTGTCTCAGATTAGCTTACTGTTGTCCCCACAGTTCATCTGCTTTTATCTGCATATCCTGCTGCTAAATGTGGATAAAATTAGCAGGTAGTCCTTTTACTCCCTGTCCTTTCAGCTTGTTGATGCAGGATTCAGTCATATGCATGGTAATGTGTAACTGAAGGATGTTGGCCCTGCCCAGCTGGCTTAGATCTCACCTCTAGGCCTGTACTCAAAAAAACCTACCTATTCCGAACAGCATGGGAAACTCTCCAGGGCCCAGAATGTGAAAATTAATCAATTCTTGAAGAAATGTTTCTGTAATGCTGTGGAATCCAGCCAAGAGACATGATGAATGTGAAACTGTTTTCTAGGACATCCAGTTTCATTTAATTTTGTCAAGCCCATAGAACTTTTCAGCAAATGTCTGCATCCTTCCATCCTGCATCCTTTTGTGATGTGGTTACCCTGGCAATCCAGCTGACTTTCCAGAAAAGCCAGCTCCATCAAAGTTCATTGACTTGCTACATTAAAGGCCTTCAGTAGGCTTCAGGACAGGACTGGCTATTGATGCCAGTCCTTTCATGGGTTTGGACTGTTGTGAGGAGAGATCTGCAGAGGGGGTTATGCTCTAGCATGCTTGATTTGAGCTGATTTTTTTCCTTGTTTCTCCTTCAGTCTACATGGACCAATAATCTTGAAATACTGAGGTAATTTTTCTGCATATCATCAGACTTCTGTTCCAGAAGTATGTACCTCCCTTCAATGTGTTTGTGCAATAGTTTGACTTGAAAAAATCTCAATATAATTTCTTCCTTTAGGCAAGCCACAGAGGGACCAATGTTTAACAAGTTCGTCTATATTTTCCACTTGCATTTAGCATTTTATTAACACTTGAGATTAAGTAATAGAGCCTAAAAGGTACTTAAGTATGCAGGAACACCGAGCATTGAAATGCCTGACTCCCTGAGTGCCACATGGAGTGCTTGCACTTTATGAGGGGAAAGTTTGGTGCCTCAGAAGAACGGAACCTGAACGCACAAGGAGCCGCTTGCACCAATCAACAGAGGTATGAGCCTGGAAGGGGAAATCACATGGGGAAGACCAAGCAGACAAGAGCTGCTCTCATGATAAAAAACAAACAACAAAATAATTTTTAAAAACCCAAACCAAACAAAAAGCCATGAAATGTTAAACAGAGGTTGACCCATCCCCTCTAGTACCTTCTAGTTTCCTTGCTCATGTTTTTGGAGAGGATACAGTCTGTACATTCTCCTAGGATGTTGTCAGTGGATAGGATTTCTGCAAGCTGAACCCTGTGGGAGGAGGAGGAGGAGAAGTGGAGACACAGCTGATGAAGGGGTGGAAGAATAGGACTAAGGGAGCTTATTGAAGCTCTTAACCATAGTAAGCCCAAGGGCTGTCTTTTTTTACAAAGGCATGGTCCTGGGAGTATTTTTGAGGAGCCTGTCATAAGCTAAATCCTACAAGTGCTCCAGGTTTCACAGCATTGGGGTTTCAGGCAGGTTCAAAAGCCAGACTCCTCTAAGTCTGTTCCAGATACTGTGATTTTTTGAGAACGGGATCCCAGCAGAAGACAACTACAATAGAGAGATTTCTTCACTGAAATGCAGAGATACGACTCATCAGCACAGCTGCCCCTGAAGTTGTGCGAGTCACCATTTCTCATAAGACCACCTGTATGTGCAACAAACATCCCAGAATTGCTTCAATCCCAGAATAGAATCCCAGCTCAATTTGCCAAAAGGTCCCCACATGCAGGGGCAGCAATGACCCCCCCCAAGAACTTCTGCCCTCCAGGGTGGAGACAGCCTTCCATCACCCAGGCAACACGCTGCCAAATATATGCTAAAAATGATGAGCTGGAGACAGAGATCCACCTGGATCACAAGGTAGCCATGCAGAAGCTTTCCAAAGGTTTTTTGGGGGCCTGCCTGTGTCTTTGCTCAGGAGCACACATGCCCTGTACCCTGCACCAAAGGATGCTGCTGGTGCTGGGGCAGGGAGGCTTCAGCTTGAGCCACTGCAAGGCAGCATCACCATGGGGAGAAGGCTGGGACAGGATCAAGCAACATGAAAGGGGTCACAGCACCAAGAGAGTTCAGGAAGTTTGGACAGTACTCTCAGACACATGGTGGGACTCTTGGGGATGGTCCTGTGCAGGACCAGGAGCTGGACTCGATGATCCCTGTGGGCCCCTTCCAACTTAGATTATTCTGTGATATAAGGCAGCCCCAATTTCATGGAAGCCCTTCTTCCCAAAATCATTATAATTGACCGGTTGTATATTAAAACCACATCTGTTTAAAAACATATATCATGGTGAAGGTTGGGTCATCCCTGTCCTGTGGAAGGCTCTGCTGCCCACCTGCCCCACACTTCCCTGTCCAGCAGCCACCCTGCAGCCCCTCACGACTCCTCTGCCCCCATTTTTGTGTCCAGCGTGCCTGACGTGGGACACAGGGCTGTATTCCATACTGGGTGTGTGGGTGTTTGATATCTCCCCCCCGCCTTTTTTTTTTTTTAGTACTTCACAGACATTTTTGGGTTGGAGGGGGCCTCTGGAAGTCGTCCAGTCTGAACTCTCTGCCAACTCTGCCAGAGCAGGGTCACCTAGAGCAGGGGACGCAGGACTGTGTCCAGGTGGATTCGGAGTCTCTCCTGAGAAGGACTCTCCACAAAGTCGACGGGCAGCCTATTCCAGTAACATAAAGAAGTTCTACCTCATGTTGTGGTGGAACTTACTGTGTTTTAGTTCACGTCCATTGCTCCTCATCCTGTCACGGGGCAGCACCGACAGTAGTCCGGCACCATCCTCTTGCTTTTGAGACAGATACCTATGCATTAATGGGATCCCCTCTCAGTCTTCTCTACTCCAAACGGGACTTTCTGGAAGGGATGTGATCCCAGGCTAGTACGGTGTATTTGCCTGACGTTGTTCTCAGCCTGGCGGTGACACTCTTGGGTGTATTTTTACCCTCTCCTTGCCAGGCCGCCCCCCGCCCAGCGCCGCCGCCGCCGCCCGGCCGCGGAGCGCGCCCGCCATCTTGTGGGCCCTGCCCGCCTTGCAGGCCGCCCTCAGCCCAGCCCCGGCGGCGCTCGGGGCTTCGACGGGAGATTTCCCGAGCAGATTTAAAATATGGAAGATAACTGGGACTGGAACGGATTGCTCAGAGAAGTTGCGAATGCCTCATCCCTGGAAGTGTTCAAGGCCAGGTTGGGTAGGGGCTTTAAACAACCTGGTCTAATGGAGGGAGCGTGCGAACTTTAAGGTCCCTTCTATCCCAAGCTATTCTACGATTCTGATTCTGTGATTTTTGCAAGGGTAGGAGAAAGATGAAAGCAGTGTCCTAAGACAGGCATTCCCTTTTATCACTCGAAGTGGCTGATTGTAGAGTGAGTGGATGTGTTTCCAGAGCCCCGGCAGGAGCTAGTCTTGTGGGGAACCTGGGCTATGTGGATGACTCCTGTTATCCTAAAGACAGATATCCCCACAAATCTTTGCCAGTCTAGGATTGAATAGCCCCAGCCTGCTAATTTTTTACCATCAGAGAGGCCAGCGTGTGCAGATTCTGGAGAAGAGGAGCAAAGAACAGGGAATGCATTTTGACTGGAAGTGCCACTGAATCGCAGAAGCAAATGAGCGTGGTTGATGAGAAATTGCCTGCTTGGCACTACTACAACAGCCTGCTGAAGAGGGAGTGATGCAAGTGCATGCACACTCCTCTAGGAAAGGGCAAGGAACAAAATTTTGCCTTCCTTGAGGCAAGAGAAGAGATCCCAACACAGAGTGGTGCCAGATGATGGCGTGTGATGTGCCCAAGTACAAAAGTATTCCTACAGAACTAGGGGCTAGCTTTCCCTTCTCTGTCAGTCTTTCATGATAATTTACTGTTTATCCTGCCTTAGCCCAGACCCTCTGTTTTGCCTGGATAATGGAACAGTGGTGCCTCAGTTCACTTAAAATACAGCATTGAACTTGTCTGTTGTCACTGATGGTAGATGCACCAAAGTCAGAGGAGAGGGATCCACAAATCCTGACAGCTTCCCTAACATTTCCTTTCAACAGGAGCATCTCAGGCAACGTGAAACAATAAAATCTCCCCAGAACCTGTAGCACAACAGGGCTTTGTACACTCCCCTCCATGCAAGGGGGGGATCTCCCCTTCCATGGGAGAGCTGTGAAGAGAATAGGAAGATGGGAGCTTGTGTCTGTTTTAAGCCAAGAAATGGGAAGCTCTGCTAAAACTCAGTTTGCCCTGCTTTTGCTGTCTGTTTACCCTGTTAATATGCAAAAAAAAATTCAATCATCTTTCTGTTTGAAAGACAGGAGGTACTAAAATCCAGCTTGTCTTTTGTAGGGACCCATCTTCCACCCTAGTCAAGTACCTAAATACATTGGAGCATTTTTGCCCAAAGGCTGAGACTTGTGAAGCTCATTTCTTATTTGGGACATAGGCAGGAGCTTGTGGCATTAACAGCTCAGTGGCTTCAGCTCCAAATGAGCTGGCAAAGATGTTCTCAGCCCAGAAAGTTTTTCTATTTCCAGCTGTAGTAGTTGATCAGAGAAGCAGTGTCTACCCCTCCTCTTCCCCTTTTCACAGCAGTGCTTTCCAGCCTCTTGTTCTCCAGTCTGTCCATGCATCCAGGGTTGCCCCATCCCAGGTGCAAAATCCAATACTTTCCCTCATTGAAATTCATATAGTTGGTGATTGCCTAGTCCTCTGATTTGTCAAGGTCTCTCTGCTGGGCCTCCCTGCCCTTGAGGGCTTCAGCAGCTCCTCCCAATTTAGTATCATCAGCAAACTTATCCAGGATCCCTTCAGATTCTGCATCCAAGTCATTTATGGAGATGTTGAGGAGCACAGGGCCTAAGATGGAGCCCTGTGGAACCACAGTCGTCAGGCCAGCAGTCCAATGTCACCCCATTCCCTTATGCCTGAGTGGTGAGCCAGTTGTTCACTCATGGCATGATGTGTTTATTCAGCTCTGTGCTGGACATTTTGTCCAGCAGGATACTGTGAGAAAGTACTGAAAGCTTTACTGAAATTCAAAAAGATTACATCAACTGGCTTCCCTTGGTCAGCTAGGTGGGTTCCCTTGTTGTAAAATGAAGTTTGACAAGAAGGACCTTGCCCTCAGGAAGCCATGCTGGCTGTGACCGATGAATGGTGGTTTCCTGCTCAGTCGTAGTTTCCTTGCAAACCTTGTTCCTCTTCCACACCAAGTCACTTATGACACTTCGCTTCTGATTCATCCTTGCTGCCTCATTTTGGAAAACTGAAATAAATGCTGGACAAACCAGGAGAACTGCAGGGCTGCCTGGATGCTGTGCTGTGGAGGTGGGTCGTTGAATTGCAGGCAGCTGGCAGTCAAGCCTGTGAGTGTGGCAGGAGGAGCTGAGGTGGAGGAGTGGGATAGAGGGTGCCCAAGCAGCACCATACACCATACAGCCCACCAAGGGCAAGCAAAGGGATGGAAGGCAGTCCCTGTTCAGAGAGGGAACACTGGTTAGTCTGAACAGGAAAAGGGAATCTGGCAAGGACAAGGGCACGGCTTTGTAGTGGTACAGGGGACCCCTGGAAAGATCGTGAAATGAGAACAATCAATTAACAAGCTGCTGTGGCTTCAGAAAAGCCATTATAGACAAACTGGTGTAATGAGGACATCTGATGCACAGAAGCTATTTAACCTTCAGCCTCTTGCCTTATAAAGCACCTCTGGGGCAGTGGGTAAAGCTGTTAATTATTAAGGTCAACCCTAGCAGACAGAGGTGTCCTCAAGTATGGGCTGCTGTGATACACTCAGATAATTTCTCCATTATGTCAATAACTAATTTCCTGAATTGTTCAAGAATTGACAGATTAGCATCCATTAACGAAGTCTTAACTCATGGCTGTGGGAGCAGTTACAGGCCACAAGGACTGCAGAACCCATTTGTAACTCCTTGAGCACATGTAATGTATACACACAGACAGTACTGCAGCAGCTTGGTGTTAGTAAAACAAATAACCAAGGTATGTAAAAAGGCTGGGCAGGCAGTGACAGGCACTGGCTTGAGCAGATGTCTCAGTGTTTGTCCTCAGGTGCTCTGAGAGCACAGGATGAAGTCACTCTGACTTTTAAAGAACTGTGTATTGAGGAATTGTAAATTAGCAGAATCAACTAAACCAAAATATCCATTATACTCACTACAAGAAGGGCATTTTTCTTTTTTTTTCCTGGGGAGAAAACAATCCATACAGCAAACATTTAATGGATTTGATAAGTGTGACTTTTTACATTGTTCACCCTTATGTGGCAAGACAAATCTCATTGCTTTTATTTATGCAGGCCATATAATTTTGTGTACCTAAATGCAAACACTTTTTTCCAAGTACAGCCTATGAAGAACCTTTGGAAACTGCAATACAGGTAGGTGAGAAATGCCTTTGCTTCACAAAGTAGTTTTATTGTTTTGCCTCAAAGCCAAGAGCAAAAAAGCAGCTGTCCTGAGTGGAGCTGTTGTGAAGGGACACAGGGGGGCACAGTGCTGAGGCTGCCTGAGCCTGGCACAGCGGCTGCACCCAGCTCCTGGAGGAGGAGGGAATGGCTGTGTGACTGCACCACAGCGTTACCTGTGTCTGCACTTACCTGCCTCACACTCTTCTGGCTGGCTGCCTGGAGTTAAACCAAAGGAGGCTGAGGAGAGACAGCAAAGAGAAGGAAATGAAACTATGGTGGTGATAAAGCCTCCTAATACCAGCATTCCTTTAGGGGATCGATGGGGAGCGAGGCACTGGAATAACTACTGCCAGCCTGCTGCCAGAAGGGTGACAATGAACACAAAAATATATTAAACCCTCCCCCAGCACAGATGAAAGGGCTGGAGACTGGGGGTATGGAAAGGAGATCAGAGCAGCTTCTCAAGAAGAAACATTACTGGACTTGCAGCTGCACCTGGGTGTCCCACCAAAGATGGGGACGATGGGCTGTGGGAGGGGATTTCAGGGGCTTGTCCATGCAGCTGAAAAGGTGGAAAAGGGGAAGTTCCAAGCACCAACACTTCCCTCAGACTTAGGCTTGTCTCCTGGCTTGTGGCAGGCTTGTGGCTGTACTGCCAGCTGTTCTGCCCCAAAGGGAGAGTTTCAGCTGTCCACTGCAGGCTGTTTGGAGGGGAAGAGATTGGCAGGCAATTTTCAAAGACAGCAGTCCTGTTTAAATGCCAACACAGGGAGTAGGGTAGGCGAGACAGGCAGGGGGTGCCAGCCAGTCACAGGGCGGTGAACATGGCAACAGGCCTCATCTCCTGGGCTTGTGCCCTGGGAGAAATGTCAAAGCTGGAGTGGGGAGGGACACTGCTCCCTTACCTGGAATGATGACTGGCTTTTTTCCCCCCCCAGACATCCTTTACCAGACCAGTCATTACCACCTTCCCCACAAGCCTCATCTCACTTGTATTCCTTAGGCTGCCATGGCTGCAGCATCACTGCAGTACCCGTGTGCAAGGGACTGGTGGCCGTGGGAGAGGCCACAGTGGGAGAGCAAGCCCAGGTGCACCACAGGCTGGAGCTGTCTGCCCACCGAAACTGCCCAGGCGGCTGTGACTGAAATTTAATTTGCCTGGTGCATTCCGTGGACATTTTAATCAGCATTTCCTACAATCTACTTGGAAAAGAGGCTGGATTGGCAGCTGCCTGACTGAATGGGCTTTGCACCCAGTCTAACCTTCTCCATTCGCAGTTTCCAGTGCTGGAAAACCTCTCTGTCTCACTTTCAGAAGTTTCTATAGCAATCACAGTCATCCTAGTGAAGCACTGGAAATGGCAGCCCATTCAGATTGTAATTTTGCTGGACAGTAATTGCTCCTCTCTCCACTGGCCTCTGAAATGTTACTTTTTGGGAGACATCAACTGCAACTGGAGGAGACTGGTCCTCTGCCTGTGTTTCCAACCAGCTTTGCTCCCCCTGCCCCCTGAGGAACTCTGTTACCTGTTTAAAGCGTGTGAACCTTGATTAGCAGGGAAGTGTTGCTGGGCACATCATACCTCGACTACAGGAAAGACCTGACATGAGTGATGCTCTTAAGAATCCTGCAGGAACAAACCTCCCCACCCAACACAGCCTCTTGTGACCTCAACATTATCCATCACTGCATGTAGAAAAAGTTACACAAGTGTGTTTGCCTTTGCTAATTGTAAAAAACCAGAGCACTCAAAGGTTTTTTCTTCATGTTGGTGAGCTTACTTTTCCTGGTTTCATTGACTTCAGCTTAAACACTCACTTGATCTTTTGTTCCATGCTTCATTTTTCAGTGGCTGTGATTGCTCTTTATTACTGTGACACTGAAGAACTCTGTGCTGAAAATACATTAAGTAACTTCTTGCAATAAGAGAATGTGGTAGAATTATCCCACAGCTTGTGAAGAAATGAGTTAACCATTTCTTAAGCTCTTGTAATAATCTTCCCCTATGCTTTTATGGCTATTGTTGCCTGCTGGAAAAATTAGCTTAAAGCTGAGTAAGGGGAATTGTGGATAAGTGTTTGCAATTTGGCTTTGGACTGACATAGTGTGGTTGCACTCAGAGAATTTGAAGTCTTTGCTCTGGCAGCAGTACTCAAATCTGGGAATATAGGATTCGCATTGGAAAAGAGTGGATTTTTATAACTATTTAAATGAACAATTTCAGCTAGAGAGTAGATTAACAGAGCCAACTAAACCCTTCACCCTGACAAAGAACTGGCGGGAGGACTATAGAAACACATCCAAAATTTTACCAACATGAATGCAGAGTACTAGGTCAGTGAGAAGCATTTCTGTATTTTAATGGCTCTCTTAGAAATCAATTCAATTTAAAACAAAAGTTGTTTTACAAATATGTGGAGAATGCAGAAGGCTGGAGAGGGAGCAAGTGGCCTGCATCCTCCATCTGCTCCATCCTCCCTCTCCTCTCATGCTAGGAACTGCTACTGCAAGTCCCCCTTCTGGGCAGACACAGAGGCAAAAGCAGGCAGTGCCCCAAGCCCGAGGGTCAGAAATGTCTCCCATTCTGCAGGTGCATGGGTGCATCCCCAGACCCCACACCCTGTATTTTATGTGTGCCAGAGCTCCTGAGGCCCAAAGCCAAACAGCAGGAAAGTCTAAGCCCAGGGATCTTGGGGAAGCTGAGACACAAAAACCTGTGCTTCTCCATCAGAAATGAGGTTACACAACAAGAGAATATTAAGTACCCCAGGATGAGGAGCAATCTTCACTGTCAAGAGATGGACACGTTGGGCATTGTTCATCTCTGAGAGGAAATGGATCAGGGTGACAAAAGAGGAGCATCCACTGGACAAACAAAGCTGCAAAGGCAGATTGGCAAAACCTGTTCTTGAAGAATTTCAGAAGAAGCAGCAAAGCCTAGGGACTTTTTTTAGCAAAATTTCTAATTAAACCCTGACAGCTTACTGCTGCAGGATACTTGAAAGAAAAACAGGATCTTAAATTGATCTGGAGAAGGGTCCAACATTTCCATGAGTGGCACGGCATGCAAACATTGTTGAGGGTACATCCTTTTCCTTCACAAATCTGTGTGAATCTGTAATGGGAGAGTAAGACATCCCATTCTGGATAGTCTTCTCAAACACTGGATACCACAATGCTGCAAGCAAGATACTGGAGCAAGTTAGTTGCTCGACTTTCAGTATTACAATATCCCTCTTCAAGAAATGGGAAAGTACAATGTTTGCAGTAAAAGGCATAGAAATAGACCCAAAGTTTAACCTAAAAATTTTACACCCCTGGTTTCTCAAGTCTGAACTATGAAACACTGCTTGCCATCTGCCAGCAAGACCTGTGTGTCTGCCCCTGGCATCCATGGAGAAGTGCCATGCTCAGCAGTGCTGTCCTGCTCTCAGCACTCAGAGAAGCTCCTTTGGGACACCTGCACTGGGGAGCTGCAGTGATCCTTAGACCCTGCCAGCCTCCATGCTAGCCAACTGCTCCCCCCAGCAATTCTCTAAGCTGTGCAGAACCTGTAACAACTAACCACAGAACTAACTGGCTGACAGCACAAGCACATCTTGGGCAGTAAGAATCCCAAATTATGAGGGGGAAAAAGCTCTTTAATTGCGGTTTGCATACAGCTATTTTGTCTCACCCTCAAGTTGTTGGAGGAAAGAGGCAAAGAGGTGGAGGAAAAGGGTTCCAAACCCAAAAATTATGGCTGCTGGCAGCAGTAATTGAGGCAGACAAGTCTAAACTACTTCTGGAGGAGGACCTTTCTGACAAGCCCTGGATATTCCAACCCAAAAGCTGGACCATGTGTAGGGCAATAACTACAGCTTGTGCAGGCAACCACGTGCCCAGAAACTGGCAGTGCCGCCAGTCCAGGTTTGCCCCCTGGATACAGAGATCTAAGAAAAAGCAATCAAACTAAGTCATGAAGACCAAAGGGCTGGAGCACCTCTCCTATGGACACAGGTTGACAAAGGTGACATTGTTCAGCCTGGAGAAGGCTCCAGGGAGATGTTACAGCACCTTCCAGTACCTAAAGGACACTGCAAAAACCTGGAGAGGGACTTACAAGGGTGTGTGGTGACAGGACAAGGGGGAATGGCTTTAAACTCAAAGAGGGAGGGCTTAGAGTGGCTATTAGGAATAAATTCTTTACTGTGAGGGTGGTGAGGCACTGGAATAGGTTTCCCACAGCAGCTGTGGAGGCCCAGTCCCTGGCAGTGTTCCCAGACAGGCTGGATAAGGCCTTGAGCAACCTGGTCTAGTGGGAGGTGTTCCTGCCCATGGCAGGGGAGGTTGGGATTAGATTATCTTAAAGGTCCATTCCAACTCCTTAATATTCTATTATTCTAATTAACAGTAGGTCTGTCTATCCAGAACACATATCTGAAATTAGCATGAGTAAGTGACAAGTTTATAACCTCTGGATTTATTAATTTTTCTTTATTATAAGATAAATTCTTCTCAAATAGCAGATGGATTTGACAGTGTTCAGTCTGTAATATACTACATTCAAAATGACATATTTAAAAAAATATTCTCTGTATACAAGGAAAATCCCAACAGAATTTACAAAGCCACTGTATTTCAAATGTATAAGATCCGAGGCTGTTATGAATCCTATAGGAAATTCGTTATTACAAGTAAAAGAAAAACTAAACAAATGGTTTACAGTTTTAATCACAAATCTCAATTTTTTTTTCTTTAAATAGATTCTTAAAATAGATGCATTAATTAAAACAAAATCACTACGAAGAGGCATGTGGTGTTTAGTGGATGACATTAATTCTGTAACCCAAACAAGGAGACTAATCCACTCTGAGTAGCTAAATTATTTTTTTGCACTGTTTACATACTTTACTGAAGTATTTTCATCCCAGAGCCTCAGCAAGAATCTTAGAATATTAATGTAGGAAGCCTGGCAGCACGCCAGAGTTAGCAAGTGAGAAAGTAACATCACTCCCATTTTATCAACAGGGAAACTGAGGCACCAGGTGTATTCAGACCCAGGAAACTGCAGAAAGAAAAATCCTGAACCTTAATTCTGTTAGCCACGTCATGATGGAGAGACTGTTCTTGCTCCTTGTTATGTGGCTCGTGACCCTGTCTGGGCACTGTTTGAAACCTGGTCAGTTGCTTTTTTTTCATGTTTCGATTGCTGCAAAATAGGTGACATCTATCCAGCTGTGTTGTCATCGCAAACACCTTTACTAAAAGAAAAGACATTAATGGTTTTCCTTTTCAGATCAAAAACCAGCAACAGCAGTTGAACAGTGCCTCTTCACTCCCTCCAAAGCCTTTGGAAGGCTGTCTTGTTCTACCCAAAATACTGCAATTGTTCCCTCAATCTGCACAGTAGCAAATACTGAGAACCAGTAATTCTGAAAGACAGAATTGCACTATTTATTATTTAAAAAAAAAAGAAGTTAAATTTTTGGGCATTGTGAACATTCTTTGGTCAATCAGGTATTTGAAAGAAGTTAGTTGAGAGATTCTCAGCCAGGATGTGACCTTTAGAAAACATGAAGTGTTTCCCATGGTCCATAATCTCCAGGATTTTACTTCCTATGACAGCAAAATATTATACCACATTAATAAAGGTCACTTGAAAAGACCTTTAATAATAACTTGTCAAAAATGTTTACTGAACGACTAAAGGAAATAAAAACTTGTTGCAGATCTGAAATGGCATCATTTCACAAGGAAAACTTAAAAAGCCAGGACTTAAACTCTGGATAGAAGCATTCAGCACAAATCCAGCAATTTTTAAGGCTACTATGGAGCATGCATAATTTAGTCACAGGCATCTCATTGTTTACATTTTGGCAAATACAACAACTTCATGTGGGAATAAAGTCATGGACTGTTGCTGTCTCGCAGCAGCAGGAGCAGGCCAGGCAGCAGGGGGCAGGACAGCTGGGAGCACAGGTGGCCCAGCACCCTGGGGCACAACAAAGCCACTCTTGTCCATGGTGTCAGCAACATTCTGGCCAGCACCAGTTGCCTGGAAGGTGTCTGACCCCAGAAGCAGCACCCCAACTCAGCACTGGAAAAAGGCTTTATACATGCTACAGCATCATAAAATAAGGAAATAGGGCCTCACTTTCTTCAGGGAGGTAGATGGGCATAAATGTGCTGCTTCTGGGGTTACAGGGGCACCCTCTGCCCTGGCCACATCTGGGCTGGCTGAGAAACCAGTCCAATAAATTTCTCCTTGTGGACCTGACCCAAAAGTGGCAAACCTCCCTCTGCAGCACAATCACAAATACAGCACAGCGATTTAGGCAACTTTTCTTGTTTTCGGCCTCAAAACACTCTGGAATCTTCCCCATTTCTTTTCCTTGATTATTGCTGGTACCTACCACAGACTCCCAAAAGACAAATTCCTTGCTGGCCAAGGAAAGACTGCACTATGGTGTTATTTAGCAATATGTCCCAGAAGTAGTGCTGGCTCTGGAAGCTTTTGGGGGACTTCCCTCCTGTGTTTTCACAGAGCTCACCTATATCCTTAGAGGCTTTTAGTGGTACATCAGTCCCAATGCATTTAGGAGCTTTCAAAAACCTGGGGTATCTGAGTTTGGGGTGTGCATTCAGACTGCAGAAAAGCCTCAAATACCAATGGGCAAAGCAGTAGCAGTTTGAACACAAATAGGGATCCTGTGGTTAAAGGAGCTTCATCATCACCCACACAGACAGTGGAGAAACACCTCACTTCCCTGGCCTGAGACAGTCTCTATGGGAATGAAGAACATGCCAGGACCTCCTCTCCCATATGTCTCAGAAGTGTCATCTGTGTTCTGCAAGACTGCACATTTCCTCTGTACCACCTGACAGAGAAGGACATACACGCATAACACAGTTTTAAGCCAATATAAATAAATATCCAGATGTAAAGTGCCTTAGGTTATCTACCACCATCTCCCATTTGCCTACAACACATTCTGGTTCAAGGCAGAAAGCATTTGAATGCTACTCAAAAAAAGTCAAGGCTGAAGCTTCAGGAGAGTTATCAGCATAGTCCCAGGCTGACAAGTATAGAGTGCCACATATAAATACAGAAACACACACATTTAAATTATATATATTAGTTTTATCTAGATTTATATGTACATGTATAAATTAAATATACATATGTGTTTGTATATACAGACACACATGCATGAATGTCAATAGTCCGTCGGCTGAGAAACCTAATCCAAATCTCTGAAAGCATACAACAATTATTTGGATATTCTTAAGTATAAACAATGTATTCTGATTGGAGTTTTCATAAATATGCATTAAAATTCTCCATGGTAGTCACCCTTGTGGGAATACAGTTCCATTAGTTGCAAACTATAAATATAGGCTTTAAAAATTATTTGAAGAGCAGGTATAGCCAGAGGAAGTAACTTCCAGGACAAGCAGAAGGGATCAAAACAGAAAACTAAAACTGAGCATGTGGCTCCCTAACAAAAGTAAGGGCACAGGACCTCTCCCCTCCCTGCTGCCCAGAAGGCCCTTTTGGATGCTTTTTGTAATTGTGATGGGAGACAGCTTGGTAACAGACAGAAAAAGGTCATGTTGCAAAATCCAACAAAACCTCTTAAAGTTGGGGACAGTGTGTTATGTATCTCCTCCCTAGGACATGAGGACAGTCTTTTCAGTCTATCTACATGGTTTTCTTCTACTCAAAGGTTCTATATGTGCTCTTAAGATTACTTTATAAAAATACACAATAAACCAATACACACCATACCATGTTTTGTTTCGGTTAGATTAAAATCAAGAATGACCCCACTGCATCTTCAACTAAAACAGAGCTTCCAACTACAAACATGAGGATGGGTGATGTGTCTTGAGGTATCGGTTCCTATCCTATCTTTTCCATAAAACACATTCCTACGGTAACAGGATGTATTGCCTCAGTAGCACTGAGTATTGCTTCCCCCAGACCAGGGCAGGTGTGACAGCAGCAGTGGAAGGTTTGGTGTAGAAGAAGCAGAAGAAAATTCAAGGTAGAGATGTTACTGCTGTAGAGGCAGCATATCCAGGCTTGCAAGAACCACAAAATTTAGGAAGAATATGAACTTGCACTTATTGTTACAGCATATCCTGTCTTATCAAGGTCTCTTTTCTCATCCATTACTTAGATCTTAATCCTGTGCAGCTTCAAGTACCTTAAAGCTCCTCCTCAGGGTGCTCTCTTGGTTAAAACCATTAGCTTTCAATGAACCAGACTAAGCAACAGTCTGATTAAAAAAAAAAACAAACTCCTGGAGCCTGAATGTCAACACATAGCTAGACTCAGAGAATAGAAAAAAAAACCAAAACCAAAACACACTACAGAGGAGTTCCAGGATTCTAGCACAGACAATAGGAGTTTCTTAAAGAAGCATTTGATTTTTCTTTTGTGCAAGCAGTATTATACATAACAGAAGCAGTGCATAAACATTCAAAGTGCCCACTTCACGTGACATCATAAAATGACTCTGCATAGCCCATTAACTTTGTCTGTAGACCAATTCTCCAGAAAAATTATAATCCAATCAAACTTCCTGAACATTGAAGGTATATTTTAGAGAATTATTAGGGTTGGAAAAAAACTCCAAGATCATTAAGTCCAACTTTTGTCCAAACCTCACCCTATCAAATAAGCCACAGCTCTAAGTGCCATGTCCATCAATTTCTTAAACACTTCCAGGGATGGTGACTCCACCACCTCCCTGGGCAGCCTGTGCAATACTAGACAACATTTTCAGTGAAGAAATTCTTCATCATGTCCAACCTGAATCTCCCCTGGAGCAGCTTGAGGCTCTGTCCTTTCATCCTGTCACTGTTGCCTGGCAGAAGTGTCCAACCCTCACTTCATTACACCCTCCTTTCAGGCAGTTAGAGAGAGCAATAAGGCCTCCTCAAGCCTCCTTTCCTCCAGGCTAAACACCCCCAGCTCCCTCAGCTGCTCCTCACAGGACTTGTGCTCCACACCCTTCACCAGCTTCATTGCCCTTCTCTGGACTCATTCCAGCCCCTCAATGTCCTTCTTGTACTGAGGGGCCCAGACTGGACACAGCACTCAAACTAAGGCCTCACCAGTGCCAAGTACAGGGGGACAATCCCTGCCCTGGTCCTGCTGGCCACACTGTTGCTGATACAGGCTGAGATTCCATTGGCATTCTTGGCCACCTGGGCACAGCTGGCTCATGTTCAGCTGCTGTTTACCAGCACCCCCAGGTCCTTTTCCCCTGGGCAACTTTCCAGCCCCTCTGCCCCAGCCCTTAGTGCTGCCCAGGGTTGTTGTGACCCAAGGACAGGACCTGGCACTTGGCCTATGTAGAACCTCATACAACTGGCCTCAGCCCATTGATCCAGCCTGTCCAGATCCCTTTGCAGAGCTTTCCTGCCCTCCTGCAGCTCAACGCTCCCATCCAACTTGGCATCATCTGTGAACTTACTGAGGCTGCACTTTGATCCCCCTGGCCATACCATGCATAAAGATATTGAAGAGGGCTGGCCCCAATACTGAGCCCTGGGGAACACCTCTGGTGACCAGCCACCAGCTGGAGGTAATCCCATTCACCACCACTACATGGAGCCAGACATGTTTGAAGAAGAACAAATGAAGGCAGAATTTCACATGTCCACACACTGGTGGTACAGACAAATAACTGAGACCTCATGTCTGAAACTAAAAAAAACTATTGATGAAAGAAAACATGGTCCAGATGATAAAGTGCAATTATTATTCAAGTTGTGCTAAAAAGCTTTCCAGGGCTTTTCTGAAGCTTTTCCAATTTTTCTTCTTGGTGATTTCATGCTGTAATTTTACTTCCTGGTGATTTCATTCAACTTTTAATTATGTTTTTTTGCTTCTGTCCCCATCATTCCAGTACTGTTCAGTTTGCATTTCTGTGAGCCGTGAGAGAGTACGCTGAAAGGCAAAGACTTCCTCTTCTCCTGTAAACACGGAGAGTCCTTTGGCAGAATCCTACATCAATACACAAAAACAGCACCACACACCTGTGAGACTCGTGGCTGTACTGAAGTGCATCCTATCTAACTCCTAAGGCTCAGTGCTTTGACAAAACAAGACAGGAGCATGGCACCAAAACATTAAAACTGATGTCTAAAAATTAAAGAAAAGCACCTATTTCAGCTACATAATCTCCTGAAGGAATACAGCAAAAAGAATAATTTGGTTTTTAAACAACATAATAACAGGTTAACTATCTATTCCTTTTCTGACTAACTGTACACCAATGAAAAAAATTATTTTAAAAGTTATTAGCAATAACTGAGCTACAGGGAAAAAGAAAAACAGAATAAGTAACATGTAAAGTAGTGCTGTTTGTGAGGACTCAGGAGCTGTTCTGTAGTCTAGGAACAGGTAGAACAAACTATCTTTTATTTCTGTATTTTAAATGTAGGTGATAAACTTAAATCAGCATTTTCATATATGACTGAACAGATACAATGATTAGTATTCAAAATTACCCTAAAACTTAAACAAAATGGTTCTACATATAGTGATACTTTCTTTGACTATGAATAAGTAGCACAACATGTAATTATCAGAGTGACAGACACTGCAAAAAAGCAGCATATCTATAGTTAAATGTTTCCTTATTCCCCCTCTTAAAATGCTGTGCAATTATGAGACTAAACCCAATTTTGTTACAAAAGGGAGACAATGTTAAAATCGTGTACCTGGCTCAAGTCCAAATCATCCATCAAGACTCTGTTCTCCTGCCGTTCAGCACTGTCCTGTTTCACCTGGAACAAGCTTTGGAGAGGAGCTGCCGCAGAACAGATAATGCGCACCTGAGAGGAGGAGAGAGGCAACAACAGTGTCATCCTTTGGGCTTTACAGAAATAGGGTAAAATACACCATCCATGCACAGCAAACTTCAAGTTAAATTGGCAGTGTTTTTCCCCAATGATTTTCCTTTCTCTTATTAGCACTGCTGTTACAGATTTACCTGACTTAGTCAGACAGACCTTACAGCATCTTTTTCTCAATAACAACTGATGTAACTTTTACTCACAGAACCGAACTGTGCTTTCAAATACCCAGAATATCTGCTACACAGGCAATGAGTTCACCACAAAATTTACTTTCTAAAATAACAGCTGTATAGTAAACAATGCCTACTTTTCACCCATAGTGAGACTCCTCTCAGTGGGTAGATACACTGCACTATTTAAAAGAGTACTGAAATTCCAAATTTCCAATTTCCAAATTTCCAATTCCAAAATTCCAAGTTTCAGAAGACTGAGTGAAGCCTTTCCTGTCTCCATCTGTGCTACTCCAGTAAGTTAATTGCTAGTAAAAATAATGATGCTGTTTTCATGTCTGCTGGGAAGAGATATAACATGCAGTGCGAGATGGGGGCTGCAATGAAGACAGACTGAAATAATACTATAGAAGGGGACTCTTGTTGAGAGCATGCAAGCAAGATGTTTGAGTTGTGGACAGGCATCCACAAATATACTCAGGTATTTTTCCCAACTACTTCTGATGGGAGTTTAACCTTGTGGTTTTCCTTATGAAGGAAGTAATAGAAAGTGACTGCTTGCAATTCTTAATGACAGCCCAAACACAGAGCAGACCATCCCCCTATTTCTAACCCATTAGTTTAATATTAGCATATTGACTTAGCAAATGTCCACTTCCCAACCATAAAGAATCTTGCTAATTTGAATGACACTGATTTGAGTCTGGCTGAATTGAATGAGACTACTCATACACTGAGTTAGTTCAACACCTTGCTGAGTTTGGCCCTTTCTAATCAACAACCCATGCCAGAACATTCTTGATAAGAACCAACCTCAACTGACACTTCCAACTGCATAAATGTTTAAGTGTGTGCAAATATAATCACATTATTATTATTCCATGAGCAATTCTGCAATCTAATGTAAAGCCTACAGTGACTGTTTCCTTTAAACTTTATGATGTAATTGTGCTATTAACTCCTCCTTCCTGATCAAAAAGGCACTGATTCCTGACCAACTGCCCATACAGATTAAAATCTAAAAAACTCCATTTCACTCCAGCACAGTTGGCAGCACAATCTTTCATTATTAAAATAATGACATGGCTTCTGTTGTTTTCCTCGGTTAGGAAAGAACATCCCCATTCAAAAAAGGCAAATGAGCTCAGGCTTATATTTATGCTCATGCTTAATACTCACAGAAAAAAAAAAAAAATCTGTTTATTTGCCTTTATTGAAATGGGACCCTTTTTTTTTTGTGAAGCTGGAATGATGTTTCTTTGCAGTGCTACTTCATTCTGCTTATGTTTTCCAAACCATTACTACAGAAAGCGTTATTTCAAACCAATAGTAACAATCAGTTTTAGGACTCCCAATATTATTCCTCTGCATATAGGAAAGGCTTGGTTCTCACCTTATGCTCATAAAAGGTATCAATAAGAGTAATGAAACGACGAGTTTGTGTCCTTTTTGCTATTGTAAGAAGTGGTATGTCACGAACAAACACTGTGTCAAAATGCTTTGATATTTCCAAATAGTCGCTGGCTCCAAGAGGCTGAAACAAAACAAACCATAAGCAATGGAAACACATGATAGAATGACACATAAACTCTGTATCTTGACAAGCTACAGTAACAGAAGAGAGCTGTAAAGTCCAGATCATAATCTTCTTTTTATTCCTTTGTGTCTTGCATGAGGAATGCTTGATTGCCCTTAAGGACATAGGCACCTGTGGGTGTTCATACTCCTGGCTTTACATACATGAACAGTGAGAGTGAAAAATGTGGCTCTGCTGCACCCAGACAACATTATGATCTCTCTCTGACAATCTCAAATAATAAAATAATCACTATAAACCATAATCCAGAGAAGATGTGATTTCAACCTAAAGCATAAATAATCTGAATAGCTATTAGGATGCTTTCTAGCAGCAAGATTTTTAAATGCAAATTTATAGGGCTAGTTACTAAATCCTAAGTAGACCCACATTTAGTTCACCCAGGACTAATCCAGACTGAGTAAGTATGTTATTTTTTAAGTATGGAAAACATGAGGAAACAGACAAAAATACAATTTTGCAGCAGTTCCTTTGTTCATGGTTTCTCCTGTAATGATGAAATAAAAATCTTCAAGAAGAACTCATTAGTTTCTCTTTCTAAACCACCATGGTATCTAAACCATCAACAGAAAATATGCACAAATAGTAGTAGCTCATTCAAGTACATTCCTCTAAAATTACTTTTTCATTACATGGAAGGTATTTTTTTCTGCAAGATCTGTCCTATCAGTACCACAGGCTGTACTTTATCATGAGCTATTAAAATTTGTACTCCTGAACTCGGTCCATCAGTTTTACTTGTACAAATAGTTCAGAATCTTGTCTGCAGCTACTGCAGAGAACAAGTTCAGCAGCATTTTGTGTGGTCACAACTCCCATCCCAGGTAATCACCTGCACCATGTGCTGTACCAAGTATAATACTGTTATAAAGCACTGCAGTACTGCAAATACCTTAAAACCACTAAATATAAAATATGTGCATTAACTGAAATTATGAGACTAATTTGTTGTAGGCCAAACATAACTTCTTAACTAGAACACTTCTGCAAGAAGTTACTTTAAGCAATTATCAATAGCTGCTCATGAATAGGACTTTGGGTTTTGTTTAGATACTAGAATAAAAAAAACTTGTAGAAATGGTCTCTACACAAGCACAGCAGAGGGAAGCCCATATGGCATTCCAAAAATTCTTCTGAAAATTAATAGGAATAAGCTAACCTTCCAGGCAGGTACTTAAAGCCTGTCACTCTCCACCAGCTCTCCCACTTGCAGTCTCACAAATCACCCTGCTTTCCCATTCCCAAGCACTCAACTTCCGTGGAGCATCTATGGAAAAAAATTATTACAAAATCTTTCAATTCTTTTGAGCAGTGTTTAAGAGTAGTATATGCTGTATTCTCCCCTGAGAATTATATTTAATGTTTATTTTCTCCCTCCATTTCAGTCCACCAGTTACTACTATGGACTTGATAATCAGAAACCAAAACCTCATCATCATGAGGGCCACCAGCAAAGCTTCACACAACACCTCTGAAAAAACCAAAATCCTACCTGGATAAACCAGAGTAGCTGAACTCAAAATATTCTGATGAAATAAAGCAGGAAAAGGTTCAAGAAAGTGGAAGGAACTGATGGATGGAAACAACACAGAGCAAACTCACTGGACACCTTGCCACCAGATACAAGTGATACATCTGGACAGCCAGAGTATCAAGTGCAAAGAAAAACAAGGGGAGCACTAAAAGCAACACAACCAGGATGCTGCTGGAGATTTTAAGATTAGTGAGAAGCAAATAGTTTCGGTACTGGTAATTTTATTCCATACTTGGGACTGAAGCACTGTTAAACACAGAGGAGACCAAGTATGCCTGTGTGATGAGTACCTGTGAGGGAGAACAGCAGTGATCTCACTGTACACAAGAAAGGTAAGAATTTCTCATGTCTCCCCTTAGGTAAGAAATTAGAGAAATCATTGCTATGCTGATTCATTCTTTTATCACATGAAGAGCCCAAGCAGTCTTCTGCCAAAACCCAAAACCCTGAGGAATTATTCTGCCCCGACCCGATGTGACAAACTTTCTCACACAAACCATACCAATACACCCTCCTCATCTCAAACTACCAGATGTTAAAAGGTGATTCCGAAAACAAATAAATAAATAACTAAAATTAAAGTACAAACTTTTGCAAAGTGGGCAAACTGAAGTGCCCAACTAATGAGCTATACAGATAAGAACTTTGGTGGATATCCAAACAGGAGATTAAAAAACCTGGGTAGTCAGAGGGAAGAAACAGGTGGAAGACAAAAATAAGGCTAATGCATTTCAAATGGGAAGAATGGAAGATGTAATACTTGTACTGCTTTTCATATAGACATAATAGCATGGTTCATAGAAGGTTACAATATGCATCTTTATTAGTCAAACAGGAATTCAATCTACCTCAGCAGTGCAAAAAGCAAGCAATTCAAGAATTCCTCTAATTAAGGTAATAAAAGGCAGAACATTTCAAGCTTTAACAAGAACTTCTGAAACATCAACACCAAGTGATAATATTCTGTGAATGTTGGCAGAAACGTGCTTTGGAGACTCCAAAATGTTGCACTGAGAAAGATCTGAGTCTAGCAGCATGAGTACTTTATTAGAGTAAATTTGGTACCTCCCTGACAAGACTCAAGTCTAGTGAGACACAACTGAAATGCCAAGTCAGCCCTTCTGCCGTTACACATGGCTCAGCTGATATCAGCAGTAGTCCCTTACACAGATGAGTTCTCAAAACTCCCTGCTTTTGGAGCTTAGAGACAGTCCTGGAGATGAAAGACAAAGCTTTTAATCTTGTTCCTAACATGACTTATTCTTGTCTTGGGAAGTCCTGTAATTTCCTTCTGTCTTACTCAGTGTAAAAAGAAGGAACCGCCAGCAAGTTTGCAAGTGCTCTGGTGACAGGTTAGAGCCCTTTTTTGTATCCCTCTGTCCTTGCTATAGGCCCAGTTTCCATGCTCTCTGTAATTGCTTCAAAGCTGGTCTAACCCACCAGCTAACTCAAAATGCTCCAAATGCAAGAGACCATGATGCAGGGGCACCCTGGCAGCTTCTCAACTCACATTCTCACTGGCCTGGTGCCCCCAACCTGGCATGAGGCTGGCACAAGCACCCACATACCACCTCTGCCACACAGGAACAGAGACAGGGAAATGGGTTCGAGGCCAGACTGTGCCACTGCCAGAGGCTCTAGCTGTACAGTCCATATACAGAAGCTCCATCAAGGAGCAAATTCCTGCTGTTCTAGCAGCCCAGAGCCCTCCCCTACCTTCATAGCACTGCCTTACTGCCTTCAGGCCCTTTTTCCCTCACCTTGCAGCAAGCACTCTGGGTCTCGACTGGCAGCAACACCAGCTCAGAGTAGGTTACAGGACTAGAGGCACACAATTTTAGACACATAGCACTGTCCTCTGTATAACTCTCCAGAGCTGAAATTTATTTTGTGAATCTCAACCAATCACAGAAAGTATTTCACTTTAGTTAGCAGCATACATGAAGGTATTTCTTCCTCTGAAGTTGCTAATGAAGCCACAAATCCTCCTAATACTGATACATATATATGTAATCCTCTTACTAAAAGTTTAGCCTGATTAATCTCATCCTCTGAATAACATTGTGAACCTAACTTTGTAAAAATAACTTCATTTGATGTGTGTTTCTGGTACTGTCTGATCTCTTTTGTTTCATCGATTATTGATGAAAAACTCAACAGCAGAACAATAAGACATTTATGTAATGACTGTCACTTACCATTTGTTACCAGTTCTTTCACAAGCTATAATATTATTTTAAAAACCCAAAACACTAATAGGTAAGAATCTTTCTTATGGTATTATTGTTTCTGCATGTGTATATGTTGTAAAATGTTGTGGGTTTTCTGTCATTAGCTCTGATGCCAAGAGTCAGTATTTTACAAGCATCATACTAATGCAAAACACATCAGCCCTAACATGGTCTACACTCCTGACAAAGTGTTTACTCCACTTCAACCAGCTTGACTGAGTTCTCACCTTTATTTGTTCTGTTTCTCTGTCTACTTAATGCATTTTCAGCTATCATCATCTCAGTTCAAGTAGGATGTTTATTATTTTGAGCTCTCGGTGTGCTGTTGTAGAGTTAGTCGTCTCCTGTTTCTATTATAGAGTTCATTTAATTATAGTATAAATCATCATTTTTTCTTTGTTGACTCATCAGTGGCCCAGTATATCACCTTTAAGAGACTGTCTGAAGAATACAGAATGTTTTACATATGATAGAAGAGTATATGTCATCTCAATATGTATTTTTGTTGGTGCTGCAAGATATTCCAGGACCAGTTCCAGCCAATCCTGAAGACTCGTGATTGACAGTAACTATAATTTTGTGCAGACACTCTTAACACTCCAAAACTTCCTATAGAGAACATCCAGTTTAAGACCAGGTAATATTTACAACTTAATCTTTAAGTATAAACAAACAAACAAAAAAATCTCTGTTGTTTCCAAATGAACAACACGCTATCACTAGTGAAGCTCATAAAACAGAGCACTGAGATAATGTGTCAAGGTCATAACTCCAAGAAAGGAATAGAAAAACCCAAGGCATGATATATGATGCCACAGTATGCTAAAGTTTAAATAAAAATGGGAAGAGGTAGTGCATGGCTAACTTGGTTAAAAAATTTAAAGCTACTGATGGCAGTGCAAATCACAGAACCATAGAACAGTCTGGGTTGCAAGATCCCTTAAACACCATCTAGTTCCAAGCAGGACAGCAGGAATCTAAGATCTGTAAACCCTGGAGTGAAAGACATTTTCTGTACCAAGCACAGCCCCTTGCTATCTCATGTTATCTCACCACAGAATCCTGCTAAGAAGCAATTTTCCTTGTTCTTACAACAGAAGTTTTATAGTCACATTTTTCATAGTGGAAAGTTGTTTCAGATCTTTGCTTTTCTGCTTAAGAAGATGCTTGTAATTTCCCATTCTTTTATTTATTTATATATTTTTTTAAACAATATGCTCAAAGCTGGCTGAATACTGGAAGCATAGAAAAGGCATGTTTCTGCTCTAAAAGTTCTCACTGCTAAATTTCCAGTTCCAACTCCAAAGTATAGCATTATCAATGAAATGGGCTCCAAAAATAGTTAAGGCTTAAAAAAATATAGGTCTATTTAAGTATTTACACTTACTGTTAAGATTTCAAAACCATGATCAAAAAAGCTTTGAAAAAGAGAGAGAAGTACATTCAAGAATTTAAGAAAAAAAGGCAAACCCTTAAAATTCCAATGAGCTTCAAAAAGCTTGTATTACCTGGTCTATAAAGTATAGGATCCAAACCCTCAAGGTTTATGCAGCTTTCATTGAAAGGAGTGCCCTCTAAAAATTAAGCTCTGATACACATAAAATATAAAACAGAAAGGTGGTTTGACTGACAATATAACTGTATTGCAATATTTCCACCTGAAATAAGTTTCTTCAGTTTATTTTATAAAAAAATGCTTGTGAATAAGATAAGCCAAATTTTTGGGGGGTAGAGAGCCTGATTAAATCCTTAAAGCAAATGTAGCTAATAAAAGACTCAGCTACAAAAAGCTACAAAATGAGCTACAAAAGCTAATCTCTTAGGAATAAAACTAAGATCACAAACTAAGGAAAACTATGATTCTAAGGTTACTGGAAATAGTGCTTATCTATGGTATGTTTATTTACACCTATACCTGATAATCCTACAGTCCTAAAGACGACACCAAATTATACTGTGGATACATTCAGCAGCTTTTAATGAAGATAAAACAGTTCCCTCAAAATTACTCAGAATCATTAAACAATAAATGCAGCTGAGTTATGTCATCATGAAGGGCAGACATTCAGCTGACTCAAAACCAGACACTTGCATTTCCAAATCACTTGATACATTTGAAAATGGTGAGTTTTTTATTTCTTTTCTTTTTCTTAAAGGTTAGTTACATCTTTTACTTTGAAGTGCAAACTATTCAAGTTAAGAACTACATTTTCCTCCTGGTTTATAAAATGTGCCTATTGCAATGGAACAACAACCTAATAGAAACAGTTTACCACTTATCTGTTGTGTTAATCTACACAAAAATTCTATTTTGCCACTTTCAGAAACATTGAATAACTATTAGGAAAACAAATTCACAGTCTGATAACCTTTTACAACATAAATACTGATATTAAATTTATTTGCAGAGTTTTAACGCTACTGTATGTTAGCTAATGGTTAGTATCGTTTTAAGACACTACATTCATTGGTACAGCACAGCGGGATGAAGGGATCTATTGGATTACCTAGTGGCAAGCCTAGAGGATCCATGAAGCAAAGCAGCTGAGGCTCTGGGAGGAGCAGCCTGCCGTGCCCGAGCAGCCGCAGGCGGCAATCCCGGCAGAGGGCAGCAGCTGCTGCGTGCAAGCCCGGGGAGCACCGAGAGCAGCTCGGCACCTCCCGACTCCCGCAGCTCCATCACGATTACACACCAGCCACGCTGTCGGCTGCGTTATTTACAACAGATCAAACTGTCGCTATTGCAATCTTTAAAGGAAAATTTTAGAAGGGAAGTGAAGAAAGGGAACTGGTAGAGACTGATTTTTTCTAAGGTGTAATGAACAGCGTTCTTCATGTGTGAACACACTAAAATGGGCAAGACTTATATTTGCACAACTGCTTATATACATATATATGTGTATATATATACATGTATATACATATGTGCATATGTATATATATACATATACACACACACACATATATACATATATATGTATATATAGGGATTTTAAAATCAAGTTAATATATACATTTTATTTTTAAAGGCATCTGGTGATCTTTCATTCACACATTTAACTCAATTAACTAATAACGTTTTGCAAGAATATAACACCACTGGTAGTGTTTCCTTCATTGTATAGATGGAGAAACTTAAAGAAAGTACTTAAAGGCCCCAAAAAATGGGAGAAGTCAACATTAGCATTAAAATTTGGAAACTGTATGTGCCTATTCTGCCTGGTGGCTGTCCCAGTCTCCTGTGGCTATGTTTTATTTTGATGAAAACCAAGCAGAGTCCTCCTGTCTAATTACACTGGAGAAGCACATTCACAGGGCTCCATTCTAGTACTGGGTAACTACTTCATGCCCATGACAAAGACCAGCACGTGCCACTCTGCCACATAAACCCTGGTGTGTCAGTCTGAAAAACTGCTCCTCCTTTGCTTTAAAGCAACAAAAATAGATCAGTATCCTCTCATCCAGTTTTTTGTTGGTTTTCCACATGTTCACATAGCTAGTAAAGAAAAAAAGCAAAGTGTATGAATTTGATATTAACTAAGTTAGCTAAAACTTGGGATTGTCCTCATCGGGGAAACCAGCATTTACAAATTGATGCAAGAGCTTAGCATCAACACAAGAGCTTAGCAACTCAACTGCATGTCATATCAGCATTGCATGCAATATATTCTCTGTATTTTATTTTTATGAAGATTAATGGACAAGCAGTAATTACCAGTATCTGATGCATTATTTTAGATAGAAATAACTCTTTATACTCTTGACATGAAAAAGTTTGATGCTAATATATGAAACAAGAATAAAATATGGTAATACCAGAAAGGTATCAACTCTTAACTCCCCGGGTATTAATTAAAAAGCAGCTATTAATGAAAATTCTACTTAAACTAGGAGATGTTATAAATAGTATCAAATTACCAACTGCTGATTTGCTATTTTCATCTATTAGCTAACATCTCATGAAATCATGTGATATCAAAGTGGAAAATGTTTCAATATTTCCCCTTAAAACAGAATTTTGATTTTATTTTAAAGGAAACTTCAGTGAAAATAAAGAAGTTTTACAGGCTGTTCATATAAAATATTGTATTACCAAAATCACTTTGTAAATTTCAAACACATGTCCTTAATCCTACACCAGCAAATGCAGATTTTTAGGTCTGGATATTTATCCCTTGGAATGCACTGTAACAGTTACCCAAGACCAGATTAGAAGACAGATTGCAGCAACGAAGTGAAAGCAGAGTCACCTGAGTGATAAGCTATTTTGCCAACACAACAAAAGCACCTGTTGTTTCACATGTTGAGTCTTGCAAAACTTACTCTTTTTTCTGGAACCCTTAAGGGTAATGGATAGCCAAAGCAATCAATTAACCAAGTTTTGAGTACAGTGCTGTCCACTCATGCTGCAATTATTACCAACGCCCACATGAGCAGCGGTATACAACAGTTTCAGAAAACTCAAAAACTACTACTGCAACTCCAAGATAATACTGTAACTTGTAAGTACTTCCATGATGCAGACCAGATATGTCAAATTTGGAAGAAAGGTTGCTTGGTACGAGGGAAATGTCCCATACCCTTCCTGTGAAACCCCCCTCAAAGCCAAGGAAGTTACAAGCCTTGGAAAAACTCCGTCTGAACTGACTGCACAGATTGATTGTAGACTAAGAAGCATTGCCTACTCCCAGAAGTTATGAGGGGGATAAGAGCTGGTTATTCCCTCAAGGTGGACTGGACACATTACCCTGGTGGCTGCTGAACTTGTTCACTGTATGTGCAGGAGCAGTGAGAGCTGCCAACAGGCAGCAGAAACCCTGACTCCCTCACATCCCTACTTTCAGGCACTTTTAAAACCAGGAAAGATCATGGGGTAGTTCAAGTTCCTGCATTTTAGAGATGGCTAAGCCTAAAAAGTAATAAGTAGCTCAAACACAAAAGCCTCCTCCTAAAATGACATCCAGTTTTGATCCAATACACAGTGAAAGGAGGCTGTGTCTACTCTTAGATGTAAAAAAACCCAAAATGAAACAAACTCTCTCTCAAAAAAAAAGTAAACAACCCCAACCCTTTCCTCAAAATACCAGTTCTGATAAACTGCACACAGCATTCTTGTCTTCATTGCTCCTTCCCCATACACACAGTACTCTGTATTTACAGCAAGTTTGTATTATCATTTAAGTTATATTCAAAACTCCTGAAGGAAAAAAACTGTTACATCAGACTTAGTATAAAAATGGGCTCATTAGAATTGCTACAAACAACACACCTTCATCAGTATTTCTTTTTATAGGTTAGTTAACTAACTTAGCAACCTATTTAACAAATACTTTCTTGAGACTGCATAATGCCACATTCCTATGCTGTTCCATAAGAACAGGATCTTCAAAACTCAACCCTTCCTATAAAGTCAGGGAGACTGGAAAATTAATTTCATTTCTATTCTTTCATCATCCACTGCATGCATCCAGAATCAGCTTACCCTTCCTGGACTAAAATCTCACCAACAGTGAGATCTCAGCCTGCAGTTCCACCCATCATCATAAGCATGTGTGAATTTTACTTGTTTGTTTTTTAATACTGACACATAGAGCATTCTTCTAGTGCATAAAGCATCCTTCTAGACATGGAATTTCTCTTGCACTTTAACATTTATCAAAAAGAAAAAGCTAGTCAGAGACCTCAGCCTAATTTTACAGGACTCCAATGATACAAAATGTATTTGCAGGCTATTTTTAACATATGTTAACTATTTAGAGACTGAAAATTATTTCACTATCCTTCAGTAAAATTAATACTTCACTCTACTTCACCTAGAACACTTATCTTTTGCCAAACCTTTTCCTTTTTGCACATCATTATTAAAAGTTCACCCATCTGGCTAAGAATAAGCCAGTAACATTCAGATAACATAAAACATCAAAGCTACAATTTTACTGAAATCTTTTATCTGACTGGATATATTTGCCCTTGACCTTTATTTTATAATTTTCCTGCACTTCATAACTAGTTTCCATTCATTTTGTATTATTTTATTATTTGATTCTGTCTCAACAGTGACACAGGAAATACTTTTACTACCCTCCTCCTCAGAGTCCTTCTTGGGTTTGTGTTGCTTTTTTTGTTGTTATTGTTGTTTACACTTCACTTTCCAGTTAGTCACACTTCCCTTTTGCTTTTGAAACTTATTCTTCCTGAACACTCAAATATGCAACTTCACCATTTGGAATATCTTTTGGTTTCATTAAATGTCAGAAAATTAAGATTATTCCTACACAAAACAAATTTCTAGATTAATTCATCAGTGTAAGCACCAGCCAAATGACCTTGTACTGGATGTAGTACATTTAATGCTAGAAAATTATCATTTGCTGTTTTCTGGCTAATTACATTTCACCTTTTCCTGTGTTTCATCTACAGTGTAACATACAACAGTGTATTTTCTTTATATGCTTCTTATAGCCAAGTGGTAAAGGGCTCAAGGAGCAGTCCACCTCATGTTCCATTTACAACAGATCCCTGCAAGTACTTTCCTTCCAGGTTTGTTAATTAGTAGACTGATATGTACTCAAGAACCTTGTATTAATTAACTTTAAGGCAGGTACTAGTACCTTCAATGTTGCACACTGTTCTCCACCTCTTTCAGCCACTCTGTCTTCAAGCAGGCTGTAAGCACCCATTCTGTATTATTATTTTATGAATTGTCCCACAAGGTTTCAATAATAGCAATTATCTCTCATTTTCCCCCATTAATGAGAATTTCCCATTTATCATGCTTGTCATCACATCTTAAAACTGTTACAAAACCAACTGCAAATCTTGTTTTCAATTCTGGTACAAGTTTAATGAGCTTCTACAACACCAACTTTAGATTTCATTTGTCTTCCTGGAGGTTTTGCTTAAGCTGTCAATTTAGGATCACCCTGGTTGCAACAGGCTCCAGCAAGGAAGATTTCCTGCCCCATGTCCCTTTGTACAATCTGCCTTCCCATGGGATTTTGTCCCCATGTCCTGCACAAAGAAATCTGCAGATCTGCTCCATGCAAATCCAAAAAATTCCCCTCCGGTATTTCCTTTTGTCAATCTTGCTTTTCATTACATCTTTTTCAGCTTCCTACTTTGCTTTTTTAAATAGCAGCACTTATGATGCCTGTCAACTTATTTACCATTTGGCTTCACAAGAAGTAGCAAATATCTTGTTGCTATGTCCCTTAGAGATTTCTGCTTTATCCCTCCACAAATCACTCCTACTATTAGCAATCTTACTGGAATATATATAAAAAACTTTATACTTCCTGTTATGTTGAATGTCTCCTAATTTGGGGTAATTTTTTGCTATAAACCACCAGTGCACTCTTCTGGATCCTCCCTGTGTCTTCTGTGACATGAGTGGGAGCAATTTCCCTCTCTGACTGTTTCAAAAAAGACACTGCATGTTTTAAGTTTTTCCATCGAAATTTAAAAGAATTCATGAAAAAAAAGGAAGAGGGTTTCAAGGGTTGACAGCTGCGTTTTTCCTTTTTTGAAATTTTCCTTTTAGCAGATTTTAATGGCAGCAGGTCAGGCAAACAGAGCAATGGGGCAGGCAAGGTCCTAAATGCAGCTTATACTGAGTGAAATTTTCTACCATTGCTATAAGTCATTGCAAAAGTTTACAGTAATGGAAAAAAAATCACAGTGGAGGCAACTCTGACCATTCATCTAAATTTAACAGACAATTCTGAAGTTCAATGACAATATTTTTTTGCCTATGAAGGGAGCACACTGATACCCCTTACCAACATACTGATGTAATATTTATGAAGATATATCAGTGATCTGAAGAGAAAAATCAGTGATAACTGAGAAAGTTGTCAAAAGAAAACCATTTACTATCTGCCATGTTGTTTTAGTTTTAAGCATGTGATTTTGCTGTAAGATACTAACATAACACATCTGCAGAAGGCATCTGATTTGAGACAGCAAGATTTCCTAAGTCCTGGGTGATCCATGTAAGAATGATCTGAACCTCAAATAATTCCTGAACTGGATGAGAACCTTCAGACCACTGACATGTGAGCTAATCAAAGCACTTCTACTTAGAAGCAACTTATTATCCCATTTAAGTACATAAGGTATTTACTGGACTAAAGAATTGTACTAGTATTTGCTGACAGCATAGCTTCCCCATGCTTTAAGGGGCACAAGGCAGAAAAAGTCTCAAAACCTTTAGTGAAAAGCAAGCTATTCTACTCTGACACACCTCCACTCTTACAAATGGCTTATTGATTTTGTCTGAAAGTAAAAACCAACTCCAGGTCTAAAACCTGCAGTCTGAAACACAACCAGTGAAATTTCTGTCCAAATAGTTATCAACTCCACAGTTGCAAGGAAGTGAAAGCAAAATGTTATCACCAAAAGACTGGTCACCATCCTGAATCCAAAGTGCTATTGGCCCAGTTTAGGGTTGTGATCATTTAACAGCAACTGCAGACATCAGTACAGAGATCACTGAAGTGCAGGGCAACTCCTGGGGAATTATCTTCCAACCCACTGGAGGTCAAATACAAGGAGAACTTTTCAAGATTCACATCTCACATGTTTAAGCAGAGAATGTGCCAGTATTTAGCAAAATCTGGCATATTTTGAGAAGGCCTGGGATTAAACATTCCTTGTACACGCAGCTGAAACCAGAGCATGGAACAGAGTGTTACTCTAGTGGTGCCAGGATCACTGCTCCTTTGCTTGACTATCAAACTGAAATCCCAGATTATAAAAACAGCATTTGATTGCTATTTATATATTGAGATGTTAGCACCACTCATATACCAGCAATGATGTTAGGCCAGGCATATATTGCAGTAGGATTTTTGAAGATAATCTGTGATACACCTAAGAGTGAATTTACTGTATCATTAAAAAGAAAATTCGTATGGTTCTTTTGAAGAAAGGGGTTTTTCCTGTTAAATTAAAAATATTTCTGTTAATCAAGTTTTTTAAAAAGCCTTTTTAATTCAGTGCATCTTGGGAAAATAGCAAGTTTGTGTGGTTTGATTTTTTTTAAACTGTGAAAAGCCTGAGCATTAACCAATCTAGATTGGACAGGGTACTCACTCTGTCGCACAGCTCTTCAAACGTGAAGTCTGCAATGGTTCCACATGCTTTATTCAGCCCCAGCTCTCTGCCTTGCACTTTTAGAATCCTTGGTCTAGTTACTATGGGAACATGAACAAAGACTCAATCTTCTCTGGATAATTACTATAAAATTCATCTCTTACAGATAGGAAATGCATAGCTTCATGAATAATAGCACATGATTCAACACATAAATTAGACAAAATGCTGATACAATGACTGCCACTTGAGTGTGGCATCAACCCATATACAGCAATGGAACTTATTAATTGGTCAGTGGAGATTGGGCATTGTGTTCTAAATGTATTCTCTTTCAAGAGAAATTAACTTACGTACAATCATTTTGTTTCTGAGCCAGCTCATCAAACAACTTATCCATGACAGCCTCCACATCAGCTTCACTTGTGCTACAGTGAAAAGAATAATAGAATATGAAATTAATAACACTTGAAGCCAACATCAAACAGCTGCCTGAGCCTGCTTAGCTTTTTGCCCATAAAAAAAAGAGAACAGGATGTTATACTCTAAATACAAACATTACATTTAGAATACACTTAAAAGTAGAGAATATTAACTCTCAGGTAGATGATTCTGCCTTATTTGCATACACTGAAAGACTTCTGTGTTTTGAGCTGTTTCCAGTAATGAGGCAATACAGGCAGAGCAGACCCATTAACACTATGTGTACACAATGAGAAAAAAGGCTTCTGGCTCTATCTTGCATGCAAAATAAGAGCAAATAGACAAGGCAAGGCAAGGCAGTCAAGCACCTAAAGAAGTATCCTTTGAAATTTCTGAGAGGGGACTTCGTGAAATTAAATGTTGAAACAGATTTTTCTTTTTTTTTTTTTTGGGGGGGGGGGTGGGGGTTGCTGTGTCAAGTCAACCGATTATATTGACCAAACAATTTGCAAAATTAAACTGTGAAATTAAAAATACCACTGTCATCTCTTTATTAGCAGTTTTAGCAGTTTCCCAACCTCTGTTCCTAATACTGCTTGGGAAAAGATCAACCACAGATGGTAAAATGCAAAATATCTGTGCTGATATCTGAAATAAAGTTTACATTCATCTTCTAGGCCACAAGAATTAAAAAATCAGTCCAATCAGAAAACTTTTTTTTAATCACTGAATAGGGTAGAAAGCCAATCTTTCCATGTTTTATTCTTAAAGATGAATTGATAGATAGATAGATAGATAAGATTTCTAGCTGAGAATAGTAAATTAATATTACAGTAGACAACAAACTAGAACTAGGATATAGAGTGTTTCACTGAAGCTGGTGTAAACTCTTTTGGTGTGAAATCTTATAGATCTTGATGCACTGAAGTCACATTGCTTCACACAATTCTAGACATCCTCTTAACTGACAAATGAATATCAGCTTGTTAAACACATACTCTCCTGCTCATTAGGCCTTAAGTACCTTAAAAATGTTAAGAGCAAGCAGAACAGAAGTAACTACATTTTAGCTAAAGCTTAATGATGACAAACCTTGTAGATACAAAGAATTTGGGAAAAAAAATTTAAAACTCAGGAACTTATACAAGTGCCATTTGGAAGACTTGAAAAACCTTTTTTGACTAGGAGGTTACATAAAATTCTAGAAGTTTCTCTCAATATTGATAATGGTGTGATGCATTCCTCTGACAAAATGATAAAGAACAGACAACACCAGAAAAAAAAGGCCATAAAAGGGGGTAAAGAGTTTGTGCACGTGTGCATAAATATATCTATATATCTGAATCTATCTCAGAGAGTATGTGCACGTGCATGCATATGAGTAACAGAAATTTCAACTGAAAGGCTACCAGAAGAAACAGGTGAATTTGATGCTAAGGTGGACATTTGTAGCTATTTGCCAAGAAAGTTTGTTTTGAAAACAGATACCTGAGACTGAGATCGATGAAGTTGCTTTGATCAGGCATCCTGTAATGGTGTTACACTGACTGCTCTCAGAGGAGTATGAAACAGCTTTAAGTAACCCTCAGTTACATGTTTTAAATGAAGACAGGACTACACAAGATATGAAACATCAAGAGGATTCTTTAAACAAATGTGACAATGATACTATAGCCATTAATAGAAGAACATATACATGCTGAACAAGAACATTTTCTTTGGGGGACAAGACTTCTAATTAAATTTTAGAATCTGTAGCAAAATACTGTACACAGTACCTAATTTTAAAACAAACCAAACAAAAGGAATCCCCACATACTAAGCTAGTTCTACAGGGTTAAAGCTCTAATGAACCCGTTTGAATAGCATAATGAATAAGATTCCCTCAGAAGAAGAAACGACAAAGAAATAAGTACCTAATTCTATTGGCAGCTATGGGGGTTTTTTAATAATTTTTCAGCCCACTGCTTCCTAATGATTTACACATCAAGTTCTGAAGGCAATCCAGTAAGGGAACATAAGACAGAATTATTGCCCATCTTTGCCATTCACTTGATCAGAAGTTTTACAGCAGAACACAATGAGATACTTTGGCTGGGTACTACTCCTGGAACTTGTTTATATTGCTTCTCCTGCGAGAGCTGATGCCACAGGCACCATGTTTGTCCTATTACCTGCTACAAACCACAAACATCCTTTTCCTTTCTTCAAAGTATGGACACTGAGAAAACATCCACCAGAAAGTCACAGAGTGTAGCAGGCCCAGGGAGCAGCACCACAGGCAGGGACAGCAGCACTCAGAACAAGGGCCATGATGAGCACAGGTACCAGTGGTGGCTTCAGAAAGTTCTTCTGAGCAGGCGTGACAAAGCACTGAGCAAGTGCAGCCAGGCAAAAATACAGCACAAGAGCTACTTTTCTCAAGTTCATATAGCCACAGTTTAAGGATACAGAACTTGCACTGGACCTGTTTTCCATATATGAAACTCTGTCACTTCCTTTCAAAAGCAAGAAAAGTTACCAGTTGTAGTTCTACCAAGCAGTATTCCTCCTTCCAGACAAACAGCTACAACATCTAACTTCATTAAAAAGCAGCATGGACATACATGGTTCTAAACACCCATCACAGTGATGAAAATACCCCACCTTTCTGGAAACATGATTTTTAAATCAGTATTTTAAAAATACAACTGTTATAAATCTATTATTAAATTATTGTAGTCTGCTTTGTTCAGGTTGTCACTGAGTAAACAATATTACAAGAGAAAATACAAGACAGAAGAATGTTTGCATTGCAAAGGTTTCAAAGTATTAAAGAGGATGTTCCTATTAGGCAGATTTATGCTGCAAGCAGAAACACATCTGTGAATATATTTTAAAATATATTTATTTGCAAATATAAAGTGCTAAAGAAATTTTGTCATGATAAACAGAAACAATCTGTCAAAACAGAAGGGTGTTGGGTTTTTTAATCCACAGCATTGGAAACACCCAAAATTAAATAAATCCTTGTCATTGGATTTCTATAAATACTTAATTACTTAAATACAATAAGGATGTTATTCTATTATAAGAGAATTGTGCAGTCTCTTACAAGAGGATATTCATCACTTTCTAACCATCTGTCACTTCAGTTCTCCAAACACCACACCTCCCCAAAAAATCTAATTAGTTTTTATTCAGTCACACATTATAAATGATGCTAGTGTGGTTACCAAAAATGTAGTTTAATGAAGTTAATATCAAGGCATAATGGAAGGCGGTTTGCTGAACAAAATGGACCAGAAGGCAAAGAAAGGAAAAGTCACACCCTGCTAATTCTACTACACATTTTTCTTTTCCCGTTGAATAGGAAATTATTGGCTAATAAGAAGGAAGAAGGAAGCTAATATAATATCATAGATAAACTTACAGGTAGTAAAGTTTCCCAGCAGCTGGAAGCACTCGTTTCCTGTAGTCTATTCCAGAATCAAGCTGGACTGTGCTGCAGTATTTCTACAGAGACAAAAAAAAAAAAAGAAAGAAAGAATAGCTTTCCTCGAGCCAAAGCTGTATTTACTATTGTCTGTAATACAGAGAAGACACACTGCTGTGATAAACCATCAGCATGAATATCATCTGCAAAACTGAAATTCAAGATCTAAAAGATGAAGTCTCATTTGCAATTGTCAAAGCAAAGAAATAAGCTGAAAATCACTCACATATGCAAAACAAAAAGGCCTATCACAAGTCCATCAACTAAAAAAATAATATAGATTGGAAGTACATGGGATGAAATGAGGGTGGATATTACTCATTCTCTCTAGGCACAGCATTGTTGCAAAAATTATTTTCACATTAAAATATATACCTTTTGAAATACAAAATTAGAAGCACTAGAAGTTTAATGGAACACAAACAAATTCTAGCAACAAGTGAAACTACTTCTATTTTATAAGCTAAAAATAATTTTATCTTTTCCTTATACTAAGAGGGGTAAAGATTTTTGATCTTGATACAAAGATCAAATGTATAAACCACAAGTTTTGCTGCAAAATGGATGAGGGAAGAATAAACAAAGCTCTGTATCTAAAAGATTTTATTTCTTTTATGCAATGTCTGAATTAACTCAGAAAAGGATATTTTTTGCTCTCCTTTAAACAACCTGTAGGATTCTAAGTGTGACACAGATGTCCCTGAGTAGTTACAATAACTGTTTCTGTTAAAAAACTTAAACCCAGCTGTACCAAAGGGTGCTTTTTTTGATTCAAGGCCCGAGGCTGAGAGCAAGATTCTCACTACTATCAGTAAGATCAAGATTTTACCCTCCCTCCCACCCCCAACAGAGGGAATAGCTCTGCTTATCTGTTATGACTCCTTCCAATACACACAACTTCTACGTGTTACATATAGCAAGAAGCAAAAGAAGCTATAGAAGAAAGAGAGGAAAGTTTTAGTATTTTAGAAAATATAGCCGTATCAACAATTTAATTTAAGCAATAAAACTTTTTTTTATGTAATTCAACACCAGTAAAATTCTTCCATTTGCTAGAATCCACTAAATTAGTCTGCTTCTTCACTGCACTGTGAACTATTGGTTTATCTTTAATATTCTTGTTAAGCATTTCATATTCTGCATGTTCGAATTTTTCAAGGCCTCCTTGAGGCCAACCAAATAACAAAATTGGAAATGTCAAACCACAGTCACAGCAACTAAGTTGCAGGAAAAATATTTAGAAGAACTACCATCAGTGATTTAAGGACCAATGGCCCTTTAGAACAAATGCATCGCATAGGACACAGATCACAAATATCTGCAGGAATTACTGTGATGACTCAGTGCACTAATTTTTTGCCCTTGGCTATTAGTGAAGGCTCTATACCTACTTTTAACCTCCAAATTCTCTGCAAAGAGATACAGCTGAAGAAAGAAGGTAAAACAAAAATCATCCTGGAAGCACAGAATCCCAGGAAAATCCATGTATCTTTGATTCCAGTAAGTGAAAAAGCCATGCTAATCAAATCATTATCTTGGACTAAGGCTACTGCAAACACAATAGCATTGGTGCTACAATATTATTATAATCTATTCCCTTTCTTTTCTTGAGAGCTCACAAAGAAAGAGAATAACTGAGCAGAAGAAAAAAGTTCCAGAGGCATGTAATAAATAATATGCACAGGGGAGGGAGGATGTTTAAGCTTTTCTTCAGCATCTGTCTGGCAGCCAAGGCCAGAAGGAAGATTACTGAAATTTCACAGTAAAGCTAGTTCACTTAGTTTTTCTTTGCCAGCATCTTTCTACCCATTGGTTTATTTTTCCCAAATAGTAGAATAACTTAAGTACTATTTTCTTCATGTTAGTAGGGGAAAAACCCCAGAGATTAATACTACAGCTTTGAGGACGATGAGATTACTTAGATTGACTTTAGATACTTGCAAATTTAGTAATGCTGTTAATCAATATGGCTTGTTTTTTTCCTGGAAACAAGAGATGGGACTTTTACATGAATTCAGCCTCATCTCTTCAGCCTTCAAGTCGGATTTATAAACTCTACCGCTCCCTCAGGGTGTTGTGTTGCACATAGTGAAAAGTGAACATAAACCCACATATACTTGAGAGTATTCCATGGTTATGGTAGAAAGAACAAAAGCACACCTGAACACTGTAGCTGGTGTAAATTTGTTCCCTGATATTTACAGTGGTGCTGGAGGCTCAGCTGCCAATGACAAGCAGGTGTCCTGTGCACTCAGATACAGACTTGTACTGGGCTATGTTATGCAGGTCTGTGCAGCTTGATGAAACAGAAATGGGTGCCCACTGCTACACTGCTTTAGTCTGCTTGTGTTCCACTTACAAATTTGTCACTCCTTCCATGCACCAACAGCTTTTATGACATAACACTGAATGAGTTTCAGAGATAAGAACCATGAAACTGAAGATGTAAATACCACCAATACAGCTAAAAAGAAGATGCCTTTTTCTTCTTTTTTTTTTTTCCTTCCTTCTCTTTTCTCTGTCTCTGAAGTAATTACTATTATCACTCTTCAGGAAAAAACACTATCATTTGTAACTCTAGTTAAAAAGAACTTGTGTGTTCAAAAAATTATTTATGTTTTTGGAACCCTTTTAAGATACAAACATTGCCTAACAGAGATTTTTCCTTCCCTATAAGCTTTGTTTGTATGTCCGTAATGATGTACTATTTTTGATTCTAATATGATACAACATGATGTAGTTTATTTATAAAAAAAACCTGTTAGATGTAAGACCTTTCAGCCAAAAATGCAATAGCAGAATCCAGTTCAGAGATCTGTAAAATACAGTTAATATAGTCCTAGTGATTTTTTGCTTCCTTAGGAGGTGAAAGTCAACTGAACCAAATGTAAACAAAATGAAAAAACAGAATTCTGATGTACAGCAGTTTTCTGTAATACACAGTGTAAGCATAAAAGCAGAGGACAGCTAACAGGAACCAAGAAATACTTAGTCCTTTTGAAGTTATTTGGCATTTTACTCCAGGAAAGTTCCTAATTAATTGATGTGTTTGGTCTCTCCAGACTGATGGTCAGTTCAGGAAAGTACTCTGGCCATTTAGAGATCATATTCTAAATACACATAAAAGAGCCACAGGAATTTCCCAACCCTTCTACAGGTTCAGGTGTCTATCCACGCTCAGTGCTAATTATTTTCACTGAGACACTTCAAAGCTCACCCACACCTATCCTGTTAAGACACTCTATGAATATACGTAAAATAAACGGCTCCTGCCATTAATTTCAAAACTCAAACATCATCATCTGAATCACAACACACTCAGAAAACAGCCCTTTAGGACATAGTTCCTGCAGTTAGATTATAAGCTGCCTTTGCAGGGTAGGGACAACTTTTCCCTATGTGAATATATTTTGAGTACAGATCCATAGATGTTAATGGAAAATAACATTACAAAAAAAACCCCAAACCACCAAACAGAAGTGGGAAATGTTATTTACACAAACTGAGCTCAGCACAGTAGAGGAGGGAAAAGGTGGGACAGCAGCAGCAGCGAACCGAAGTGCAGTAGCAGGAGCATTGCTCACACTGCCACACAATAACACCACCATCTCTTCTCTGAGTTAAGAATGTACCCTTGAGGATAGCTCTAAAGGGAGATGCAGCACATGGTCACTTTTGCTCACTCAGAAAGGTCACAGAGAAGTTATGTGCTGAGTAGAGATCCAAAGGTTTTCTTTTTGGGGTCTCCTTCGTCAACAAGGATACCCACTCTGGTTCTTTGTTTCTGCACACATAAACATTCACTTATCTGTTTCACAGGAAGGCAGAAGGAAAAATATTCATATTTATAATTTTTTTTTAGGATACATGCTTTAAATGTTAAAAAGACAGCATATAATCAGAATATATAACAAAAGAAAACAAAGCACACCAAAATAATGTAAATGTCCAAGCTAAACATTTAAAATACTAGATTTGGAAAATAGAAAACCAGATGCATGGTTGCATGGTATGGAAAAACAAATCCTGCTCACAAGTGTAAAAAACGAAATACTGAACATCAGAGAGTTGCCTATGTTAGTATCACCATGCATCTTGTCTACCCTTCACAGGTATCAGCAACATTATTCTCCTGCATGATGGTACTAAAAAATCACTACTATAATTTAAAGATCCTAGAAGTCTGGAGAGGGGTGAAAAGATAGGTTTCTCTAATTTCGGCTTCTTAGAGCATGGGGAACACCCCTACTAAGATTACATACAGAAGTTCTACTTTCTCCATCTTTGGACTTCCTCATCCAGCACAGGACTGATTAAACCTATGGATGTGATTGCATTCTCACACTCACACTCACTGATCACCATAGAATCCTAATCAACAGCCAAAGAACTAACTGGAGTGCTCAGGCTGTTAGCACTTAATTGTCAAACCCATAACTATAACAATTGGTTTCCATTCCTTAAGATGGAGTTTTAAATTTTCAAATTTCATTTTGGGCTAAACTCCTTTTGAAATACTTAATACTGAAACTACAGTCAGTCTAGTGGAACCATCCTCATTTTCCAACAGATTTTCTATTCTATTGAGATATTTAAAGTCTGACTTACCCTATTCAATTCAAATGCATAAAATTAATTAGTTATTATGTATTTATGTATACAAAGAGCAAATACAATTACAGAATTGAAAATGCAATTAGTAAGCAAAAAATGCAGTGTAAGCATGGGCTCATTCCCACTGAGTGGCTCAAAAACTTTTTATTTCAGAAGGGAAAAAAAAGGTAAAACCTCATGGCTCAACTCAAGACACTTAAAACAACCACCTTTAGACAGAATAGATAAAATTAGACTGTCAATAGACCTATTCTAGAAAGTTATTAAATACAGACTAACAAATACTTTTTTTCCAGTAAGCATCTCTGATATTCCTTTATTGCTGCAATCAAGAACAGTAGCTATTAAAATGTTTAACTGCTCAAGAAATTAAAGCACATGACAGGATAGATTATTATGAAGAAAGAAACTTCAGAAAATTTCAAAAGGTAATCCAGGTTAGCTGGATAACCTGCAAGTTCTCAAGTTTTAAGTTTTGGCAATAAATACTGCCAAATATAACTTTTGCAATCAATCTTTTTCTTACACTTGTGTCACACATGTCTCCCCTGTGTCACAAAAAGCCCTGAAATGCTATAGAAGGCCTTGCAGTCCACAATGAACACCACACTAAGTACCATGCTCCCTCTGAGCTCACTTATTGTGATCATCTTGTAACACTTGATGATGCAGGTGAGTAGATACTTCTTAACCTTGAAGATCACCTTAAGTTAACCCAATTACCATTCTCTGCTCTGAATTGTAATGGTATTAAAACAAAAACCCAAAAAAACCCCATCTAAATCATCCTATTAGACCACAAGAACAGACAAACTAATCACCCCACAGTTCCAATCAACAGCCAAAGAACTAACTGGAGTGCTCAGATTAGCACTTAGCTGTGTCCATCTGAGGACCTCCAGAGAAGGTGCAGGGGAACAGAGATCCATGAGTGCTTCAGTTTAGGAGGATCATCACCTTAATTCCCACACGTGCTGAGTTTCCACAGCCTTTCACGCCTGGTTCAAACCAGACACTTGGAAAATGCAGCAGCAGCACTGCAGTATCAAATGCTCATTTTCCATATGAGCAAGGAAGAGTACAGCTCTATCTCCAAGCAGGCAAAGCTGCACAATTCATACTCTTGGCCTCTGAACAAGCCCATTAGAACACCTACTATCAGTAATCATGCCTATGTAAGAAGTGCAACTTCCCAGCCACTCTTTCTGAGGAAAACGAATCACAATTTTCACATAGATCTCACTGTCCTTTTCAAATGCATCCTCTGAGTTGGTCTCCATTTACAATACAGGATCACTAATACTCCTTTCCTCCAGCAAATCAGAAAATAATTCGATTGTTCATTTGCAATCATTCTTTTCACACATTTACATTCAGCCTAAGGCATTCTTGCACATCACACAACATGCAGACATGCGATGAGAGTCACCAACTAACAGAGAAAGAGTTCCTCAGGTAAACAAAGCTCACTAGACTTAACCTTTTTTATTTTTCATTGACTCCATATAGTGTTAAATTATCAACTAGAGTATTATTTCTTCTTTCTTAATATTCTTCCTTAAGCAATTTAAAGAAAAGGCTTCTCCATCCAAAGAATACCATTACAACTGGCATTTTCTATAACTATGGCAGAACAAGAATCATCTTAAGCAAAAATGTAGTATGTAACGAAAACAAATATTGCTGATACACAAAGCATACCCACAGGTTTTTAATTCAGTGTACTTTCAAAGTCACCAGCATGTGACAGTCACCAGAATATGAAATTTCAGAACGTGAATCTGGAGCTGGACAGGCTAAGTGTATAGTACAAGGGTAAGTGTAGCTTCCTCTCTGGTGCAGCTCTACAAAGAGATCAACCAGACTGTTAGTCAGGAGCATGCATGGTACAGGTGAGGCACCTTCAAAGGGCTGCTTCTTTTCTCCTTTTGCCTTACCTGAAAACAAAAAAAGAGAACAAACAAACAAAAAAGGAAATTAATCAAGTTTGTAGCACTCCTAACTTTCTGCTCCACTAATCCTTGGGATTGATATGTACTCAGGGAGAGGAGGAAGGAGAAAGAGAAACACCAGGTATTTGATAGCGAAGAAAACTTGGTCCAAGCATTGTTGGATGTATATATAGTTTTTGTCTCCTTGTTCAGATGTTGTTGAAACAGTAGACTTTAAAGAAAATGTCAATGAATCCGCATAAGCACTATACATGACCTCTGGGGTAATTAGCAATCATTCAAAAGCAACAAGACTAAGTGTTCTATTCTTTATTACTGTCAGCTCTTCTCTTGATCAGCATTTTAATAAAGATGGTTCATTGCTAAGACAGTTTCATGAATCAGTCATAATTACATTCTGACATGCAGTGAATAGTAAAGGAAAACTAAGTATCACTTCATCAACCTTTCTAACCTTTGTGCAAGTATTAACTGTAAATAATTTTTACACTATCTTACAACAGAAAATCTGCATATTTCTTAGCTTTGTACATACTCTACCCTAACTGAATTTCTTGTGACCTATACCTGAAAAAAAACCCCAACGTTACAATCAGGAATAATTACTTATCTGGCATGGTATTCACGTACTGCCTTTCACAGACCAAATTAACTTCAAGCAGAAAAGGCTATTTGCTCTACAAAATAGTGCAATGCTTTACAGGGTTAACTAAAGGTTTTTTACAGTCTTTTCCCCTATATTCTTCTGCAATAATGAAATATGGGAAATGATTGCAATAGCTTCAGATACTTCATGTTTACCCCAATTGCAAACACTGTAACAAAACTAAACAAAAAATCCAAAGAACCACATGAACAAATTTTGAGGAAAACTTTCTAAATGTCATCCAAGAATCCTGTACAATATCAGGGAAAGTAATCACTCTCAAGTTGATTTGGGATAACAAACATTTTGCTTGCAAATTATTTTTCAGTGGATTTAGAGCAAAAATATCTGGGAAAATAAAGATTGCCAAATATAACTTTTGCAATCAATCTCTTTCTTACACTTGTGACAAGAACATTTAAACTTTAAACTGAAGAGTTTAGCAGAGATAAATTGAGAGACAAAATTCATTCAGTGGAAGTTGCACAAGTTTACATTACAGCCTTCAAAACTTTAGCAACTAAGAAACCCCACCATTCTTGCTACCACAAGGAACATACGATCTATTGTACAACTTTTCAATAACTTGTTTTAATGTCTAGCTACAAATCAGCTACCCCCTAAGAAGAGGAAAAATAGACAATTAACTTGTAAAATAATGGTGCATGAATAAAAAGAGAGACTCTTAAAATGTACTGTTCTGTGAATAGTATTTCAGATATTCAGACAAAAGGTGAAAGAATTCAGGAGGTACAGATGTGGCTGTGCCGGCTCGGAGACAAGGAGCCTCTCCTTTTTCCAGTCAGGGAACAGAAGAATGGCAGAGTAAACTTCCATGCACTAAGAATTACACTGAACAGTGCTCCCCATTTCCCATCACTTTGGAAAAAATCTTCCTTGCAGAATAAGAATAAATACAAAGGAAAAAAACCCACCTGCAAACCACAAATCACTGCAAAACACCCAGTTTTGCTAAAGGACCAGTAATGACTGTAACTTTCAATCTCCTAATAAGCAAGCTGTGGTGTTCTGTGAGAAACAAACACCTAACACCAAGAGTTCACGCTGAATTTATAACATGATGTTGCGTAAGCTAAGGGTCAAATTCATCCCAATACGTATACTTCACTGGAATTATACCCTGGTCGAAGTTATTTGTCTAGATTTCTTTTATGCTGTTGTTTTTCTTTTTAACATTTGATTTGTATTTCTTTTCCCCAGTATTAGCCTTTGCTCCTGCCAGAACTGTTGGCAGCCAGGAAAAAAAAAAAGTAAAGGAAAAAAAAAGTAGTCATGATTTACGAAACTGAATTTCCCAGAATAATAATAAAAAAAAGTGATTAAGATCTAAACAAAGGCTAAAGATGGCTTACGCTTAGCTCTGATGAGGTCCACTACCTCATTACCCACAACTGAAAACTTCTGATGCATTTTGTTTCAAGGGAATCCAAAAGTCCTTGCTGTAAAGCAGGCTGGGGGGTGCAAGGTCCATTCACTCTTTCTGTACCACAACCATTATGTAAGAAGTATAAAACACTGCCTTTATGCTGCCAAACCACAATGACTCTTCTTACATCAAAGGGGTTTTGCCACTAGGGTTTTTTTTCTCTGAAATTTATTCAAGGCAAGGGCATCGAGACAACAATTCATACACGCTAATTACACCTAATTATCTATTCCTTTTTTTCCCCCCTTTCCACCAGCTTCAGCCAGTGTTATTTGCTATCTGGGTTTCTCACAACCTCCCCTTGCCCTGTCCATCCAACTCAACAGCAAAGTCTTTGAAGAAAACAGTTGTGGCTTCTTAGAATTTTAACAATATAAGGTTCAACTCAAATTAAATTATTCTATTATTAGTTTTGACACATTTATGTGTTAAATATGAAGGCCTCTTGGTTAATTTGACAAATTCCTCACATCTCTTCACAACTAGAATTGCTGGTAACACCCTCTCTTGTAGGAGCTTCTCCTCATGCTTTCTTTTCATGATCTAAATGAAATGTTTATTGGATTAAAGTTCTTCTCTGCAGACCTCCACGGTGGCCTGTGACAAAGAGCTTAAAAGCTTTATTAATTGGCTCGGGCTTTTCAGGGGGAGGCAGGACCTCATTTCACATTACATCACAAGCAAACAGAACTGCCACGTGTAATTAGACTAATTTACCCTGATACAGCAGGAATCAACTATTCCATATCTATGATATGCTTTCATTTACTCATTTTAATCAAGGAGCAAACACCAAGCAAGAGCTCAGGAAATCCTAACAATTTTAGAAAGGGAGAAGGGAGGAAGCCTGGCACAGAGTTACAGTAGCAACTATTTAATCCTAAAATAAAGTTTTGATCTGCATCTAAATAAACTGTCTAGGAGAAAGTGCCTAAGACAGCTACAAAAGGTAAACAAATTGAACGGTTCATCCCTCGAGAACACAGTAAAGAAATAGACACATTATAAAATATTGTAACAGTTACGTGCTCTGAACTACAGAATTCAAAAAACCCTGGTGTTTAAATTTAACACACACACAGAGGCTTAAAAGGCTGAATGCAGAAGGGATTGGTAGCTTCTAATCTGACACCTTGCTTTCTATATACAACATTTTATTACTTGATAGTCTCACAAATTTATCAAACTAAGATTTCCCACAAATTATACTGAGCTTCAAAAATACTTGCAGCACAAAATACTTGCAATCATGCTGTATTTCCTATTTTTATTTTTTCTATATTTAATTAGGTACACTTCACAAAAGATGAGCACTTCTATTACTTGCACAGAGAGAGAACAAGAACAAATGCTCCTTCTACTTAGGAGTTTGCTTGGTTACATACTAAGAAGGGAAACAAAAGGCCCAACATCTTCAGTAATGAAAAAGTCAATTGATAGGCAAAGCCATCACAATATCAAAGGCCTAATCCCTGCAATTCTGACTCAGGTGACAGTTCACAGGGGTCAGAGTGGCTGACACTGACCTCAAAAGCAGGTTTTAACTATTCAACATACTGAAAGCTGCTGGGCTATCACACCATTAGACTGGAACAAACTGACAAATCAATTTCATCAAGGAGATGACTTTTTTGGGAGAGGGGGGAGGAGAGAGGCAGATCCGCCACTCAACAAATCCCTGCATTTCTCACACAGGTGGTTGGACAAAAGCTGACTGCACCATCAAAGACATTTTATATCTACCAAATGCCTTTGTACAAAACTAACTCCCACAATTTCCTTAGAGGCAGCTCTAAATGTTTTTAAAACAAGTATTTTTCATGTTCTCATACTAAGCTATTGAAAACTGAAAATGCTTTTCAATTCCTCAGTTTCCTGCTTTGTAGGAAAGGGTGCACTTTAATTAAAACCATAGCCAGCAACATTCTAAATAAGTAATCATTAACTGATTTCAAGAAAAACAGGGAAATACAGCGTATAAATAATGCATTGCTTTCTGTTTGAGAGGAGTGTACAATGCTTACTTGCAGTTAAAAGTCATTTTAATCAGTTTTAAAATAAATAATTATTTGGTCCCTAATAGCAGAAGAAAAAAAAGAAGGGGAAAAAAAGACACTGAAAGTAATTTCATGTCCTACTGACAACAGATTTCTAGCTGATTTCTCCCCTTTACTTAAAGCAAAATGCAAGTAGCCAAAGCCAAAGATTTTTTTCTAAAATTTGGCCTTTTAAAGTTACACTCAGACTATGAAGGGCCCTAAAACTTTTTAACTTTTAGTTAAAATTTAGTGTAGTGCAAGCCTATTGCATGAAAAAACCTGACAAAACACAGAGGTTACATACTTGGTACTTCAACACAGCTTGACATTTTGAAGCTTCATGCTACACTTCCAGGAAACCTTTGGAATCGCAAGAACTACTCACTCAAGTTACTGACTCTACACAACAAATTATTTGAGGAACTTTCCTTCCTGATTTTCAGAGAATGAAACATTGAACTAGCCCCTGAATTAGAGTTAGGATTTCAGTACAGTCAAGGGTTGAGGTGAATGTCTTCATTAAATGTCTGCCAAAATTAAAATGTTGCCAAAATTACTGCCAAAACAGTAAATTAAAGCATGGGGGTTTTTTCCCTTTTTTTTCCAAGAGCCTCACATAATATCTTACATCAAGTTGTTAAAGACTAGCACAGTGTTGATCTGCTTGAGGGTAGGAAAGCTCTGCAGAGGGATCTGGACTGGCTGAATCCATGGGCCAAGGCCAGTGGTGTGAGCTTCAACAAGGCCAAGTGCTGGGTCCTGCACTTGGCTCCCAACAACCCCAGGCAGCGCTACAGGCTGGGGACAGAATGGCTGGAAAGCTCCACAGCAAAAAAGGACCTGGGATTAACATTTCTTCACCAAGAGAAAGGTTTGTCAAGCATCAGAACAGACTGCCCAAGCAAGCGAGACACCATCCCCAGAGGAAAGACATGCAGATGTGGCACCTGGGGACATGGTCTAGTGATGAACTTGGCAGTGATGGGTTAACAGTTGGACTCAATAGTCTTCGAGGTCTTTTCCAATCTTAACAATTCTGTGATTCCAAAATACATAGTTTTATTTGTAAATCAGCTTTAAAACATTTAGAAACTTTGTATATTTCTTTTAGGTTGAGAGTAACAACTTTTGGAGTATTTCTGCTCTCTGCATTTGAATAAAATAACTTTGAGCAATCAATGGTTTTCTCAAGAACTGTCTTTAAAAAAAAAAATCACATAGGAATTCCACACACTTTAAGATGCTCAGCAAGAGATCCTGTGAGATTAAAAGCTCAATCGGAAGAGACTGAATCGAATTACAATTATAGAATTAAAAGTTTTTTCTTCCTAATACTTCTTTTCTCTGTAAAGCTCTATCTTTGTAAAATTTCATGGATTGAAGAAGCATTCTTATCTGTTGCAGAAACTAAACTCCTTCATAAGGAATACCGTGTCCCAAAGAATCACAGCCACAACAATGAACTGATGAATTCAGAGTTTTCCCCTGTTTATAAAGCTTTGCATTAGAGGATTAAAGAATCACTGAAAAAATACATCTCAAACTATTTAATATTTCAAAAGAAGAGAACACTGGGATAAGATCAGAATTGAACTGGGAGCACACACAGGGCAAAAAAAGCTGCCAGTGGTGTTACTGGCCTGCCCAATGACACAGACCTAGAGCTTTCATGTGGCTACCAGCTGTAGGACCTGAAGTTTTCATGTGGCTCTAAAAATTGGAACTTTTCATTTGCAATCTCACACAACGATCACTTGCCCCACTAATCTACCACCTAGAAACACAATATGGACAAACTCTGGAAGATAACTGTATCTTCTCTAGAGTGCTATTTCACCCTTTTGCTTATTCCACAGAAACAGGTTTATAATTATCTTTGTAAGAAATAGAACTCAAACACAGATATTGGAATTACATAGACTGTAGAAAATAAAAACAAAATTGAGGATGAACATGGGTAACTCCAGATCTGGAGAAGAAACCATTACTTTTGGTCATTTGAAGAGAAGAAAAGATATTTGTGTAACAGTTACCCAGGTATCTAGAAAGTATGTGTTCCACTGACAAGGAATGAAAACAGCCTGAAATCTATTTCAAGTGAAGCATCTCTTCACAGAAATATACTGCCAATAGTTTCCATTCATTCCACCTTCCCAAGGACATTTAAAGAAATTTGAAACTCCTGTGCTGAACTTGAACTACTTTTAGAGCTCAAGTCTTATTTTAAGGTTTATGATCATGAAAAAAACAAACAAAACCAACCCACCTATTCACTCCCACTAAACCACAAACAAAAGCCCTCTGGGCAGCTCTGAGCCCAGAGAAAACTAAGCCAGGAGTTAGTCCCAGCTGTCAAAGGCAGTACCAGGGGACAGGTCAGATAAGACCGACAGACACATGTGGCTTGGAGTGAGGGAAAGGTTGAGAAGACAGTAAATCAAACATTTGCAAGCAACCAATGCAGTGTTTTCCTTCATATTTTCACAAAAATCCTAGAAGAAATCATATTTACATTTCCTAGTCACAGAATTATGCACAGCTGAGGCAGAAGCTACTTTACCATTCACACCAATGCCATCACAAAGATTCTACACCCATCAGAGAGGCCTAAATCTGCATTTCTCAAACCACCAAAGCCAGAGTATCAATGTTCTATCCACACCTTCGTAATGTAAAGGTCAGTGGTTAAAATCTTACTCTAGAATACATTCCAGTGTGATTTTTAAATGCTGACTTCTGCTATACTGAATTAAAGATGTAGATTTCAATATTTTTTATTAATATTTTTAATGTCATGCCCTTATCCTTCCACTTCCCAACCAGGGTCAGAGAAGCATTTTGTGAATAAGCTTTCTCTGATCCAACTTTTGGTCATTATGTCTTTGGGAAAGAATATTGTTACACTGGTAATATTTATTAAAGTGACATTGAAGGCACATATATTTAGAAGAGTGTAAAAACACAAAGGTGCTGAGAAAAAGAACAAGGACAGGAAATCCAGTATTTTAGAAAGGCTCTTCTGAATTATGTTAACATTTGCTTCTCCCTTCACTCATTATGATGATAATATTCATCTGCCTCTAGTCTGGGTTGTGCTACTTGTTTTTTTGTTTTTTTTTTTTTGCAGTACTCAATTCTCTAGACTAAGCCACCTTTACTGCTTCTCTCAGCATTCCATCTGTTTCCTACTAAAAAATTTTTATTAACTTCCCAGTCTTGATGAGGTGCTCTGATGCATAAACTCCATTTCACATTTTTTTAATTCACCTAGCTAAAAAGACAAGAAAGGAAACTATAAATAAGCATACATCATAGGTATTCTTAAAGCCTGACAATCACTGAAATGAAAGAGCCTTATGTTTATCAGGGAGAAAACTAGGAGTCAACAATGAGAGACATAGAAAAGAATGATTTGCCATGGTTGCTGCATTTCAAAAAGCAAATGCATATGAAACTACTTCTATGCTTGAAAATACTCTATGATTGGGAGTTCTCATCCTATGCAGACAGCTACAAAATAAACCCTTTTCAAGAATTTGAAATGGAAGTGGTTGTTAATTTGTTTTTATGTTCCTTACTTCTCTAAAGCCATCCAGGTAAGAACCACTCTCACTGGTAACCTCCCTGACTTCATACACAGCCATTCTGATATGCACCAGAGTGCCATCATCATGTCAATGGCATATTAACTTTTAAACCTGATAATTGTACAAATGTCAACATTAGATGGTATTTTCAAAGGTTCTTAGGCAGCTAAGCAATCTTATAATTCTGAGAGGGCGCACCAAAACTGTTAGGCATTGTCAGCTGCTTTACTGCTGACCATCTGAGCAGAAACATCCAGTCAAGGCATCAATTCAGTAATTCCAAATCTCCTATCAAAAAGCCAAACCTACCTAAACTACCTTACAGTTCTTTTATCCTAGATACCAATATTATTTACCATTATTAGTTAACATTATTTTTAACAATATTATTTTAAATTATTAGTTAACATTATTTATGTGTTTATTCTAGCAATACTTCTGTGAAGTAGGGAAATGCTGATATTTCCATTTTACATGTCATGTCAATCCAGAGCAGGATACAAGACTTGTATGTTAGCCCCCAATAACATAACAATACAACTGTAGCTTGTGAATAAAAAATATCTGCAACTTCTCCAGAACTTCTACGTGTCGTTTCAGCTTATATTCTTTATAACAGCAAAATAAGCACCAATTGTGTTATCCACAGAGGAAGGATCCTCCATTTTTTAATTTAAATGAAGCTATTATAGTTTCTGACCTCCCATAATACAATATGCAGACTGAAGGAAGTTTGCTTCAGAGCTGCTGCTTCTTGAACATTATGTGAAGCCTCAGAAACAGCCACTGAAAAAGCTACTTACACACGAGAAAGACCCAGAAACAAGGTAATTGAGAGGTACAGAACAAACCCTACTTTCCTTACATCAAAGTAACAGCAAGCTGTTCTATGTTACATTATAAATGTAAGATATCCACAAGTACAACAGCACAGTATAAATATTAGAGGGACACTATGTTACACAGCATACCTGCACCAGCAGGAAAATCTTATCCAAACAAACACTTTCTGCTGCCTTAGTCAAAAAGATAATTTATTGTCATGTTAAAAAAGTTCAGCTTTAAAAACATGTTAATTCCAGGAGGAAAAAGTCCCTTCTTGCCTTACCTTCAATTAGTTTTGCTCAAAATAGTTAAAGCAGATATATATAATGTGGAAACTTGCACCAAAGCAATAATCTACAAATCTAAATTAATTAATAAAGCAGGCAAAACTGAAAAGCATTAAGCAAGTGGCTCTCCTTACCTTCAGCACAGCAATGAATGGTACAAAATTAGCCCTCTGAAGACCATTTTTATAGAGATCTGAAAGAAAGGAAATCAGTGCCATTTTGCTACTTAGTCTTAATAACGTCAGCTTGTCTTCTAGTCTAGCAAATAAAATTCAGTGTTGCTGGAGACAGGAGGAGGAACAAAAGGCAGAAAAGGAGAGCTAAAATCCATTTCTCTTATTTTACTATGCAAAAATTCAATACAACCTTAAGGTAGAATGGAACATCCCTAGAAGTGTGAAAACAGCAGGAAGCAAAAAATAACTTAGATCTCTAACGACATAAAACTAATTCTAGCAGAAGAAATTAGAGCAGCATCTGTTTTAAAGTAAGGGTTGAAAAAATATTTGTAATGCTGGGTATACATTGCTATAGACTGTAAGGCCAAACTATACAACTGTTAAACCCAAGTATTTGGCAGAGGACAAAAACCCACATAAACTAAAAATACACAATTTGTCTTTACTAAGTTAGCATCATTCTTATTTGATATACTGTGGTACACTTTGTCTTCCAGCAACTCTGCTAGGTGCACCCCCTCCTCAAAGGCAAGGAAAAGGATCACCCCTAAGGCCAAAAAACTGAAAATTAAATTAATACGTAAACTTAGGAAAAGTTGCAAAAAATACAACTGAATAAAGAAAAAAAATATAGTATGTTATGTAACAAAATGCAGATCTGCACCATCAAACAAAATACAAAATAACAAAAACTGCAAAGCAGCATTTTTCATCTTACTTATCTCTATATATTTATACAACATAAACTTTTCTTCTCTGGAAATTAACCAACTGCCCAACAAGTTCATAACAGAATGACTTTGAAAACACAATCACTTAAAACTGTATGATGATCTGCTCTGTTTCATTAATATTTGGAAGCCTTATAAAAAGGCAGCTTAACACCTACAGCTGACAAAAGGAATGAATAAGAGAATACAGACAGTTGGCAGAGATATCACCAAAATTCCACACAAAGCATGTGCCAGGTTATGATTATTCTATATATTTCCCATAAGGCCTGAAGGCTACAGCTACACCAAAGCTTTTATGCTTTACCAACACCTCACACTGGAAGATGCTGCATCCATGAGACAGCAACAGGGCACTTACGGAATGGTTTTCACAAAATTGGATATTTTCATGGAAACATTTAGAAAAATCAGCAGTAAAGGTAATTCCATTACCCTAATTACTAACAAAGTTCTAGGAAGCCATGTATCATACTCATTCCCAACTCAGCAAATCAGGATGGTCATACATTTGTTAAAATATATAGCAATCAATTGCGTATATACTTGCAAAAATTAGTGAACATGTAACAGTAGTGTAAGACAGCTACTCCCATTAGTTCTTCTAGCTAATAGAACTGTGAGCTGTGTATTATGTCTCTGTTTCATGAGATCAGAAAAATAAACAGTAATTTTAGAAATACTGTTCTTGTCATTCTCTGGGGTACTTAATACAGGTGGATGTACTTCAGGTTGATACAGTGACTTAATATATATGAAAAACACCCATACAACAATAAAGGTCATGAAATGACATCTTATTTAAAATATTGGCTACAATCCTCAAGTTACAGTAAAAAATTCTCCTGAACTTTAAAAAGTAGTGCTTAAAAAAACCCCAAGGATGACTCTCAAGTGAGTAAAGCACCAGCATTCAGTCTATCTGTAGTCAACACAACTACAGTAGTTACAATTCCATCTTGTTTGTGCAAAAAAGGAAAATAAGCCAATGGGAAATAATTTTCTCACCTAATAAAAACATTTGGGTGGGTTTTTGGGGTTTGTTTTGTTTTTTGTTGGTTTTTTTTGCTAAGAAAAAGTTCATTGTAGAATTGCCCATCATTAGTGATTGTCTTTTACTCAATTAATTTGGGTAGGAAAACTAATGGTTGTTACAGTTAACAATTAAGGTAACTCTTCAGTATTTGAAATTGATCAATCTGAAATGTCATGCAAGTTTATGCAGTATGCTAACTGCTAATGCTCTACAACACAAACATTTTTCTCCTTTACAAAAAATTACAGTTACTGCATGGTTAAAACTCATACAGATTTGGGAACTTTGCAGAAGGATCTACTTAGCTAATCACTAGAAATGAGTAGTCACTGTAAAAAAGAGGTAGAAATGGAAAGAGCTCTCCACTTAATTCTCTCAGACCAGCTTGTAAGAAGGTAAGAATGGCATCTTGGTAAGTGGCTCTCCTTCAAGCTGGTGGACCACATCTGCAAGTTTCTGAGTTAGAAGTTGGGAAGGAATGTGATATCATTTCCCTTCTTTTGCAGGATCTGATCTTTTCCTATCCTCAAACACATTAAAAACAGGCAATATTTTACCCCTCCTAAACTGCCCTGTGCCCAAACATCCTCTCACTGGTTTGGATGGAGTAGAGGAGATAAGAAAACACAGGAGGTTTTGAGAGTGGTGGAGGAAAGAACACCGAGTTCGAGATACAGGAGGGGTAAGATTAAGTAGAAAACATTTCCTTCTTTAAGAACAAGAAAAAGCAGGGGACAAGCTGGAGTATCTCTGATTCTTGCAGTCTATAGAGTTCCTTAGAACTAAATACTGTATGATATAAATACAACTGTTTTGTAAGAGATTCACTGGATTTGGGTTACACTGGTAGAATGTTTGTTTTTACCTTCTGGCGGCCTGTTAGATGTTGCCACAACGACAACCCCATTTTGGAAGAGATTTTCAAAAAGCTGCTTCAGAATCATGGCATCAGCAATGTCAGTGACCTGAGAAGACAACACATGTGTTATATCTTGCTTTCAGCTTCTGCTGCAATAGATCTGCAAGTGGCTTTGTAGCTAGGAAAATGCTAGTGAAAGCCATGAAAAAAGATCCTAATTATTGCTTGATGAGAAAAAAATAAAAGGGATAATTAATAAGCAGTGAATGTACCACAGTCTTTCAAAACTTGCCCACTCTTTATTGCAGAACTCCACCATTTCTTTACCAATTGCTAAATGATTCCATGTTAACTTCTATTATAAAACTACAGGTGGGAGACACAGAAAACAGACCTAAACATTTAAAAGCCTACTTAATTAGGAACAACATGAAAAAAACCAGAAGATAAAAAGAGATACACACCGGCTGTTTTACATTTCTATTACCTTTGAGGCAAAGGTTTGCAGAGGTGAATTTAAAATGGTCATGAGACTTCAGAAAATAAAGACAAGTAGCCAACTATACATAATCAGCTGCTGTTGAAAATAGAATGATATGACATAGATACTATTGTGTGATTGTTGCAAAAAACAATTCAACAGATGGCCCATCACAAAAATAAGCAATTTCATTGTTCTTTTTAAGTGCCTTCTATTACTGTCCATGAATAATCAAAAGGCAGGCAGTCACTTCCAGCACAGTCAGCCTCTTCTAACCTTCAGGCACGAAACACAAATGAAAAATAAAAATGGGTAGAACAAGAGATACTGGGGAGGGGTAAGGAAGAAAAAATGACTACAAGATAAGCCTTTAATAAAATTTCTTAAAGTGTCTTAATTTTAGCTTAACAAATTTGCTTTATAGTGCCATGAAATAATAGAATACAGGAACAAGGCTGTAAAGAAATGCATCAAGTTTTTCTGAAAAAACAGCAATTCATATTTTACAGGAGTTCACCACTTTAATACATAAACCATCTTTATGATCATTACACTTCATTTTCCTGTAGACCCTGTGGTTATTATAAAGACACTTGTTGCATTTTGGCTTGCCAAAACAGATCCCAGTTCTGAGGAAATAAACCAGTGGTGGCATGCTGGGAGTTACATATTCCCATTACACAAGAGATTGACAGATTGCTGAGCTTTCACCACCTTAGATGTGTATGCTGTGATATCAACACATATCATGTGCCACCACAGAAAGTTGTACCCAGCATAATGTTTTCTTCTACTCCATCCCCTCCATCCCCCATAATTCTCCAATTTCTAAATTACTTTTCAGTGCAGAAAAAAAAGAAAGGTAATACTACACTAGAAACTTAGGTAAAAGACTTAGGTTCCATTTCTGGCAGTTAGTTTTGAAGCAATAACATTCTTAATGAACAATACATAAACACTAGCTTCCTTCTTCCAAAGATTTTTTCCTATTTTGCTCTACTAATGCCTTAATATGGATTTTTTCCTTTATAAAAAACAAACTTTTCCACAATTACACATGCCTCACATTTGCACATCTCTGCTCCCTAAGAGCTGATATTAAAAAAAAAAAGTAATTCACTATCATACCATATGTTTTACACACTTGCTTATGTTCACTTATCAATAATTTATTTCTTCTGGATACTACAATTCAGGAACTTCTGGCATTCCTAAGAACACAAGACACACAAGGAATCACTATAGATGCGCATCTTAGGGGTAACTGAATTTCTTGTGCCACAAAGCACACCTAAAAGCCAAATTTTAAAATTCTATTATAGAAATAACTTTGTTACAAACCTTTTTGTTTAATCGTACTACAAAGCATGCTGCCTTCAGCAAACAGGGAATGAAAGAGTAATAATGCTCACATAAAAAACCGAATAGCATTCTCCTATTAATGAGCACTGGGTTTCGATGCAGAATTCTGAGCTCCATTACAAAAAAAAGGAAAAGAAAAACACAAAAAAACCCCAACAATAACACACCAAAAAAAACCCAAAAAACAAAAAACCAACCAAGCAAACAAACAAACAAACCCAACAAACCTCTTGAAAGTTTTGTCAAAAAGCAAGAGCCATTTTGAGGATCAGGATGCAATGCGAGCTCTTTTTATCTAATACACTTTAGGAAAGATAAAAAATTTCTACAAGGTAAAGCAGGTAGAAGACAGTAACTAAAGGATTGTAAGTTCTCATGGTTTTCACTTCATCCAGCATTTATTGCAACTGATAACAAAAGCAAAGTCTACAAATTACGAATAAGGAAAGCCTGCTAGAGGAGAGAATGGAGAAATTTCATTAGCATTTAAGAGAAAAAGGAAAAAAAAAGCAAAGACACTAGACTAATAGTTAATTTACATGTTTAAGTGCCTGAGACTCAGTCAGCCACTGATTGGTACAGTTCCACGTAATGAATGACAAACATAAGCATGTATTATCAGCAATTAGTATTAGCACAAAAATAAGAGCCTAATTTTTATTAGAGGTTTTTAATAGAATGCAGGTTAGTAAAAACTCCCTAAATTGCTAGTTCACTTTTGTAGTCCAGATGGTACCATTGGTACCTTAAGGTTAACACTGCATCATCTCTCAGCTTCCCAAGAAAGACAGACTCTGGTTTTATTACCAGTATTAACATAGGTTACAGTCCTGTGCCAAAATTAGAGCTTCTAACCACCTGTGTATAGTTATTTGGTCACTGCTAGCCACCCCTGTGCTCTGAAATATCATCATTACAAATGGCTTAATTTTAGGGTTTTTCTTCAAAATGAAGACATTTTCAGAATGGCTTAAGAGTTCTGTGATTAAAAAAAGACTTCAATACTTCCAGAGAACTGTATGACAAAGATCAGTAAGACATAGCAAGGCTTTAACAACCTGACAGCCTGGGGCTCAGGCAACTGCTGACAAAATCCTGCTTCAAAATGGACAAACACAGAAGCATAGTGCTGTCACTGAGGTCCTGGCCATCACACAGTATTTGCACAAAGAAACATTAAAACATTTTTTTTAAATACAACAATACTTTAGAACACAGAAAATTACTTTTAAAAGAAGTACTGAAATATTTTTCTAGATCAATTATTTAATTTTCCACTTGCTTAATAGTTCTCTAAGTTTTGCAGGAAGATTAACTTCAGAATACTTCTATTTTGCTTTAGCCCATTGTCAATGAGGAAAATGCAACCTCAACAATGCTTTTGTCTTCTGAAGTTCTGCATTTGGTTTCCTCTGCAAAATGAGCATTAACAACACGTTCTGCTGTCCCCGTTTAAAATATCATTCATCCATGTTTCTGTTCTTAAGATAAATGAATAATTAATTTCAACTTATTCTCCTTTTTTTTTTTGTTCAGCAGGCATCTGAAAGCAACTTGAAGTGTTTAAAGCAAATCTCAATAGTTTTCTGATGTTGTCTCCACACACTATTATTTTGCCAAAACAACCTCACTTTTCATCTGTCAAAACAGAGAGCTGCTTTGTCCACAAGTCAGAGCAGTGTATGTTCTAAGCCTGCAGCTCTTTCCAGTTTCATTTTAATCTAGCAATTCTTTAAGTACTAGTAAATCAAACTGCAGGGAAATAAAGCCATGATCTCCACTGCAGAAATGAGCCGCAAATATCCCAAATTAAATATGGCTTCTTATTATTAATATTAACTGTCTCACCATCTGAGCTCCCCTTCCAGTCACTGCACTACTTTATGACTATTTAAGCAGAGGGTTTCTTATCCCAAATTCATTGCCTTCTGAAAAAATTCAGAAAGCTGGAACTCCTCTTATCAGGCAGAACCTGTGTAGAGTTCCACGTTACAAATAATCAGGCAAGAAATCCAGCCGCTCAGAATTCTGTGAATGTAGAATATCAGTATATCCAAACCAAGTAGATCTTAAAAATTCATTTATTAATGCAAAGTCTTGGAAACACATTTAAAATGTATAGTTCTTGTATTAATTTCCCAACTGCGACAGTTCAACAGAACAGATGATTTTTATAACTGAAGTCATTGGTGTGCCTCAACCAAGTCAGCAGGGGGAGCAGGCAATCAACTTGGGAACAAAATATACCACAGTCTCTCCCTTTAAAATGTGGAAATATGACAGACAGTCTGTAAACACCACAGTACTACCACGTGAAAGCAGCGAGCATTTATACAGAAAAGCAGGTATTTATACTAATACACGGTAAAGCCATTTTCTACCATTTGAGCATTTAATGCTGTGGCAATTATCACTTCCCTCTCCAAACCTTCTCATTTCTTCATAGTGTAAGTACAGTTGTCTCTGTATTTAGATTTTACACTCAGGTTTTGGAAGCCCAGCATAACCATATTCACTGGACAGAGCACAAATTAAATGATCAAGCAGCACCAATTGCAATGACCCCACACATTCTGAAACCAGTCCTGCCTGAAAAATGCAGGAGAAATTTAAAACAAGAACAACTGTCACTTGACCAGAAGTCTCTTCATGGGAGCCGACCATAGAACAGTTATTTCCTCAAGTGTGCAGGTTTGCAAAATAACAGCTAGGAGACATAAACTGCTCCCTCTATTTCAGAAATGTATTAATTTAACACCACAACAGACAATTTCATTTAATAGATTATTTAACTATTGGTGATTCAAGAACTAACACAGATCTGTTCATATCTTGCTCTGCATTTTCTCTCTGAATTAAAAAGTATCTCAGCTGGTTAAAGCTGCCAAATACCTCTAGTTTTTTTTACTAAACATTTTTATAAAGAATTTTACATTTAAGTTGGTGACATTAACATTCACAAACTGTGTAAAACCAATGAAATAATCAAGTTAGCTTGGGCAAAGATCATTTTATAAACTTATTTTTAATTTTCACATTTAATTCAATAGAAGATTCTTAAAATCCTTAATCACATTGAGAGTGTTTGTTGCATTATATGAACTACAAAACCAAAGATCAGTGGCAAGCAAGCATCAGGTGGCACTGTACAGACTCAGTACAGGATGATGGTCCCTGTCCTGAAGAATTCATGAGCCTCTAGACAAACTGTAATACCTCCTTGTATGATCAATGACCAGACTCGTAAACAAAAGCACTGTAAGGGGACTTACACTGCTAACTTGCATCTTGTCTGTTGTGGGAAAAAACCCCAAAACCTACCATCTTCAAAACTGTAAAGTGACTTCTAGTCTTTAACTTCTACCAGTCACTACTGGCCAGTGATTCAAATACTGTATTAGCAGTAACAAGTATTGTATTTTAAGATCAAAAGTAATTTTATGAAGTTTCCCTTGAAATGAAGGAGTAATCTATGACTCACCTGAAACTCATCAAAACACAGGAGAGCAGCCTCTCTGCTTATTTCCTCTGCCACAGGTGCAATTGGGTCGTATGATTTGGCCATAAATCCTGCTTTTCTCTTTGGTAAGTTCTGCTTAAGGCGATGTATTCCTTAGATGATAAAAGGGAAAAGAACAAATATTTATTTTTTCTTTTTCTAAGATAGGAAGAACAAATTATTTAGCTAACAAATAAAAAGTAAACTAGTCCAGTAAAAATAAGAAAGCATCAAACTTAATCCAGTTTCAAGAGGCTAAAACACTTTACAACCACATCCACCTAACAGTTAAAAGCTCGCAGATTTTGTGATTCTTATTTTGTTTAGAAGGCTGTAAAACAAATGTCAAAAACATCTTGAATGCTATGCACTCTGTCTTCTATAAACTGATACAAATTGCAGTTTTATCTTGCTCTGAAGGTATTCTTAGAATGCATTTAGCTAAAAGAAGGCAGATGTAGCAAAGCAGTTATACTTCAACATGTGAAGATGATGATAATGGCGTAAGGTAAGAATTTTAAATCCATACTTTACTGTCTCATGGATTGTATTGCACCTGACTATAAACAAAGATGCAGGAAAAAAAGGATCCTGCAGAAGGAAGCTACCCTTGTTAAGATTAAGCACAAACGACAAGAAATGGAAACAGAAAATCTTAAGTGACCCAGAAATGATTGAAAAGTGGGCACTAAAAAGTGGCTCGAGTTATTTACACCAGTGAAAGCTTCCCAAGAAAAATGCAGCTGTCACAACACTTGTAAAATAAAGCAATAGGTAACAATTTGACAGTATTTTAAGGTCACCAAATTTAGAAACAGAGGCAAGTTTTAAAATCTTTAGAACAGCATCCCTGTCAAAACACAACGCCTTATTCAGCTGATCAGAAAATTTTCTGAAACTTGGGATGTGCTTCTTTCTATTGCTTTTTTCCTGTAAATTACTGACAGTTATTACTAAGTTACTCAAACAGAATAGGTCCCATTCTCCTTGGCATTTTTATCTGATTTAGTCATTGCTTATTCAAAATACAGAGTGAGTTTAACCTTTCCATTTTCAGTTTTAGCAATTGCCTTCTTTAGATTTCAGGTAAGCTAATTGGCACCTGGAAAACGTTTAGTTAAGGATTTCATTCTAAGCAATATACTCAAGTTATACATACAACCAGGTATGTATATTTTTCTTTCAGAAAAGATGCTTGAAAAATAATATGCAATTAATATCTATGCCGCTACTAGCATGCACTAACTTTTCTCCTATTTTTTTTACTTTTCTTTATGCTTAAATATTTAAATAAAGTTACACTGATTAATATGAATATGAGACAGACTTTTTAATAGATACTGTATTTTATAAAATTCTTGTCAATACCTGTGTCTGCACTTACTCTGGTGTACATCCAACATGAAGCCATGGAAATGGACTCTCTTTTTCTTTTCTACTTCTAAGTGAGAATAGAACATGTCCATCACCATTGTCTTTCCTGTGCCTTCAAGTAAGAACAATAAAAATCACTCAAGAGGTAGTTAATTTAAGAGCAGTATGTACTGATTACAGTAATGACTGTTTGTCAGCTTGGCCCTAATGAAACTCTAATTTTCCACAGGGTAAGTACAAGACCAGACTGCTGTGAGGAGCAGTTATGTTTTCTGTTCAAAAACTTGGAACAACTACATTTTTATTTTTCTGTTTTAAAATACAGACATGGCCCAAAGGTTGCACAAATTACTCTCCATACACCCATAAAACATGTTAGCATTTCATTTAGAAAGCAAGTATGTTTTCATGCTGCACTGTAACAATGAGAATATATGAACTCTCTCCCACAACCAGTTCCCAAATTCTTAAATTGCATTCTTAAATATAAGAGAATGGGTAATGCTGAAAACAACTACACACAGTAATGTGGTCCAATCCAACAGCTTCCAGCATTCAGAGTGTAATTATATTAAATAACATCATGATGTTACATCCAGTAGGATCCATTAAACCAATAAAGCTACATAAACATACAGCTTTCAGACACTTCAGAATTCAAATAGACATGAATTTAGAAAAAATTCTGTTGGATGCAAATGATACTTACCAACATCTCCATAGACATAAAGACCTTTTGGGGGGTTGGTTTTGGCAAAGAGCTGCAAGTCAAGAGAAAAAGAGTAGATATAGATATGGGGTAAAATAAAAGCAAGCACACGGCTGTGATAAAGTAAGAAAGCTACACACTTAAACCCAACAGTAGCACTAGGCATCAAAGTGTAACCTTGACTAAATCATTAGCTCAGAATTCATAAGTAATGTTATCATAGTGCAAATTCTATTTAAGAATCAAAACACACATGCAGGGCTTGGGATTTGGGTTTTCTTAGATCACTGTGAAAATATCCCATCCCCAGCCCTAGCACATGTGCCTTTTTATCACAACACATAAAATGATTCAATGTTTCCAAATCCACCACCATCAAAACAAATCCTTTGCCTCATTAAGCCATTTGAGCAAATAGTCTTAGAAAAAAAGGATATAAAGTTAAGCAATATGGTACTATGCATAGATATATGCACTAAATACCTATTAGAGCAGGTCTGCTAAAGAGATAAAGTATTAGGACTCAGAAAATCAGTACTGCAAAGCCCATGAACATTGCACATCCTATTCTCTCAGCTTTGAATATTAAACCCAAAATTATCTCTGGTTTAAACATGATAAAAATCAATAGAGTCACAGTAAAAATATGTATCTATATGCACATGCATGTGTCTGTATATGTATAAATATATAAGCATATAAAAATATACTTTCAAAGTATGCCTTTTATTAACCATTTTTTCAAGTGAGTTACTTTCATCTAGAATGAATATTGCTTAAAAATGTTAAATTTATTAATATTCTTCAGGACATATGTTATGACACCTGATATCTATTTAACTCAAGTATATATTTTTATGCAAAAACTTCCACTAATGCTAAGACTTTCAATTTGGAATAGTCCTCTTTCCCTTTCCCCCAGTACTGTGCACAGCCACTTCCAAGTATAATTCAAAAAAGAAACAATTTCTAAAAAACTGGAAATCTGACCAAAATTCAATCAAATCCATGAAACTGAATTGACATCCACAAAACACACTGCAGAAGAGTATTTGCTTATTTTAAAGCACTCCACTTTCAGAGTTCTATGGGCTAAGCCAACACAGAAGAAAATTGAAATTGCAACCCTGTGGTCTCATTTGGAGCTGGGTAATTGATAAACAACTTGAATCTAAAGCACTTTTTGAAAATACAGTGCTGTGGTAAAGAAATAGAGGAGTCAGTACAAAACACTAATTAAATATAAAAGAAAATGCATGACCAAAAAGTAGAAGGGTAATATCTCGGGTCTACAGTACCAGCTCACTCAGAAAATATGCAAGCATGGCTCTTACACAAGAGCCCCTTTTAGATTTAATTTAGATCTCTATTAATAGGGTAATCAAAAATTTGTATCATCAATCTCTGGCTGGAAAGGGTTTCAGATGTTTGGAAACTATTTCATTAATTGACAAGGATGCAGCTATTTGCTAGTACTTTGAAAGCATTGTAAGACAATTTAGTTGTTGGATATTTTTCAGCGTGTACTTTTTAAAGAGTTTGTGCTCAATAAAACTACTGATGCTCAAAGTTACAGGAGAAAAGAAGAAACAGACAAAAATCCAAATGAGACATTTGCAAAAGAATTTCTTTGGATTTAGTTTTAGATTACCAACAATCACTTTAACAATATAATAGACTATAATATTCAAATTATTATACAGAAAGGCTGTATTAATGTGATTTGCAGTTTCACAAGAAGCAGCACAAAGCCAGAAAAACAAATCAATGTGTAGAGTACAACTGCACCTGTTTTTGAAAAGGTTATACAACCAGAACAAATAAAAATGCCTACATTCTTATACCAATATTTTCATTATAAAGCTTTTATTAATTACATTTAAGTACTTTAATATTTGTCTTTTTAGGCATATTTATTTCCAGATAACATGTTACACAAAAAGGAACTTTTGTTTTGACTAAAGGAAACAAATATAATGGCTTGGCCTCCCTAAAAGTTGGGTTTAAAAATTTAAAATTGTTTCCCTTTGAAGGCAGCAATTTTTGAGCGATATCTGCTATCTGCTAAAAAGCATGGATACTGTGGCAGAGCCAAGTATATTTGCTGATCATCTCTAAAAACAAATCAAATGTCAGAAAACCTTTTTTCCTGTTTCAGCAATTAAAGAAGTTTGTAGAAAATATTTCACATATAATTCTAAACATCACACTATTGATAGCTTTAGGATAATGACTTCCTCATTCCTGTCATATATTATATAACCCTAATAATTTGTTTTTATATTGTTTGGTTGTTCTGGTTTGTCCTTTTTTCTTAACATACATTTTATTTCAAAAAAGTAAAACTTTATCAGTAGATTTTTTTAACACTGACAACTCACATATCCTACCAGTCTCAAGCTATTTTGCATGACCATAAAATGGATTTTTTTTCTTTTTGTTTTAGTTATTCTAATGCATCTTCTGAAGCCTGGAAGCTGTCTAAGAAAAAGGGAAACCTCCACTAGGATTGTTGATAAAATCCCATCAACATTTGATACAATTTAAATCACAGCAAGCAGCCAGTCAATGGTATGTGGGGGCAAAGAAAGCAGAATACTGATCTTGGTTCTATGCAAACATACATTCTGCAAGAAGGAGGGAGGAGATCTCAGGCAGAAGATCCTCCAGATATCCTAAAATAAGGACATTCTACTTTATTTCAGGCAGGAAAGGGAGAAAAGTAGGAAATCTAGGAAGACAAACTAAATTAATGATTTCTCCTTGCTCATTTCCATATTATCCTGAGGTACATTTGGAGTCTCAGCATAACAATGTTAAATTTGTTGACAATATGTTTTCTTTGACAACAGTGGTAAGATTTAAGTATGTTAAAGTTAATACTTTAGAGGTACTCACTCAAAGATATTAAGTGATACACAAAATTTGAGTTTGAAGGGGAGAATATCTTTAGTAACATGCAATGTCTTCCCACCTTCTCCCCTGCTCAGACACCAGAAGAAAGCAACTCATTTCCTGGCAGTATTTACACCCTGATTGGAAAAACCTGTAAGTGCAAATGCATGTCAATACTAAGATGGTTAATTAAAATATGCAAAATTCAAGATGAGTCTCCCAACAGCAGATATTTTTTTAAATCCTAACAAAACTGTCTCTTTCTCCCACTATTTCAAGTCTCCTTTTTGGCTGTTGTTGTAGCTGAAGACATATTCAAGGTCTTGAATGGTGTTTACTATTGTTCATACCTCTTTTCAAAACATGACCTCACTTATAATTGAGCTTATTTCAAGTCATTAGCACAGCAACTCAACAACTCTTAAGATGTCCCAATTGGTATTATTTTGAAAAGCTGGGGATCTGAAATGTCTATGCAAACTCTTACAGCCTTGAACTTCAATTCAGAGGATCTCAAAATATCTCAACATACAAGGCCATGCTTTCACCAAGTTGAAGATCAAAGTCCTTGTTCAAATTTGAGGAGTAATTTTAAAAAACAGAAGCCTGCTTGGTTGGCAGCAAGACTAATTGTTTTTTCCCCTGAGATTCATTGTAAGCTGATGTCCCAAAAAACCTACATCATAACAAAATAGAGTTTTATTCCCATGAAGAAAATTGTGTCTGGTGTGTCTGTGTGCCCCAGACTACTCATTTCAAAAAGGCTTGGCCTGTGAGCTAACACAAGTGTTCTGGGTAAAAAAAAACCTGAAAGGTCTCTATTGTATCTGATATAAATATTTGCTCCCTAATCCTACTTTTACCACAGTTTAGTGAATAAAACTATTTAGAGAAAAAGTGAGAAAGAAGAACCAAGCTAAAACCAAAGCAGACCATTCTTGTAAGAAGAATGGTTCAGAAGTGCAAGAAGTTTCTATTTCTGGAATAGTTTCTGTTGTTTTGGAAGAGGCTTCTGCAATTCTATCACAGAAGAAATCAAGCAATAAAATAAGGAATATCAGACTACAGAAGAGGCTGGTAGAGAGAGGTTTCTCTTCCACTGCTCCTTTTTCTTCACCGCAACCTCTCAACTACATTCCCTTCAATAACAGAGCCAGAAAAATGAGCACACTTGAAATGACAAGCACCATTATTTTTTTAAAGCTGCCAGTATATTAATTTCTTCTCAGAACAGGAGATTTCATACCAAAAATGGGCTATTCAAGTTTCTAGAAACCTCCTGAAAAAGCAAGAAGTCAACTTACAAAATACTAAGTCTAACTGATAAAGCATTTTATTTTTTCAAAATATATCCTTAGTTAGTTTAAAATACAACAACTTGTTTAATTTACATCTACTAAAACTCATCAAAGACAAAACAGAAAGGAAATCCAATGGTTTTACTACAAAAATGTGACAGTATTCAAAGTTACAAAGTACCTGGCCTCCATGAGAGGAGACTGCCAACAAGCTATTCACAAATACAGGATTTACCTGCATCATTAGTATTTCCCGGAGAAGCCTTCTACTGGTCAGAATGAATTCCACCCATAAACCTACACAAATCCTATTCAACCAGGCCAACTCCAGGCAGCAGTACACAGCACCAGCTCTTCTTGGCATGAAAAGCCTTAGCTCTATCTGAACCAAGTCGGCAGCAGCATCACTGCACTGAAAGTCCATAACAAAATACCAAGTATACTGCTTACTTAGGAAACCCCTCAACAGATACAAACATATGATAAGCATATGATTTTGCAACTACCTAGTCACATTTGTGACTTATTCTGGGGAAACCTTCATCAAGATGTTGATTACAACTTTGCTGAAGCAAAACCTGGCCTGCACTAGAATTTAAACTATCATCTGGTTGGCTTCATTTTATCTCATAAGGAGCTCTGTTTGAACTGGCAAATTGCTTCCTCAAATATAGCAGAAGAGGAACAAAGCTGTTGTGACTTCTTCTCCCTGAATCATGATTTCATTTAATTATATAAGCTAGCAGACTTTGACAGGTTTATGCAGAAGTCACTGCTCTCCTTTTCTGAGGTTTTGACGTATGGCATGGCACTATAGTGCTCAACCTGTTACCAATCTTAAGATTTCCATAGAAATATCAAACTCCAGAAAAAAACCCTCAAACTGCAGTAACACTTACCCCTGTAGCAAGTAGCTCTTCAGCTGCTTCTCACTGACTCATTAGTTCATCAGTGAGCCATGCAACAATTTTCAAAAGTTGGTTTAAAATTAAAGCAATGTTAAATGCAGAAGTGGAATGCTTTAAAGAAATAGGTGAAAAACACATTCTCAAGTAAAAAATGGCATTTAAGTAAGAAAGTGTCAGTCTGGCTTTACTGCAATTAGCGCTGTTACCTAGGGACATAGCAGCATCATATTTCCTAAACAGAGTAAGGTTGGTATCTGTTCTCTGCAATACAAGTTTCCTTCCCTATTCACACTTCCCAATCAAGGAATCAGTGAATAACACAACCCACATAATGCTTGATCTACAAAGCCATGACACCTGCTCTAACAACTAACAATGACTTGGGGCACTCCAGTTAACACAAGTCAGCTCTCAAAATTATTCTCCAGGGCAGCGCTTTTAGAACTTAATATCCAAATGTCCACAACTTCTTGCCAGAAAAGATCAAAATATTCTAGCCTACTGATCCTCAGGTCTGGCAGTAGAGGCAATGCCTTCATCATAACATTTTTTTCTCAGGCTTTGGCTCCCCTTACCTCGTGCTACATCATTTAGTCTTGCCCTACAATCTGCAAACATGACAGTATTTGTGCCAGGTAAGAGAACAACCTGGTATGATTAGGTAACAAGTTTAGAGTAGCATATTTAAATTTATGCTCATGAGATGAGGAGTGTGGTGCAATAAACGCTTAAAAAGGCTGACATGGAGATTTCTTAGCAAGGACTGCAAAAGACATTTATTGACCATAAATGTTAAAGCTACTTCTGATGAAAAAAAAACCCTTAAGTGATGCAAGAAAAGAGTGAAATCAAAAGAAAAACTCAGAGTCTAGCTGGGGAAAATGCTGACAGACTCCCTCCTTCCAGGGACAAGGAGATCTCTCCAGGCTGGGAAAGTGCAGGTGAGACAGCAATGTATATTTTGTCATGCTTTTTCCCCAGCACTATACTTTTATCATCAGACTCAGTCAAACACCCCACTCTTGTTGTTTCATCCTACCACAGCTTACAACTGTGCTGACTAAAATATGTCAATCAGGTGCAAATGAAGCACATTCACTGGGCATTTGTGCACATCTATGCCCAATATTTAGCAATGGATTAAATGTCTTATCTGCTTTGCTGGGTGCCACATTTGGTTTTCTGGGATATAAACTCAGATCTACAAAACAAGAGGCAAGGAAAGCTGAAGAGGGAATTCCCACATCAGTTCTAGTTGCTTCCCATGAGAACGTGCCATAGCAGTGCTATCAGTATTTGCAGGTGCAAGGCCACCAGAGCAGTAATCTGAGAATAATAGCATGACAAGAAAAGACGTGGAAAATACTATCAAAGAGAGTCTAGAAAACACTGTGTCAAGAGCTTCAGGGAAAAGTTAGAGAGATGCAACAGCTGGCTAACAGCACTGTAATTGTTAAGCCAATGTGCAACAGGGATATGTTTAAACTTTTGTAAATCCTTTGAAAAGAACTGTGATGCCCCCAAAAACACAAGAAGGGTGCAGATTATACCAAGGCCTTCTTTCCTTACCTCACCTGGAAACTAGCGACATGGAGAAGAATTGTTTTTAAAAGTCACGTCTGATACATATTATAATGTGGAATTATTTGTGGAATATCTGTTAGAACACAAAACATCAGTGTTCAGTTTATCTAATCCAAACACACAAGTATAATACCAGTGCTTGTGAATTAAAACCTGGTTTAAGCCCCTCTCTCCTAGAGCCAAATGATGTTTTTGGAAAAGTAGGCAGTGGACATAGCTAAAACCACATTAGATTTTCTTACAGAATTATTTCTGTACTTCTTTGTGGGTTCTGACTCGTATTTTAAAAAATAAAAAAAAATCTCTATTTACTCTGTCATATTTGGCTACCTCTAGAGTGCCACTGGATTTTACAAACCAAAAAAGAAAGAAGACATATTGAAACATGAAGAATCATCTATCTGGAAAGATGTATTTGCAAAAATAAGATTTGTGCTCTTGACAGAAATTTATGCATTTTAAGCACATTCTTAGGAGGAAAAATACAAATGCAAAAAATATTTTTATCATTATAAACCTCACCTGTGAAAGAACACTTTTCGAATCAATGCTGTAGCCTTTAAGGCTCTCATGCAATTTCTGCAGGTGCTGCACAACTCTCCTTTGTTGCTCATCATTCTTCAGCTCTTGATGCTTAATCAAAAAGTCATAATGTTCTAAAGGTCCATTGCAAACCTGTAAGGCTCTGGCATGAGCATCTGTAGGAGTAGCAGGGCCTGTCTTCTCATCTGCCTGAGCTGTGTAGGCTGTAAAAATAAAAGTAGCCAATTAATAGAGAAGATCTTAAAAGCATCTCCTTATAAACAACACACATTCCTAACAGTTTACACACAGACATATATACACAACTTACCTATAAAACCACTGGTTACACCTTCATTTTTCATTAATTCGATTCCTAACTTTTTACTAACTCTAGTAGTATGTTTTAACATTCTTTTATTTTATTAACAAGCACACATTCTAAGAAGTCCAGCTACAGTTAGTAAGATTTGGCTGAGCTGTTGCAAGGGAAGTTTTGACCCTTTTTTTTTTCCAAATTGGGGTAAAACAATTTAAATTTCCAAAGTGCATTTCTCTAAATAGGTAATCCTTTAGGTAAAACTTCAGAAAATATTTAAAAGTCAACAAACAAGAGACCAAACCAGGAGTTCTGTAAGGAATTTGAAACAACTTGTCAAATGCCACTCTAGGCAAGGCAGCAGCTGTGAAGCCCTGCAATGCCACTGCCTGACCTGCTGGCATTATCTTCTGCCTAGAAGGGACAGGGACAAGCCCAGAAAGGAAAAGTGTCAGAAACAAGACATTAAAAAAAAAGAAGTCGTCAGAATTGCTAGACCTAAAACAAGACGTAACTAGGGAAAGAAACAATGCATAAGATTACAAAGGCTTGCCAAATCATTAATATCAGAAACAATAGCATACATTGGAAAGTTATTAAATATCTTCTTTGCTTCCAATGTAATTTAACAGGTTAAGTATAATAAAGAAAAATATGATTTCTTAATGGGTAAAGGAATATCATGTTAATTGCAGTAACACTTTTGTCCCATAGCATTGCCATCTATAAAGTAGGAAAGAAAGTTCCAAGTGAAAGTACTTTTAAGCAGGTACAAAACAGCTGGAAAAAGGATATGTAATAAATAACTACTACACCTAAACCAAGTGTATATCTGCAGTAGAGTTTCATAGAGGGCTCAGGATCTCATCTTGGTGCAGCCCTGAATTTCCATCCATGCCATTTACAGAAAAATAGACAGACTGGGAACACAAATAACAGAAAATCAGGAGAGGGCTGCAGACACTCTGGAAGGCAAGTAAATTCTGACCAACTAGACAAATAATCTAATAAAATTAGGATGTAATTCAACAGGGACAAAGCATGCTATTTAGAGGAAATAACTAACTCAGGAGATGGGGAATGACCAGCTAAAGAGTACCTCTGCAAAAAAGGATCCAACAGCTACACCAGATCACAAAATGCCAGTGAGACAATACCATAACACTATTAGGGAAAAAATAAACTAAAATAAAATAAACACAACTCCTCCAATATAGATACACACAGAGAAAAAAACACCTGTTATATTTGATGCTGGTATAGTCTGCCCTGGAAGAAACTTTTCAATTTTCACATCATATGTTACAACAAGTATGAATCAAATGACAGAGTAAATAGAGATTTTTTTTTTATTTTTTTAAATATGAGTCAGAACCCACAAAGATGCCATAAAAGGCATAAAAAGAGTTTTAAACAGCTATAAGAAAGATAGAATATTAGAAAACAAGAAAACTGAACTAGTAGATCACATTATGTTAACTTATTGCAAGTAACAATTTCTCCTAAAAAGACAGTCACTGTTTATATCTGCAGCCAATAATTGAACCAAATTCTCTTGTTCCTGGGGAACTGAGTTGCTGCTTTGAATTACGAGTAATTAGCTCATTCCTATCCAAAGAGATCACGTAAAGAAAGTTGAGTTCAAAGTTTGTTATTGCAAAAGTGTGAGTAAAACCTGTAGAGAAGAAAAACATATAGCTGTCACCAAATACATACAGTGTACTAAGAAGATGAAAGGATATTCACATAAGGTATTTATACAGATAACTTAATAAGTGTAATTAAGGTAGTGAAATAGATTAATAGTCTAGAAGCTGTAAAACTCCCAACTATTTGGGGTGAATTTTAAAAATAAGTTTGACGAAAATCTGTCAGGAACAGGTCAGCTAATCCTGACCTGCCTCTGAAGGGAAGGGGCAAAGGAAAGATCACACATTACAGAATAGCTTGGGTTGGAAGGGAGCTGAAGTACCACCTAGATCCAACACTCCTGCCATGGGTAGGGACACCTTCCACCAGACCAGGTTGCTCAGATGATCTCTCAAAACTTTTTCATCTTGTTTTCTACTATTCCACTCCCAAAAAACAGTCTACCTCAGTCCCATGATCCATACCTCTGAACTATCTGTGCCTTTGCAATACAGTACATGATGGCCTTGAGAGCTCCAGTGTGCCCTTATATCTATAAATTCTTAAGTTCTTACTGCTTACCACAGGATCAAAGAAAAAAAAAAAAAAAGCTGATTTAGGGGTAAGAAAGGGTTTGTGGCTCATGACCTTCCTGGCCATGGACAAAGCACATCAGCAGCAGGACTGCTCAGAAGCATGGGGTTTGTCTCAGATTACATGTTCTCACAGCTAACCATCCTGGGAGTGGGAGAAAGTACTCTGTTGTTAGCATGTGACAGAGGTGGAGACTGTGCCCAAACAGCCATAGAGGGTGTCCTGACACAAATCACTCACTGCTCTCCTAATATAATATTGAACACTGGGATTAAATATCATGGGAGTGCACTACAGTACACTACCAGGAGACACCCAGTAACTGATTAAGTGATAAACTCACACCTGTAGCTGCAAAAGAAGGGCAGATGCTACTGAAGAGCATGTGGGGTTTTAGAGATAAGAGATAAGTCAACAGAAGGTACAAGTGATACAATATCCTAAGAGAGAAAAAAATGTGCACCTTCCATTCTAACCTGCATTTTGTGGAACAGATTGTAAAATCTATCACTCAATTATAGGAATCACCTATGATTCAGTGTACTAACTGTAGTCCTACAGCCCTCTTCACACTGCAAAATAGAGGTTTTCATTTATTCCTTAATGTTTCATTATCTAATCTTTGTATTACAGAAACTGCAACTCATTTATTATTTTCCCTTCTGAAGTCTTCAAGCGCCACACTCAGAAAAAGCATCCTCCACACCTATGCAGTGTTCTGGATACAACTATAGAAAACCACAACATCAATTCACTGTTCACACAGTTTTACACAGAACAGTGTAAAATTAGACATGGTTATCCATAACCTACCTTTCCCACCTTCAGGGTGCGGGACAGTGCTGGATATCACCACATTTAACCTGATGCTCCCTGCTTCTTTAGATTTGACACCAAGCTGCAACTTTTTTCCTAAATTCCTGTTCCCAAAACATACATATATCAGTATAATCTCACTTTATTTCATACCATATAATTAGGTCTTTGCATGTGCCTTTCTGCTTGCACATACAAGGATCACAGACACAGCTCCAGTGAAGACCTACCATGACACACCCAAAAAAGAAAGAAACCGGAGGGGAAAATCTCACCAAGGCAAATAAAACTTATTTTTAAAATGCCAATCTGGAATTACAAGAAAATTTCTTTCAAGTCGGAGACTTAAGACATATTTGGTAAACTGACATTAATTTACCACTGCATAGATAATTAATGCCTACATGAAATTATAAAAAATGTTCTTAACTCCAGGAACTTTCTGCTCTGGAAAAAAGCAGCATATTGGAAAACTGATCAGTGTGTTGTTGAGTTTTTCTACTGCTACTTAGAAGTGATATCTGAGATTACACAGAAAAAGGGATGTGAGTTTCAATGAACAGCTTATGAAAGTAGCAGTCACTTCTGAGGCAGGCACTAGAGTTATTTATGCAAAAAGACAAACTGAAATGGAAGTTGAGTTGTGGCATACCAAAACTGATCCTGACAGCAGCCAAGAGGTTGAGAGCACAGAAGGGTAACCAAGCTACAAGGTAGAGAATTAACACTTCCCCCTTCCTTCTTTGCTGTTAATTACTGTTTGTCTTAAAAATAGAGAACATTTCCAACTGCAAAGAAATGCAGAACTGCAAACAGTTGTGAGAACTGCATCTAAACCAAACTCTTGTAGATGACAAATGCAAAAACATTCAGTACCCCAAAATCACCCAAGTGCCACCTTTGCTGACAGTCATGATCAAGAAGCTGGAATAGCTTCTACTAAATCAGTGTTAATGCATCGTACAAGGATCACATCTGCTTAATTACTGCTCTGCCAGCACAATCTGCCTTGAGAGCTTTTCACAAACCCTGGGATTTGGGTGGAGAGAGGGGAAAAAAAGTCATAGAAACCAACTTTTAAAAACTGTCATGCTTTCAATAATCCAAGCTGAAGTTCAGAATATCAGTTTGGGTCACAATGAAGCCAAACTGCTTCAAACCTTGAAGCTCTTAGTGTAAAGCTGTTAAAACTGCCCATGAAACACAACTGCCGCAACAGAAAAAGAGGACTTGGGAGTCAGAGGGAACTTTCATCAACGGGCAGATGGTGGTATCAAAGACCTAAACTCAAGATTAAGCCAGTAATAGAACTGCTGCAAAATGTTTCCTTCTTAGATGACACCACAGTGACGAGGAAGGGCAATGGTACAGTCTTGCAGCTCCAAAGGTTATTTTCCTGTGTGAAAATAGGAGCAAAGATAGCAAAATATCAGAAAGAATTTATTTTCATATTAGTATCTGTAAGCAATAATCATGTTCTCTTGTCTCATTTTTTGTTAAATATATATGCAAGTTTTGCAGAATCAGTCTCAAATAGGTAAATTGCCCCATGATGTACAAGGATTTGGATAAATTATGTGTTAAAGTTAAGCACATGAATAAACCTACAGAAGAACAAAGACTTGTCATGTAAGCTTCTTGGGAAAGAGATCATGTGCTAGGTATAAAGCTAAAAATACATTTATAGTCCTATAATACACAAATGCTCCTTTCAAAATATTGCACTATGATTAATGACAAGAATGTAAGAGGAGGTGATCTGAAAAAATTATTTACTTTCCAGTGCTTAACAGAAAGCTTAAAAAATCAAAATCCAACCAACCATATTGGGGGGGAGGCATACACACTAAGTTATCTGCATAAATTGAAGATGTTAGGCCAATATCATGTAAAACTCATAAAAACCCCCCATATGCTGAAATTAGTGGTTCAAACCAGAAGATGCAGTTTGCAACTAAGATGTAAGGACAAGGATTTGCATTTTTGTCTCATTATATGGCCTCAGATGAATCTCTGAAGGCCATTCATTCAGGCGGCATATGACACAGTATTTAATCTTCTAGAGAAACGTGAGTTTGAACTAGAATTCTACTTTTTGCATAAGTGCCTGATACATTATTCTGCTAGATTACTTGTATTTTTTCCATGCACACCTCATTTCACAACCTGACCTATAGATGAAAGTAGGGAGAGACAAGAGAACCATACCAGTGAAACTGTGACTTTACAGATAATACTTGTCATGTCTTTACTTAATTAAGGAAAAGGTACACAACTGTGGAAAGCAAATCACAAAAACAAAGAAAAGACTATAAACCAGTGATCATAAAACCAAGATTATAAATCAATTCCATGATGGCAGCCCATCCCTGTAGTCTGTTGTCCTCAAACAACATATGCAAGGACTACCTTTTCTTTGACACAGAAGCTGACTGAAGCCTCTAAATTTGCTCAGACAACTTCTTCTGAATGCTAGTATGTTGGTTATAAAAAACAACCTACATACAGTCCAAGTGTCAGACCAATATAAAATAAAAGACATGCAACAACAGTACTACCTGCAGTGCTTGTCTGTTTTTCTTAGGATGTATAAATATTTTACAATCACAACATAATGTGTGGATGCAGACATTTATCAATCCTGGGACCCACCAGTCACTAGCAGAATTCTCACACCTTGACCAGACTGGCAGAGGACGAAGAGCTCTCACTGAAGAAAAAAGATCCCTGCTCCTAACCTAAGCCTCAAGTTAACAAAACTCTTTAAATTTTTATACTGAAGAGGCTTTCAAAGCAAGGCTGTGAGGGCGCAGCTGTCGTTCGTTATACCCCGGCGGGTCCTTGAGGGAGAACAGTCCTCGAGACACGCCAAGGCCCGGCCCAAGCGCTGCCAGCCAGCGGCGCACTCGCCGAGCCCCGGTGCAGCCGCAAGGCTTTAACGGGGCAGCACACCGAGGCCCTATTTCCCATGGAGAAAGCGGCATCACCAGCTCGGGAAGCCACGGGCCTCCTTCGCGGGTCACCCGGTGACCGGGGCCGACTCCCGGCGCCACCCCGGCAGTCAGGTCCCCTGCGGGGCTGTGTCGCGGACAAGCCCAGGAGGGGAATGCGAGGACACCGGCGGGTCACGGCAGAGCGGCGAGGCCCGTGCCTGTCCCGGCGGTTGCCGCGTGCCCTGCCCGGCACCGCCACCCACCTCCCCTCCGCCGGGGACAGACCCGCGGCACGACGAGGAGGGAAGGCACGCACCGGCTCCTGCGACCGCTCCTCGGTGCCCTTCCTGCGCGGTGCCCCGGCAGCCTGTCGCCCGCCCGGGCCTGGCGAGCCCCGGAGAGCCGCGGCGGCAGCGGCACTGACCTCTGTGCGGCGGGAGCAGGCGGCCGCGGCACCCCAGGGCCCGCAGCAGGTAGCGCGCAGTAGCCAAGGGCGACACAAGGGCCGCCATCTTCCCGGCGCGGCGGCGAGGGCGCGGGGCGCGCTGGGAAGTAGAGTCCCGCGGGGCTGTGGGGGAGCCCGTGCGCGGCCGGTGCTGGGCGAACCGCTCCCGCTGGGTCACGGAATCACAGGGTCGATTAGATTGGAAAAACCCTCTGAGATCATCGAGTCCAACCTATGACCTATCACCACAATGTCGACTAGATCATGACACTAAGTGCCACGTCCAGTCTTCCTTAAAAGCCTCCAGGGACGGTGACTCCACCACCTCCCCGGGCAGCACATTTCAATATCTAATCACCCTTTCTGTGAAGAAATTCTTCCTCATGTCCAACCCAAACCTCTTGTGGCATAGCTTGAGGCTGTGTCTTCTCATCCTGTCACTGGCTGCCTGGGAGAAGAGACCAACCCCACCTGGATAAAACCTCCTTTCAGGCAGTTAGAGAGAGCAATAAGGTCAGCCCTGAGCCTCCTTTCCTCCAGGCTGAACAAACACCCCCAGCTCCCTTAGCTGCTGCTCACAGGACTTGTGCTCCAGACCCTTCACCAGCTTCACTGACTTCCTCTGGACTCGCTGCAGCCCCTCAATGTCCTTTGTATAGTGAGAAGTACAGAACCAAACACAGGATTTGAGGCACAGCATTGCCAGTTCTGAGTACAGGGAGACGATCGCTGCCCTGGTGCAGCTGGCCGGATACAGGCCAGCATGCCAGAGTCCTTCTTGGCCACCTGGGCACACACTGGCTCATGTTGAGCCGCTGTCAACCAGCACCCCCAGGTCCTTTGCTGGTCCCTGGCTCCTTCCCCCTCTTTCCCCCCAAACTGTGCTGCAGGCAATGTGGGAGCCCCCGAGGAGCCCACCTGCCTGGCTGCTCCAGGGCTGCACTCCCTACACAGCCACTTCAGCCACTTGGTACAAATCCACTTTCCAAACCCACCTGGAGCCCCACACAACACCTTACTGCCCTCTCCATGCACTCCAGTTCAGTTTCCAAACTGAACTTCCTTGTCCGCCTCAACACAAGGAAGAGCTGTTTTACACGGAGGGTGGCAGAGCACTGGAACAGACTCCTCAGCAAGGTCATAGGCTCTCCCTCTCTGCAGACATCCAAACCCACCCGGACACGTTTCTGTGTCACCTGCTCTAGTTGACCTTAGACCTGCTAGGTGACCTGTTCTAGGTGCAATGGACTAGATGATCTCCAGAGGCCCCTTCCAACCCTACCTATTCTGTGAGTCTGTAATTTGTATCGTGCTGCATCATGCCTGTATTGGATGCCACAGCTGTCATCAGGGAGTTTTGGCAACTGAATTTGCATTTGTGGATAATTTCTGTCTTGTGCTATTTGCTTTTATCTCTAAAAACATGGACCATGAAATACTAAGGATAGATATTTGTAAAATATTAAGGACACATATCCTTGGCCAGAGTTACAACCTATCTGCACATCAGCAGTATCAGTTTCACGTCTATCAGTATAATTTTTATGCCTATGAATGTGTATTTAAAATGCAACAACAAGATATGTTAACATAAAAGCAGATTTCTCTGGAGATAATTCAAACCCTACAGCCTGATTTAGTCTCAGGGTCTGCTTAGCATACAGTAAACCTTGTCTTTGGTATCAGTTCAAATACCCAAGTGGGATTTCTGAGAACTCCTCGGGAGAATGCTGACCACCTTCCTCCTTTGGTAGGTACCTGACTGCCTTATCCAAGCCCCTCCACTGCAACTACAAAGTTCTTTTGACAGAAAGGCACAATGAAAAAAGCCTGCACTCTGAGGGAAGGGCACTGGCACTCAGGAATCACTAATCATAACATTGGCCAGCCTGTCATTCCTGATAGAAATGCACCCAAAGACCAGGTTTGGGCTTCAGGAGATGTTGTCTGCAGAACTGTGTAAGAAATAGTTTACAAAGTGTCTGTTCCTGGTAAGGCACGAAGGAAGTGCTTAAACTGACTTTTGGTTTTGTAACATCGTCATTCTAGCATTTGATTTCTGTGCAACATGAGAAAGTGAGCAAATAGTTTTCATAGAATATCAATGAACTTTTTTTAACAAAAGTATTGAAAAATGTTGCTTTAGGGAACTATGGAACAGCTTGCAAACAAAAGTTGATTATATCCTGAATAGTATTGCTAATTCTAAAAATAATGTTTATGATCTTGAAAATATTAGCAGTCATTGAAGTTACACTCTAGCACGTTCAGCTGTTTAAAATATGTAGTTGCTCCAGACACATCTTCAGCGCTATATACCTAATTAAGTAGTGAATTAAAGTGCCTATTTATCACATCCTAAAAGAGCTGTTTTCAGTGCATTTTCTTTCATCTTCCCTCTATTGGGCATTTATTGGTTTTGACTCATTCCAGCATATTATAGCTATCAACACCTGTGCCCATTTAGGAATGAATTCCAGTACAAATCATAGTGAATTGAATAGGCATCTCAAAGATGCATCACAATTGTTGCAATATATTTAGAAACTCAAACAAGGAAACAAACAAATTCTGTAAAAGTGATTTAAATAACAAATAAGTTATCTTTATAAACAGCTTATCTCCTTGAGAACAAAGAATAAACAAGGCAACAAGAGCTGGGTTTTCTTCCATTATTAACTCAGATCACAATATGAATGGGTGAAATGTCAAGAATAATTGGAGAAAATGACAGTATAATCTTCAGCAAAAACATCTGATTTATTTAAATTGTCACTGTTTTTTTCTTAACCTTGCTATGCAAGGCAGCATAGAAAAACTTCTCATTTGGATCTATTTGGACATCTTCTACTTAAATGAATAAACCCTCTGCAATGCTATGAACCTTCTATACACCGGCCAATTGAAATGCTACCATGCACTGCACTGCACATCCCAGGAACTCACTCTCCTTTGGCTGTAAGCACTTGGCAAAAGCAAGTTTTGGTGTTAACCTAAACAAACAGGACTTTCAAGTACATTTCTGTAGATTACCATGTTTATGTCCTGTAACAGGTACAGATCCATTCTGTGGTATTTTTGTACCCTTCATTTCCTGTACCTGTGGCCTTTGCCCACCTTCAAAAATGTGGCAGTGAAACTGTATAGAAATTAAATTGGCACTCGTTCAACCCTGCTGCATTGTTACTCTGCCAGCTAGCCAAAAGTGGCCTGCAACATGAATAAAACAGGAATAAAAATGAGGGGTAAAATCAAACCACTCCAAGTGTCTTCTCTGGCCTCTGGTGGTATAAATGCACTGCTTTTAGAAATATGGATATGCTGAACCCTATGGGGATGGGTCCAAGAGTCTTTGGGTCTCTTCCAGAATGAGAACGAGTTTCTGCAGAAGGAGGGCTGGGTTTACCTGACTGCAAGGCTCCAAGATATTCCCACCATGGGAAATATCTTTGGTTCCCAAACACAAAGACACTTTTGATATAGAAGAGACTATTCAGCCTACTCTGCAAAAATTGATTTTGTGGGTAGTTTTCATTGACACAGTTTCCATCAGAAGTCATTTTCCTGAGATTATGTCAAGACGCTTGGGGGTAGACTTGATATTAACCTCATCTATTTTGAGACAGTCAAATACGTTGTTAAAACTCTACTTTGTTTATAAAGAGTCAGGTTAACAAAGCTGTAAAAATGTTCCCAAAATTATGGACTTACAGCCCTTTTCACTATCTGTTTACAGTTTGCACCTCAATCAGCTCAAATAGCTCAATGTGTTAGAAATTCACTGCAGTATTTCAGCTACACAGTATCTCTCAGAATAGGAGTTCACAGTAAATGGATGTATATATAAATGTAGATATTACAAATTATGTTTAGAAGCTTAATATTACTGTCTTGCAGGCAGGAGCACAATGCAGACATTCAAACATCAGGTTTCAAAGCACTGGCAGCTACTGCAGGGATCAGGAAGTCATTTTTCCACACAAGGCATTTCACAATTAGTTCAATGCCTTGTGGGTTTTGCCTTATCCTGAGTCAGCATTCCCCACAAGTTCTAACAAAATATGCCTATGCTGTCTAAAATGTGCTAACCTGGACACTTGTCAGTAAGGCTGGAGAGTCTTAACTGGATAATGGAGAGATTTGGTTCCCTTTCCTGTTAAATGTGACTCTTTCTTTCAAATAACAAAAAAAGAAACAAGAAACTACTGGAGAAGTATTACTGCCCAAATTCCAGAAGTGATCATCCATTAATATTGCTTGTATTGGTTTGTGCTGTGAGACTCTGGTATCCATTTTGCCACTTGAAGTCATGCCAGAAAATCTTTTGTGTCATGGTTTAATAAACAAGGTGTAATAACAAATCATTGAGTACCTGATTGTTAAAGAATTTAGATTCACTAGGATTTTCACTGATATAACAGAATATACTGACTTGGAAGGGACCCAGAAGGATCAAGTCCAATTCCAAATGTTTGACCTAATCTTTGAATCTACAAACACAGCTGACCTCTCTCCCTCCAGATTTGAAATTTGGCCCAAAGTGCATGTCAGAAACAGAATTAAAACTCTTTTTTCCTCAATTTATGCTCACCTTCATGCTGAGAAATGAACCTTTCTAGCATGAAGAAACAACTACATATAGTGTAACTCTAGTCTCATGATCACAAAAAAAAACCAAACCTAGAACATGATTCAAAGTAAACAACTGCATTTTCTGAATGCAGAATGAAACAAAGAGGCTTGAAGGACTCTGCTTTTCCCCTACCTTCACTCCTTCTCCTTAGCCAGTGTGGCATTTATGCTTTCTCTTGATGTAAGGGGGGCTCTAGTCATGAAGCTGGGCATCTTCCCCTTCATCTCCCAGGTTAGAGGAATTGTATTTGACTTCAGTGGGAAAAACAGAGATGGGACACCTCATCAAGTCACTGCAACCCCTTTATACACCCATGCTGTTGACAAGTGGGGACTAAAACAGTCACTCCCTGTAGCCTCCGCAAGGCTCTCCACCACCAGTCATCCCTGACAGGAAAAGCAGACAGAATAGTGAGAAGGTGTGCTTTGAGAAAAGCATTCAGCTTAAGCCTCACTCTTAATAGCTACCCAGCATGAGAACAAATTCTTTATTCATCACAGACACAGCAACTTCCCAAATGTACAGCACTGGACACTTTTTTGTTGTTTTGAACAGATAACGAAACCAGGCTTGGCCAGGAGACAGATAACGTATTATAGTTAAGACAACACCAGTGCTCTGTTTCTGTTTCACATTTGCAGTCAGATGTGGCAGCATAGGTTGTGTAACAAACAAGAGCTTTTCCAGATGCATATGTAATCTCAGTAGAATTAATGAGAGTTTTCTTGCCTTGCAGCACAACCAGTTTAATAACTAGTATAACTCAGGTAAATCTCCCCTTCATTCCTGCTTTGTAAAACTCCTGTCAGCCTCATTTCTGTTTATAATTGGCAGCTATTACTGGAAGTAAGGAAGGTACTCTAGTACATGGGAGAAATAACACTGAAGGACTGATGACAAGAAAATTAACAGAAAAGGTACCAAGCAAATCACCCATGGTATACTGGTTATGGGGATGGAACTATTTCTGAACTTTGTCATCATCTCTGTTTTCTGATTACCTTTTTATTAACACAGACAACAGTTAACTAAACTTGCCAGATGTTAACTTTGTGTCTCTCAGATGTAATTTGTGGGCAGCCTGCCATTTTACCCACTGCCTACACAGATTTTTGGAAAAATATCATTAGTTTTCACACAGTCTCATTCAACCTGGATAGTAAAGGAACTTTACTAGAACTCTTTCATAAGAAAAGATGGAAGGAAAATGATATATGCATTTAATTATTGGAGGGGTACTTTTAACAGGTACTTAAAAAGTCTGAAGTCCTCCAAAATGATAGAAAAATTTAGAAGTAATAGCAGATTGATATAAATTCAATTCACTGACATTCTAGGTAAACATTGCACTACTTTCAGAAATACTTGTTTTATCATAACATACCACTTACTTAATCAGATAATGAGAAATAAAGATCTTATGTCTTGGAAGGGGACTATTCTGTCAGCTCTGCTTCTCCCTTTCTCTCACTCTTTCTTGCTCTCTCAAGTCATTTTAATAACTTACTCTGTAAACACTATTTTCCTTTCCTATCCTTTAAGAACTCTTATGCTTTGCAAGCTATGAGGACATAAAATCTGACCCCGCTGGTAATATTATTATTAAATGTACATAATTTGTTAAAACTGCAGTAAGTTTTAAAAGGTTTAACACTACTACAAACAACAGCGTCACCTCGATTGCAGCTTGGGTCAGCGACTTAAGACTTTCTTTTCAACACAAAGCTTTTGGTGGGCATCTCCACCAGCCTTCATTTCCAGCGGGCTGATTCCTTTTGCATAACACCTTGCATATACAGCATTTCCCACCCAGTCCTTTCAATGCCCGAAGAATGAGGATGTGCGAGAAGACCAGAGCCACCTCCCACAACTCCCCCGCCTCCGCCACCCGCACCCGGCCGAAGGGGTGGGCGGGCCTGACAAATCAGCGCTCTCGGGCTGCGCGGCGCGCTCCCAGCGCCCGCTGGGACGTGTAGTTCAGAAGACGGGAGGTCGCGCCAGGCATGAGCAAGCGGGGCGACCCCTGAGAACTCCATTACCCAGCGTGCCTTGCGGACGCGGGCGGGCGGCGGGTGAGCGTCGCCGGTCGGTCAGCTGGGCGCAAGGCGGGCGGTGCGGGCGGCAGCGGCAGTGGCGCTCGGGGCTCGGTCGCTGGCTCAGGGGAGAAGGCGCCCGCTCCGCCATGGCCGAGACGATCGCAGACACCCGGCGGCTGATCAGCAAGCCGCAGAACCTCAACGACGCCTACGGGCCGCCCAGCAACTTCCTGGAGATCGACGTGGGCAACCCGCAGACGGTAGGGGTGGGCCGCGGCCGCTTCACCACCTACGAGATCCGCGTCAAGGTGAGGCAGCGCCGGCCCGGCCCGGGAGCGGGGTGGCGGTGTCGGGCTCCCCCCGCCGTGTCCTTCAGGACCAGTGTCACGGCTGCTGGGGGGCGGTGGCAGAGCCGCAGTGGACTCTCCATCCGCGGCCTGGGGTTGATAACTCTGTGTCGGGCTCCTGGTAGCTCAGGCGGTGCAGATAACCAAAGGACAAGTGCTCTTTCGGCTCTGCTGTGTACAGCTTGTCCTCACACTGAAATATCGCTGTACTGTGAGCCATTGCTTGTCTGTCTCCAGGTAAATAGAGGAGAGCAAACTCTCCACTCTCTGAGATCGAGTAATATGGGTAGATCTGCCCTGAGGAAGAGGTCAAGTTCAGGATTCCAGCGGCCTCAAAAAGTACATAGAGAAGGTGTAAATAAGTCTAGTGGGCACACGCGCTTAGATCAGAGCCAGCTGAACGGATAAGGTGTGTGCGTATGGAGGAGGGCTTCCTGGGTTTTTTGAACCTGAAATAAAATTGCAGTGCCTAATAAATAGGGCTTCTCACGATGTGCTGCTGTCAAATGCTTCTTCTTAGTAACACTAGAGTCCTTCCTAGCTGGAAGGGCTGTGTTCAGTGACTTGCCCCGAAGGCTAGTAGTCTTAAGCTTGAGAAAAGCTATGTGAAGTCATTACTGTGTTCCCTGGCCATTCTAGTTTCATAAACAGGGCCCAGAGGAATGGTCAAAAAATGCAGTGTCTACAGCACAGTCCTTGCCTGTGTCTGGTAGGGCCTTGAGGCAGGGAACCCTTTTTGGTCTACATGGCTAGAAATAAGCTGGGTTGAGGAAGTTGGACACTTACAGATGGGGTTTTTTTATAGTTTGTAGTTGAGTCTGCTACCTTGTATAGCTTTGCTCTGTTATAACTGAGCTCCGTTATAATTTTTCTATGTTATATATGATTGAATCTGGTCAGTTGTTACAGTCAGTAATAAAAGGTGAAGCTTCATTGATTCCCTGCACACATTCTTTGCAATATGTGTTCTTCACAGCAGGGAAGGGTACAGCTAAGGGCTGCTGCCTCGGTCACTAAATTTCACCAGATAAGACTTAACCTTGTGTGAATTTTCTGGGTTTAAAGGTCTAAGTCCCCAGCTTGGTGTAACCTTACTTGAAAAAGAAAAATCTCCTGAAATCTAAAGCTACTGGGGAGGATACTTCTTTATTTCTGATGCTTATAAATTGTCGTGTTCAGTATATCAATTTCTGTGTTTCAGGATGTGTCTATGGGGCAGGAAGAATAAACTAACACGCTTGTAGCCTATGTTTGGCCTCAGTGTGATGTCAAACTAAAACCTGCAGATTTGTGTTGCATTGCACTGCCCGTATCAGAACCCTAGCAATCCACTTGCAAGAAAGATGTAATTCTATCTTGCTGGAAAGTATTTGCACCTTAAGTTCCTGATGACGTTTTTTTCCATGATACTGAGGATTTGGAATGCTTGGATCCTGGGAAGATGATCCAAAAGGGACTTGGCCATGACATGGCCTTGGGAATTATGTCAAACTTCCTGTGATTAAAAAAGTAACAATTTTTTTAAAATACTCAGCTGAAGTTCTTCATCAGAAAGGGAAGCAGAAGAACAGGTTTTGAGACAAGTTAGTCTTAGCCCACCTGGTGTTTAGGGTAGAAAATTCTGGATTCCTATTGTAATGAAGCCCAAGAATGATTTGAACAAATGTACACTGTGATAGTACTGTGACCTTCCTCAGTTCTTCCTCCCAGACTGACTACTATGTAAACATTGCATCCTCCACCCTCCTTGCTCACATCTGTTCATGCTGGTATACAGGACTGTCTCCAGATCATTCCTGTTCCAGCTGTGCACTGCCATACACATAGTTCATAGCTGCCATGATCTGTAAATTTGAGTTTTATGTCTCTGTGTGCTGGAAGGCTACAGAGCAGGTAATACAAGTCATGCAGAATTATGTTCACTGTCTAAACTTGCATCAATTATCTGCTTCTCAGCAGAACATGGACCATGTTGCTAATACACAAATTTCAGCATAGAGAGAGAATTCAAGCATGGTTCGCTGTGGCATTGTATTTGTGAAAGATAGGCCTAGTACCGTAAGCTGCTCATTGGAGTGTGGCTGACAGTAGTCACCAGTGGCCTCTGTGGTTTGACAAGTGCCTGTGGTCACAGAAAGTAAGAAAGCAGCAGCTGATACGCGGTTTCCTTCAACAGTGCTGGTAGCAGCAGCAGAGCAAACCTGAGAAGACGGTGTGAGTTACCTGTATCATATCTGGAGAGCTGTGTCTTCAAGTAACACCTGCAGTAAAACGTTAAGTGTGCAGAAACGGATGGCTTAACTGCTGCCAAATTCTGGGGAAAGCTAAAGGACTGCAGCCTCATGTTTCAGCTGGAGAGCATTCAAAGCCAGAAACATTGTCAGAGAGGACTCTGAAATTCAAGTTTGTGTTGAGACAATTATGCTTGTACCATTGTCATGGTGTTTACAGACTCTGTAATTCTATCTTTGTCCGAATCTCAAAGCTTCACTTTTGGGGTTTTTCGGAAAGACTGAACTTGCTAGCTGACTCTTGAAGTGATATCTGATAAAAAGTATCTTGCAAAACATACGTGTGTGAAATGCTGCAGAGTTTCCCCAAAACTTTTATTGGCAAGCTTTCAACTGGTACTGCAGCTGAAGCATATCTGTTGTCTGGAAAGCAGCAAGTGGAACAACTTCATGCTTTAGTTCTTGTAATGCTGTACTCATCAAGTTCTGGTGGAAGTTGGAAAGCCTGATGGGGAACTCTGAAGTTTTGAGTAGACTGCTCAGCAGTGCACTACTGCATAAGCAAGGCAGTAGTGGTTTGGAACTTAGGAAGGTTTGTCACAGTGAGTGTCTCTGTGCAGGGTGGCTGTGTGCTGGGGTAGTTGCATGGTGCTTTGACAAGCATTTAAGGAGTCTTGAGAGGAGTGCTGCAGTTACACCCTATGCAGCACTTCTAGCCAGGCAGCTTACATCACAGATGGACAGTTGGCCGAAGTATTGACTTTCTGAGCCTGAGTCTGTGCATTAAATAACAGTCTGTTCTTGGCAAGCTGGACAAGGTGATGACAGAAAGCTTTCCACTGTAGCAACCACTATAAGGCACACAGTGTGGCAATGTGCCACTACAGTGCAGCCTCGCAATGAAAGTCAAACATCTTGTTTGGAAGTAAGTGATAGAAAATGCCATCCTGCTGTGCTAAAATAGCAAATTTGTGTGGGTCATATTTTTGACAGGGTACTTGAGAATTTTCTTTCCATCAGTAGCATCAGGCAGAGCATTTGTACCATTCTGAGGTGTCCTTTGTGTGTGAAGGCTCAGGTTGAGCCAGACTGGGAATAATGCAGCAGGGTATAAAGCTCTAAGTGCTTTGTCTAGTGAAATAAAACTTGGTAAAGTACTTACCTCATCTGAAGGTATCTAGATGATCACAATATGGTGATTGTGCAGCATTTAAAATTAACATAATCAGCTAGACTGCCTGCTAAAGGAATACAGTAAACTACTTAATTGCCCTTTCCTCTTGAGGAAAAATGTGAACCAAAAGTCAGATTCTCGGTGTTAATACCCCTGCATGCTGTTTCTCATAAGTTTTTATTAGCTCTTCTCTTTTTATTATTAAACCTTTTCACCGTGGGCTTGTTCAAGTCAACACTCTTGAATGAGGGCATGGGCATGCCTTTACTATTTATGGACTAAAAGCCAGTTCTCTCTCAGAATTCCAGGAAGCAAACAGAACAAATTACAATTATCATATTAGCATCCTACAATATGTATTTAGTCTTCAGTCCAGTTCCAGGTATCATCTGTCTTCTACTGTAGTTGAGATATAGTTTTCTTGGTAAGTGGGTCAAAAGGAAGGTCTTTGCTCAAGCAGATTCTGTGCAATAGCTTCAGTTGTTAAATCCTTTAAGGAGACAAGACTTAATCTTTACAAGCTGACTGATCCAGTGGCTGGTGTCACACGTCACAGCCATACACCCATTGTAAAGGCAGTGCCATAGGAGATAAGTGCTTCGGTTGGAATACTGTCAACGAAGCATATGGGTATCCAGGAACTTGCTACATTTTAGGAAGTATCCCTTTGGCAAACCTGAGAATAGCTCAGTAGGTTAGAGCATGGTGCTAAATAACACCAGGCTTGTGGATTCAATCCCTGTGTAGGCTCTTCTCTTAAGAGTTGGACTTCATGATTTTTGTGGATCTCTTCGAAATCAGAATATTCAGTGTTCTGGGAATAAACTGTTAACACTATTCCATCTGGTTTTGTTTCTGTAGAAGTAAAAGTGGCTTCTGTGCTGCCCATTTTGGTTGGGTTTGTCACCTAGACTAAAGGGTTAAATCATCTGTTCATGGTTAGTGAGAACTTGCAGAGAAGTCATTGATATTCAAACTGACAGTTAGAAGTATAATAAAATACCTGTTACAGGAGCTATTAGTCCAAATAGTTAAAGAATTCTTTTTTGTCAAACCAAAGCCAAACTAAAAGCCTTTGTCATCTTAGCTCTGTTCTTTAATGTTCAATGGCCTCTTGCCTCTGATCAGTATTACTAAATTTGGCCCTAAGGTTTACCTTAGCTTTTTTATATTCCATAGTGAAGTTGCTTGTCTTGTGGTGTAGTAAGGGAATGTCTTGCTGTGCTTCCATTGTGAAATGCAATAGTTGGGTGGTTCCAGTGCTCTTTAGGGCAGCAGTCAGGTTTCCTGTATGTTCTGCTGACCTGCAGAGGTGCTTGACTGTGTAGGTCCAGTGTGGGGAAGGAAATGAATACACAGGCTGTGAAGTGCCTGCTGTATTAAGAATAGTATTGGTTTCCAGGGATTGGGGAAGTTTATCTGAGTACTGCTGAACTTGCATTGCTTGTGAAAGTCCTGTTCTCTCCTTAACCAATTTTTTCAAGACCTAGTTTGGATACAATATTGACATTTCAGCATGTTTATAGTGGTCTGATTCGTGATTAACTGATTGTAGTCTGACTGCTGTGATCAAGTCAGAGTAAGACATGTAAGAAAGTTAACTGAAAGTCAAACTTGCTCAGGAAGCACTTGTGCCATATTTTGCAAAGTGGTGCTCTTGAATGTGTTTTGCAATGTTTTGTCCTTGAACAGTTCCAAATGTCCTGTCCTTCATGTTTGGAGCTGCAAATTCTTCTCCCACCACAAAAATAATAAAATCAGCCATTCCTGTAGTTGACTTCAGCATTGCACAGTTTAGTGGTGGAGTCATGACTAAACACTGACTCAGTGGGGATGTGTTTACGGATGCATAATCAGCAGTAATTCTCTATTTCTCTACTACTACAAATCTTGCCTAACACTGCAAGTCTGCCCTAACTATAGTAAATTGTGCTTTTAAAACCCATTCTAGACACTGCTACCAGTTAGGTATTCTCAGACTCCTCTACAAAGAATAAAAATGCAGTGATTCAGGTGAGCGTTTTTCTGTTCTACAGCCTGGATACTGCATCCTCACAAACATTAACTATTCCTTCAAGCAGTAATTCAGAAAAAGATAACTGGAAGGCTAAGAATTTCCAAGGATACTGATTAGGGAGACAGAGAAGTAGAATGGCTTGGATGAAAGGAACTTCCAAAGCAAGGAAAGTGGATTTACTCTTGAGCAGCTGGTTTTTTTCTGTAGAGGTTTGTAATTAAACTAGGTTCAAGAGGCTGGTCCAAAGGTTTGAACTAGTTTGGCATTGATGTCTGTTACTGTGTAAGTAAAATAACCAAGTTTCTGAATAATGCTTCTTATTAATATATTAGTTTAACTGGCGACTTGCCCTCCTTTTATTTTAGCACATGCAGTGCAGGCCTTGATTGTCATGTTTTAGGATTGCACTCTAGTACAGTGCAGAACAGACCAAATCAAATGGTACAATGACTAATCTTTATAGAACAGATGGCTGTAGTCCAGGTAGGCATGTGATGCCAGGGAGTTTTGATACGTGTTTATTTTTAGATGGCTTGCTGAAAAAGTGTCAGCTTGAACTTTAGAGCAGTCTGGTCTCTGCTGCTTTTCATCTGGGGAAATAAATGATGCAGCAGAGGTTTATGTCTTCTAACAGTAAGGGAAGTATTTTATTTAAAGTTTTTTCACTTGGTAAAGCAATGCGAGTTGCACTACTGGAGGCTGTTTTAACAAGTGCATAATCCAAATACCCTGTGGAACTGTAACACTGAGTAAAGGGTTTGAAGTTGCTATTGTTGCTCTAACTTCTAACATAAAAAGGATGGAGAAGCCCTAACCTTCTAGTCAAAGTATAAAAACAAATGTTCTACCAAATGAATATAGGTCCATGGTTTGGTTATTTCTTTAGAATCCAATTCAAAATCTGTATTATACCCCAGAAGATTCTCCCGTATGACTTTGTGTTGGCCACAAAGCCTATTTGAAAGTATAACTATAAGCTAGTGTATAGCAACTTTACTCTAAAATCCAGAAGAAAATGAAGCTATATATAAGTGGTTTAGTGCCACCTCTAGACCTGGAAATAAAGCTTTAGAGATTATTTCTGTAGGCCTAAACTGTAGCACCCTCTAAGTGTTAAGATATGCTGCAGATTAATGAATAGGAGTTGGAAGCCTTCCTATCGCTTTTAGTGACTACTTAGGAGTGTTGTGTTACAGTTCCAGTAAAACTGGAAATATGAAGAGAATTTTTTGCTATTTAGTGGACTCACTTTTAAGGTAGTTAACTTACTGCTTTTTTTCTTGTGTATTTGAAGTATAGGGATGCTAGACAGTCTCTAGCTCACAAAGCATATTAAAAGTTTAGTTTTTGATAAAAAATTAGTAACTTCAGCAATTCACTGAAATTTTTTTATCCCCATTTGACTGTAGCTGATAGATGTCAGTAATGATGCTAAAGCATCAACTTAATGTGATCCCTTTTCAGTCATTCCTAATGAGGAATGAGTAAGAACATTACAGTAGGTCAAATCAGAGCCATATGGCTGTTGCACCTTGAATTGTGTAAAAGTAGCAATCCCTTCTCTTTCAAATCAGTATTTGGTATTTCACAGGAGGCTTTGACTTGCTAACCCCAATCTAGTTACTAGTTCTGTCTGTGTTGTAAAAATCTTTGTCCAAATGTGTCCTCAAAGCAGGCTCCAGTTTTTATTTTTGGCTTCTGAGCATGGAACCTAAAGAATTAAGAAACACTAAGCAATCTCTTTTTCTTAGCTTTCCCTATTCAGAGTCTTTTAACTGTGGCATACCATAATTCAGCTGTTCATGATGTTGTTGAACTTGTTCAGGTGATGATGGATGCTTTTTGGCAAAAATATGGGCATCCCTATGCTCATTTTTCAGAGAGCAACTCTGGCCTCAAAGCACTGGATTTGGCAAAGGTTATGTTAGTCTCTGTCATTATGTTGCTATTAGGATTTCACTGTGTTAGTTTTCAAGGTAGAAAACATCCTGGCCCCATAGCTCCAGTACTGCAGAGTGGGAAGCTCAAAAGTTCTTGGTATAGTTTAAGTCAGCATTGTTTAAAACTTGCACGGTCAGATCTTTCAGTGTTCTCGTAACTTTTTTTTTTTTAATATGATGTACCTTCAGTAGATCTGGACACCAAATAGGGAAAAGGGGGAGATAGAACTCTCTTTTGATGAAAAGGACTGAAACTTAGAAAAATAACAGTCTCTAGTCTTACATTTTGCAGTGGGGAAAGAGCTTTCCTTCAGTAATATACCCACCAAAAATCCAAGCTTCTAGAAACTGAAGTTTAAAGCATGTTTTCCTTCTTTCTTGCTTTTCATAATTGTAGGAAATTGAGAGGTAGCTGCTTATGTCGAGTCGGGAAGGAAACAAACCACTGGCAAGGTTTCTGCAATAACAGTGGACTGCTGGAGCCAGTTTCTTGTACTAAGGGACAGCAGGCTCTTATGTTAAGAAAATCATAATGCTTTTTTTTATCCACCCTGAATGCTATTTACTGTGGTACCCCATTTACAGAGCTCTGTAAATGTAGTCAAAGGTTGTAGGCTCTTGACAAAGATTACAGCTTGCATGAGACAGTCAAGATGCTTGAATTTAGCTTCTGAGAGTCAAAGCCACAAACTTTTATCAAAAGTGAGCTGTGTGCTTTCTTTCACTCTATTTTAATGGAAATAGAGTTCTCTCAAGGCTACCATAACCTACTTGAAAAGATGACATCAAAGTAGGTGCTGTGGCAACAGTGCAGCTTTATTCTCAATCTGTTAGGAGTGGGAGACACAGGCAATGCAGTGCTGCTGCTGAGTGTTATGGTGGCAGATGAAGAAATTAGCCAAATTTACCTCAAACTATGCTGAGCAACAACATCTGGGGAGTGTGCTATTGTGGGGCTGGACTGGGCTGCAGTGTCACACAATCTTGTGGAGTGTCAGCATGCTCTTTGAAGGAACCCAAATGCTATTTGCATTGATTTATGTCTGGAAACAAATTTTTAGGAGCAAGTCTGACTATTTGCAAGACTTTTTCCACTCAGTGGATAAGGTAGTCTAAAAACGAAGATTTAAAAATACTTAAAATTATTTTATTAATTTAAACTAATTATAAACAAATAAATTAGTGTAGTTTTCCTCCTGCATGTAAGGTAATTTGTTTGCCAGAATGGCTGCATTGATGACTGTATCTGAAGCTGAATGGACAGTATTGACTAGTACTCAAACTACTTGCATTCTGTTTGTGAAATTCTCTTCCATTGCATACAGAAACAATTTTTTAGCTTCTAACTGGGCATAGCTTGGGGAGTGACTGTGTTACAAGCTGGAAGACTGTTACCTGGTTATCTAAGCCACTGTCTTAGGATTGTCATTTGCTTCCAAGGTGAACTGGGAATCTCCTGAATGTAGAGTCAGGATCAAAGTTGAATATGTTATGGTGACATAAATGAAGCTGAAGAGACATGCTGACCAGGAACACAGACTTTGCCCTGAAGTCTGTTAGTAGGGAACCACTCTTTCCCATTTCTGGTTTGTCAAGCACTAGCCAAATGACTGTAGAAAGTTTGTTTGGCGTCTGAGTGGAGAAATGCAGGAGGGCAATCTGAGTTTGTCACCTGTTGTTTAATTATGTAATGTAACTTGGCACAATTTGGACAATATTTATTCTGGTGTACTGGCTGGCCATTAACTGCCCCAACAGAGTACAGGCTGTTTGACAGTTGTCAGAGAAAGCCTGATGGTGTCTACATACAGTCTAAAAAAGAGACAGTGCTACATAAAATCTGTCTTGACTTTCTTTGGATTTTGGGCTGTGTGTGACTTCTGCAGAACTGGTTTGTTTGTGCTTCTGCAACAATACTTTATCTGCAATTCTGACTAGTGATTTACAGTTGTCTAACATCTTGGGTGATGCATAATCCTTTCAGGTTGAAGGCTTGCATTCAAACTGCTAAGCAACATGATTTTGGACTAAGAAGCTGTTGATTTTTTTTTTCCAATAAATGGTGTAATTATTACACAGCTGAAGAAAGAATTGCTGCAGAAATTGTACTGAAATTATTACAGGAATGAGCTGTGCTCCAGGAGCTGTTCCATGTTTCATGCTGTCATGAGTTTTTTGATAGTAGACTTAGCAGCTCAGCAGGCCAGAAAGTTGATATTATAATGCTGAATAAGCATGGGCAGAAATGCTCATAAAAGTGAAACTAGCCCGACTTCAAGTTTTGTGCCTTACTCTGCTCTCTGTTCTAGGAGACAAGCAAAGCACGGGAAGCGCTCAGAATAGCTGGTGGCACCTTAGTGACTGAATAAGGATAACTCCACATAAAATGTCAAGCAGAGAATAACATTTTTGATAGCCTGCATGGTCCTGAAATGACAGTTTAATAGAAAATGAAAGTTTCTGTTGACTCTTCAGGATTGTCTCCTTCTACCAAATTCTTGTCCAGTGAAAGCCCATGCTTCAGGAGGTGTCTGGCTTGCTTAATGAAAACTGTCTATCCATGGGAGATAGAGATGGTAGGACGTGCAGAAGCCCATCCTACTGAAGCAAAGGGTGATCTGTTCAAACAGGACAATAATCCTTAGTGATAAAGGCCTGTACAGTAACTTCAGATGTGAACAAAGCCTGAATTAAAAATGGGGACCTAAGATGTAAATAGGTGAAGCAGTATAAAACAGGACTCTCAAATTGCATTTTTAAATAGATCCTTCCTAACAGCTGCTTACCTTAGGAACACTGCTCTGTCAGTACTTACTTCTAGAGGAAGGAGAATTGCTGCAATTTCAGGGTTTAAAGAAATGTGAGGTTTAGAAATTGATCTCAGTAGATCTCTCTAGTTCGTATCCAGACCAGGCGAACATGTACTTTGTTTTAGAATATAGTTGCCAATTTGTGACTTGCAAGACACTTAATTTAGTCCATGCCTTTTGACATACTTTACAGTCTGAATATTTATGGTACTTATGATCAAAATTTGAGAAGATTTTTCAATTCACAGGGAAAGCAAAGAACTCTGTCCTTTTCTCCAACTTGCTAGCTGAGCTAGCATGTCAAAAGTTGAAAAGGGAATCTAGAAGGTAAAGTGAGCTCAATTGGCACTTCTACCCCACATTGTACTTGTAAGCCTGATATGTTGTTTAGAGATTAGCTTTATAGACTTCATGCCTAGAAGCATGAAAAGAGTTCCTGAAGACCTGGGAACTTGTGTTTTTTAGCTGCTTTTATCCAGTTCTAATCCCTTTTTTAGTAACTTGAGAGAGAAATTAATATTTTCTGCAGGTGAGAACCTATATGTTAAATATTTTAAAGGATTTTCTACCAGAGACACTGACAAAGAGTTGATGTTGTACTATGTAATGGTGAACTTGGTTAAAAAAACAATAGGTGAAATCAGAGGAGAATAATCCAGTACTTAACTTCTGGGAATCTCCTTCATGCATTCTGGGGAACCTAGCTGTATTCACTCTTGAGTAGAGTATTCTTACCATCAAGACAAGAGTGTTTATTTATAAAGCCTGACATCTGATGTTAGTCTTAAATGCAATTTTATTATTAGTCACAAGTACAGTCAACAATATTTTACCTGGGAAAGAGAGCTGGAATACTTTCAAACATTTAGCAATAAGATAACAAAATATTGTTCTAATCTTTATCACGTGTAAATTATGAACTAACTTGCATAATGTGAAAGTACACAACTAACTTATCAAGTACTATTGTGTGACTGGCTGGCAGCAATACAATGACCCAAGTAATGGACCTGCCCAGTGCAGGAAAATATATCTGCAATTAAACCTGTTTTGAGCAGCCAAAAGTATTCCCTAGTGATAGCTTAAGCATAGCATGCTACAAATGATATTGCACAGGAGTATCTGCTCAAAGAGTGACCAGATCCTGAGTTAGGTGGCCTACAAGATAAAAACCAAAACAACAAAAAGTAAAAGGCAGTAGCTGAGAATGACTACTGTGCATCTGCTGTCAGGAAAGCTGGAGGTAACTGTAGTCCCAAATGAACATCAGCTTCCTAGAGTGCTCCTCAAGAGGCTTCTTTAAAAGTATACAAAGACTGTTAGTGAATTTGCAGTCTGACAACAGTAGGCATTATTCTGTGACTTCTGGTTGTGTATGGTAATTACAGGCTCATGCTCTTACGTTTAGAAGGTCATAACTCCTAGAAACAATTTTGTAGTGTTCTAGCCAGGATTTCATTAGGAGAGGATTCTCTCAGTGTGTACTTTTAAAATAATGTGCGAGTTGGATTGCAAAAGTGGGATAACACTGCACCATGAGAATGAACAGAAGTAATACAGGCTCTCACACAAGTTAGTATAAGGACTTGTAGCAGGGTGCCTGTGTATTTAACATGGTCTTGTGCAGAATTATAACCTTGCTCCCTTTCAAGGGTGTTAGGTGTGAGTGCTGCCTCCTAGCCTTGTTCAGCAAAGCTCTTCCTAGTCATGCTCTGCTAGGTTTAACTCTGTAGTCAAACAGTCTGATCTCCTCAGCACTGAATGTTGTAATGCATCTCAGCCTTGTTGGCTTCTCTGTAGCTACCCAAACTTGGCAGCTTGTGCTATCAAATCTTCATCAGTCCTGAATGGATTCACTGTAAGACTTACAGGTTTTGATTTTGAAGATGCTGGAGGCCATGTTGTATCAGGGAGTAGAAAAGTGCAGGAAGTTTGGGTAATGTCCTATGCTGATATCTGAAACATTCCCTTGAATGCAGTAAGAGAAACTTGTGTGGAATAAGAATTTCTTCCCCCTTCCCACCTCCGATTTTGTATATATTGGGAATCCAGCTCCTGAGACAGTAAGAATAGCAGATGCTTCTGCAACCTTAGAAGTATCTCAAGTGGCCAGCAGGTCAAATATTCTGCTTGGTGATATGATGACAGAATACCAGTAATTGGGATACTTTATAAATGAAGCTCATAGCTATGCAGTTCAAGGCACAGCTCACTCATGTAGCTTAGAGCCTTATCTCCATTTCTGTATCTTGAATGTTTCACAGTACTACTGTTGTTGCTTAAATGGAACTACTGTGTAACTTAACAGCTTGGTTCTTGCCTTTGCTTATCAAAACTTCTATCTGTCTAATCAATAGCTTGTGTTCTTGTTTTCAGACAAATCTACCTATCTTCAAACTGAAAGAATCTACAGTCAGAAGAAGATATAGTGACTTTGAATGGCTAAGGAATGAACTAGAAAGAGAAAGCAAAGTAAGTAAAATGAAAAGTAAATACAAGTCTTCATAGACATACAAAGAGTCATGATGCTGAAATGTTTTCATTGTGTTATAAAGCATGTATCTTATAAAGCAGATACTGTGATTGAAAATGCCCAGAAATAAGCCAGTGTGTCAGTCTTTTTATCAAGCCTCAGTGCTGTACAAAAAGCCAGAGGCTTTTTGTTTTAGTGGGTTTGAGTTAATTCAGAGATAAACTACTTGATTTCAGCTTACGCATGCGGGCAAGTACTGTTCTTCTCTGCTCATGTTTTATTACTTCACTAGGAATGTGAGTGGTGAGTTGGGTTTTCTAGGGGGAAGAGGTGGATGAACTTGCTTACAGGCTGCACTTGAGGACACTTGTGTAAATCTTTCAGGTTGTGGTACCTCCTCTACCAGGAAAAGCTCTTCTCCGCCAGCTCCCCTTCCGAGGAGATGATGGTATATTTGATGATTCCTTTATAGAGGAAAGGAAGCAGGCTCTTGAACAATTCATAAACAAGTAAGTGTTGGATCTAGTTATTTAGAGACAAACCTGGAGCTCAGCCCTGAAAACTGAATTGAAGCTACTAATCCTCCTAAGGATGGTAACTGCACTAGGTTCAGAATATTAATTTTCACATAATCTTGCAGTAGGACATACTAACATTACTTATCCCATGTTTAGTTTGGGTATCTTAGTGCTTACCTGAACAGCTGAAATGACTGTTAGTGTTGTTGTTAATTTATGCAAATTGCTACTAAAATTATAGTGTTCAAAATAATTCTACTTTATAATTTCTGGAAAGATATCTTCCAACTGGGTGAACAGTAGAGCTTACAGTGGATTTACAGCAGTTTACTTTGATTGCAGATGTGAGGTATTATCAGTTTGTGTGATGATGCATATTTTCTCTAATCATCTTGAGAATCTTTCTGAAGATTCTGAAGTAAAAACACTACTTGAGGTATGCACACATAGTTTGAAATAGTCACTATGGATTTTGTCCCTACCTTTCAAACGGTGAGCAGAAATTATAGTAACAAAGTCTTATGATTCTTTTTCCACCATTTGACACTACTAACCACTGTCTGTACACTGACCTGAGTAGCTGGTTGAATCTCTTTAACAGTGTAGATCCAAACAGTGGCTAAGGAGTGTTGTCAATTAACCAGCTCTTCTGGTTAATGCTCTTCAGACCACTGCATTTGGGACTGCTCCCTCAGGGAGTTCAAGCCTGTCAGTTCCCCTGGCATTCTAACCTTGTTCAAATAGTAATGCTGTTTAACAGGAACAGAGGATGCCTGTGAGTTATGCCAGAACTTAGGAAAATGTACTTGTCAATTGCTGTTAGTTCAGGCGTGTGTCTTGGAGGTGCAAGTGACTGGTTAGACTGGTTAGAACTGTCTGTCCTGTACCAGTAAGTGTGACCATATGAAATCTATGAAATTTGTCTTCACATAGTTGCTTCTTAACTCATTTTAGAATGGTTATGAACTGGTAAAATGCTTCAGACTACTCTTTTTGCTGTTCAAAGACAAGTGGAGTAAACTTGCAAGGCATCCAAGTAGTAAGATGGAATATGTTTGAGTTTGCTGTAAAATCAAGGCAGTCATGGCTGTAAAGTACAACCTTTATCCATGCAGCCTTGGAACTCTATCTTAAATGGAGAAAAAGTGCACTTACTGAAAGTTTTGTATGCTGAGTCTAGCAATATGTACGGATGAGGACTATTGGTGGTCTGAAGCAGCTGATGTGAAACAGTCATCTTACCCTGTCTCTCTGAAAAACTCTGTATAGCTGACAGAAATGGAATGGCCAGTTTATCAGTATCCATTTTCAGTCTTGCTGCCAGTAATAAATTGATTTTGTGGAAGTGTAAAACTTCTTGGTTCATTTTTCTTCCTTTGAAACATAAACTGAGATTAATGTAGATATTGATGTAGTGGCAGAGTTGAGTACATCTGGAATAAAGCTTTCCAGGCACAAATCATAGCAATTTAACTCATCAGTGTATTCTAATGGCATGACTGACTCATTAGGTAAATGTTACTAAAGTTTTGAACCATGTAGAAACTTTAAGGCTTCTGCCAAGTACTCGGGCACTGGTGAACTTATACCTGAAGGTCCTTTGCATAATACATTCACATTATTGCATAATCAAAGTTGATCTTTGCTTCTGGAATTAAAGAGTCCCTCAGATAACTGATACCACTGGAACAAAGGAGATCTTGGTGCACCGATGCTAGTTCTTAATATTCAGGAGTGTGAGATGGATGTTATGGAGAAGTTTTGTCCCTCTAGATGTAAAATCTGAATCACAAGAGTGCAGCTTGAGTCAGTTCTCTTGGGCCAGTTTGCTGGCACCACTATCAATACTACATACAGTGACATTCACAAGGGTGCTTATGCCTCAACACTTGTGTGCCTCGACCTGACTTAGAAATAGATGAAAATTCTTGAAGTAGCAGCTGCTATATGTAAGGGTCACCTTGGTGAAAAATACTGAGGGAAAGCCAATGCAGAGTGAGGTATTCCTGTGAAACCAAGAGCTGAATCGGAGATCAAATCTAGTCTTGCAATTCAGCCACCGATTTTCAACCCTTCCTGAAAGGAAGAAGGAATTTACTGCTGCCTCATCCTCTCCTATATATCTTTTCCTTGAAGTTTGACATCAGTAACTTCATTCTGATGGGGTAAGAAACTCAAACTAGTTACTCTAGACTGTCATCCTTATGACCTAGTGCTTGAGATTGCTGGCCTTTTTCTAGAACCTGGCAAGATGGATACATTTTTATAACTGCTCTTGAAATAATCCATCAATACTGAATAGGAGAGCTCAGCTTCCTCATTATAGGTTGCCCTTAATGACAAGTGAGTAGTGACAAGTGAGTATGTTCTGTGGTGAAATAAACACTAATAGATAAATTTGGAGAAGGTGCACAGGAGTGCTTGAAAGTGGTGCTGAGCCACTGGAGCTGAATATGTTTTGCATGTGTTCAGCCAGATGAGTAGAAATGTTCTGACAGACACAGGGGCCACAAGGCTTACAGAAGCTGCCCTTGGGACCATGGCGGACTTTTCTCTCCTAAGAAAGAAGTCTGTCTTGATTGACCAACTGGATGTAGTTTTTTTCAAACCAAACTGCATTAGATATTTGTGTCCATAAATGATGAACTTTCAGCTATCTGATTCTTTTGGATTTTTACCTGCATGATAAAAATGGTATTTTAAGTGTTCAAGTGCAGTACCTTGTGATTTTCTTCGAAGTTTTTGAGTGTCTCCTAATTCAATTTCAGCTCCTTTACAGTTAAAAGGATGGTTTTTCAGCTTAAATTAAATTTACATTAGAGATGCTGGTGTCCCCTAGAACAGGCAAGTTCTGTCTCCTGTGTTTGCAAGCTACCACATGTGCAATGAGCAGAAAGGCCAGTAGCCCCTGGCTGTGTGCAGTGCTGCCCATCCAGGCCAGGACATTGGTTAGGGTCCATTCTCTGTCTGGAGCAGTGCCTGAGCCTTTGGAAAACCTTCGCACCCCCTGCTGGAGCCAGGCTTCAGCTCTGCTGCAACGAGCTGCTGCTCAGTGACACTGAAAATGGAGGAGATAAGTGGGCTTTAAAAGGGTGTCCCATGGCAAAGGTGTTAAGACCTTTTTTAAAAAAAATCCTCTTGCCTTTCTTAGCTCTAATTTCCTAATGCTAGAATAAGCACTTACTTGGATAGTCCCATCAATTGCAGGTGACAGATGATGTAAGATGCTTCCAAGGGATCAGAGGTAGCTCAGGGTTCCTATGGACTAACTTCGTCTGGGGAAGTGTGATAAATCTTGCTACTAGACAGCATTCTAGTTGCCAACAGTGAAGTGAAAGTGGGATCTGTGCCCAAGTGAAGAACAATAGGTTATTGGTACAAACCTTGATCTGCAGGATAGCTGCAAGTAGGCTCAATTGGTTCACACTAATGCTTGGTTTTTTTTCTCTCCAGGGTTGCAGGCCACCCACTGGCACAGAACGAGCGTTGTCTTCACATGTTCTTACAAGATGAAGTAATAGATAAAAACTACACACCATCCAAAATAAGGCATACTTGAATTTTAAAAGCATCTTCTCAAATATTAGTGGTTCTTATGCTTGGTTTTAAGAGGTTGTAGTTTGTCTTAGCATGCTGAGGATGAACAGGCACGAAGTCTCCACTAACACCAGTACACTGCTTGGTCTTTGCATATGCTTTGTAGCATTTAAGAACTCACTTGTCTTCTAGCTAAATCCCTCTGAATCCTTGATTTAAGAGTATTATACTATGAAACCATCCACCCCTTGCAATGTCTAACAAACCTTTCCACTATTATTTGCAATGACTTAACAATGTTTACTGACTTGGCCTTACTTGAACTTTCACAACTGTAGTGTCACATGTTCACTTGTATTTGACTAAACTGCTATGCTGTTTCTGAGGTAGTCACCTGTCTGAATGTCTGTAGAAAGACTGCTTTATTTCTGATATTCTGTATGAGAAACACTTATGCAATTGTCTTCAAGCTTGTAAAACACTTTATACTGAAGTAATGAGGGAATTATCTTTATATTCTGTAAGAGGGAAAAAAAAGAATTTATATACTAAAGTAACTTGTCTAAAGTTTTGAAATAAAAGTGAAAATGCACTTCAAATATTTTGTCACTCTTGACCTTGAGTGTGGAGTGTCTCATGCTTTCTGAGGAGGAGGGGTTTACTCTGCCGAGTGAACTGGTATTACAGCTTCACTGTGATGCTCTTCCACAGTGCAGTTGTGCATCACTAACAGCCAGCACTAAATACCCTTAGATGCTGGCACCTGCTCTGGAAGTGTTAAAGAACACATAAAGGTATAAAAGGCTGTTCCTGTGTTCTGGAACCAAAGCTGGAATACCACTCGTGAGAGGCAATCAACAGATCTGTGACTTTAATAACTTTGGGAAAAGGGTGCCTTTCTGCCTAGCATGAGAAGCATCAATCCAGCTTCAACTAGATAGTGAAAACTATGCCATCCTATAGAAAAAGGAATGTTTACATAATTTATATTATGACATTATTCCTAGTTTAAAATAGCTCTGCTCTACAAATAGAATTAGGAAAATAAACTGATACAAGTCTGGTGTAAGATGCAATCATAGACCACATAGACCAGCATTGTGCTGGTTTGACCACTGGTGCAATGCAGGTGCTGGATGGCTGAACTGCAGTTCACAGGCAGCACTGCTGAAGTTGTCTTTTATATGGGAAGGAAGTGAGCTAGAGAAGCTTCCTTAGTCTTCAAAATATGACATGGAAGTTGCCTGTCCAGATGCTCTTGACAGCAGATTCCAGGATATTCCAGTAGCAATCTGCTCTAGAGTTTCGTGCTATTTGGTAGCTATCTGTTGGCTTAGACTCAGCTCTGCTGCTTTTTTTCCTTCTTATGACACTTAATCTCTGTAAAGAGCATCCATCCTAAAACTTTCTGGCAAAATTAGTAGCTTCTTTTAACTAAGACCATTAACCTCATTTATGGAAATCTGAATGTAAAAGACTGAAGTGACAAGACAGTGGTGGCTGGCTGAATTACACATAGTACTATTGATTAGCTGCACTGAATAGATAGATGTTTGAATAATTGCTCTGCATAATTTAAATTTAGGTAGAAACCTCATACTTAACTGAGACTATGCTGCTTCTAACTGTTCTATTCATGAAACCAAGGACCAAAACCGACAGTCTATTTGCATCCCAGGGCTGTCGCTTTTCAAGATGTTTTTGATAATGTAATTAATTTCTGAATGTCTCTCTGCTTGTTGAATCACCCCTAAAAGTTGAGTTATTCTTGAAAAGGGGGAAAGAAGGATTAAATATATTGAAGTTTCATTATGTAGGTTTAGATACAGAGTAAGTTATTTTTCTTCTCTCAATTGTTATTTTCTGAGAAGCTTCTTTCAGAAATCAAAGTAAATGCCACATCTTAAACCTGAAAGATGATGACACAATCTCTATCATTTGCTATGAAAGAAAAACTAAAATATTTAAGCTGAAGAGGGAAAAGCTGCATGCTTGATGTCAAAGTATTCCTATTTCCAAAGTGAGGCCTTTTGGAGCATTAGTCTCTTAGAATGACAGGGCATTTGCATAGCACTCTGGGATCTCACCTAGCCTTAAGTCCTTCAAGGCTAGCTGGAGACCCTAATCCTAGTGTAGTGTAACTGGTTGTGCTTCAGTGCAATGTGCAGCAGTGGGAGCAAGACACAGTCTGAGATTAGCTGTGCCCATAGGGATCTAGGCCTTGTCCCAGCTTGTGAGTCTGCTCTGCAGCTGGGCCAGGTCTTGCAGGTGAGAGGATGAGATATGGGTGTGGTGCCATTGCCCTGCCTGCTTTGCAGTACACTCTGTTTTGTCCTCTAGCCTGGGCGACATAGGGACTGCAGCAAACTGCAGGGTGTGATTGCCTGGTTGCCTAGCGGGGTGGATGTAGTTCATGCTTATTGCTGCTCTGGGACAGCAGCATGAATCTTACTGAAATGAATGTCCTGTAATGGATTCTCTGCAGTAATGGGTTTTACTTCTCTAGCTCATAGACTGACTTGCCACAGAGGTGGAGAACTGCAATTGATTTTTCTACCCTATTAGATTCTTTTCAGTGTAGACAGCAGAAGATAGTTGGAGATTATTACAGATGCAGGAAAAATAAATTATAAGCAGTTTGTTAGTTTCTTTCTAAGAATGCGCTTGCCCTGTGGTAAGAGCATTTTTAAGTGCTCCAAGCTAGTTTGTATAGAAGATACTTTGAGGTCCCACAGCCTGTGACTCATCTTGTGTATTTATGGACTGTCTGTCTTGGAAAAGATAGAATGCGAGACCCAGCAGACTGCAAATGGAAGAGAGCTGGGGTTAAAACTTTGACCTTTGAAACATGTGAGATTTTTGAGCTTGGAAGTCAGCAGAGCTAGGATTTCACTTGTGACCTGTATTCCTTGACACTGCAAACCAGTGAGCCGTCAATACACACAGTATATTTCTACCTGTCATTTTAGCATGCATGGTTCTTCATTTGCATATGAACAATGCATTACTCATTGCCATATGAACAATGCATTTCCCTCCTATTATTGCCCAGTTGTTGTGTTGATTAGGAGTTGTTTCCATCTTTTTTTGGTGTGATTATGCAGTTAGACACCTTAACAAAACCTCAGTCTTTTTAATTGAAGCAGTGCTTTTGTACTCAACACCTTTTGTTAGCTGCACAGTTCACTGGTACTAAAAATTGTAATAACATGCAACAGAAGGCACATACTGGGGTAGACCTTTGGTGCACTTAGTGTTGTATCCTAGAAAAAGCTACATGTCACCTTCTTGAGAAAGAAGGTGGTATTTATTTGGCAGCTGGTATTTATTTGGATTACAGAAAATAGCTCCATGTAGGATGTCACAAGGCAGGATCACCTACGCTACTCCTTTAATGTTTGTCTAATCTGTTTTTAAAAACTTCCGATGATGGAAACTGCGCAGGATCTAGGGCAATCCATTTTAGTAAAGAATACTTCTATTCCCTGGTAAGTAGGGGACAGTGAAAGAAGCTGATTAAGGACAACGGTTGAAAGAACAGTGGAAATTAATTTAAATTCAATATATTTTTATTCTTTGTAAATACAATGAGTACAACTTTTTAACTTCACAAATCGGTTAATCCACTTTGTACAGGAAAAGTTTTACTCATTCTATGATAGTTCAAGTGCTGATCTTTCTCAGTGCTAGTTCCTAATAACAAATCAAATTTTGAAAAGTACAGCAGCTATCTTTAAATGTTTTTTCTTTCTACATTATTCGTACATCAAATAAGCAGCTTATAACGTTTTTGTGTGTGAGAGGGTGTAGGCGAACAAGGCTTCAAAATTAGAACCTGGAGTTTTCTAAAAAGGCATTGGAGACTTTTGGAAATTGTTAGCATTGTATCAGTCAACAACCTTTATTTCTTTGAAATAAAATTCCTTCCATTGATTTTTTTATAGTCATTTCATTTCTCTGCACATCTCATTGACAAAGAGTTTGGCCACCGTTGCCTTTGGTTTCAGCACTGTGCCAACGGGACAGCCAGCAGATCACTGAAGCGGTCATCTCCATTGTATTTGGTTTTGCTGTTTTAGTCTTCCTTTCTTGTGTTGTCTCTTTTCAGGTGTGTGTGTGTGTGTGTGTGTGTGTGTGTGTGTGTGTGTTTGAATGTATGTCTGTGTGTGGAAGAAGAAGGAGGGAAGGTTGGGAAGGAAATGTATAAAGCTCTTCTGTCTTTGAGATGTTAACCGAACAAATTGTGGTGACATCTGCGTCAAAGATCACCAGTTCACTTTGTAGGAAGAATGGAGCTGCCGTCATAAGCTACCTTTTAATCAGTTCTGAAGGCCACTTCATGATGCATTATAGCAGAAGCAATGTTTTGGTAACTTGGTCTCAAATGTTGCCTATCGTATTAAAAACATTTTCCCAACATAGGCTACTTTTAAAACAATTCTGAAGGCCACCACATCTTGTGTTACAACAGAAGCCAAGTTTGGTCACCCGGTTCCAAATACTGAACAAGCTAAAGTACCTTCTTTCACATTTTGTCTCAGATCTGCCAGTTGAATGAGAGAATAGCAGAGTCTTTGTTAACTATGACTGGCGTCTGAATTGCCTCCATCCTGTAGTAACAGGAATAGCAGCCAAATTCCAACCACTTTCACTTTTTCTGTAGAACAAAGCATTCTCTCCATGATCTAAATCACTCTGTTCAGAGCAGCAGAATCATATCTACTGGGGTATTTTTTGTCAATGAATTTAAGGACTAAACATTCCCAGGCTTATGCTTCCTGTAGATTTTGTTAGTTGAGGCTTATTCTCCTTAGATAAAAGTTCTTCTCAAACTGTCCATCCTGATTGGTTCTTTTAAGGTAATTTATATGTCGCTGGATTTGTACATATCTGAAAGCAGTCTTGTAATTGGTACATTCCCAATGGTCTTTTTGAAAAACACTTCTTCTATTGTAGATGGACTAATTGAACGTAAAGCTGGTAAAAGCAATAGAAGTTTTCCAAAACGACAGGGTTGTGTAGGATACCTAGAGAAAGAGAGAAAAAAGAATTCCGTTGAAGTTTTAAAGTATTTTTTCAAAGGAAGGACTTTATTTTATAGAAAAAGACCAATATTTACTAAATTGCACAGGTGATGCTACCTATGTGTCCCAGTTTGAGACAAATTTGGGAGGAAACACCATAACCTCAACCTAAGTGCAGTCTGCATGGTCTAGAATGACTCAGAATCTAGTGGGATACTATTGGCACCCCAGGACACTGTGCCAAAACCCTGTGTTTTGTACTTGTGTGAGCAACAAGGCTGACTCCAAGGAAAACTCTCTGTGGCAGTCAGCAGAACATAGGACGAGGTTTCTGAGTTTTGTTTAGCTCCTTTGTTCATTCCCCTAGAGCAGTAGGAATACAAAAACTGGACCTGCTCTGATGTGTCCTTCATACAGCAATGTTCTCAATGCAGTACAGGGAAGAGCTTGACTTGTAGTAACTGCCCTGTCATTTGAAGTACAGTTTAGAACTAGCTGGATTGTCATGGTAATCACTTTGCCCCCTTTTGGTTAGCAGATATATTGAATACAATTGACATTTGTAAGGAAAGTTTTTTTAAAGAAGCTGTGCTTTCTCCCAGGTAATGTGTTTTTGTATAGGATGTTTTCCATCCTTTCTCCCAGCTTTTGAAGCCAGCACAGCATAGGATGTGCATTTTTAGCTGTGCTTATGCTGTCTTTACAACAGTGATTCTCAAACTTCTGCTTACAGAGGTCTCCCTAAAGGGAAGTGTAGTTTGTTTGGAGAAACACACTGCTTCTCCAGACTGCCCTCCCTTGCATCCTCTTGAGAGCAACTCCACTGGGATCAAAGGGCTGATACTGCAGTGACATTGGCAGTAGCGTAAATTCAAGCCTGAGGATGAAACACACAGGCTGCAAGCCCTCTCACAAGGGAGTCTGAGTGAGAGTCCTATCAGTGGACTGCACTTTTCCCTTGTAAAAGGATATTGTTTACAACATACACTGGGTAGCACAGTATCTAAATACTTCCAGCAGCACAGAAATGCTGTGGAAAAGTTGTTCCCTTGGAAGGGAAGATGTGGCTATGTATTCTTCCCTGGCTTCTCTCTCCAACAGGCCCTGTCTCATTTAAGGTCTCCAGGGAGCAATCTTCATGGAAAAGGCCTTCCTTAAGAACAGGAAGAGACCACTATGCAGCAGTTATTCTTTTTGCTCTGAAGCAGCCATAACTGGATGGAGTTTGCATTTTTACTTCCATCCCCAGCGCAGGCCATTCCCTGTAGACTAATAAGTGCTTCAGAGACTGCTACCATCTAATCTCTGATACTGATAGGGCTTCTGCCTGACAGAGCTACTATGACAGCAAATCAAAGTTTCAGAAGGAAAAAATTGTATAAAAGTTCCTCTTCCACTGCTCCATCTCCAACTGTTTTAGTCTCATGGACTTCCACTGCAACTACAGGACTTTGCTGCGACACCACAATGGGATTCACAAATTCTGGGGTTTTCATTTGAACCTGATCACAAACTCGGGGTGACATCTTGGAAGAGCCACTTAAGCTCCTTGTGTCCTTCTTTCTGTGTCTGCCAAATGGAGGAGGTTACATGCGAACTGGAGATCGTGTATGAAGGGCGCTCATACCGACTGAGATGCAATGTTTTAAGCATCACTTTTAGTGGTATTTGATTGAATAAAACATAGAGCAAATTTTTTTAACAACTTTCTGTTTGTTTGAAAACACCCATGTACTGGAGCATGCTTGAAGAGGAGCAACAAAGGTGGTTAAGGGTCTAGAGCAACCGCTAAGGGAATTGCAGTTGTTCAGTCTGAAGAAAAAGAGGCTAAGGAAAGGCTTTATCACTCTCTACCTGAAAGGAAATTATAGTGACGTGGGTTTTGGTCCATGGTCCCAGTCACAAACAATGGGACAAGAGGAAATGGCCTCAAGTTGCACCGATGGAGGTTTAGTTTGGATATTAGGAAAAATTTCCTTCCCAAAAAGGTTGTCAAGCATTGGAACAGGCTGCACAGGGAAGTGGTGGAGTCATTATCCCTGAAGGTATTTAAAACGTGTACACGTGGCCCTTGGGAACATGATTTGTGGTGGACTTGGCAATGTTAATGGTTGAACTGAATAATTTTAAGGATCCTTTCCAACATTTTCTATGGTTCTATTTTAGAAATCCCAGCAGGCTGACAGCCAATGTAGCAGCCTGGTCCCCATTTCAGTCAGTGCAAATGCCACCTTCTGTGCAATGAGAGCAGGATTTCACCCCTACACCTGCCAGAAGCACTGGCAGAAGACACCACTGACCTGGTGTGAATGTAGCTGTTCAGGGTGAGCTGGGCTTCGTCTTGAAGGGCTGCTATGGCAGCAGCATTTCGGAAACTCCTCAGTTCAGAACCACTGTGTGTGGGCACTGGAAAGCAGATCAGTTACTAGTTCAGCTTGACTCTTGGGTGGATCAAAACAGTTCAGCTAGTGCTATCAATGGAAATTAAATGTTCCCATTAGTTCCCCAGCACTCCACTGTCAGCCCTTTCAAAATGCAGCAATGACTATTGGAATTCAATATGGGAAAACCTACTGGGTGATTCAAAGCTATGCCTGGTTTAAAACATCACTTTAAAGCAGCAACCTCATAGTTATCAGACCAGACAAGTGAGGGATCCTTTCTGCTTACCAGCTTTAAAAGTGACAATGCATTTGAGACAGGCAAATTCAGTAGCATCTAGCCGAAGTTGTCTAAATCTAGCCACAACCTCCTGTAAGGCCTGTATTTCTGAAATAATTTTATTCAGCTTCTGAGAATCTGTATTGTCACCGTTCATGCCTGAAACAGAAACAGATGAAATAAATAATATTAAAGGCATTTGCTTTATTTCATATTGATTTCTGACAAAATCCTCGGTATCAATGTCCTCTCTATTGTCACACTTGTCTATCTGGTTCCATGTAAACTGACTATATTGTATGAAAGTTAATATAAAATCTTCTCTTGGATGATAACAAACACAGTAATTTGCATTTAAATGACAATGCAAGCAGTCATGAATACAACAAAACAACATTATTTGCATTTAAATATAGATTTATAAATGACAGGTATGCTCTATTGTTCAGTAGGAATTTGTTATTCTTTACATGTTGTTCTTTTTTCAGTAATGTATTTTTATGGTAATTTTTGTAACAAAGTCATTAAATTGTGCAATTCTTACCAGATACAGCCAGTAGAGTGTTAGCATCAACTGGAATGGCCCATTGTGCTATTCCTAGAACAAACAGTTCTCTCCAAGCATCTTCCAAAAGCATCAGCTGTCATACAATAGATGTACAATATAACATAGTGTATAATTTATAGATTTATAAACAATTTAAATATGTAAATTTCTATTATTTTAAAAACTACTTTAAATGCCTGTCATGGTATTTCCCCCACAGCATTCATTAGCTCTTCTCTTAGCCTTTTGAGAAGGTGTCTAGAAAAAGTCTATGCATTGTAGAAAAACACTGAGTGTTGGCTCACTGTGCACCATGTTGTGGACCAAAAGGGAAGAGAAAGAAAGAATTCTTTTCCCAGAACATTTGCTCACAACATGAACACACCTGCTTTCTCAGCATGGTATGGGTTGTCTTCTCCTCCCCCTCAGCACTTATACAGCTGTTCTAGGAAAGGTCTTTCCTCTTGCTCTCTGGGGATTACGCTCCTTTCCCTCTGGAAGGCAGGATTTTGTGAAGAAAAGTCTGGATAACATCCTGGATCAGTGTAGGGAGCAGTGCTTTAGAGCACACATACATCTTATAACCCCTTCCTTACTAAGCCACTCTCTATATCTGTCAAGCACAGCATCTGAACACACAAACATCAGTGTCACTTGTTTTTCTGGTTTTTTTTTTTGCTTAAAATCACTCAGAAATTCCAGGCACTAAGAGCTGTTTCCTTTCAGAGATGCGAATATCCAGGCACCTATGCTGACAGCCTTGCTAGTTCTCTGCAGTTTTTGCACATTGCATGTCTGTATGGAGGATGTGTTTTTCTCTGTTTTCCCTGAGGCAGTGGTGCATCTGAAGAGGAGCCAAAACTTCTGGAAATGCAGACTGGCAAAGCCAGAACAGACATGTTTAGTCTTGAGGACATCTATGGATTGCTAGCCCAGACCAGCTCTTAAGAGAGGATTGGAGGACCTCTGGTTCAGCTGAAGTGCATGGCCAAAGGACACGTGGTGGTGTGTACATGTTGCTGGGACCTTGTGTCACAAAATAGGGTGGGAGAGATTTGAAGGGGTGAAAACTGTAGTGGGATCAGAAGATACCTTCTAGCAGCTCCATGCAGTGAAAGCAGATTGCCCAAAAAAATGAAGCCACCAAACCAAAACCCCAAAACCTGCAATCATTGATATTTCTATGGTCCCTGAAACTATCAGCAGCTTAGCTTCTTAGGAAAAGAGGAAGGAGGGTATTTTAAGTACGTAAAGAGTCTGTAAAGAAGAACAAAGTAAAAAATGCTGTACCAAATTAATGATGGTATCCTTGGAATCAGGTTTGTGAAAGTAGTACGTGATACAGAAAGCATCAATAAAAGCAAATCCTTCATCTGTGTGCAAACTCTTAGCAATACTGCTGTTCAGGACAGTGTTACTTGTTGCCAGCCACTAGGACACCAGGCAATGGGCAGAAACTGCACAGGAAATTCTACCTGAATATGAGGAAAAACTTCTTTACTGTGCACCAAGCACTGGAACAGGTTATCCAAAGTTGTTGTAGAGTCTCCCTCACTGGAGATATTTAAAAACTGCCTGGACACAGTCCTGTGCCATGTGCTCTGTGGTGACCCTGCTTAAGCAGGGAGGTTGGATCAGATGTGATCCCTTCCAACCTGATGCCTCCTGTGATTCCATGATTACGTGGAATGGAATTGGATGGTGTTAAATCATCCTGTTCCAATCTGAATTCTCAGAGTCTCTGCTCTCAACTTGTCACTGTGGGGTTATGTCCATTTTATGCCTTTTTTCCCTGTGTGCTCTGTAGAACTTCTCCATAACCTAAGGGAAGTGTGACAGGAAGGTACTGGTGTCTCTGCATACAGTTACTGTTTGAAACACTTACATTGGATTTTACCGTACCAAAAACTGCCCAGATTATTGCCTGAAATGGAGGTGGGGAGGAGGTGCTGTGTCTGGAGTGTGGTGCCCATCTCAGCTTTCTTCTGAGAGCAGATGAATCTACTCTAAAGTTTCCTAACCACTGCAGCCTGCAAACCCAGTCCCTCCTCTGGATAATCCCACCTGATGGATGTGCAGGTGTCTGTATGACATAGGAAATTATTTGCCAGCCTTTCATTTGCTTTTGTCATTTGCTTTCCTTTGCTCTTTTTTTGTCATTCATTCATGCAGATACAATGGCAATGAATGGTGGGCTCCTGGAAGATATCAATTTCATTTTTTTTTCCCACTAAGCCTTTAAAGTCAGAAGACTTTAGAAATAAGAGACTATTCCAATAGCTAACGCTTTCTTCATGCCTATGCATAAGTCTGTAAAACCACCAATTAAAATAATTCATGCTGAAGTCATACTCAGCCCTCCTTTTTCAAACAAATAACAAATACCAGGCTCTCTGAACAACTGGTTTTGCTTCTTAATCAACCCCATCCTTGCTGACCTTTTGCTGGGCACCTGCATTGGGCCAACCTGTCTCACAGATAACATGGGCAGGTGTACAGGCCAGCAGCACTAGAAGTATGGCATTCTTTGTTGTGTGTTTCCAGTTCAAAATGGACTTATCTGTATGAATATAGGGAAGGGACACAGCCTATGTCTTACCAGAGGTAGAAACGCAGCAGTGCTCAGACCTGTGTTTTATCAGCAAATATTTCTATTTATTTCCCTGCCTCCAAGATAAAACTGCCCCAGAGTTCTGAAATTACAGTGCACTTGCCTTTTTTAGAAGAACACACACCAAAAAAAAAGCAAAATTCAGGAAAATATTTTAGTTTCTCCTCAGCCAGATGTCAGGGATGCCAAAAGAGAAATGCAGACATTTACAGCTGGGCTATTGTCAAATTAAACAAAGCAATAGCAATGTTATAAAAATCAACTGTATGATTATTCATGGAATAAGGTGATTAAAATCAGAATTATTTCTTCTCGAGCTCTCCTAAGTATGACAGGGGAGTCATGCAGGAAGAGGCCCAAATCAAAGCTTTTGAGCTGAGCAGCTCTGAGTTTTGAGGAAGCTGACTTGCAATGAACTACAGCAAGTGAGAGTGATGTTAAGGAAAGGCTGGGTTTTTAATGTGTTACTCACTAAGATTAGTCCCTGCTATGAAAGGAAAGAGGTAGTAGGTTTTTAATTTAATGGGAGCACTGTGGTGCCTATGGTAGATAAGCAGGCTGTGCTTGGTCACATGCCATGGAGATCTCCTCTGCTTGCAGATCCTGCTGCTTCCTCCTCTGCACACTAACAGAGATGATGGTGTGGGAAATGCCTCCCTGTTATCTCAGATAAACTCTTTGCCTAGGGAGCCTCCTGTGGACATCACTGGTCCAGAGATGGACCCAGTCTGCTCCAGTGTGCTGGGGCTGCTGCTGGAGCAGCGCACCTGCTTCGTGTCCCTAACACTTGAGCCTGTTTCTTTGGTTGCTCACTGTGACAGACCCAGTGCTCCACAGGATTAGTGGCAGCAGAAGACACGATTAGAGAGCAGCAGGGTGCCACACTGGGATTCTTGCCTTCCTACTGGCATGTGTGACCTTCCAGGCCCTATCTCATCTCTCCCCTTATCCTCACTGCATAGCAGGACAGCAGGTAGAGCTGAGCAGCATTCCTCTTTGACTAATTTCACAACAAGGATTTCAAGACATGGATTTGTTGCTAGAAAATGAGCCTTTTTATATACCTTAGCTTTATAACACTTTGTGACCATCATTATTTACCTTTAGATTGAAAACATTCTTGGTTTTCTAGGAAGCTCTTTTCTTCTATTTCAAAATACCTATTTGCATATCAACATGTAATGTGCTTCTGGGGAGAAGAACTAGTTCCTCTGACAACTGCTATGTAACATCTATGGCACAGTTTTTCTAGTTACCATTTTGGTAAATTAGCTCAATCATATCAAAGTAATAGATGTCTTTTATGATTGGAGCTTTGTGTAGATTTCCACCCTTCCATTTTACAATTATCTGATTACTTTTTTAAAAATTGGTGCATTATACAAAGCACACTGAGTCCTCATCAAGAATCAAGTCATTAAGAAATTGTTTCATCTTGTATGGTTCACCTGTGATTTACTTGAGGCAAAGGGAAATTATCATAGAGGAAAACAAAACATATTAGGGAAGATTTTAATTAATGGTAAAAAATACTGGGGGCTGGCCAAATACTGCTTCCACCACATTGACGTAATTGTAAGCCAAGGTGAATAAGGAAAAAAATGTTGTCTGTGTAAACAGTTGAGAGGAGAGGAGAGGAGAAGAAGAGGAGGAGGAGAAGGAGGATGAGGAGAGGAGGGGGAGGAGGAAGAGGAAGAGGTGGTAGAGGAGGAGGAGGAGGGGAGGAGGAAGAGGAGGAGAATTGGTCTTCAAAAACGACCTCAGTCATATCCTGAGACCATAAACTTAACTAAGCATTTCTCATCCCTAAATAGCAAAGTAAGATGCTATTCCCCATTTTATGGAAAGAAAACTTGTCCTACAAGTAGAAAAGCAGTTTGGGCATACTAAGTTTAGTCTGCAGCCTGGTGATTTCTCCTCTAGCACTTGTCCTTCCATAATATTAGTTTTATGTTAGATTCCTCTTTCCTGGCTTGATTTTTCACTTCCTTCATGAGACAAAAGTCAGAGGAAAGCAGTTTCTAAATCACTGCGTGGTTTTCAGGGGCAGACTGGAACGCTGCACTGAACTTCAGAGATGCTGAAGTTCATTACGGATTTCAAGGTCTAGGGCTGGAAGTCCAGGACCCAATGTGAAGTCTGAGCCCTCTTTAACAGGCAGGCCAGGCCGTTGCCACTCCCACTGCCACTGCCTTACCTGGTCTTGTAAGGACAAGGTGGAGAAGGCTGGGACACTTTTGGCCCACTTGATGCTCATGAACAGAAGTCTGGCCGCTGACTCGCAGACGGATTCAGTGGCCACTTCGTAGAGATACATCGGGGTGCCATTGACTTCGTGTGGGTACTAATATCAAAGAGAAAATAAAGCCATCTCATACAGTGCCACCAAGGCAGCCTGGTCTTCCTCTCCCCTACACTCAGTGCTCCTGCTCATCCCCAACAGAGAGTGTGCACTCTCGTGTTCTGCAAGCAGAGGGCATTGCTTGCAGTGGGCTCGCTCCAAACTGCTCCTTGCTGCTTATCCATGTGGATGAGCTGTACTAAAGAAACTGTTCAGAGCAGGAGCTTGAAAGGAGAATGAAATTATTGCATCAGAGGGGAAAAAGTGTACCAAAATTATGTGTCATGCTTTACTCTGTTACACAATAGAGCACCTCTGATAGGAGAGATAGAAGAATAAAAATTTGATTAACAACAAGTAGTTTGTAACCTTGCTTCAGAAGCTGATTTAGCATTCCAGCCCTGCTCAGCAAAGCAGTAAATATTCATTTAGCCTAAACCGTCATCTTGCTCCCTGACTGCAACAGGTTGTAAGTAGATGCACAGAGCTAAGCATAACTATTTAGAGGCTGCGTTAGGGTTTGAATAGAGTTATGTTTTCAAGTGTGTGCTACGTTTTCTTGCCAAATAAATTCTGATTCAGCATTTTTTAAAGTTACCATGTAAAACTATATGTTGTGACCACGTTTATGATGGGTTCTGCCAAGCTGTGTACCAGCTCTGAAAATGCAGAACTATTTAAGCAGTTTTTTCTGTGATTTTCTAGATGCTGTGAAGACACAAAATGCCATTGCAAATGGGCTAATGAAAAACATCACCTTTCAGCTAATTCCTGTGCAGTTGAGGCCACAGCAGTGCTTCCACTGGGCTGCTCAGGAAATGTCACAACCAAGAAGTGCAGAGAGCCAGCTTAGCCAAGTTTGAGTTTTGTGTCTGTGGGGACAAGCTGCAGGCTTTGGTCAGTACACAAAGTACTTTCTGAACTACACCACCATGGAGACCGGCATTTCTCTGAAGAAAACTCATTCACAGGGATTGCATTCCTTGTGAAACAAGGTCTAAAACTGACTTGTGGATGGGCTCCAGGCAGGAGGAGCATTTCTGCATCCATGAAAGTATTAGAAAGGTGAGACAGGGTTTGTATGGAGCAGGTTATCAGCTGCTCCTGCTGCACATCCCTTCTCCAGAGGGATTGCACCTCATGTCCTCACTGCCTTTAGGGGTGTAACAAAAGTCCTCACCACAACCCACAAAGCCTCAAGCCTTGCTGTTTGCCATGTCTACCCCAGAGGCAGGAAGGAACTGACAGGTTGCAGGGCCCTCAGCAGCAAGGTTTGCAGCCCGCTGGGGGCCGGGGCAGGGGCTGACCTTTGGGGTGGGCTGTGCCAGGCCCACCAGAGCCTGTCTCTCCGGGGTGCCGGTGACAGCGGCCAGCTCCAGGCCGTGGGGCTCCAGCTGGGAGACGGCGGTGAAGAAGGCAGGTGCCGGCAGGGCGGCGGCGGGGAAGTGCGGGGCTCCGCCGCTCTCCTCCTTGTGCCCGCGGAAGTAGAGAGCCACCTGCTTCCGAATCGTCGACGTCCGGGGGCCCCGCTCGTGCTGCACCGCTGTGGGCATCAAAGAAGGGCGAGGCAGTCACCTCGGGGATCCGCGCTGGGTGCCCCGCACTGCTCGACCGGCCTTCCCTCCCTCCCTGCAATTTTCTGAGGCCAGCCCTGTGCCCCCTGCCCGAGAGGTGCCTGGGGAGAAGTGTCTGGGGGTGCCGCAGGATGCGAGGGTCATTCGTGGCCTGGCCACGGAGACACCGGGGTGACACAGCGCTCCTCAGTTCAGAGCAGCTCCCTCCTGCTGCCCCGCCACCCCAGCCCCGGGAGAGGGGGAGCAGGTACCATCTTTGTTCATGTTGACCTCCAAGCACTTCTTCAGCCGGCAGGCTCGGCACTGGTTCCTGTGCGTCTTGTCCACCGGGCAGCCTCCCTGCAACACAGCCAGCCGTCGGGCCGGGGGCAGCAGCGCGCCCACCCCGCCGGCCCCGGGAGGCGCGGAGGGGCTGGCCCTGCGAGCGCCGGGCCGGGCCGTGCCGGGCCGTGCCGGGCCGGGCCAGGTGCCCGACCTCGGGACAGGGCGGGTCGGGCGGGGCGGGCCGGGCCGCCTTCAGCACCCGAGACAGCGACGGCGGCGCCGCCCCCTCGGGGCAACCGCTGCACCGCGCATCCTTCCGCGATCCCAGCCTCTCATCCCCGCGGGGACGCTCCCGGAGTGGGAAGGAGAACGGCCGGAGCAGAATGGGAAAAGCGGGGCTGCCTCCGCCTGGGCGCGGGCACGACACGCCGGCCTGTAAACCCATGGTTGTCCAGCGCCTGGCTGCGCTGAGGCTTACCGGGAGGCTGCCCCTCTCTGTCCTCCCGTACCCAGGCGATGTGCTGGCTGTACCTTCCCCCTGCCCGCATCCCTCCTTCTCCCTGCGCATCTCCTCCATCCTCTCCGGTGGGCTGGGGCGTGGGGACGTGCAGGGGGAGGCGGGCTGGGGCACCCAGCGCCCGGCCTCGGCCCGGGACCCCTGGCAAGGGAGGGTGAGGCTGCGCGGCTGCTGCCTCTCTTGCTGCGGGAGTCTCGCTGTTGGTGGGGCAAGGGCAATGCGGGCCCCCGGGGAAATGCAGGGTAGGGGGTGCAGGCGGTGAGGGGGCTGTGCTGCTGCTGGTACCTGATTTCCTGATTTGCAAACATAGGTCCTATTCCTCCTGATGCTCCTCTTGAAAAATCCCGAGCACCCATCGCAGGCGTAAACCCCATAGTGCTTTCCGGAGCTGCGGTCCCCACACACTTTGCAAGGGATGTCTAAAATGCGACCTGAAAGCAGAGACGGGAAAGAGGGAGAGAGAGAGCTCTCAGCAATCTGACCTCCGGAGGGATTAGCCGCAGAGCCGCAGTACAAGCAAATAATGAAGTGATTTTATAGCCAACTTTCTTTTCCTTGAGCAAGTGTCAGTTTTCTACAATGAGCATTATTCATGCCCCGCTACGTTTATTTGGATCTTCTATAATCGCCAAGACCCATTTTGGAAGGGAAGATTACAGCAGCGGGAGCAGCAGTCTTGCCTGCGAGAAGTGAGGATGAGGGGGAGGGGAGGGAATTCAGGGGGTTTGGTGAGGGGGGTGCGTGTTTCTCTGGCTTTCTGGCGCTCGGCAAACAGGACGGCACTTTCCCTGGCAAGAGAGCAGTCAGGAGACCGATGCACAGAATAAACCAAAACAAAACAAAATAAAATGATCGGGAAGCCAAGCAACCTCCTCTCCCCGCTAGCAACCCTGGCGAAAGGGGGCTGATTTTCACGGCAGGGAAGGTGTGCCATTTTCTTCACCCCAAAACCTGCAGCAAAACTTTCCGCCTCTGTTTTGTGCGCGGAGGAATCAGCGGACCTGTGAGCCTGGCGGGCGGACAGTGTCCCCCATCCCGTCCCGCTCCGCCTCGCCGCAACCCCCGCTCCGCCGGGCGCTGCTTTCGCTCCAGCTTCGACTGGAACTGCAAATACTCTCAGGGAGATGGAAAAACTCGTGCAGAGACGATTGCAGCCTGGTTTAAGAAACCCGCCAAAATCCCTCTCGGCTTCTGCCTTTTCTCAGTTTTTTTCTTCTTCTTCTCTCTTCTGCTGTTTCTTTTTATTTTTATTTTTATTTTATTTTTTCTTTTTCCTTTAATTTTTTTCCTTTATTTTTTTCTTTTCCTTTAATTTTTTCTTTAAATTTCTTTTCATTTTTCTGTTTCTTTTCCTTTTCCTTACTCTCTTTTCCTTTTTCCTTTAATTTTTTCTTTTCTTTTTATTTCATTTTCCTTTTCCTTGTTTTCTTTTCCTTATTCTCTTCCTTTTCCTTGTTTACTTTTTCCTTTAATAGTTTTCTCTTCCTCTTCTCTTCTCTTCTCTTCTCTTCTCTTCTCTTCTCTTCTCTTCTCTTCTCTTCTCTTCTCTTCTCTTCTCTTCTCTTCTCTTCTCTTCTCTTCTCTTCTCTTCTCTTCTCTTCTCTTCTCTTCTCTTCTCTTCTCTTCTCTTCTCTTCTCTTCTCTTCTCTTCTCTTCTCTTCTCTCCCTCTGCCTCAAACAGCCTTCTTCCCTCTTACCAGACCTTAAATTATAAATTCAGTCCCTCTCACCAAACCTTGGTCCCCAAACTCTAATGGAGGGCTCTCGAGGCCGCTATATTTATTTGGAAGTAGTTCAGGGACGGTCCTGGCTACGGGTGGGTGAAGATGGAGGGGGAAAAGCGGCAGCGTGCGGAGCAGTGCTGGGGGGCGGGAGGGGGCAATGGAAACAGGCCACAGGGGCTCCTCTCGCTCCCTAGAGAATTTAGGAGTCCGAGATACTTTCAGACATGTCTGCGCTAAGGTTCTAAGACAATGCCTGCTGGCAGACAATAGGGACATTAGATAAAGTGTTAACTTAATGATTTTGCCCATTGAAACTCGTTTGACTGCCTCCAATGAGCACAAGCTGCCAGCTTCTCCCCTAAATGAAACCCGACAGCTGCTATACACAACACGGCGAGAGGGACGGGGATTAGGTTAGGGACTGCGAGAGGGAGGGGTGGCGGAGGGAGGGAAGGTGGGGGGGAGAGAGGTTAAAGAATAGAAAACTTTTGCGCAATTAATAAGGAGCGCAGCTGAAGGATGCCCCCCCGCACACCACTGCCTGCGAGCAAACCGCGGCTTTGGAGCTGCAGGTAGGCGCCCGTGAGGAGGGCTGAGGCCAAGGCACGGTTTCTGGGAGTGTGTAATTACAAGCCCTCCTTGCCACCTGCCTATTGGGGCACCAGTGACCCGTCAAAAAGTGTAGCATGGGAATTCGGATATCGCACAATGCAAACGGGGGAAAGCGCCCGACTTCCCTCTCCAGTCCTTAGCATCCACGGGGAGAGAGAGGATCCACACGCACGCACACAAAGGAGGGAGGAGGAGGAGGGGCAGGCTGGGGGTGGGGGCAGAGACACTGAAGCGGTACGTGCAGCGGTGGTGCATCCCGGTGCCGAGCCCGCACTGCTGCGCTGCCCCCGCGCACCCCGTCCCAGCGCCGCTCCCCTTCCCGCGGCTCCGGGCCCGGCCTCGGTCCCGCACACCCGGGCCCGCCGTGTGACCGCCACCTCCCCGGGCCACCGGTCACCAGCGGGGTCCCCGCTTGCCCGGCCGGCCTGCGGTGGGGGGCGGCCGGCTCCTCTGCCGGCGCTTAGGGCGGCCAGTGGAGACGGAAAAAACTTGTATTAGTTTTCCCCACACAGATTTTAGGTTTGGGAGCCGCTTTGGGAAAAGAAAATCCTACGCACTATGTAGTACATATCCACACCATGCATATAAACACACGGCCCTTGTATTCCTTACACGTCCCCGTATTCCTGCCGTAGATGGCGAGCACCTGGAGCATCTCACCAAACCCACATAAGCGCGTTTCCAGCGGCCGGAGCAGCGTGGCCGGTCTGCTGAGCTCCGTAGCCCCGGCGAGGCGGGGACGGGGTCGGGGACACGGCGGAGGGAGCGGCCGGAGCCCCCCGCACCGCGGCTTTGCGGGGCCGCCCCGTCCCGGCCGCGCTCTGCCCACCCCCTCCGCCCCTCCGAACCCCCAGCCCTGCCCCGCGGGGGCTGTTATGAGAAAACTTTCTTGCTGGGCGAAATATGAAATAAATAGACGGGAAAGAGGCAGGGCGGGGGGTGGGAAGGGAAAAATGTAAGCTTGACACGGGGTCATGCGATAACTGATTAACTCTGTTTAAAAGCGCTCCGGTTCCCCGAGGTACCGCTTCGTCTCAGAAGTTTTAGCGCTAAGAAAATGGGATTTCTGTTCAGCAGGGAAACCGTTTTGAACATCCCACGACAGGGGGTCCTTGGGGGCTTTTTTTGTGTGTCATAATTGCTTAAAGGATATATGGCAGCCCCGATTACTGTAATTACCATCAGAGGCTGTTGAAAGAAGTTAGTCTGGGCTCGGGGGACGGCGGGATGGGGTCTTGTTACCACCCAGGCAGACATCTCAGTTGACATCGCCGGGCGCCCACCGGCGGGCAGAAAAGCCAAGACACAGCCCCTTCGCCCGGGAGCCCCTCAGGACCCCCGGGACGATCGCCCAGGCCCTGGGACAGCCGGTCGGGCTTTTGCATGCGCTGCCGAGGCCGGCTGGGCTGCGGCCCTAGCGCTGAGGAGACCCAGCGCGTCCCCATCCCGGCGGGATTGGACTGGGTCGGACCTCGGGGTCCCTTTCGGGAGGTCCCCAGGGGTCAGGCGGTCACCAGTGAAAGCGGCGGCGGTGGCCGGGGGGTCGCTCAGCGCCGTGGGGCCGGAGGAGCGATCCAGCCTGGCGGGTTTTCACCTCCGCAAAATGTCTCCGGCAGAAGCTCCGCCGCCCTTTGGGGACAAGACTCCCCGATGCTTCCTGCCCCTTCCTCATCACTCAGAAACAGGCCAGAAGCTCCGATACCGTCCCGGCGCGGTTGCCCACGGGCCCGATCCCGCTCCGGCTGCCTCGCACCACCCGGGCGGCCTGGGGAACGCAGTCGGCCGAAGCAGCCCCGGCCGCCGCAGGTTGTTTAGCCCCCGTCCCCTTCCCCGGTTAGCAGTGCCTTAGCACCTCGACTACAATTTTATTGCCTTCCTCGCGGGGCTGGGGCAAAAAGATGCCGCACTCAGCCCCGCGGAGGAAGAGGGCAATCCAGCGACGCCGGAGCGGCGGCAGCTCGGCCGCAGAGCCGGGGGCTCCGCGCCGCCGCCTCCTCCACGCGCGCCCTCCGCGCCGCGGCCCCCGCCGCCCCCGGCCACGCCGCCGCGCCCCCGCCCTCCTCCCGGCTCCCCGGCCCCCGCGGACAAAGGGCGGACTCGGGTCAAAATAATGGAGGGCAGCGGCGAGGAGAAGGCCGCGGGGCTGGTGGGGGGCGGCCGGTGGCAGGTACCGCGGCGGGAGGGAGATTTGCCTCCCTTGGCCGCCGCTCCGCCACCCCGGGAGCCTGTCGGAGCGCAGAGGAAATAGCTGTCCGATCCATCACTTGTCAGACATTAAATTGGATTGGGTATTTTTCCCCCCTTTGTTACTGACTCCATCCATATTACAAACTCCGAAAGTCCCGTTGGGATTATACGAATTGAGCCATTCGGTAAGAGCGGTTAGTCATGCTTTAAATTCCCCAGTTATGAGGTGCATGGATTTAGGATTAAGGAAAATGTGACTTTTAAGTTGTTTCTGCTTTCCTCGTTGCAGGATTATTTGTTGTAACTGGGAATGGTGTGCAAAGTACTGCATTTAAATCCTCCTTCGACTGAGTTGCTTACGCGATTCAGTGTAATTGAGCGACCGGACTTTCAAACTCTTAAAAAGAAATCATTATGTCGCAGAAGGTTGCATAAAGCCCGTGAGAAAACCAGCACGTTTCAAGGCCGAAATGCCTTTTAAACCCAAACCTTCCCCCCTTCACCCCTGTGCCGGAGACCCGCACGTAACCGGCCGCGTCCCGGCGGGACCAGCCCCCTCCCCGCCGTCGGCGGAGTCGCCTTCCCGGGTGCTCGCTGCCCACGGGCTTCTGTCCCGGTTCCCAGCCCGGAAAGCCGGGGCACGCAGCTGGAAACGGCTTTTTGTAAGCCCCAGGCCCAAACTCCATCGGGGCGACCCCGAGCCTATATATTCGTTGCCACTCCGGTTGGAAATATACACTTCTTTTTCAATTGGGCGCGGGGTGTGGGGGGGTGCAAACCCAAGCCACAACCCCCCCTCCCCTTCCTCTCCCTCCCCTCCACCTCCCGCCCCCCAGGCCAGGCTGCAGCCGGCCTCGGAACGGCTGCTCGAAGCCTCCACCGCGTTATTACCCACTTGTTGATCCCGCCGGCTTGCTCATGCTCGAAGCCCCCGTGAGTCGCTAAACTCGGGGCGAAGTGTCGGCGCCGGGGCGAGGCGGTGCGGCCCCCACGGGGGCCCCCCTGCTCCGCGGGGCAGGTGCCTCCCTTGGGTGCTCAGTGCTGGCTCCGCCGCGGGGGCCGGCACATCCTCGCCGCAGCCCCGCTCCCCCAGCGATGTCCTCCCGAGGGAAGGGGACACGCTGCGGGGACGCAGAAAGGGGGTGGGGGGCGCGGAAAGAAAAGTGGAGCAAAATGGGAAAAAAAAAAAAAAAGCAAAAAAGAAAAAGAACAACGAAGTGACCCAAAGTCGGCGGCTGCCGGCTGCCCCTCTCCGAGTAGATGCTCTCGGGACCCTGGGAGGGTGCTGGGGGTGCGACTGTGCTCGCCACGGCGCTCCTGGAAGGCAAGCGAGAGCCACAGCAGCCAGGACAACAATGAGGCGAAGGAGAAGGTAGGATAGGGAGCGGGGCTCTGCGCCGAGCGCCTCGGTGCAGCAAGCAGGGAGATCAGAGCCTGGAAAAATAATGGAAGGGGGGAAAAGGCGTCAGAGGAGGCAGTCTCTGCCTCTCAGAAACTGAATGGTATAAAAAGGGAAAGGTTTCCAGAAGTTCATTACACTGGCTGACTTCGCGCTTTGAGCTCCAGGCTTCGGCCCCTATAATATCAGCAGAGAGGCTGTGACAGGCAGCGGCGGGGAGGGGAGAGGGACGCCCCCTGCCCACTGAGCTTCCCTCGCTTTCCCCCCAACTCCTGCCGCCGCGTGACGTCACCCCGCGCTGGCAAGGGGAGGGGGCAGGGAGGGGGTTAAATGCTAATGATATTAATGAACCCCCGAGCGGCTTCCACACAAAATGCAGCGGCTGCCGAGACGATTCCGCCTCCTCACTCGCCTTGTGCCCTCGCTGTCATAAAAAGCGACAACTCCCCCCACCGCTCCGCAAAAAAAACCCCAAAAAAACAAACAAAAAAAAACCAAACCAAAACCCAGACCAACAAAAACAACAACAACAACCCAGAAAAAGAAACACAACAGAAGACAAAAGGAAAGCAGAAAGAACGGATCAAGATCCCGTTTCTTTTGCATTTCCCCGTGCTGAGGTGGAGCCCGCCTGCGGTTCGCCCCTGCCCTTGCCCTTGCCCCGGCCCGGGCAGCGGCTGTGCTGGCAGCCGGCGGGGTCGGCCGGGCTGTGAGCCGGGCCGGGCCGGGCCGAGCCTCCAGCCTTCCCTCAGGGCAGCCGGACCGCCGTCCTGCCGCGGGAGCCGGCGGCTGTCCCGGGGGCAGCAGGGCCGGCCGGCTCCTGGAGGCGCACGGCGGGCTGCGCTCCCGCTGCCCGGCGCCGGGACTTGTTGCACGGCGGCCGTGCGAGGAGCCCGCCCGTGCCCGGTGGAGCTGCTCCGAGCCCCGGGCACCGCCGCCCTCGCTGCCCTCAGCAGCTCGGCACCCCCGAGCGTCCCAGGAGCGCTGCCAGAGTCGCGGCGCAGGGGGCAGCGAGGGGCCAGAGGTGGGACCCTTTCTCAACTCCGGTTTCACGGAGAGGCTGCCGAGCTCTCCCACTCCTGCTGGGAACTGAGAGGTGAGAGGTGCTAGAGCAGCCGAAGGATGGTGAGAGGTGCGCATCTGGGGAGGAAGGAAAGACTATCTCTGCCGTCGATGCAAACTGGGCCGGGCAACGGCACCAGCGAGCGGGGGCGGCAGGTGCTGTCCCTCGGTCCCTCCTTTCCCATCCCTGCCACTCGTGTGAGGTGTTGATGCACCACAACTGACTTCCCTCTTGTTGGTTGTGATCCTGGGGAAATGTGGTGCTCAGCTCAGTCCCAAACACACTGTCCCCGTCCTCCTGCACTTTGTATTTCATCCTTGCATCTTTCTATCTCAGGTTAAGGGTGATTCCTCTTGTGCTGATACTGTAACTGTGTCGCGGGCTGCATGATTCTGGGCAGCACTGGAATCACAGCGACTTTCTGCTCCTTGCTCCCCATGAGACCAGTGCATCCAGGACACAGAAGGAAGCCTTGAACCAGGACAAGCCTGGTCCTGCCTGACACTGAGGGACACGGTCCAGAGTACTGGGAAGTTGCTCAGGGAGATCTCAGAAAGCAAAGTCTTTCAGGGATCAGGGAATGCAGACAAATTCACTCCAAATCTGCTTCCAGGGAGGCAGGGAAAGTTCACCTCCTTGAGCAATGTGAAAAGCAACAGGGAAGGAGATGCTGCATTAGCAAGGTCTGAAGGCCAAAAGAAAGAGGATTAAATGGCAGCAGGGCCCAAATCTGGCCCCAGGCATCCCCTGTTCTAGAGAGGCAGATCTCTGGCCTTATAGCAGCCACAGTTGTTTGTGTTGTAAACTCAAAGCCACCTCAAAAACACTGCAAAGGCTGACCAGATGCACCTGAGAGAGGCTGCTCTGAATGCAGACAGTGCTTTCCCTCCCATGTACAGGCTCTGCCAAGAGAAAAAAAAGAACTCAAATATCCCACCTCTCCACCCAAAACTCCACTAACATAACCCAGATACCCAAAGCTGGTTCTGCATGTGAGCTGGGGCTGCAGTTGCTGCGGAGGGAGCGAACCATCAGCCCTTCCCTGTTCCCTGGGCTGTGCCTGGCATTGCTTTGTAAACCTGTACGGGCTGAGGTTTGTCCTTTGTCTCTTCAGAGCCTTTCCTGTGGTTTCTGTGATGGACAGAGATATCTCAGCCCTGAAAATAAAGAAAAGAGTACAGACAAGAGCTCTCTCCCACATCCAGCTTTTTGCTGCTGGTTCTATCAAAGCTGTTTCCAGGGCCATTTGGACAAAAAGTATTTCAGCTTCCAAAAGATGAGAAATTGCAGTTAACATTTAGTACTTGGAATGATTACCATTATTGCCATTTAACATTTACCATATTGTCCTGGTTTTTGATGGACTAGCAGTTAATTTTCTTCCTAGTAACTGGCATAGTGCTGTGTTCGGGATTTAGGGTGAGGATGTCGATAACACACTGATGTTTTAGTTGTTGCTGAGCAGCACTTATATTAAGTCAAGGATTTTTCAGCTTCTCATATGCCCTGCAGAGAGTAGGCTGGGGTGTGCAAGAAGATGGGAGGGGATGCTGCTGGGACAACTGCCCCAAACTGGCCATAGGTACATCCCATATCATACAGCATCATGCTGAACAAAAAAGCTGGGGGGAGATGGCAAGAGGACTGGCTGGGCAGCAGTCAGTTGGTTGGATGGTGATTGTCCATCACTTTCACTGTATATCCTTTTACCATTATATTACTTTCCCTTCCTTTTCTGTTTCTTTAAGCTGCCTTTATCTCAGCCCACAAGTTTTACCTTTTATTTTGATTCTCTTCCTCACCCCACTGTGCTGGCAGTAAATGAACAGCTGTATGGTGTTTAGCTGTCTGTTGGTTTAAACAGATTTTGTTTATTAAGTAGGCCTACATATACAGAGGATACTAACACAGCAATGAAATTTACTGTCTCCTTCTACTGCCTTGGAAGCACAAATAGTTGTCAATCCTGCAACAGGAAACAGCATGTGTTCCCTTCCAAGTGTATCTCCTTCAGGACCCTGGACTCTACTGTTACATGGTGACATTTCTCAGCATTATGCCACGGTCTCTTGCCAGGTATCTTTTCTTTTCTTGGAGTATTAGCAGCAAAAAAAATCCAGTGTGTGACCCATCTTCAAGTACAGTACTCCTGCCCTTATCTTGCTTTTCTCCTCTGGTGTTTGGATGGGGAGCCAAAAGGTCTTCAGTGAATAAAAAGAAAAAAAGGAAAAAGTGAAGAAGGTCAGGTGAAGAAAAAATTTAAGATGCCAGATGTGTGTGGATACAGCAGCAGAATATATGGAAGTGGAGTTTTCATGTGTTTCTCTCAACAGGAAGCAGGTGGGTAAGACAAGGCAAATCTAACACACCTGTTTTCTGGGATACTTGAGAAGATATTTCCACTCCCCTCCTTTGGTGCATGTGCCAGGTGATATCCAGAGATGCCCCTCAGTGCCCTAGGCAGCTCTATGCAGGGAGCTGAGTATAGCAGCAGCCTTGCAGCATAAATACCTCCAGGGTTTAGTTCTTTCAGATCACGGCAGAAATCTAAGGTGCCTCCCCTTCTCTGTAGGTCACAGTCTGTGTTTTGGTGGCACCACCACAAATCCCTTCTCTGTATCCTGCTGCAGGCAGATGGATGGGCAGCATCACTGAGAAAGCTGCTGAAGGGACCATGCTGCTCCTTGGCTGTCCCACCACGCTCCTGGTCTGTGACATGGCTTTGCCTGGTCCCCAGCTCGGGCTGCTCCCAGTGTGGAAATGCGCTTAACAAGCTCTTTTGTGCTATTGAGTTTTCCTCGCAAAAGCCCTGACCCCAGGGATGCATTCCTGGGAGGGCCCTGCACTGTACACCCAGCAGTGGTGGCATTGGCCCTCCTCTTGTCCTTCCTGGGCCATCTCACTGTGCTGGTTTTGGCCAAGGTAGGTGATTTTCTTCACGGGAGCTGGCATAGACCTGTGTTTTGAATTTGTACTGGAAACAGTGTTGATAACACGGCGATGTTTTCATTACTGCCGAGCACCGTTTGCACAAAGTCAAGGCCTTTTCAGCCTCTCCCCCATCCCACCAGCGAGAGGGTGAGGGTGTGTGAGGAACTGGGAGAGGATACAGGACCCCAACACACTAAAGGAATACTCCAGACTGTATGGCATCATATAAAGCTGGGGAGGAAGGAGAAAGGGGAGGATGTTTGGAGTGATGGCATTTACCTTCCCAAGTGACTGTTCTGTGTGATGCAGCTCTGTTTTCCTGAGGATGGCTGAACACCTGCCTGCCCATGGGAAGCAGTGAATGAATCACTTGTTTTGCTTTGCTCACATGCATGGCTTTTGCTTCACCTATTAAACTGTCTTCATCTCAGCCCATGAATATTTTCAGTTTTACTCTTCCCGTTCCCTTGTGTGTTCCACTGTGGGTGAGTGGGCAAGTGGCTGTGTGGGGCTGAGATGCCAGCTGGGGCTAAGCCTCACCACACACCCAAAGTAGCTGATCCCAGTGGCTGAGGATGCTGTGTGGCAGCTGTCCTGGCAGCCACCATGGGTGCCCTGGGGCCAGGTGTCTTCCAGGGCTGCAGGAGCATGCTGAGAGCCCCAGCTAACTAACAAAATCCACAACAAAACAAAAATACATCACAGTTTGGTGCTGTGAATTTTCTCCAGATGAATCAGGAAAAGACTTTTTTCTCAAAATGTGAAAATCCAAGGCACAGAAAGATGATCTAGTGAAGTCTGTCCTGTGAGCACTCCCTCTCTCCTGGTGCAAGAGGGATTTCCCTGTGCTCATGTACCCTCTGCAAAGCAAAACCACCTTCTGGCTGCAGCTGGGGATGACTTTCCCTGAGCTGGTGGCACCATATGTTCCATCTCTGCACGCTGAGGTGTCCCACAGTGAATGTACCAGTTACCTCTGGCAGGTTTGGGCTTGAGCAGATCCCAGCCAATCCTCCAATTTATCCAGCAGAGCTCTGGGGAAGACCCATGTTCCCTGCAGATGCCCGTGAAAAAGTGGCGAGTTTCTCCCTTGTGCGTGTGCGTGCTCGGTTAAGTAAGATAATGGCTGCAAGCAACAGCGACTGTACAGCTCAATTTCCACATGTGCATCTGGAGTGCACACCAGCATTGTGCAGAACAGCAGGGAAATTTATACCTAGGAAAGATAACTGGGGAAGGAGTATCGCTGTAAGCCATGGCACTTCTCCTCAATACTTGTATTCAGGGGTGGAACAAGCCTGAGTTCACTTGCAGCAATGAAATGCCCCATTAATCACGTATGCCTTTGAAAGGGATATGTCAGGCTTGGCTTATACGCCTACATTGGTACCTGATCCCATCTAGACAATGCCAGACAAGCGCTTGACAAAGCGGCTCTAGTTAGTAACTTGACTTATTTGTTAGTTTGCTAGTTAGATATAAATCAAAGTGTCGTAATAAGCCAATGATGTAGCAACAGCTGCAATCTAATTTAGAGAGAAACGGCCTCATTTTAGTTTCCCTGACATGAACACAAAAGACAGTATCAATACTGAAGCTGGCAGAGACACAGCTGTATAAAAGAAGTGAAAGGTCCAAATAAGAGGGCAAATAAATATATTATAAACCCAATAAAAGAAAACTTAAAATAAGATTGGTCTTTAACAGTTTTAATTTATCAGCAAAAGAATTCTGACTACAAGGAATAAATACATCTTGGAGCTATGCTGTAACATTTAAAAATCATTTTATCAGTATAGCAAACAAATAGCTCCCTCTACATCTTAAGTACTTGGGTGTGCATAGGAAAGACCTGCCTCAGCCATGACCCTGATTGATTGTCCTTTCAATGTAATAATTTCTGTGGTAGACTGGCCTCCCAAAGTTTGCTGTAGAAGTCTATTAACAAGCTGAACTTTGAGGCAACTGCAAAAAATACTGTTAGTGGCAGCAAAGAATGCTCTTAAGAGGGGCTGTATTTCTGGCTGCCAATGTAATGGCTCAGCTCCATTGATTTCAATTTATCTATATCTCTTGATTTTGGCTGGAGACCAGATCTGTGGTATCTATTTTGGGAAATGAATTTAAAAACAACAACAATAAATACTTCCAGATGCAGCATTGAATCAGCATATCATATTCAGTGCTGCTTGAAACTATTGAGTCAGTTGGTGCAGAGAGATTTTTAAGAAGATATGTACAGTTTAATGACTGACTAAGAAATTTATAGACAGGCCTTGCTTTATCTCATGCTTCATAAAATATAGGTCACAGAAGTATCCTTGCAGGTAGGGCAATTAGTGGCAAGTCCAAGCAGAGGAGAACACAATATGCATCACTCTGCAATTAGCTAAATGTATTATGAGGTTGGTTGGGGTTTTTTGCCTTTTGAGATTTCAGACATTGATGAGAGCAAGATGGTGAGCTTGCAAACCAGTGGCCTGAGCCTGTGTAACAAAATCTAGCACTTTTACCTCTAAGAAAAGTGGAAAGCGGAGGTCTGCTATGTTCTTCTGTAAATTGAATGAATCCTGCAGCTATTTGCGCTTGTCCTGCCTGAACAGAAAATGTAGTCCAGTGAAAACACACCACTGAGGCAGATTCTGATCCCACAGTCTTCCCTCATAAATATGAAATAAGTGGTATTTTAACCAACTCTGTCAGGATTGCTGGGGTGCACGAGAGCTGAAAATGTGACGTGAACAATCAAAGGTTTAGGCAGCCTATCAAAGTTTTTCCAGCCTGACTGGGAGAGTCCTGTGAGTCCTCAACTAAGGTTTCAACATTAAAATTCACCTTGAACTTGCAATATATTTTGGTGGTTTACAAGTCCTGGTGCATGGAGTGCTTTCTTCAGTGTGGGGCACTCAGATGCTATCAACCCAGGGATTCTGAGCTCTAAGTGCTCTTAAAAGAGACTTCAGATATTTTTACTTATGCCCTCACATGATTTTGCCAGATACAGTTTGGCTACAATTGTCACAAAAACATTTTATCACCATAAATATCAGAGAATTACAGATGTGTATATATAGGAGATGATATTTCTCTGGTGAAATGTGATCCACTATCTCTGTGTCCCTCTTTTTATGAAGCATGGCTCTATTAAATGAATATAAATCAGGGGAATGTGTTATGAGAATGCCAGGACAGGGTTTTGCCTTGTGACTTCGTTCTTCATGCTGCAACACAGAGCACAAAGTGTTGAAGCACTGAATCAAAAACTCCGAGGATTGGCATGGATGCCAATCCACCATGGAATGGTGCTTGTGGACTGACAACCAGTAATGCCTAACTGCTAGTAATACCTTAACTAGTAATACCTTAACTGCTTTTCATAATTACTCTGTTCTGTGACACTGCTGACACTGGTGAGCAAAGCTGTGTGGCAGATTACTCAGCAAAATCAGTAGAAATCCAGTGTACAGATTATCGCTCATATTTTATACAGAGATTATGCTCCATGGTAAATCATGGTGTTTAAGAAACCCCAAGAGTGATCCAAATACTGTAATTTTGCTGCAAATACACACGGGAAGTCATTACAAACCTACTGTGTGGTTGGTCAACCGGTTTTGTACTGTCAGGAGCATTTGTTTGATTCTTATTTAAATTTTCTATATATTGCCATTACAGTCAGTGTTGGCTGATGTTGCTAAAATCCAAACAGCCCTTTTGCTGGCATGAGGTTGCTGTGATTCAGAACCTAAGACCAACAGAGAATGATTTGTCCTTTTTATTATGCACATGGTAAGCACACTGCAGCTAGTAGAATATTTTCTGTCATATCCAGTAGTCTTTCTTTTCTTTTATTGAAAATCTCAAGTAAAATTACTACTAAAGAAAGAAGAGTTTTGGTTTTGGAATCCCATAAATTTGATTGATAACCAGAGCCAATCATGCTAATGGAATAAAGGGTAGGAGAGCTAAGTTTCCTCAGGAATACCATTGTTCCTGGTGTCGGTGTTCCTCCCAAGCCAGGAAAGAACAAGTGGTAATTTACATGTGCATTTCCACCACAGTTGCAGGAGTGGGGCCTCCACTGGAGAGATGCCATATGGAGAAAGCTGTGTTTGCATGTATTTGCCATTGTAGTGCTTGACTTTCAGCTCATCTCAGTGCACTGTGCCATGGCAAGTTGTGTCCATCCTTACTCACCTGCCCTTACGGTCTCTTAAAATTCCTCTGCAAATGGGGCAGGTCTTAGCTCCTACATCTGCCTTCTGGGACTGAGGATGTTGCTGCTCCGCAACTCTTTGTCCCCTGTGGTGAGAACCTAGAACATGTGACTCCCACTGGTGTGGATGTATCTTTAAGTGTGGAGCCCAATGTTTCAGTTCTAACTCAGACTTTTAAGTCAGTTTCAGTTTCAACATAAAGCAGTCTAGATCTCTTGGAAACCAAATAATTTGAACAGATCTAACCTAATAGTGAACAAACCCTTCTTCAGGCTGAGTTATAATTAGGTTGCAGCCACTTGTGCCTTTTTCCCTTTCCAAGAGCAGGTATAAGAAGGCTTAGAGGAATTTGGTGGGTAAAAAGCAGACTGGTGACATTTTTGATGTCAGTTTAAACTCAGTCTTCATATCTTTGTCTTTCAGGAAATGCGTTGGGAAGGCCATCAAATAAACAACAGTGGGCTGGGCTATACTCAAACAATGAGGTTCTTTGAGTAACATAGATAAACCCCATTTTAGATACAGTGAGACAAAATACTCTGACAGAAGTGCTGGACCGCCTGTCACCCAGCAATGGAGTTTCCAGAGTTTGTTTCAAAGTTTTTGGGATACCTTGCATCCATTTCTCACGCTCTGCTTTTGGTCAGATGGTTGCAGTGGATGTACATGAGCAAATTGGATTTCTTCAGCTTAGTTTGGGCAGCCAAACTGCCTGAGTGGAAGCAGATAAGCACTAAGACTTCAGCAGAACCACTTGTTCTCCCATGAATTTGGCTCCTTTGCCATGCAAAGGCCTCTGGGGAAGAGTAGACTGTGCTTTCTGTGTAGGTGATTAGATGATAGTTTCTCATATGCAAAAGGAAATTTGTGTCAGGCTGAACAGCCTTTCCCAACCCTTCCTAGGGAAAAACAGGGCTCTAGATTTCAGCACCATGGTGCTCACAGGAATGTACTAGGCCCTCATTTCCCCACCTGCTCAGTGGGTGTAACAGAAGGTGGAGTCACAGGTGAGAGTAGGTATATTTTTTCCATTTTTTCCCAAAATTTGTGCTATTAGAGAGATTGGGAATTCCCTGTTTCTGCTCTCCAGTGTGAGAGCAAGGCTGCAAGACTCTGTCTGTACATGGATGTGGATCTGCTGGAATCCACACTGGGGAGGGAGTTTCCTGCACATTTTCCTGTCCTGGTTTTGGAGTTTGGGAGGAAGTTTTGTGGGGAAGAGCAGGTTCCACGTGTAAGCCAGGGATATTGTGCAGTGCTATGCTCTGAGGGTGGGAGCAAGAGCAGTGCCTGTGAATGGCTGCAGTTTGCAACAGGGCAGGTTTGACTCTGTCCGTGCAAACAGACCTTGAAGTACGAAGGGTGTATCCATGAGGAGTGCAGCAGCATCAGTGTGGGAAACACACATGTGTTTGGTTCCCCTTTTCCTGCCCCACTGGGAATGTGAGCCCCACTGCACTGTGCATAGGAAAAAAATTGTTTGCAAAAAAATTCTTGCATTGGCTTAAATGCAGTTTTTGTTGGCAAGACCATAGAGAACAAGGTCTGCTCCTCTCAGGGTTGAGCTGCTGTTGGAGTATTTGAGGCTGAGAAACCCTGGCCAGCCTAGCACTTTGCTGTGTAGCAGGCATGGCAATGGCATGTAAAAGAAGTTCCCTGAAAGGCTTTCAGAAGTCAGAGCTGCTATACAGCAGCCTGGGAGCTTGTTAGCTCCCTTGCTACATCTGCCTTGAGATGAACAAGAGCCCCCATCAATGCCATTTCGCCCTTCTGCACCTCAGGCCTGGCACCCACCCCACTTGCTCGGGACAGGCTTCCAGACAGACAGACAGACGGACAAGGATGCACTTGCTCTTCCCCCCACACTTCTTTTTCTCCCCTTTTCCCTCCATGGCTTTTTGCTTTTAAAGGTTGCTGCTGACAAATCTATCTATTTGGGGCAAATTGTCAGTGAGAAACTTCCGCTCGAACTCTTTGGGACAAAACTGCCTCTTTGAAAGGGTAAATCCCGTTGCATGAAGGTCTGAACAATGGCCAAATGTGTTGCTGCTACTGCTGCCGCTGCTGCTGAGGCCGGGGCTGTGACAAAGAGCGGATTAATTGGTGCCGCGGCTGACTGGTTCGAGATGGCTCCACTCAGCCCGCGCCGCAGGGAGCCCCATTGACTGGGCCCCGAGTCCCACTTTTCACAAACTCCAAACAAAAGTCAATTTCTTTTTTATAAGGCAAGGGAAGAAAAAAAAAATCAGTTCATGTTTGAGCTCGGAAAGTTGACTTGTTGGATTATAGGGCGTCATGCTCTCTCTGTCTGTCTCTCCCATGCTTTAAAGTTGCTTCTTCCACTAAGAGAAGAGTGAAGAGGGGAAAATGGAAGCAAAAGGGAGAGGTTCTCATCAGTGTGAGCATGGGTGTGGGCTCTGGGAATAGAAAGCTACCAAGGACCCATCCTGAACTCTGCAACTGTGCTGGGAACCAAGCAGGGGCTCTTCTTTGGGGGTTTTAAACTTCTTCAGCCACTGATGCTGTTCTGAAAGGTGTCTGCAGGATGTTCAATCCTTAGCCAGATAGTCCTGCCAGGGAATGAAACTGAGACAATATGGTCAAAGCCAGCATATCCATGTGGTACTTCATGACCAGCAGTGTCTCCTGGCTTTTTCCATCAGGGAAGGTTTTCTCACATGGGAGTGGGCAGCACAAATAGGTGTCTTGTGTCCTTCTTGAAAAACCTTTGACTTCCTCTGACTCTAAGCAGGTCAAACAAGGAAATGTAGAATGAGGTTCCCAGGAGGTATATTGCATGCACTCAGAAAAACTACAATATATATAGGAGCAATCAGAGAAAGAGAGGGAAAAAAGAAAGAAAACTAGGGGATTACTCTTGTGCATACAGATGTTAATAGCCATTACCAAGTTGGCACAGTTTCTGCGGCTGAGGTTATACTGGAGCATTTTGGGGAGTTAATCCCTGTAATTGCTTTGATAATCTTGTGGTATTTAAGGTATCACTTAATCAATATTTAGCTTTTCTTTTAGAAAATAGTGATCCCCAATAAAAGAGAGAGGCTATTATCAGATGTAACTGCTGACCCTCTCCTCCTGGAGGTGGTATAGTATCAGATCTCCAGGTTACCTGCAATTTATTTGCATACATTCTGTCTTTGCAGAGGGATATTCCACACTGGAGTCTATTTCTCCTTTTTCTGAAGAGTGGATCCTTTGATCTAACTCTCGCTAATTGTTTTGACACACAGGGGAGGGAGGAGGGCATCCAACAGTTAAAGTTAATTCCCTTGATTTTTTAAACACTGTTTTCTGCAACTTATTCTTACTCTAATGGAAAACTCAGTGTGATTTATCATCCACAGCTTTGCTGCAGACTATAAGGAGGAAAACAGCTTGAAGTTAGAGTAGAAGAGTACAAGAGTGCAGCATTTTTATCTGAAGTCAATGGTAATTCTTGCGTGTTATATCTCTGTGCACTTTGCTCATGAGCTTCTGGTATTTTAAGGTCCACATAAGGTGATTACAGGTTACATTCCGTTTATGTTTTAAGTAGAGCTAGCTTTGTAAAAATGGGTACAGCAAGAGCCAAACAGTAGGAACATCTGTTCACATTATCCATATAGCTCTGCAAGTATAGCTTAACTTGAAAAGAGCCTCTGGCTTCACTACTGAGCTGGAGGATTTAACACCACACCACACACCCCCTCCCCCGAGCCTTTGACTGTGACCTTCACTACGCCACTGCATTTGCTTTTGCCCTCTGCATGTTCTTTGACTTTTGGCTAACCTGACACTGGAAAGACTCGGCTATCTTCCCAGGCTGATCTTCTTTTTGTCTGTTTTATATATCTGTATATAGTTCTGAATTAATTAATCTCTGATTTTATCAGTGAACAGAGAGAAACGGGAATCAACAAATCTGTAGAAAGGTGAAATTACTAGTTTCATTTATTTTGCTTTTTCTTTCTCCTTACAAAACTCCATCAAGGAAACTCCAAAGATATGAAAGTGAAATTTCCTTTATTACACATTAAGTCTGGCATAGAGGTCTATAGGAAGCAAAGAGATCCTCTGCTGGAGATTTCCCTACTGTTGGGTATGCCCTTAAAGTTTTCATGGTTTCCTAAGAGGGGCTTCATTAGTGTGCAGAAGACAATAGAAAGAATTATCATTTTCATTGTGCCCCTATTCTGGCTGCCAGCTACCAGGCTCTTAAACGAAAGGAGGCAATTTTCAGCACAGCAGCTGAGTTGTGGGGAACTCCGAGGGAAGGAATGGTCTGATACGTCAAAGGTGTTGGAAAAATCAAAGGGAAAGGGACTGGAGAAGAGGTGGTTAGAATTGACTAGAAGGACATCATTAGTGATTTTAGAGAGAGCAATTCCTGCAGAGTGAAGTGGCTGGAAACCAGACTGCTGAGTGTCAGAGAGGTGAGTTCAAGAGAATGGGAGTAAACTGGTCATTTGAAAGGATAAGAGGTAAGGAGATGAGAAAGGCATAATGGTATGTAGAGGAGGGTTGTTTTTGCAGAGACTTCAGAGGCTTTTTTGAAAACAGACGAAGAGGGTGATCCATAGAAAGAGTCTGCTGGTGAGTCTGGAGAAAGAAAGTGCTAATGAAAGAATGAGTAGCAATGGGGGAGGCTGAAGGGACCCTAGCAGGGAGTGGGTGAAGAAAGGATTTTTTTCCAAGCATAAATGCAAAGATGCAGAGGATGAACACAAGGGTCTGGAGAAATACACCAGACCACATGCTTGGATGAAATAAGGCAGGATAGAAGCAGGAAGAGTTAGCAGTTAGTGCATGGGGAAGGGCAACGATGGAAGCTAAGAGAGTAGCTGGGGCTAACTATCACCAGGAGTGACAAAAAGGAGGGAAAAAAAAAGACAATCAGAGTAGCCAAAAAGTAACTGGACAATGCACAAGGTGTAAAAGGCAGAAACAGCTATGTAGTGAGGTCAGTGATTCTCTGTTGAGCTAACAGCTGATGCTGGAGTTCTAGACTTAAGCTGCAAAAATCAACAAGAGAAACCAAATCAGTGACAGCGAGGATGAAAGGGAATGGTTACCAGGATCACACTGTAAGGCCACAGATAAAAGAACAGCAGAAAGGGACTGGCACCACAACTGGCAGACAAAGTGGAAGCCACAGCAAGGCAAGGAGAACTGGGGACACAGCAGTGCCATTATGTACAAGGGATTTTGACATATTAATCCAGTTTGAGGAGTGGCCATAAAGGCTTCCAAAGCCCATGGTGCTGATTCAGTTGGTAGAGTTGGGAAGTATATGGACTCCCTTAAAATGAAACAATAGCATACAAGGAAGAATCTATGGATTCCCTTTTGTATTTTTCATCCATATAAAACCCTTGGAACTCTCAGAACTTGTCAGGTGTTTGGAATTGTATCTTGGGCAGATGGATCTGTCTTCTGAGCCTGTAATTTTTGCTTCCTATCTAGAGAGTCTAGCACTCAGCAATGGCTCTTGCACTAGCACTGACCAAAGTACTTTGCTTTCAGTCCACATTTTCTCTTCAGTGCCCAAAATCAACATCCAGGTACCTATATCAACCAGGAGGCACTTTAAAACCATTATTTTGGTGATAAAGTATTTACTTTTCTTCCTGTCTACTATGTGAGGATGCTGAGCAGCTCAGTCACCCTTCCTGTGTCTCAGACTGTAAGTCTAGTGCAGCTCATGCCCAAAGTTCTGACACTGTACAGGGGCCTGTGGAGAAATGAAAAGGAGAGTTGTACTTTCTTCTATCTTTAGAGCTATATAGGGGGTTTTGGGCTTCTAAGAGAAGCAGACCTACTGTACTGAAGCTTTACAAGGGTTATCTGCGCATGGGCACTATGCTTGCTGGCATCAGTTAGGCAACAAGGTAGAACAGAGTTGATCTTTCATACCTTTTTCAAGCCTTCTGCCTCTCAGAGCTCAGGCTGCTTCTGCCAGAGCACCCAGCAGGGAAAGAAACACTGCATTTTTCCTGCAAATTAAATGTATCTGGTATGAAAACCATCAAGAAGCAGCAAACGTGCAGCCTTGCTGTGCTTTGTGTAAAGTCACATTTGAGAGTTGAGCTCACCCTAATGTTGCAGAGGACAAGGACTGTCATCTCTTTCTGGTGAGTCCATGGGCTGGGCTTCTCACCCACAGAAAAGTTCAGAGGACAGAGAAAGCCCATTCAGACCTCCTGGGCTGGGAAGTCAGCTCATCACACCCCTCAGGGCTGAGAAGGGAGCAAGGTGGAATTTCTAGTTCAGACAATAGTACTGGAGTTGGAACATTTACAGTATCTCAGGTCCAACTCCAGTCTTGCCAAGGCAGTGCATTCAATGATCTGGGTTGGACCTCACTTGAGTTTGACCTAAAAAGGGTCATGTTTCTGTGGTGACAAGACAAATTAAATGCATTTTAGGTACCCCGGTTTACATTTTTGTCCATAAATCCTTTTTATTGTTATTTGTATGACATTGTTATTTCTAGATGACATCTCAGCATAATTTAATTTAACTGCACACTACCACGATCTACACTATCTGGTAAAAATAATTGATTTCCTCTGGAGAATGAACTGCAAGGAGGCATCTTTCACAAACTGTGAAAAATTAATGTCAGAGTCAGACAGGTAATTCGAGTTCTGGGTACACACAGCCTAGTATGTTGTGTCAAGAAGGTAAATAATGAGTGTCCTAGCTACTGTGAAGTATTTCCACTGATCATTCATTTAGCTTGAAATAACAAGTTTAAAGTTGTTATGTTCATTACTGAGTGTCCTGGTTTTGGCGGGTAGAGAGTTAATTTTCTTCCTAGTAGATGGTACAGTGCTGTGTTTTGGATTCAGTTTGAGAATAATGTCGATAACACACTGATGTTTTAGTTGTTGCTAAGTAGTGTTTACCCAAAGTCAAGGACTTTTCAGTTTCTCATGCTCTGCCAAGAGGAGATGCACTAGAAGCCAGGAGGGAGCACAGCCAGGACAGGGGACTCGAACCAGCCAAAGGGATATTCCATGTCATAGAACGTCATGCTCAGTATGCAAACCAGGAGGAATTGTCTGGGAGGGGCTGGTAGTGGTTCCAGGATGGGTTGGGATTGGGTCCACAGGAGAAAACAAGTATATTGTACATTACTTGTCTCTCTTGGGTTTTATCTTTCTCTCTCTTTTAGTTGTCTCTCTTTTCTTTACAATTATTATCATAGTGTTACTATTATATTTTATTTCAATCATTAAACTGCTCTTACCTCAACCCATGGGGTTTAGCTTCTTTCTGATTCTGCTTCCCAACCCCACTGGTGGGAGGTGTGTGTGTGTGAAAGCAGTTGTGAGGTTGTCAACTGAGGTTAAACTGTGACACTGAGAAAAATGTTTTACATTTTATTCTACTGAGTATTAACTAGATTTTCCCAATTAATTAGTCATTGGATTACTTAAGATGCAAAGAGCAGTTAAATGAGTATTACAAGAAATCAAAACTATTTTTATCAGAGCCCTCTGTTGTGATTGGTACTGTATAAACAAACAGAGAAGATTAATTTTACTTGACTTTAAAAATCCAAATTGCAGACTTGGTTATGTTCACCCCTTTGTGCTGAGAAAAAAAAATGTATTGTGATGCACCTTTCAGGTCTATTTTAGATTTTGAATTTGGATGAAATTAATTACTTCATAAAAATATCAGTTTAATAGATGCTCTAAAAGTAACTGTCCACTTCCTGTCAGGTGAATTCTAGACAGGTCATTGAGGGCCTTACTGTTTAAGAGGGGAAAAAAGGGCAGAAAATGGAAGAATGGAAAAATCATAATCTCCTTACAGATGGGAAACCAAGGTGTAGAGGTACTGAAGGTGGGATTCATCTGCCCTCAGACAGCCATTTGCATTGCTAGCTGCAAATGTTTGAGTTTTGTATGTGGATTTTTCATAGTCAATAGTGGGAAAACTCTCCTGGAGCACAGCTCATTCTTGCTGTACCAGACATCCAAAACAAGAACTTCTTGGTTAGTAATTTTATGATGTCTTACTTTCCATTGACTCTCAAGGCATTCAGTCCCACAAGGCTCAGGTGCAGAAAACATCACATGGATATTAAAGGCCCGGTGAGCTGAATCCCCCTGGCTCCATGCCACATGGGAGGTTTTTCTTGGTGTCTGAGAATGAGCCCAATTTTCCCAAGAATTTAACAGTGATCCCCTTCTCTGAAGACCCCTGATTTTAGTACCAATACTCCTTCTGAGGGAGAGCCTGATGCTGGGGGCCCTGGAAGTTTCCAGAAGCTATAAAGGGCAATACATAACCACTGATGTGGGGTCGCTTGTCTCTCCTCTGAATGATCAGGAAAATCGTCACCCGGCTGTGGTGTTCAGTGGGGGCAAGGTAGAGCCCCGGGCCTCCATTAGTGCTCCAGGTATCCAGAGGTGAGACTTCCAGAGGGAGGGAGGGTGAATTGCTTCTTTTCTGTATATTGATCCTGTAACTTGATTGTTTTTCCCCATCAGTTTTTCCCCACATGATGCCAAACATCCTTCAGGACATTGCAGGTGGAAACATACAAGGCGTGTCCAACTGAGGATATTTTTGATAGGTGACATGATTCAAATCTCTTCAAAGATTTGGGTCTTGCTTATCCACAGCCAAGACATTTGTAGGGCGATGAAGGGACCCTTGGGAATATGGTTAATATACTTTTTGCCACTTTGTAGAGTAAGGAGCTGTAGATGTCAATGTACTTGCCAGTTATTCTACTAGAAAATATGTACGTGGTGGCAGAATCAAACCATCAAAATAAGAATTTCAAGAACTCTGACTCTTGGTCAGGCATGTTGCATTTTGCATGACTGCAGCTTTCACACCTGATTAGTTCAAGGCCTTTTGGGGTTTTTTTAATGCTCCTTCACTGACATGTAACTTCTCTAAAGAGGGAGAAACTGCATCAAGGTCAAAGCTGACATATTCCACTGTGAACCAATGGCAGTGAAGGATAAAGCTGGAGAAAGCCTGATTTTCAGGCCTGTTATAATTACTATAACATGCTTCTTCCTCAGTTAATAAAAAAATTTTTACAACCTGTACTGTTTCAGACTTTTTTCAATGTAAATTTTAGGCTCAGTTCATTCTGTCCAAGAATATGGGCTGCATAGTCAGATATTTCTGCAGGGATGTATGTTTATATTGGGGAACAACTATTACTCTCTTCTATTCCTCTCTGTTGTCCTCTGCTGAGTAGAAAAAACTCAGAACAATTAATTTCATGTCTCTTCTGTAAGCCAAAGAAGCACTCTAAATCTTTACTTTCAAGAAGCAATTAACTTCAGATTTATTAGTCAAGTTATGCTATGAAGTTTCAATCTTTCATTGTACACTGTGAATTTTAATTACAATTTATTAAAATAATTTAATTGACTTCAGTCAATGGGCGTGAATGCGGGCAGAATTTCCCTGAGAAAGCTGTAGACAGAAGAAAAGGCCACCCATCCTAAATGCCTTCTGCCTGCCCTTTTTTGGGTTGCATCAGACTGTTTGAAAGAGGGCTGCATTTATCATCTTTGATGCCTCCAGCTCAATGGTCAATTCATATTAGATTCCACAAAAGGCAGTGAACCAAATTCATCTCTGATACAATTCCATTGACTTCAATGGTCTTACCACAGGGATTAACCTGGCCTAATATTATAGTGTTAGAATGTGTGTGTGTGTGTACTATTAGCCCAGGCTCTTTGCTGGAGATCATGCCGTGTAAAAGCTGGTGGCTGTTGCAGTTGCAATTTGTTCAAGAAATCCAATTCCTTTTGTTGACCCACTGAAGTCCTCATTCCAAAAAAAAAAAAAAAAGACAACCAAAAAACCCCTCCAAATCTCTAATCAATTTGGAACTGCAGCTGAATTTAGATGTATATTTGCTAATTTGGTGTATTATGCATGCAAATATTGGTATGAAAGGTGTTTCAATTATTTTCTAAGGCAGGGACCTATGCATTCTGCGCAGTCACAAAGAGTTTAAATGGAGTTATTTTTCCCTGCCTATAATCGTTCTCCCTTTTAAGTACCCAGGCAGAAAAAGTAAGTTTACTGCTTCTAGCACAATGGCTCTCTTCACTTTTAGGTTTGGGAGACCTGGGTGACCTACGAAAGTTAATTAGAAGGTTAACAAAGACTAAGGCAGAGTAGAATACAGCGCCTCTCCTCCAGCCAAAGATGTCATCCATTAATTAGGGAAATCGTTAAGGTGGCCTTCATTGAATCCATAGAAAATTGTCAGTTTGTCGTCGACAGTTTTGATCAGATTTTCCTCTCCCCAGTAACACCACCCTTAATCGTAGGAGCCGCGGAGGGTTCGGGATGGGCCGGGAGGGGTGCGGGGGAGAGTGTGTGCGCATAGGGGGAGTGTGTGTTTCAGCGACATTACAGTTAAACAGCCGCCAATTGTGACGGCTTTGATTCTCAGGCTTACATGGCATACTTATTCCATGATGTAATCTTTATTGAACCTGGAAGCTTGGGGGTGGGGGGCAGGGGGCAAGTGAAACTCGCTGCTGCTGCCGCCGCTGCCTCTCAGCCGCAGGAAGCCCTGGGAGTTAATATTGCAGTCATCATAGGCAGAGCTCGCTGCTTTTGCATGGTAATATGCTATCTGACTCCCCTCTCCTCCCCACTGGAGAGTGTCTGCTCCCAGCCATCAGAGCAAACAGCCATCTGCACAACAGACCCTCCACTTCTCCAAGAATACGTTCACTTTAAATTTGAAGGGCCTTTTTTGTAGATCTTGGATTTTTTTTTTATACTCTCTTTTGCAACTACAGTACCAAATTGGTGTTGCTATGGAGAATTTCAAGTGAAATGTTGGACAGTCCTGGAATTTTAACATGTATATTTTTTAACCTGCTGGGAGAACTGGCTAGCTGGAGTTTTTACTGGTCTAGTTGTGACAACTTTCCCTACACATTGAAGGAAGCTGTGTCAAGGACAGTGGCTACAGCGAGTCCAGCCTGTTCAGTGCTGAGACCAAGAAAGTGACCTAGCATTGAAGAAGTGTTTTGTTTGGACATGGGAAGCCATCACTTTCCAGGGAGGAAGGCAAAGACAAGGGCTACTGCAATCTGGGATGTTTACATTTAAACAATGCTGTCCTAGCTCTAATGTGCTGGAAACTATTGCCTGGAGCCATTGGTTTGAGGATTTTAAACATGAGGAACCAAGACCTGTTTGGATATCTACAGATCTACATCCTATGCAGCATGTGGCACATAATGTCTCAGAAAGATTTTAAAAATAAACCAATTATATTAAATATTATTAGTTATATTAAAGAATAATGCTTTAACTGATTGGTTTTCAGGATAAATTAAGCACAATTCCAGGCCATTAAAGACCAACATGCTATTAAAAATATCTTGCCCTTATTCTTGCACTTCAAATTCTGGTAAAAATCATTTTCATGTTAGCATGAATTTCTCTACCAAAAAGAACTTGCATGTAAAATGCCAAGAAAAGGCAAGTTTTTATATTTACAGGGCACACATCTGCCTCATTGCCTATATATTTGTATACAATGTATTATTTATACGTATATATAATACATGTATATTATAAAATAAATATACATGTATATTATTATCTCTTATAAAATAATTCAAGTTTGTGGTTTTAGAATGCAGAAGATGTCACAACTGTCAGCACAGAACAGTAGCAAAGAAATCCTGAGTTGCTTCTGGTATGCTCCGTGTGACCCTCAGATTTTCTGCATCCTTCCTGTGCCTAAAGGGAGTGTCCTGGTTTAAGCTGGGACAGAGTTAGTTTTCTTCCTAGTATACTGTACAGCACTGTGGTTTGGATTCAGCCTGAGAGCAATGTTGGTATCACCCTGATGTTTTAGTTGTTGCTAAGTAGTGCTTACCCAAAATCAAGGACTTTCCAGTTTCTCATGCTCTGCCAGCAAGGAGGCACAGAAGAAACCAGGAGGGAGCGTTGCCAGGACAGCTGACCCAAACTAGCCAAAGGGATATTCCATGCCATAAAACATCATGCTCAGTCTATAAGCTGGGGAAGTAGTCTGGGAGGGGCTGATTGTGCTTTGGGGATGGGCTGGGCATTGGTCAGTACATGGTGAGCAATAGTGTCGAGTATAATGTGCCTCTCTTGGGCTTTATCTCTCTCTTTTTTTGTCTTCTATTTCATTACTACTACTGTTTTAATTATTACTATTATTATTTGATTTTCAATAGTAAACTGTTCTTATCTCAACAGATGCCTTTTATCTTTTTTTCCTATTCTCCCCACACAACTGGGGTGAGTGTGTCTGTGAGTGAGTGGCTGCCTGGTACTGGTTGCCCGCTGGAGCTAAACCATGTCATGAGATGGAACAAGGTGTATTCCATAAGCAAGACTTTCTCCATGTGTTGAAGGGCTCACGGAGACTTGTGATTTGAACTGGAGAAGCACTGTGTTCCCACAGCTCTGTTTTGGACATTTTTCTGGTTTAGGCTAAGAGACAAACTAACTCGCCCATTGTGCAACCACTGCGATCCCCAGATAAAGTACTGTAAGAGAGCTACACACCATCATTCTTTTATTATGGAGCAGCAGAGGCTGTATGAGAGTTACATTGGATTTTTATATGTTTTCCTACTTCCTTTTGTCTTCTAGTAGCAGTCCTGTGGCTTTGAGAGCTTTGGACTCTGACTAGAGTCAGGTTCCTAAATTTAAGGTGGCATCCCTGGGAGGCTTTGGAAATCATTCTAGGGTAGGGCAACACAGGGTCTCTGTTGTTTAGACATGTTTTCATGCCACTACATATTCCATATGGAGAGATCATGTCAGTGCTAGCTTGGGCATTCCTGCAATGAATTTTCTGGCGCTATGGAACAGCATTTGTACAAAACCCCTGGTAATCAGTGCATTACTAATGAGCAGAATCAAATCTCAAGTGTGGGAGAAACTTATTGTACCTACAGCTATAAGAAACATACCAAGCAAGAGATTATAACGACTTAGAGATAATTTTTTCTCAGCTGATGGTCCTGGAGTTGCAGACCAAATTTGTATACGTGGTATGGAATTTTACTGTATTTTTCGTGTGATTTTTCCCCCTTGGCAGCTGTGACTGGGAGCAAAGCAAACAAAAGTCATTGCAAACACAATTTTACAGTGATTTCAGTTAATAGAGCTTTGAGAAGGTTGGTAAAGATGCACACTAATACTGCTTTTAAACTATATTCTACATAGTAACACTTAAAAGTGACAGAGAAGTCTCTGGCTTTGAGGTTTTTTTTACTCAAATTTCTTAAAATGGCACAGGAAGGAACCAGTTACAGGAGACAAGTCAACAGAAGGCCAGTCAAAACTGATGGAAGTTCTCTAGAGCCTGGTTCTGGCCTGGTTTCTGCCATCTTTAAAAGCATCATGGAAGGTATTTCAGGGAATGTCTGAGTATCTAGAAAGCAGATAATTCTACTTAACTATAGTCATCTGCTCCTGTTTTCATGTCCTGAGTGTCTTTTTCTATTCACAGCGGGCGGGGGACCACTTGTAAATCTCACTATTTCAGCCTCCCATGTCAGGATAAGATGAACTGTGCCTGGAACATGCCTACTCCCCTCCTTAGAGTATAAAAAGGAACAGAAGAGAGGAAGAGAGGAGAGGAGAGGAGAGGAGAGGAGAGGAGAGGAGAGGAGAGGAGAGGAGAGGAGAGGAGAGGAGAGGAGAGGAGAGGAGAGGAGAGGGAGGAGAGGAGAGAGAGGAGAGGAGAGGAGAGGAGAGGGAGGAGGAGAGGAGAGGAGAGGAGAGGAGGAGAGGAGAGGAGGAGAGGAGAGGAGAGGAGAGGAGAGGAGAGGAGAGGAGAGGAGAGGAGAGGAGAGGAGAGGAGAGGAGAGGAGAGAAGAGAAGAGAAGAGAAGAGAAGAGAAGAGAAGAGAAGAGAAGAGAAGAGAAGAGAAGAGAAGAGAAGAGAAGAGAAGAGAAGAGAAGAGAAGAGAAGAGAAGAGAAGAGAAGAGAAGAGAAGAGAAGAGAAGAGAAGAGAAGAGAAGAGAAGAGAAGAGAAGAGAAGAGAAGAGAAGAGAAGAGAAGAGAAGGAAGAGAAGAGGAAGAGAAGAGAAGAGGAGTTGGCTGTGCTGGGGCTATGCTGGAAGGGAATTTCACTTCTGGAATAGCTCAAGATGATTTATACTTTTAATAAATAGATGGATGGATACAAAATAGAGCAGCATCAGCTATAAAGAGTAGGACAGGGCTATTCAGGAATAGATGTTGGCCTTTATAAATAAAATGGAGATGGTTTGTAATTGTGCAAAATGCTTTTAAAGGTGCATCGGAAGCATCTCTGCTTGAAGCCAGAAGTTCATTACATAGAAATGCAAAAAGGGGAAAAAAAAAGTACCTCCTTCTCTTACTCACCACATTCTGACCATGAGACTCCAAAGTTATAGAGCTGCCAAGTAGGCAAATGCAATTCCAGTTTATATCAAATGAGCTGTTTCCAGTAGAGAAAGGAAAACAGGAATGCTGTGCTCTGCCATGCACTGAGACTTCCTGTGGAATTCTATGAACAAAACCTGCAGAAATGAAGGCTATCACAAGTGACTAAAATAAGGTCTAAAGACCCAAGAAAAGAGCATGAGACCTTGCAGAAGGGATTAAAGCAACATCTGAAGGCTTTGCTGAAAGGCTTAGGAGATGGCCTGAGACTGGAGGTAAAATTTTTTAGGGGCAGCAGAAGCTGGAACAAATTCAAAATAAATGAATAAGGAACCAGTAACCAGATGGCTGAGAACCAGCAGCTTTTCCGGGGACAGAGGAGGCCAAGGAATCTTTGGCAAGCTTGGAGGTTACTAACTGAGCAGGACAGCAGCGAGGATTAAAAAAGCTAAAAATACCAACAGCACAAGGAAATCAAAAAGTTGCAAAAGTCAGAAACCTGATGAGGAATTAAGTTTGTCAGAGGACTTCTGCTGCCTAGCTTTATAACACTGTCACAACTGCAGGAACAGGAAGGAAAGAAGTCAAACTGTAGTAATACATAAGAAACTGGCTAAAAAATTGCAGTGAATGATCTGAGAAGGCATGCCCAGAACCCTCGTGTCAGAGAAGATGGACAGCAACAGTGTTTCCCAGGAACCAAATAGGTCTGAAACATTACCTGCAGAAACAACAACAACAAAAAGAAAAATAAAAAACCTTTGTTTCCAAACTGGAGTACACATTGCAAAGCCAGAAACCATCCCAGTAGAATGGGGCTCACTGGGGTCTCAGGGAAGAGAAGGGGAGAATCTACCCAAGCTGGGAAGAACCTGGGGAACCTTCCCTCCTGGCACACCTCCAGCAAAGTCTGCCAAGATGCTTTGGCAGTGGACCAGTTTAGAGGGACTCAGCTGGACTTGGCCTGGCCTGCAAAGACCAGCAAAAGGAGGCCAGAGCCATTCTGAAAGGTGCTGGAATTTGTCACGGGGCTCAGCTGCAGCTGTGTGCTGAAAGGGGACATTGCTGGGGGGCAGAGGGAGGGGAGCTCAGTGCAGCAGACACCAGGAGTGTGGGCAAGAGTGTGCACACAGGATGGGAATCCTCCTTGTGGCACTTCTGAGTGATTAGAAGGAAGGATAAAGTTGGTTTGTGTGAAGGGGAAAATGTTTGCTAAGCCCTGTTAACTGCTCATTTAAGGGGAGCAGGTAGGGAAATAGCACAATAGCTACAGCTTGGAGTGTGGCCAAAATGCAGCAACTGGTGGTACCCAGTGAAAGCCCTTGCCCAGCTTTGAAGGGGGAAAGGGGCAGCTTATTGACCTGGAAGTACAAGGAAGCAGAAGGGTCAGAGATAGCAAAAGAGTGCTGAGGAGGATCCAAGATGCACCTTGAGATCTGGGAAACCCTGGCAGTGAATGCTGCTGTGCATGAGGGCTGGTGCCTGCATAGGCAGGTTGCTTTGGAGCAGAAGTGCAGGTTTGAGGCTAATGCTGTGATGATTCTCACTTGCTGCAGGCTGGCTCTGCCACAGAGCCCCCAAAGCATTCACAAGCTCATCTCCTGTCAGAGAACACCACTTGGGCAGCAACACTTGTGTGGTGGGCTGTTTGGGCCAGAGAGAAGCTGGCTAAATGTTATATGAAGGAAACTCCCCCAGGCTGCAGGCAGTGCAGATTAGGAGGCCAATAATTGTTGCAGTCCTCTGTCAAGCCAAAATTCTTGCTAACACCAACAGAGCCAGACCATATGGTGATTGTGCAGTTGTGAGTTATGGGCAGCAAACAGAGGGAGTGTGAGTGCTGGGTCAGATGTCTTTTTAATGACTCTAGTTAATGAAAAAAACTGTGAAGCTCTGCCTCTGGTAAGGGATCAAGGATAGCTCCTCTGAGTCCTGAAGTCACTTGTACTACTTCATAATGAAGACTCAAGGCTCATCTTTAGAGGCAATGACCCATTAAACTGCCCCACACTGTCTGGGTAGAAGGCATTGTACAGACCACTGAAGACCTAAAGGTGCCTTCAGCAGTGACTTGGATGCCATCCACAGGTCTGATGAGGGGTGGTGGTACTGCCAACATGGAATGTGCTGAAAGAGGTAACAACACTGCAGGTGCAGCCACTGCCGTGAGAGAATAAGAGAATAACACCTTGGATGTTGCAGTCTGCTTTCCATACTTAGTTTTAAGAAGAGTTGGCAAGTGGCAGTGGAAGCAAAGAGCAGGACTGAAGGGCAGGAGACAGCATTTCTACTGCGTCAGTAAGCAGCACTTGAAAGTGCCGGCTTCTGGCTGACACCGAGGGATCTTGGAAGCAGTCACTGCAAAATGGGTCCCTCTCAGCCTGTCTGCTCTGCCGAGATGGCTCAGGGCACACTCAGAGGCTGCTGGTAAGAAAGGCTGCATTTACAACTAGCCTGGGATCAGATCAAGGCTACCACTGAACTTGAGCTTCCTGAAATGAGAGTTGCTCTGAAAAGGGGCTCCTTCTCATGGACACACAACCTGGCAAGAGAGAGTTTTCTCTAGCAAAAGGAAAAATATGGCTGTGCACAGGACTGGGCAATTTCCCAGGCAGTCACAGATGTGCAGAGTTTTGTGGGGCTCTGAATTTACTACGAAGACCTTATTTGTGGGTTTGCCAATATTGCAGACTCACTTTATAAACTGGATAAGAAAGCACCAACTGCAGTGGCATGAGAGATTTAACCACTTCAGAATTAAGGTTTCCTTTTTCTTGGCAGATCCAATTTTAAAAGTCCAGAGGGGGTTTGTAGCCCCTGTGGACCCAGAAGCAGGTCCCTGCAGATGGGAAGCTGCTCTGAAAGAAAGAATATATAGATTATATCAATGTGAAAATGTAGTATTTAATTTATAAAGATCTAACATCAAGGATGGTCTCAGTAATCAAGAGCCTTAATAGAGAGGAGTTCAGAGGGGCAGGTTGCCAACAAGTGGGAGAAGTAGTAGCATATATAGTCATACCCACTCCCGGGAATAAGTAAGGTGCTACAGGCAACATGTCCCAGCTGCCGGCTGGAAGTCAGTTTCAAATGTTTCCCTGAGCCAGATTGCTCAAGAGGGGCACTCTAGAAGAGAAGACAGCCTCTTGACTTCTGTAATATGGTTCAAAGTTTTCCTGTGTGTGCCCTGAAAACTACTCTAGGATCAGATGTGCTGGAGAAATGTAGATACATCCCAAAGACTCTGCTTTGGATGTAACGTGTTGAGGAACTAGCAAATTTATTGGCAAATGCTGTGATCGCTCAGTACTGGAGAATTGTCACTGTCAAAACTGTCATTGTCTCATTAAAGAGGAAAGTATATAAAAAGCAGGAAAACTTATCCAGAAATTGTTCTGATACAAGCCAATGATCCTAAATACCTCACAGCTCAGTCCTGAGTTATGCATGAATTTTGAAACTGCCAGACATTTGGAGAATGCAAAAAATTTTGGAGAAACCCTTCGAGGATTTGTGATCAGTAAAACACCAGTAAAAGGCATAAGAAATTGGGCAAGAAATGAACTCCTTGCAATAATTAGGATGTTGGGATGGAATAGACATACAGAGTAAGAAGCTGGCTGACAATTTATTAGAGAAGGGATGAAGAAAGAGAGCCCATGACTGCTTCGGTCTCCTGAACTCCTCCCGCAAACAGGGACATCCCCAATGAAGAAGACAGTCTGTTACATGCTGTACCTGGCATGTATTTTATAGCTGAGGACACATCATGAGCTGGAAGAGAGAAGCACAGATTCATTTACTTTCATGGAGCAGCACCCGCTCCCCTCAGCTGCAGATTCACCTCCTCTGTGCTCTTCTGCTCCATTAAGGCAGCAGTTTTTTCCCAGCAACTTTGTTTTCTGAGGGTTGCTTTTTGCTGTGAGCACTGGGAGAAGACTAAGTGTGTCCTCCAAGGGTGGACCTTAGAAATAGTTGAAAGAATAACTCCTTACACAGCCACCCTTTGCCAGCTTCTCCTGCACCTGAGGTGAACCTAGCATATTTGGTTGGGGTAGTTCTCTTACTTTCTCTTACTCTGCTTCAGAGAGGCATCTGTCCTCATGACTCCTGCCAGCTCTGCAGTGTGTGTAAGACCTTCATATCAGTCTCAGGAAGAAAAAAATTTTGTTTGCTTTTCCAGCGAGTGGAAAAAAAGCAGAGATAGGTCCTCAAAAGTAACCTTATCAATCTAAGTCCCTGTCTAAACTTCAGACCATCTAGACAATGAATAGAGTGAATTAAATGTAACCCCACCTGCTGCAGTGGGAATGGATGAGAGGAAAGATTGGGAGGGGACAGGATAAACTGAGAACATGAGGTAGGAGACAAAGAAAGGCAGAGACCAGTTTGTCCCCTGCATCCTGCACAGCACCTTGCCAAGTAACTCTGTCTGCTGAGAGTCTCTGGGGATTTTCTATGGCACCTAAAACTATGGAGGGGGTTTTGGTAGGCCCAAAGATATGGAACTGTGTCCCTTGAGCTGGGGGAATTTGGCAGGGGCAGAGGCACCCGTAGGGAAGGGAACAGAAGTTGGTAGGTACAGGCTGAGGCAGGGTGGGAGGTAGGAAGGCAATGAGATTATGTCACATTTGCAGCAGTAAGAGACAATTCTGGGGATGGCAGGGGCCCAGCTGGTGTGGAAAGGAGAAATCTCTGCTTGGAAGGAACATCTGCATGAACATCAATGTCTGTCCACCCTGAGTCTGTTCAGCAATGTCTTCTGCTCCATCAGGATGAGGGAAGTAGTGCCATTGGGAAATCTTCTCCTCACCTAGTCCTGCAGGACTTACTGCCTCAGCGCTTAGTCGTTGATCTGGAGTTCTTGGAGGTCCTAGGGGAGTGGGGCTCCTCAAATGTACTGGGAGACGGGAGAGTGTTGCATATCTGGGAGGCCCAAAAGAGATGGAGGCTTGCACTGAGAACTTGCTGCTTTTTAATCTACAGACCTTGCTTGAACAGCCCGTGGAACAAACACCACTTCCTATCGCGCCATATTGCTTACAGTGTTGCCACACAGCAGATAAACTGAAATTCTAAACTTCCCAGGTCATGAACTCTGGGCTGTCTCAGGCTGTGCCAGGACACGGCGGAGCTCAGAGCACAGCAAACCTCCCCGAAGCAGCGATCACACCCACAGCCCCTGGAGGTGGCTCGCTGCTCCCTCCGCCGGGGCTGCTATCCAGGGAAGTTGAGCAGGATGTGCTCTTTAACTCTGGTGGGCTTGGGATCAGGTTCATATTCCTTTTGAAATCCTTGCCACATGTGCAAACAAGTTGCACTGGGTGGTGTAATTTGAGAACGAAATTAAATGAAGAGGTGACATGCCAACAGCGTACACAAAACAAGGGGAGCGTTTCCAAATCACAAGCTGCCACGGAGAAATGAGTTTTTACATAATAGCAAAATTAGGGTTTGGATGACTGGTATTCTTCAACAAACTTTTCAGAAATATTTCCTGGAGCAAACCCAACGAGAGAATCCTCATTTACCCTATTCCTTTCATAAGTAATTGAATTCACTTGTTTAGGGTTTCTGCCTCCTCCACCTTTCATTCAGTGGCAATGTGAATTCTGCTAATCTCTCTACAAAACAGTCAATCTCCTCTAGTCTCACTAACCATCATTCAGCCACCCAGTAATGAAAAATTGCTTTGATCCTCTCTATTCGCTTCATCTCCAAAAAATATCTCCATTAAAAAAAATTAAAAATCTTTAATAAACTATTCCACCCAAAGGAATATGTATGATTAGTTCAGTGGATTTTTCCCCCTTGCAGTGGGTTGTTTGAGAAACCCTGAAAGCTAAGAAGATTGCAGAGGTGGCTCAAAGCTTCAGGAATGGGTATACAGCATTAACATGAGTGTCCAATGGTTATGCAAGCCACAGAAAATTACATAGAGGAGAAGAGGGAAAATGCAGGGAGCAGATTAGTAGGCACATTTTCTTTCTGGATACCATATTTATGTTTAAATGTGGGTTACAAATTTTTTTCAGACTGCAGCCGTCCTGCTGCACGCAGCTACCCAGTGCTGTATTCACAACGTATTAACTTGGATAAGCAGGATGGTGCTTTAGACATCTATTCGGGGAGGAGATCTGAAAACCATCTCCCCAGGAGATTACATTACTTGTCAATCATCTCTCCACAAAACAGAAAACTTTCCCCACGTTTTGGGATCGGGGGGAAGGGGGCAGATTACTGCAGCCTGTCCACCTTCATTGAATGTGTACTTTTCTACTGGTTCATTTTCCAATATGAATTTTCACAGCAATCAGCGAAAATTAAAACCTGTTCAGGAAAAAACACACCCACAATCCTTCTTCTTTGTTCTCCTTGGGAAAAGTACAGAATTACAAAAAGGCTGAAAAACATTGCATTTCTGTCTGAGAAGAAATAGATAAAAATTAATGCCTCCCAGTCATCTTTTTCTCCAGTTCTGTGGAAGCCACAAACACAATCATTTCTTCACTGGTGAAAGTAGGTGTTTTTGTCTCATTCATCTTCCTCCCTTGGAAGAGAGTACAGCCAGCCTTGCACAGCACAAATCTCCGTTAATTTCTGTGATGAATTTACAGGCTGATTTCCTCCTGCCTGCAGTTCTGAGCCATCAGGTCGTGAGATGTGCTGCTGTAAAATACTCTGTAACACCTGGAAAAAAGTTACTGTGCTTTGAAGTCATGTAGCACTCTTCAGGAGAGAATCGGAGGCACACTGTAAACACTTGGAGCCAGATCAAGGGAACACTGCTTGTGAGTCATTTTACTTGAATGAAACACACTTCCATTCCCCACACAAATATGTGTCTATATGTGTGCTTTTATTTTCCTAGACACATTAGTTTTAGTTATTTACCCATTTGTGCTCCAGATAATTACATGCTGCGGATTCAATTGGATGCAGATTTATTCTTCACTTCCTGTCCTAAATTCTCTGCAATTAAACAGCTGCTGTGTGCTTGGTGTAATAAATTTACACAAAATCTGGGATGGTTTGGCATAGCAGAAAGGTTGTTTGGCACAGGCTTAGGACGGCTACATTACGTACAACTGGCAACCCCTGTGCAGGTTATGCTTTCTCTCCCAAATGAGAATTGCCCCACTGCAACCAGAGCAGGCCATTTGCATGACAGAAATGTTTACAAATTTATAACTTGTTTTGCTTGGCTACATAGAATATTATGGCCCAACCTGAAAATTTCCTTAGCTTTCCTGAGCTAAGTCTTTCAAACGACCTAGTTGAAAAGGAACAAGGAGAAGAGATGCTCTGGGAAACCTCTGTCTGCAGAAATACCTCCACTTAATTTTATCAGGTGGAGCTTTCTCCCACTACTGTTGAGAAGGATGGGAAATAGAGGAAAAGCCTTTTTTGCTTATTTCTGTGTATGCTACAGCATACATATTTATTTTGCAGCATTTTGCACTGTCATTAATCAAACACACAGATCAGATGGTGATCTCATCCTTTGCCAAGGCACTCGCTGGCTTCCATCCTGTTCTGATCCACCTCCCTCAGGAGCAGTTCTCACACCTCCAAAACAGGCATCTCCCCTTTGATGTGTGCCCATCATCCACACAGTGTCCCCATCTCCTGTGGCACTTGTGGCCTCAGATGACAGTGGTCTGTGTGCCAGCGTGAGCAGCACACTGCTCTTTTGGGGGAGCAGATGTAAAGTCTGCTCTAGAGGGGCCTGCAGACTGGAATTAGAGATGTACTTCTGTTTATGAGTTAGCACACGTGTCTTTTTGTTTCCTGATACCTTCTGCATAATGAAGTCAATGAGAGTTAAACTCCTCAGCTGTGATTCACATATTCATTAATCTCCTGCAGTAACAAGTACAAATTTTACAGCACATACAGTGAGCTTATTACCAGTGTAAACAACTTGCTGCATCCAAAAAAAGTGTTGCGGGAATTAGGTCCCATTGTACTGAACTGAAGGAAGGAAGGGTTAGAAAAAAATGCTGTGCACTGCTACCTAGGCTCAGATGGCTCCAATCTGGTTATTCATGGCTGTAATTCTGGATCTTGGAGTGAGAGCTGCCCACATAATTTCCACAAACGTCATTGGGGTTTGCTGGGGCCCCACAGGAATTAACAGGGATTTAGCCAAGCATGGGAGTCACTAAAAAATGCCTAGAGAAACAACATATCTGAATGCAAGAAGGATTATTTATTGAATTTGTCAGTTTGGGGGTGAAATGATGCCGAGGCAAAAGTGGAGAGCAGATCATGTTGTGTTTCTTCAGCAGGAATTCCCAAGGTAGACTACTTTTCAGGGATCACCCCACAGGCTGACTTTTGGAGTCACGTGCAGAGGTATATCCCTTCTCAAAGAGCTCTGATGGCATTTTTGTGCTGTATCTGCTCCCAACCCATCTTCCCAGAGCTGAACAATTGTGGTTCCCTTCACAAACCCACACGTGGTACCCGTGCAGCTGCAGGACTGCAGATGCCTCTGGGATTAAAGAGAATGTGACATGCCCAGGATAATCTTCCAGAGGAAAGGCAGAAGAAATACTCTTCTTTTCAAGAAGAAGCATCCATCTCATTATTTCCACTCTTTCCACATCCTGTGACTGTGTCTACCCCTTCCCTGATAATATCCAAGTTGCTTTGACTTAAATTGATAAGTCAAGCACCTCCTTGGCCAATTGATAAAGGATCATTTTCCAAACCACTTTGACTCAGGTCCTCTACAGGTTATGGAAGATTTTCCCTTTTCTTCCACCTCTCCATCTACTGAGTTGAAGAGGAACAGGATCATGCACATGATGTGATAAAATTTTTCTTGTGTTTTATGCTTCTCAAAGTTTCAACTCTAATCCACATTTTCTTCCTCCTGTGAAACGCTTCTGATTCAGCTTTGAGGGAGCTCTGAACAAGATAAAAATACTGAGTGAATGGGAGCAGGTAGCAGGTTATAAGCTTGAGGCTGCCTTTAAAGATGTATGGAGAGGACCATCTCTGCAAAGGAGGCTGGCATGTTTAGTGACATAAAGTGGCTTGACTGTTAGCTTCTTTTTTTTTTTCTTGCTAAATGACAAGACAAAGCCACCTCTGCTCTCCTCCAACTCCCCTCACCCTCCCAAGCCATCCCCTTCCCCCTAGATGCTTGGTGTTTCTTCTTTTAGAGGGGAAAAGAAAAAAAAAAGAAAAGAAAGGGAGAGAGACATTTTCTTTCACACAAGCCCTCAGAATTACAGTTCATGAACTATTCAGTAAACTGACCGGCATGAACCTCCCTTCAACGGCCTAATCTAAGGGGTGGATCTATGTGTTTTGTTGCTTGTCAAAAACAATCACTGCTCGGCCCATTACATTTACAGCACGTCGTCCTTTAATTGGTGTAACACACTGAGGGCTGAAAGGAAGAAAGTCCTACAAAAGCCCCCGAGTGAATGAACCCTGACTCACACAAAAATACTCTTCAGAAGTTCAGAGCTGGGCACTAACAAGGGAGGTAGAGAGTTAGTTTGAAAAGGGGTTAAGTTCAGAAATGTGCCACCTTGAAGACCCTCCCATCAAAGCCATGATAGCATTGACAAGATGCAGGGGGAAAAAAGTTAATATTCCGGCCTTTAGGGTTTGAAGGGAATGCGGGAAAGCACTGAAGACTCCTCCCGGCTCCCCTTCCCGGCCTTACCCTTTTCACTTCGGGGCCGTTCTCATTGTGTCCTTCCATTGCTTAAGAAAAATACGACAGGAAAAAAAAAAAAAAAAAAAAGAAAAGCCCCACGAAATGCAGAATGCAGTCCGGACCGGCCGGGCCGAGAGAGCGCTGACCCGGCCCGGGATAAAGCCCGCGCCCCTCGCAGATGCCGCCTGCAGCCCGGTCCCCTCGCCAGGCGCTGTCCTCGGCCCCTAATGATTAAACTAATTAACAAAATCGATGTTTAAACGCCCGAAGCCACACTTCGGGGGAGGGGCACCGAGGGTGCGGGGCCCCGGGGCGCCTCCGCTGCTGCCCAAAGCCCCCAGCGGGACCGGCCCCGGCCGCGGCCGCGCCCCTGCACCTTCTGGCCGGTTCTGTATCTCCGCTCACACCGCCTCCTTCTCCCCTCGTTTTCCTTTCCTTTCCTTTCCTTTCCTTTCCTTTCCTTTCCTTTCCTTTCCTTTCCTTTCCTTTCTTTCCTTTTCTTTTCTTTTTCTTTCCTTTTTCCTTTCCTTTCCTTTCCTTTTCCTTTCCTTTCCTTTCTTTTCCTCTTTCCTCTTTCCTCTTTCCTCTTTCCTCTTTCCTCTTTCCTCTTTCCTCTTTCCTTTCCTCTTTCCTCTTTCCTCTTTCCTCTTTCCTCTTTCCTCTTTCCTCTTTCCTCTTTCCTCTTTCCTCCACCTTTTACATGGGACTGTTGCTGCAGAGATATTTTTTATCTCTCTAAAGATACAATAACTATTTTGATGTAAATGACGAGGCTTGGGTGGGTCCCTGGGGTAGAGAGTTAATGATTCTTCTTACACCGGGCCGTTCTTTCACTTTTCCTGTGCGCACCATGTTAATAAATTAATGCACCTTTCATTACTCCTACACGCATCAAACCTCAGCTTTGTATTTTGCGGCCTGACCCTCGTTCCTACACTTTTGTGAGCAAGTTGCCCTCATGCTAAGGCTAGGGCACTTTTAAATGCAGCCCCATAGTCCTACCCAGGTTTGTAATCCGTCAAAAAGCCGTTGATTGCTGCAAGCGTTACTTTTCATTAAGAAAACTTAGAAGCAATTTGGAAGAACCCTTCTCAATGAATACATTTACCCCCAAATGCTTTTTATTCTTCGCCTATACTTGATGAGTTTCTCTGGCACAAATCAGTTCTTACAGGCACAGAATGGGCAATCCCCTGATCCCCATCAATTGTCATCCAGAGTTTGGGCCACTTTGACCGCCAATAGTGGGGAAGTCAGAGCTAATCCTCAGAAGGAATCACGGGAAAAGAAAAGCAACAATAACCAAGTCAAGCGTAAAAAATGAAAGAGAAATCTCTATTATCACTCACTACATTTCCCAGCGATGTACTGAAAAAATCAGCTCGTTTGTCATTCGAGTCAGACACCCAGAGAAGAATATGGGGTCGTGGTGGGTTGGTAGACTCACACGACGTAAGGAACAATATTTTAGAGCAAAAGGCCTCTTCATTTGCCAAATCCTCCTCACATCCGCCATAACCATTAAATACAGACTGACTTTATTCTCTATGGGAAGAACAAGGGGAAAGGAGCCTTCAGCCACATAGCCAGACAAAAGTCCAAAGAGCCGGGGACCGGGGAGACGAGGCGGGAGGAGCGCGGCCACCCTCCTCCGCACCGGCCCCGGCTGGGGGGTGTGCGAGGGGACAGGGGGTGTCGGGGGGGGGGGGAAGTTTGTCAAGCGGGGTGTCTGTCTGTCTGTCTGTCTGTCTGCCTGTCTGTCTGTCTGAGAGCGTGTGAGCAGGTGAGCTTGCAGGGAAGGTGGGGGGGCATGTGCATGTGACTGTGCTGAGGTGCCGAGAGGTGCACGTGTGCGAGGAGGGATTTTGGGAATGCGAGGAATCCGCGCACTGCGGACGGCGACGCGCGGGTGTGAGCGCCGGCTCCCAAGTTTGCACGGACCGGAGCGGGAGAGGGGTGTCCGTCCGTCCGCCCGGGGATGCGGGGTCATGGATCGCGGGGGCGGCTGAGGAGGGACACGTGTGGAGAGGGCGAGGCGTGAACGCGGCAGAGAGCGGGAGGTGGCTGCGACGGCTGCGCGCAGCCGGGACACCTGGTCCTGCGCGCAGGGAGCTGCTGGGGGCTCAGAGACACAGTGAGACTTTTGAGAGGCGGCAAACATTGCCGCTTTCCACGCTGACACCTACAATTAGCCCAAAGAAGGCCGTGAATCCTTTACTCCCCGGCCAAGCGAGGGGCAAAGTTAGCGCTGACAGCCAGCTGCCAAGCCTCCCGCGGCTGATACCTTTCGGGCAAGTAAACAACTCGATGGCCACCAGCCTGCTGCGGGCCCCCCGGCTTTTGCGGGGAGCTTCCCCAGAGCCCCACGGGTGTGTGTCCTTCCTCCGCGGAGGGCTGCCCAAAGCTGAGGGGCTTTGCTCGGCTTTGGGTCCGTCCGTGCGATCAGAGAGGGAGCGAGACAAGCGGGGGCACAAGGGGGAAGGGAGCAGCTCTGGTGAAAGGAGGGGGCGATGGCCCCACTCGTGCTCCGTGGGGAAGGAGGTGTCCGGGAGGGAGTGGCTGACCCCAAGCTCGCCTCCCGGGAGGTGGGGGGCGGCGGGCGCTCCCCTTTCCCCCCAGAGATGAGGGCTCTGCTCGCAGCTTGCCGCCAAGCTCTCTCCCTAGTTTTAGCAACCCGCAGACTCACGGGTACCTTAGCGCAGACTTCTTATTTTTCATGGGTGCGAGGCTTATTTTTTTCACTTCATTTTTTTCAACCAACGAATAAACCTTTCAGCAAAGGGTTTGGCTTTGTTTTAATTTTTTTTTTCCTCTTTTTTTTCCCCCCTTCTTGTCCTGTTCCCCCATCCCGGAGATTTCAGTGCAAGCCCTCCACTCGCTGCCGCAGTGTTTCCTCCGAGTTTCCCGGGCTGCTCGGTGCTGCGGCGGCCGCGCTCTCTGGAGCCCGGAGCGGCCCCGGGGACCCGGCCCGTCCCCGCTCGGCAATCCCTGCCGGGGAGCAGCACCCCGGTCGCGGTGTCCTAGCCCGAATTTACATAAAAGTGCGGTCGCTTTGCATCATCCCTCATCTCTAAAGGGTGCTTGAAGAACTCGAGACACTCTGCAGTCCTAATTAGTGATTTTTGTCCTCTTGTTACGGGGCTCAGCATCTCATGCAAATGAACTCTTCATCGCCGGCACCATTACCCCTGCGCCAGAATTAACTGACTCTTATCTTTAATGATATGCCGCTGAACTTCTCGGAGCCCGGCTAGCTTTTTATCTTGATTACTCTAATCAATAAGAAATGATAGAGTAAAATTATAAACTCTATTGGCTTTTGAATGTTGCCGACAAGCCCTCTAGATGCGCTTCTCTTTCATTGTTATTTATTAAAATGATCTTCAGCTAACTGCGGATGCAAATAGGGAAATGAACCGGCGAGGGGGCCCTGCACGGAGGGATCCCCCCCGCTCCTTGATGGAGCCCCGCCGGGTGGGCTCAGATGGGGGCAGTGGGGCTTTGTAAACAAATAGCTTTTTTTTTTTTTTTACCAGAAGCGCGAGTAAAAAAATCAAAACCAAAAAACCAAAAACAAACAAAAAAACCCCAACAAAATCAAAAAAACACACAAACCCAACAACCCCCCCCCCACCACCCAAACCAAAACAAACCACAAGCCCCCAAGCTCTCCCGTTCACAACAAACTAGGACATAAACTTCCCCCTCCTCCCCGAGGCCCGACGCCCTCGGGAGCTGCCTCGGGGCGGGGGCGGGGAGAGGGCAGGCACGGTGGGAAGCGGGAAGGTGGCCCTGGCCGAGGCTTCCCGTGCAGGGAGGACACGAAGGGCCCGATCTTGGCCACCCCAAAGGAGCCAGGAGAGTGTGCAGGACCCGGCCCTAACCCCCTCCTCCCCGCAAGGTCAGCAGACACCCGCTCCTCACTGGCGGTAATAGGGGATCAATGTTAAACCAGCGGCAGCACAAGCCGCCGCGGCGGAGACTTTTCCACAGCCTGATCCGTGCAGGGCTGGCCGGGAATGCGCCCCGCGCTCCGCCGCCCCCTCGCCAGCCCGCTCGGTCCGACCGAAAACGTCTTTTCTTATCTCTCAGCAATAATTAGATATCCTTGCAGTGACAGAGGGATGCAGGCACCAGCACTTTGTCTCGGGGGAAGGAATACGTGGGTATGCGCTCACACACACACAGGCACAAACAGAGAGCGCCAATTTTGCTGCTGCATTTTCCTCCCCGTCTTTCCTTCCCCCCACCCCCCCCCCACCTTCTTTCTTCCCCCTCCCCTTTTTGAATCTCGAGGAGTGGCAGTGATCGGGCCCGGCGCTGCCCGTGGGTTCCCAGGGCTCCCGGAGCTCCCGGATCCCGCTCCCCGGCGGCCCGGGCGGCTCCTCGCCCGCGGCGGGCACAGCCCCTGCGAAGGAATTCGGGAATTCGGGCACATCCCGGGCTGGCAGCACGGACCGCTGCTCCGCAGCCGCTCCTCTGTTCCGCCCCGCTCCTTTCCTTCCTTCCTTCTTTCCTTCTTTCCTTCCAGCGAGGAGCCAGTTTGCTGTCAGTGCCCGAGATTCTAGCGAAATTGTTAGGTGCGTGCGAGGAGAGGATTTTAGGTGGCAATTTTCAAGGCTGTCGAACAGAAAGAGATCCATTTAGTTTCCTGCATGAAAATGAAACCTCTCTTAAATCAATTTTTAGGGCAGAAACACGTTGGCTCTACGGAGCGGTCTGGGGGCCGTCATTTCGTCCCTCTCTGAGAGGCGAATTTCACGGCATTTCCGAACCCCGGGGCTGAAGTTAACAAACCCTCGACTCTTCGCGATCACCCATGGGAGAAACTCTCCATATTTATTTCAACCTGCAGTCTTTAAGCCCGTGGAATACCAACGCCTGCAGAAAATACTTTCCCCCCTGAGGAGTTTAATTACTTCGAATATTTTCAGTATAAACCTGTTCTTATCTCTTAGGGAGAGAATTAATCAGAGCAAAGGGAGAGTTGCGATATCCAAGATAGATCGGACGGAAAAAATAAAATTAGAGATACATAAGGGAGAAAATTGCCTTTTTTTTTTTTCTTATATCGGACACATGGTGGTTTTTTTTTTTAATATTCAGACGACACACAGGCGCACAAAATATGTAATTGGCGTATAATGGAGCAGTACACAGGGGAAGACTAACAAAGTAGTCGTAGGCATGAAAATTGAAGTTGTGTGCCACAAAGACAGATCCTTCCATGGGGGAAGGGCTGAATGTGGCAAAATCATGTAAAATCTCCGTTCTCAGTAACATCTCGTTATTAGGAGTGATGACTAAACCTCCAGGATTATTCTGGACTGTAAGTTATCAAGAGCCCACTAATTTCACATTAAAACCCATTGACTGCAACAGCGTGATTGAAGGGTTTTTAACAATTAACATAATCAGAAAATGAGCGGAGATAATTTTTATTCAACTCATTACTTTTTAATCATGTATTTCTTTTAATTAATATCTTCTCCGTGAAAATAACAAAAAGCCGAGTCCCAAAGCGGCCCCGGGCAGGGGAGGCGACCCCGGCGGCGGCGGCGGGGCGGGCCGGGGGGCTGGGGGCGGCAGGGCCGGGAGAGCGGGGCGGGAGGCCTCCCAGAGCCACCGCCGGGGCTGCAGCCACGGCCGCTACCCAAAACAACCCCATCCCCATGCCAAAGAAACCCGGCTTGTATCGGACTCTCAGATCCCCGTCCCCCCCAAGCCCCCTACCCACGGGGCGCAGGACAGCCCGGGGAATCCTCGACACAGCACCGAGCAAGCTTTCCCCAGCGGCTGCCGCAGCCCTGCCCTGCCCAGGAGAAAAGGGTGGGAGGTTTTGGGGGTAGTGGGAGGCCGCCCCCGGCCCCGGCAGCGTCGCCTGTCCGGTGGCTGGTGCCAACAGGTTGCTGCTGCTGCTGCCCTCGGCGCCCGCCTCACCTGCGGCAGGGGCGGTGTGCCCGGCTCCCGTGGGCGTGGGGCTGTGCCCGTGTGCCCCCGGGGGTCTGCTGGCTGTCACCGGCTCTTGTCCTTCCCTCTGCTGGGCTGTGTTAGCCTGCCCTAGGGCCACGTCAGGAGCTGTGAGTAAGGGAACACCTGGCCTGGGAAAAAAGCCCCAAATCTGCTCTCCGTGTTTCTGCGCTCCGAAGGACAAAAAAAAAAAAAAAAAAATCGCAGCTGCTTTCCAGAGGTCTGCGTGGGAGTGAGCTCCGGGGGTTGCCCCAGCACTGTCCTCGCCGAGACAGAGCCGTGAGCAAGTGGAAGGGCGCACCTGAAGTCCGTCCACCCTTCTGTCCCCCTTCTGGACACTCATGTGTCCTCCCCGCACCGCCTGCCCCGCGGTGCCCCAAGGGCGCGGGAGGGCTGCGGGGGCAGAGCCCCACGGGCGGCGGCTCCACGCGGGGCTCAGCAGCTCGCCGCAAGGACCCGGGCAGGGAGAGCTCCTGCCGCGGGGGCCCGGCTGCGGGACGGAACTCCCACAGCGCGGGGGCTGGCCCCGGTCCGTGCTGGGGACTCTGTGTTGTGTGTGTGTGTGTGTGTGTGTGTGTGTGTCTGTGTGTGTCCCCGCTTCCACCGCGGGTGAACATGCTAAAAATCCCGTGGGAAATTCCCGGGATAACCCGTTCCTTATTTTCTTAAAATCATTTGTGGACAAAGGTATGCAGGCTCTGAATAGCTGGAAGAGACGTCGGCTCACGTAAGACGGTCCCAGACATCCACAAACCCGTGCTGCTCTGAAAGGCTTGGCCAAGCTGCTGAAGAATTGACAGGTTCGTGTTGAATAATTAATTCCTCTCTTTCAAACACTTCAGTTAACACAGTGTAGAAAGGTAAGAAAGTCAAATTATATTCTTTTATAGATTCTCACAGCCTAACCTCTCCTCTGCCGCTGAAACTTCCCTTTTTGAAAATTTACTTGGGGTCCCTTGTCCCTGGAAGGAGCCAGTGTAAATGTCCCCTTGAATATGGACTGGAGCTAAATTCTGCCAGCCAGAGATTTCATGGTCATGGTGTGGCCAGGATGGCCAGGCCGCCTGCACTGTCCCTGCAGCAAGATTTGCACAGTCCCTCCTCGCAGAGAAAGATTGAGTACACAGTATTAGGTCAGTTTTAAAACTGGAAATGGATTGTGGGTTTTTTATCTGTTGTTATTGTTGGTTAGTTGTTTAGGTGTTTTTTGGGGGGAGGGGGAAGGGGGCGGAATGACCATTTTTTAAAATAAAAACACTCCAAATGAACAGAATAATTTTGAAAAGAAGGTGTTGCAAATAAAACACGCATAAATATCCTCCCAACACTTGAAGTTGCATTCACTACCTGTGATATTTATTGAGTATTTGTCGGGTTTTTTTTTTGTTTTCTTTAATATAAATTCTGTGTGAATCCTTGGAGGAAGGGAAGTGACTTTCAGGCCACAGAACCAAACTGGAAGTGAATTATGGTGATGAACACTGCAAGGTGCGAAGGCAACTGTTTACAAAATTTCCTCCAGTCTTCAGCTGCCTGTAGCCTTTTGAAAGTGCCTTTGGTGCCTGCCATCCATCTGGTACTCAGCATTTTGTTTACAGCTTCTTGACCAAAGCACACTCCCTTTCTCACAGGCATACAACCCCAGGGAACTTTGCTGAACAGATCTGAAAATTCACAAATGAGAAAATTTGGCCCTTTATGGAAGCCACAATGGACCAATGCTGGTGACACACCTCAGGTGGGAGCAGTGCTTGGCTCTTCCTAAGTTCCTCACATCTCACAGCAGTGTGGCTGTAGCTGGCTGAGGCCCAGCAACCACAGTGGATTTTCCCTCCACAGGTGTCTCTGCCAACCCGCTGCCAGAAGCCACCTTGCTGTTACAATAATCTAAAACTGTGCTGAATATTTTTTTTCCCCTTTCTCAGAATTAACAGAGATGGGGAGTACTTCAGGTAAGATTGCAATTCTGTAGGAAAATAAATGCTAACATTTGATAGATTACTGAAATAACCTGCCATGTTCATGCTATCTTCTGTTAGTGATCATCTTGCTGTGATCCTTTACCCAGAGAAGGGAAACCATTTCTAGAAAATTATATTAGTGAATAGATAATTTTCTACTACCATGTGCAATAGGAAGTACTGAGGTACAATTCAAAGAAGAGGTGTAAAACAAAACCTTACCAGGACAAATGTATATGGAGACACTTGTAAAAAGGTTATTTCTCCCTTAGCTGATTAGTTCAGATGGACATGTCAGCTCCTGCAGCACTGCTTCAATCCTGGCCACATAAGTACAGGAGGGAAGGACTCCTGCTTCTGGATGAGCACTGGCTCATCCCAGAGGAGCTGAAAGACAAGGAGAGAGACTTGACAGGAGTACAAGCAGATCCAATGTCTGTCAAAGCCGTGCCACTTTCCCTTATGAGGCATGCTTTAGGCTTGTGCTTTGGGAACCTGATGAAATTCAATGGAGATATACAAGCAGCAGGAAACAATCTGTGCAAAAGGGAAGAACAGTTTTGGTTTGCTTGTTGCCGGAGAACAGAGTGGGATGACATCACACTGACCCCAGGATAATTAAGAGCAAAACTTGGCTCACTGAGTATCTCTGAGCATGGACAGTCACCCACACTGCAGTGAGCTATAAAAAGAATACAGCTTTCATATTATTTGTGTTGATCAAGAAGTTATTCGTGGTAACTTTGCTATTATGCTGCTTCTAATCTTTCTGCTGGGTTTTAAACATTGTCTTCAGATGTCTTTTTTCATACTTTATTTTTCTATACATTAGCTATTTCATCGTTATCATCCTGTTTTACTGACATGAAAAATATCCAGTCTAACAGCTCCTCTTTCATTTCCTAACAAACTGCACAATTAAGACTTAATTAGATGCATATGAGTAAGAAAATGGCAATGCCACACAGGACCTTAAATGTGGTATCATTCAGTTGCTCAAGTGCAGAATCCTGGGGAAAAAAAATCCAAACAGAAAAAATCCCATCAACTTAGTTCTAGCTGTATCTTTACAGGCTGGCATGATTGCCACTGACAATTATTGTTTTTCTAGTCATTATTCTAAAAATACAATGTACCTATTTTTTTCCCTTTTCCACAGTAAAAACTCTGACAGGTGCATGGAAATGACATTTCTCTGTGCAGTGGATTCATAGAGAGGATTATGTGCAAACATTTAAGGTCTAAGCAAAGATCATACAGCGCTGCATATTATTTCTGAAGCTATTATGCTGTTATATTCCTACAAAAAAAAAAAAGCCATCGTACACAGAGGTGGGGTTGTTTTCTCTCTTCAGAAGTGTGCTGGTGCTAAACAGGGAAGAGGGGTAGCTTATGGATGGCCTGTCAGGCGTGTTCTCTGTATTTGTTTGGAAATGGGAAAAGTACTGCTGGCTTTCTGGCTTACCATCACAGGTCACTTCAGTGCCTTCCAGTACCCCAGCCCCAGGACAGGACAGTGTCCAGGGCTCCTCCACCCAGCTAGTTCCAGCTGAAGCTGGCTTGAGTGTCCACCAGAGGCTACAACAAGAGACTTCAGGAACAAGCGGATATGGAAAATGGGTCCTGGGCAGGTGTCTGTGGACAGTGATAGTCAGAAAAATAACTGTTGATCCTTTGAGGATGTCAAGTGCAGGTCCAGCTTCTCCCCAAGTGAACAGTTGGCAAAAAGGAGGGAGAACTAGGTAGCATCTAACCCTAAACTTTATTCTGACATGGAGGGGATTAGTGATTCTCCAAAATGAGAATGTGGTGATTTGGCTTAGGTGGGCTAAGAGCCTGTTTCACGATTTTCCATAGAATTGCCCACGATAAACACATTGCAGTTGAGTTGGACAGCCTGGCACCATAGACCTAGCCACAGCTCTTTGAAAAACTGGTGTTCCCTTGTTTCATTTGGCAATTCAGAGAATAAACCAATTTGCAGAACATTCCTAAAAAAGCATTCTGTATGAGGCACTGATACACATTTTCTGTAAGTATAACACTGAAGAAGTTATAGTTGGTGATAGTTTCTTGTCCTTACCCAGAGAATGCTGCTCCTGAGTGTGTCTTCACTTTTCCAGCATCTGATCTTCCCTGAGCTCCAGGCGGGATTTGGCATCTGATTTGCAAAGACATGGACAGATTTTGGGAGTTTCTGAATTAAGGACTGAAATGATTGTGAATCAACTACTTTTTGTTTTCCTGACTTTTGAGTCCTTTTGCTCATTCTTCATGGTTTAGTGCAGAAGTGACTCTATCTTCTTGCCCTGAGTGAGAAGGTTTTCATATTCTTTGCTATCCACATAGAAAAATAATGCTCCAAATGGACAGTGTTAGCAAGCACAGTGGCTCAGGCTGGTCAGAAATAGTGCAGCTAGAAAAGTCTTTGTCAATCTCCTTTAAACAAAGTTCACACAATCTTTTGAAAATAGAAATTGGCTCAGACCAACTCTATAGTATTGCCACAGTGATTTTGACTTGCAACTAACCAAAAAATGCCTCGACATGCTGACAGTTCATTTAAGATATTTATTTCCTCACAAGTTCTTTGCCAAGGGTTTGATGAAGATGTGTGTGTGCCCTTTATTAATCACATATGTGCTACTGTTTCCTGAACCACTTTCTGATCCTCTGTAGAATCTGGAAAACAGTAACTTAATCAGGTGACCCACAGTTAGACTTTGGCATCAGCCACAACCAGGACATGAAGGATCCGACAATGGCCCCGTGAATTAGGAGGGAAGTACAGGACTGTGATGGAGAGCAGGAGAAAATACTTTCTGTAGGCAGGGAATAGATATAATACACTGATCCTGTTTTCATGTTGAGCTTTGTAACCTTTGCAATGAAATCAGTCAAGATTAAAAAATATTTCCATTTCCACAATGCCAGAAACAACTCTCTGTGGACAACCCTCACACCTCCCTGCTCTTACCAGCCCTTGTTTCAGATGACGGGTAGTCTGTCTCCTGTGCAGCAGTTTTGGCCTAGGAGGCAGAGGCCTTTCCCCCCTTTCATCCTGCCCTCGGAGCTGCTGCCTGCCCCAGTCTCCCTTTCAGAGACCATGGCACTCCCCCAAGCACCCAGCCTTCCAGTCACCCCTGACTCCTTTCACTCTTAGTCATCACTTGATTTGCTGGCACTGCCTTGACATTTATGGTCTGTTCCTCTTTTTCCAGCCCTCTGGTGTAAAGGCTTTATCCAAGCCATCATCCTTCAAAGATAACAAGAAAACTTGAAAAAAGAAATTGTTTTTCAGCTCACAGTGGCATAACTCAGGAGAAAGAGCACTGAAGGAAAGAGGGAGATTGACAATCAGAGGGGAAAAACAGGTTCACACCTTCAAACTGTTCATTTTGCCTGGCTCACACTGCCATCTCCTCAGATCCAGCAAGATGGCATAGGAAATCAATACTCATTTTCTGTGCTCTGTTTCTGCACTTTAAAGGTATGATTTTTTCCTTCTGTGGAATAATGCTCTTGTCTGTAGTCAGGGCAGGTATTGAAACACTCGGATGTGTTTTCAAGAATGATTGGGTGTACCCACACAAGATTTCTGATATTCTTGAATATTTCTAAGATTTGCTGGCCAAGGCCAAATCCTGCTTGTGAGTACAACCCCTTTGATGAGGTTGAGCAGAAAGGTAATGGCACCAAGTACATAACAAAATTAACTGAATGAGCTTGACAGCTGAGTTCTCAGTGTAAATGCCTGTTTCTGCTTCATAACCAAATTTATCTGTTATCAGAGAAGGGGACCATGCCTTCTTCAAGCCCAGCTCTGAACCACAGCTGAAAAAGTTAGTGACTTTTTTATTTTTGGCTTTGTAGTGTCATGTTTGTTTTGGATAAAAAGGAGAAGCACTTAGTGACCAGACATCTTCCTTATTGGTCTGTAGCAACTGGTTACACCTCAGAGATCTCATCTGGAACTCTTGAGCCTTTTTTTTTTTTGTTGTTGTTGTTCTTTATTCTTCCCCTTCGCTTTTTGCTTTTTTTAATTTTTTCTTTCTCCCTTTTCCCTTTCTTTTTTTTCCCTCTCCACACCCCCCGAGTCTAGTTTTCACACGCAGGAAGAACACATTATCTCACAGAGGAATATTCAAGTCTCTTAAGACGTGGGAAAGCGCATCCCCCTTGATCCGCGAGATGCAGGCGCAGCTCTGCCCCCGCCAGCCGGTCCCTCCCGGTGCCCGCAGACCCACGCCAGGGACAACCCCGGGGAGGATGCCGAGAGCATCCTGCCCTGCCCTGGGGCGTGTTTGCATCGCTCCCGCGGGGTGCAGCTGCCGTCGGGGCCGTGCGGGACAGGCCAGGTCCCTTTGCAGCCCCCGCGGCCCCTCGGTGGGGCGATGCGCGGGAGTGCTGCTGCCCTCTCCCGGGGGATGCGGACAGCCCGGCCGTGCCGCCCCGCCCGGCCCCGGGCACCTCGCTCTGCGGGACACCCCCTCTGCGGGGACATCTCCTCTGCGGGACACTCCCTCTGCAGGGACACCCCCTTTGCAGGGACACCCCCTTTGCAGGGACACCCCCTCTGCGGGACACCCGCTCTGCGGGGACACCCCCTCTGCGGGGACACCCCCTTTGCAGGGACACCACTTCTGCAGGGACATCGCTCTGCGGGACACCCGCTCTGCGGGGACACCCCCTCTGCGGGGACACCCCATTTGCAGGGACACCCGCTCTGCAGGGACACCGCTCTCTCCTGGGATACCCTGCTTGGCAGGGACACCCCGCTCCGCAGGGACACCGCTGCCCCGACTCGGGCAAACGGGGCTCTCTGGGCTCCGGCTGGCCCGAGGGTGGTTTAGGGATGGCAAGCAGCCCCTGTCCCCGTCTCAGGGCTGCGGGCGCCGGCTTGGGGCAGGCAGCGCGGCCGCCCCAGGGTTTCTCGGTGTTTTGGCCGCACCTCTGCTTGGGAGCCGCGGAATGGGGGACAATCTTCTGGCGCCGGGGCCACCTGGGCACACACGTCCTGCTAAGCAGCCTCGGGCTTCCACTGCTGGATGCGGTCCCCAAACCAGCAGGCGCTGTGCGGGAAGGGATTGCCTGGCCTTGGAAAAAACCTCGGTAGGACTTGCCTTGAGTCTGGGCAGCAAGGCTCGGGAAAGGTCCGGCACCCGAACCAGGGCCCTTGCCCTGGTCATTTGCAAGTACAGACAGCGTGGTACGTGTTTGACCACACTGCCGCACTTGTCTGTGTCACACTCACGACGTGGTTTTCGTTTGTTTCATTTGTTGCTTTGAAAGCCAGAGCTATGGGATAGCCTGGCACTTCATCCCCCGGAGGGGCTGCCCACTGCTCTGCTCACCACTCCCGCTCCGAGAAGAGTTTTCCTTTGGTGGCTGTGGTTTTATTCGGAGTCTGCCACGGGGAAGTTTGGAGCCAGGTACCAACAAAGGTGTCCAGCTTCAGATAAAATTGGGAAACACTTCGCTTGCAGAAAGTTGCTGTTTATTTCTCCATCACAATTTTTTTCTCTGTTTGGGGGATTTTTTACCCTTAAATTGTTGCTGTATTTGAGCATATTTTAAAGTCACTTCCCACACGACAGATACTCTTAAAATCCCTTCTCGGGTGAAGAAAATATGACCTGGATGAAACGCACGGCACAGAAACCGCGGAGCGGGATGCGTCCGAGGTAGGTCCGTGCCGCGGGCACAAGCACAGCTCGCACACTCTCCCGGCCCTGGGGACACCCCAGTGCCGTGTCCCGGGATGAATCGAGTCCTCGGGATGGACCATGGGGTGAGTTCCCGGGATGAGTCCCGGCTGAGCGCCCGCCCCGCCCCCGGGACCACCCGTGTCGGCCCCGCCCCTTTCCCCGCCCCTTTCCCGCCCCCGCATCTCATGGACCAATCAGCGGCGGCGCCCCGGGGCGAGGGCCGGCTCCTTCCCGGCGCGGCGCTTCCGGTTCCTCGGCGCGGCCGCCATGGCGCCGCCGCGGTGTCTGTGCCGGCCGCTGCTGCCGGTGCTGGCGCTCGCTCTGCTCGGCCTCGCCGCCGCCGCGGGGCCGCGCCAGACCCCGGCGCTGGAGCTGGCGCAGGAGTTGGCGGAGGAGCTGTGGAGCGCGGGGCTGCCCGGCGACCTGCCCGAGCTGGAGCCCGAGTGCCGCAGCCTGCTGGACGCCTTCGCGGAGGGCAGCGCGGCGCTGACGGGCTGCCTGGGCCGGCGCGCCCGCCCGGTGCGGCTGTGCCAGGGCTGCCACGGCCAATATCGCCGCCTGCTCGCACAGTACGGCAGCATCGCCCGCGCCGTCGGGGTGCGTCCGTGGGGCCGGGCGGGGGGAGGGTGCGTGGCTGCTGGGGCGGGCTGGGGGCCTGGCCTCTCTCCTTGAGGCTTCCAGGCCTGTGAGTTGGGTGCCGGAGCACGTCGGGTGGGATCCTCGGCAAGGCAGGCTGAGCGCCTCGCTGGGGTGCGCAGGGCAGCTTGGCAGAGGCTGGGGGTGCTGGGGAAGCGCCGCTGCCAGGGCCGGGCCCCTCCTGCTGCTGTGCTGTGGCACGGTCCGTGCCGCCCGCTCCCGGCGTGGCTGGGGGCAAGCGGCTCCGCCTGCGGAGAAAGCCGTGAGAGTGGAAAAACTTGAGCTGTTCTTGCTGATGGAGCAGTGCCCTGGCTCACAGGTTGTATGCGCACTCATGGGGAGCACTGCACTGCCTGGCACTTCCCGGAAAATTGATGGTCTGTGAAGCTGTGGCGGGTGAGGCACATCATCTTGTGAGGAGCCGTGTCACGGTGTTCTGCCTCCAAAGCTGATGGGAGAGTGTGTAGAAAGCCTGAGCGGGGGCCAGTGCACCCTACTGCTGGGAGAACTTTGAAGCTGGGTCTTCTGTTTACATGCTCCATCCAGTTGATCCAGTTGTAAAAGTTAGTTCCTGGGATAATGTGAGGATGACATTGGTGAATCAGACCAAAGGGCCTTTGTTCCATGATGATGGCTAAAAGTGGGTGCCCTGGTAAGAGAACTGACAGAGAGCAAGTTTATAGGAGTATGTACCCAGGATTGTGCTTTCGGTCTTGGGATTTCTGAATTCCAAGATTTAGAATTTCCATCGATGAGAAAAATCTGTTTCTCTTTAAGTCCAGGTGATAAATAGGTGCCACAGTGTCCTGTGAACCATTTCAGTGCAGTTTCCTGTAATTAGAGAAGTATCAGTGCTGCTTTTGGGTAGTGTTTTGGGTTGTTTTCCTATTTCCCCTCACCACCCCAGTGCATATATTGGAATAATGCATGCATATTCTCTTAGTAATTATCCTTTCCAATTATCCAAAAATCCAAGGGCAAATATGTAGCCAGTGGTCTCTTGATTTAGTTTGCAAACTTGCGGTCTATTTGTTTCTTTCAGGGAAGCTGTTTCACACCAGTGACTAGGTAGTGTGAAAGTGAGAAATTGAATGTGTAATTCTCTTGGGTACTTTTACCATGATATTTTGGCTAGGATTAAGTAGCCAGATGTACTGTGGTACTTAGAATATGTATGAAATCATTGCAGCTTCTGTGCTTGAGTACTAGCAGCCTGGGAGGACTTGTCCACTATGTGGTCTGGAAGGCACTTCTTGTTGGCTTTCCTTCTCTGTGTGGATTAACTAACTAGGTGAATAAAGGAGCTGGCCTCTTGCAACCTCAGTCCCTGATTACAATTAATTAATCAGGTATCTGATGTTTCTCTCTTAACAGTAGTTAAGAGTACAGTATGACAGGAGGAGCTGGTTTGAGTTTTGGACATCTCTGAAATATAAAATCCTCCTCACCAGGCTAATTAAAGAATCAATTAGGCAAACTTTATTTAAGAAATTATTTAGGTCTATGTGATTCAGTTTTGGTGAAGTGCTTTTTCCTACTCGTGAGCCCAGGTGGTGAGGAAGCTTCACAGCCTTTGTGGAACAACCAGAGTTTCCTGCATAAACAACTTTCTTGCGTATCTGTAATTTAGTAGAAATGAAAGCAGGCAAGTGTGGGAGTTACCAGATGTGGCAATATTTTACTTCTGCAATTGAGCCTCCAGGGAAAGTTCTTATTTAACCTCCCCTCCCCATTTTAACCAAGAGAGGGAGAAACTGGATCTCTTGTAAAGCACTGTAAGGAACAAGTTTCTCATTAAAGAGATTATTTTTTTTCTGTGTCCCACATCACTTATCAAAGAGGCTTTTGGCAGCTTTGGCAATTTTAAGAAGTGCTTAAGTCAATTTAGCAGCCAGACACCAGGAGCTAGAGCACAGGAGTCAGCTGACTGGAGGTCATGGTTCTGTATCTGAATTCTGGTCAGAATACTTCCTGTTTATTCTGCAACTGCTTTTGCAGTCGCTGTGTGTTTTTTATGATCTTGGTCCAGAGAGTAAATTGTGGTAAGAGTTGTGGCAGAGCCTGCTTTGAGGAAGAGGGTGCATTGAACAGCTCACTAAGATGAGCTTGGTAGCTGTGTCTGGGGAGGTGAGAGCTTGGCCTGGACGTGTGCTTGGGTGAGTGAGCACAGGCACTGCTCCACAGAGGGCTCAGTTCCTGGTGCTGCTGCACTGGGGGAAGTTTGCCGCTGATAGCGTACATTGGTGCAGCACTTTTGGAGGCTGTTTCTGTTTGGGTTTGGTTTGTTTGAGGTCAGTCCACTGGTTCAGCTCCCTCAAATGTTCCTTTTGTCTAACGAGGAAAAACCTATCCTCTTCTCTGCACATGCCTTGAGCTGGCTCCAGGGCCGTGGCCCAGGAATGGATGAATATCAGCCACCTGGCAGTGTGCTTGGTTTTTCTTTCTTTCTTTTTGTTTTTGGTTTTTGTTTTTTTTTTGCTATGTATTTTTGACTGACTTGCATGTAGCCCTAGTAGACCTGCAGAGATTGTGTGCAGTAAGCTCTGTTGCTCACAGTATAAATTGGAGAATCAAAAGACTTTTGTTCCATCACTTCTGCTCTGCCTTTTCCAGAAATATCCATGTGATGTGTTGTGATTGTTTTAGATGCGCTTGTGTAAAATACATTTCAGAAATTCCCCTTTGTATTTTTAACACTTCATCACTTCCTTTTTTGTTTCCTTTTATTTCTAGAATTCCTCTGAGAGCCACAATTGTGCCAAAAGCATCTTGACCTCAGACAGGCTGCAGATAGTTGTGACCCTTTCGGAGTTCTTCAATGAAACCTGGGAGGCAGCCAACTGCGCAAGTACGTGACTCATTCTGTAGCTCTCATGCTACTGTGATGATGTAGCCCCTAAAACTTGCACAGATCAGAATTGTGTGTGTTTGTTTGACTACAGCCAGTAGATAACACACAAATCCTGAACTATAGCCACTCCAAGAGTGCTTTCTCTTGTAAGGGCCAAAATCTGAGGGCAGTAGTCTGTCAGAAAACTACTGATGGTGCTTACTACTTTCAGGAGAATTTCCTAGGATGTTGGCTTGCTTTCACGATGCTGTTGCTGAAATCCTAAATTCCTCAAATAATGTTGTTTTTAAAGGTTTGGCTGATTAGAGCACCTCTGAAGTAGGGTAGGATGGATGGAAGCAGTAACATAGGGTTGAGCCCATGACTAGAAGAAAAACCCCAGAGTCTCTGTCAAATCTGGTAAAAAGCTCAGCTCTTTTCTTAAAGAATAATAATTGCACTGTGATTTCTACTATTGTGTTCATGGTCTAGCTATTTCCTGGGTGCTCTCCATTTCATCTCTTCTGCTGGTGCTTCTGCTACCACAAAATGGCTGTTACTGTTGCCAGGCAAAGCCAGATTTCTGGGCTGGGAAATAAAAGTAATGTCTTGTTTTATCTCGAAGTCCAAAGATAATTCAGTCCCCCTCTTCAGAAAGCTCTTGATGATAGTCTTCATCTTTCACTTAATCAAGGCCAATTAATTCTGAAATGTGTTCTCGATGAAGCGTTAGGTCAGCAGGTCTGAGATCTCAGTGGCAGGCAGATAAGGAAACTGCAGTGTTGACTAGACCTATCCTTTATAGCTGAGAGCTCTTTTTGCAGGAGTAGAGTGTCTGGGGCTTGCTGGCTGTGGAAATGTTAGAAATTAAAATATCTCAATGTTTTTCTTTCTTTTCAATAGATTGTTTAAAGAATAACAGTGAGGGATTATCAAATTCTACTGAAGAATTCCTGGATTTATTCAATAAATCTCTGACATGTTTTGAACATAACCTTCAGGTATTTATGCTGCACATTTAAGAGAAGCACTAAATCCTCTAACTGCTACCAAAATTTTATTTATGCTGAATAAACTGCAGATGCAGATTAGGCAAATAAACTGCTGCTGAGTTTGTGAATTGTAGGCAGATAAATCCATGATCGGTAAAATGCAGTTGTTTACAGACTGAGTGCCTGAAATTAATTCTAATTGATACTCACCTTGACTTCATTTTGTCTGTAATTGCAATGCTACTTCACATCAAAATTTCTGAATTCACAATAGTTGATAATTACATAGTAAAAACCAGCATGTCTGCATGCTCTTGTTTTGTAGAATTGTTTTCTTTTTTATGTAGAATTCAGTCTTTAAATATCCTTTTGATAATAAGGACTAGCTCAGAAGGACTAGGCACCTTTAATTCTTGTAGCATTTCTTTTGACTGTTAAAATGACTCATAGTTAAAGGTTGGCCATATTGCAAAGACAATATAACTTCCTTAGTGAAATAAATGTGGTAATTGTCTTCAGAGAAAATGCCCTATATAGCCTAAGAAACTGCATATTCCATTTCAGTCAGAAGCTGGCCAGTTTTCAGGATCATCCAGAAGTAAAATAGGTTTACTTCAATGGGCATGGGACAGTGTTTGGGGAAACTATCTGCTTCTTTATTAATGCTTTCTAAGAAACGTGCCTTTATAGGCCTTGGTCAGGAGCAGTGTGGACTGGCTTATTGGAAACTTCAAAAGATTAAACTAGAGCTTAACCCAGTGCTCAGTGGGTAGCTGGTACAGCCATTACTGGGTTGAAATATCTTCAGAGATGGTAGTTTTCTTTTCAAGTGTCCTGTATTGCATTCATGGAGTGCTGAAGGCCACAGATGGAAAGGATTGCTTGGTATGGCACAGTCTGTCCCTGTCAATGTCAGCAATAACAAATCAAACAAATTTTTTGTTTAATGCCTTAAACTGTCATTTATTCAGAGTTTTATAACCCTAGGGACAAGGCGTTGATCTGTCACCAAATAACTACACAGAAGTGTGCAAAAACTGCAACGAAACCTACACGAAATTGAATGACCTGTATAACCACCTGCAGAGGCTGAACAGGCAAGGCGGTGAATCTGCTCACTCTGCACACTTGTGTATTGACGTGGAAGATGCAGTAAGTGTTTGCTAATGCACTTTATTCATCTGAGCCATTTGTGCTTTTCATACTAGGATTGCTTTTTCTTTTGGGCAGGGGGCAGTAGGGGCAGCAGTGCCTTTGGCAGGCTGGTGTCCCGTGGTGGGAGGTGCTTGGTGGGGCTGTCTTGTGAGGTCCTGCCCTTGGGCAGTGCCACAGGAGAGTGACTGAAACTTCTGATCTCCTGAACCCATCCCAGTTTGAGTAGCTGCACTTTCATTTCTTTTTACTGTGAAGGGGATGGATTTAAAAAAAATAAATCTCTTCTGGCTTTTAATGTGGGGCTTTACTGCTATTGTTCTAGCTGGTGTGTTAATTGATTTCTTATTACAGCAGCTGTTTCTAGGCATCCTCAGCATTGACGACGTATGTTTGGAAAAAGCTTTGGTATATTGTGAGGTTAAAGTGGCTGGGCTGATGAAGTGCTCCTCAAAAGTATGGGATCAGCCCTGTCCCCACAGATTATTAGTGAGCTCTCTGGGAAACAGGCATGCAATAGTGTCTAATTATGTTTTTGAAGCTTATGAAAGTTTTGCTGTGAAATCTTGGCTCCATCTAAATAGTTTGTTTCAACATTTCCAGGTATTTGCTTGCTTTTGGGGGGAGATCTGTTCAAGTGCAATTTTCTGAGGTGATACTTGAGCGCTTCCATGTCTTGAGGTCTGAGTGTTTGCCATGCCATGCTGCACAGAAAAAATGCATGTGCTTGCTTTCATGGTTTTCTTGTGTTTTCCTTTTAGATGAACATCACTCGGAAGCTTTGGAGCAGGACTTTCAACTGTTCTCTTCCCTGCAGTGATACAGTCCCAGTGATTGCAGTTTCATCCTTTATCCTCTTCCTACCTATTGTTTTTTATCTTAGTAGCTTCCTTCACTCGAAGCAGAAGAAACGGATACTCATTTTGCGTAAGTGGTGGTGTTGGCATTTCTCTGTTGGATTTGGGAGCTGCCAGGGATTTGCTTGGCTCTTGTGGGAGAGGAGGCCCAGCCAGATCTGCCTGCAGCTGTGCTGACAGCGCTAATAGCAACTATTAGTCTGCTGCTGTCCCCTGAAGAAGGGTAGGAAAGAGCTTCAGCCATATCTTTTCATTAAAGTTTCTGGATGTGAACAGAAAGCTGTTTGCAAGTCTGTGTCGGATAAATAGAGGGAGTGGAGAGACTAGTTTTGTAGAATTCTTTGTGTTTAATTTTCATATAATTTTTCCCTTTCTAGCCAAGCGCATCCAGTCAAATGCCAATCTTGTGAACATCCAAGAAAAATACAGCTGAGCTGCAAAACAAAACCTGAGAGCTGCTGCTGGTATACAGTGGGTACAATTGTGTTGGAATGAGGCCGGCACAAAAGAGGAGTTAATTATGGTTTAGTGTAATGATACAGAGCAACACAAGTTAAACAAAATGCTGTCTGACTTCTAAGCGAGGATATTAACAAACATGACAAGGCAGGGCTGTGTGACACTGTATGGACTCTGGTTTTGAAAAATCTGTGGGTTTTTTTTCAGTCTTGGGCTGAAGCTGTGCTTTTCTGTTCCTAAGCTTTTGTACTTCACATTGGTAGAATAGCTACACTTTCCTTGCACGGTATTTTCCTATATTTGTTTCACAAAAACCTGAGATTTTGACTCTTTTTGTGGTGACTTTGATAGACAAAATTTCAAATAATGTTTTATGTTTCTGCTTAAAACATTACTTTTAATTCCACATAATATTCAGACTTGGGATGGAAGGAACCCTCCAAAAAGGTTCCCCTCTTTCCTGTACCACTGAAAAGTCATGCTGCTGGCATCTGTTAAAAAGAGGCATGAAATATGCAGAGAAAATGGTAATATATAGTATCTAAAATGGCAACAAAAGCAGCACAACTGCCAGTGCTGGGCTTGAATAGTAATTATTGATGGCTACAGTATTCTGTTTTCTCTGAAAGTGGTGGCATATTTAGTCTTTTGCACACTTTAACCACTAAAATTGTTGCTTTTCAAATCTTACATTTTCAGAAGCTAACTTTACATACTTGCTTGGGTAACAAGGTTTCACTCTCTGTTTAATATGCCATTTCCTTTCCTTTTTAATTCTAATGTTTTAGTGGTTTTTTGTTTTGTAGAGAAGAAGTGAGGTAAAGTCAAGTCACTGGAAATGCTGGATTTACTGGTCTAGAGCTTGCTGTGGCTTAGTACAGAGGTGTTTACAGGAACTTTGTCAGGTAAAAGTTGTGTTTTCTAGGTAATCTGTTTTAGCAGTAAGTGAACCACTTACTGCTTTCTCTTACTTAAAAACTGTTCTGAAGAACATGAATATACTGTGTTGGGAATTGGTGACTTTCAAGAAATAGCTTTAAAATATTATTCCTGTGAAATAGATGGATGTAAACAAATTCAAACTTGGAGAACTCCAAAGTTGATGGAGTAATTTGTGCAATAACTGCAGGGATGGGTGGTGCTGCTGTCAGCACCAAAATGTGGGCACAATTTGATGGCTGCAGCAATAGTGGCAGTTCAGTTTGTTTATTGTATTTCTGATTTGGGAGAGTGGTAGTGTTCAAATTATTTATAGCTGTACCTGAAGTTAATGAATGCCAGAGCCTTTGCTCCAATTTTTCAATGTATTTTCTAACCTGGAGATAAAAAGAATGGTCATTACAGCCAAAAAAAAAAAAATTTCTCTTGGAATCTGTGCCTGATGTCTGCCAAAATGTCCCATGAAGTAGTTGTATTTGATTTGCTTTGGAGCCTATAATGTTGAATTTTTCTTTGCACTAAGGCTCAAATAAATATATAACAGTGTAACAAAATCTCTTCAAATAATTTGTTTTATTAATTATTTTATTTTTATTTGTTATTTTTCTTCTGTTAGGACATGCTGTTGGTTTTGAAGTCAAGTTTAACAAGTTTATTAAGCAGTATGTTTAATAATAAGTAAAATACTGTGTTAGTAACTGGTCCCACCCATATGACTTTTTGTGTTTTATCAGAAAGCAGTATCTGTCTTCCTCTGTGTAACATGTGAATTACTAGAATCAGCACTCACTTTGTTTTAGGTAGTTTACAACGATATAAAACTGTGTTTCTCTTGTGCAACAGTACCTTCATTTGGCTGGGAGAGGCATGCTGCCTTTTAAGAAAAAAAAAGTATTTTTTATATCTATTATTCTTAAACTTCAACTTTCTGGTACTTACTCAGCTGCCTGCTCTAATAGCATTACATTGATTTGGGACATCATATGATTGAGAGCTGTTCAAAGGAATCTTTCATTCGTGCAGATAAAGCCAGTTTGTATGTGCAGCATTTCAGAATGACAGCTTTTATACTGTAAGCGGTGGCTTTTTGAGCACATTCATGTTAAGTAGGTCTGAAAGTCATTACTTTTGGATATGGTGGTTAAGCACTTTAAAAAAAATCAGCTTTTCTTATTTTCCTGGCTCCTAAGCCAAACGGAAATACTCATGTGACTTTTGTTGTTTTTGATTTTAAAGCAGCAGCAAAGTTTACACTTGAGATTTTTAAAGTTAAATCTACTATTTTCTCCTTTTTTTTTCTCCCCTCCCCCCGACTTTCTACTGTAAACTTTCCTTACACAGTGTTATATTTTTGGTAGGCTATTTCATATATAGATTGATTGAATTCTTTTTATACTCTATTTGCTAGAGAAATGTGGAAGCGAACAGACTTTTGAAAGAGAAATAGAATTCTTTTTGCTGCTAGTCTTTCATCTTTATTTTTTTCCTTTTTGGTATTATATGTATTAAAAAACATAAACTTTGAAATACTGGTTGTTTGTATTTTTGTTTTTTTTGTGGAAATAAAGATTTCTTACTGTGGGGGGTAGCACTTTGATTCTTATTTATACTTACTAGGAAATCCCTAAACGTGCAAAGTCAGCTCGAATAAAGATTGTCACTAAACAGTGAACAGCTTGGTTATTTAATTGCTTCATCTGTAGTAGTTTTGTACTCCTTTTCTGGGTTTGTGTTCAGAAGCACCTGCTTATTATTCTTCATTATGCTGTTTGCAGGACAACAGCACTAGAAAGGTTTTTTCAAAGCAGTGCTGCGCTGAATTACAGAACAGCCACTGCTGAGAGGGTGGAGTTTCAGCTCTGTCCAAGCCTCCTGCAGTCTATTGCAAGGCTCATGTTAGCTGCAACTGAGTTTCATGGGTGGGTGTGCAGCAGTCAGGCAGCTGGGGGTAACTTGCTGTCTTTGTGGGGAGGCTTTTGGTTGCCTGCAGCAGCCCCTTGGAGCTTCAGCAGGCGCCGTGTTGGCTCGCTGCTGGGCTGCGGGGTTTAAAAAGCAGCAGCGCAGTGCCTCACCATGGAGAGAGTCGGGTGTCTCGCTGATGGCAGGAGCCTTGTGCTCTAGGGCTGCGATTCGCAAAGGCAGATTTTAGTCTTGTCCCTTGCAAGGGACGTCCATGAAGGTGGGGAAGCTGCAATGTCGGTGTGGTTCTAGCTGCCTGTATGCTCGGGAGAGGAACTTGAAAGGGAATCTGCAAGTGGGAGGAGTAGAGGATTTAATTGGTGAGTGGAGCAGAGGTTCAGACATGGGGATCTGTAATCACACACGGGGGAGGCTGCTGAAGTGCACAGGTGGTTGAAAGATGCTGAGAAAAGAGGGTATGAATGGGGCCTTGATGGCAGCTGAGCTGGAAGGGGGATACTCTGGCCTCTTGGTCAAAGTGGGGCTGGGGACTGCTGCATGCAGTGCAGCTGAGCTTGAGCTCTGTGCTGGCGGGCCTGCGCAGGTCAGAACTGGGAGTGAGGAGTAGGATGACAGCAGAGACTTGCTTCTGAGTTAAAAGCAACTGCTTTCTTCTGGGAGGGTACCTGGATTTTGTGATGGTGTCAAAATAATCCTGTTTCAAAGGTTCTTTAAAGCTCCTGTTCTATTTGCAGCCAAGTCAAGACTCCTGTTTAGCACTAAACAAGGGACTTTAAAAAAAAAACAAACAGATTTTCTGTGTGTGTGTAATGGCTACTTTCTGCATCTTCATTAAATATCTGCTATAATCACAAAATGGCTTCAGTTTCATAATGTTTTGTTTCTGGTGCTTTCTGCCCAGTTAATCAAGTACCATCAAATCTTGTGGTTTTGCTAATTTCTACCTTAGTTTTCATGCCCTGAATATAGAGTTCCTCTGGAATGATAAGCTATGTGATTAGCAAAATCACTGTACTCCTAATCAGAATGTATGGGTAATTTATCAATTTTTGTTCATATTTCATTGTGAATTTTTCCTCTGGGACTGATGTAAGCATTTTTAGCCTGACCTTCATTAAGTTTGTGCAGGATGTGCATTCTTTATCTTTGCCAGAGTGGAAAGTTACATTGGAAGTGTGAAGCCAGTAAATTCTGCAAGACTTCTCTGGAGTGTTGCTTCTCCCAGCATTGTGAAGGGTGTTGCTATTTGCTGGAGGCAGCCAGGGTGATTTATGTGCCTTGTGTTGTGCTGAGACTTGAAGCGCAGTTTCTATCTTGGAGATCCTAACCTAATCTAAGACAAAAATAACATGGAAAGGAAGAAAACAGCTGATGTGATCAGTGACCACCATCAGTTGTGTGATAGCTGTATCAAAGACCTGCACTTGGAAGAGGTTACTGGCATCTTTGCTGGCCTTTCAAGTGTTCTGGCATGGTCTGTGCCCAGGATTGGGTGTGGGTTTAGGGAGCTGTCAGATCAGCATCTTCTCCTGTGATGGCAGCAGCTTCAATGCTTTGCTCTGCTGGAACGTTGGCGCTGCTCCAAACTGGTTTCCTCCTGCACTGTGGCAAGGACAGTGCCAGGGAACTGGTGCTGTGGGGAAGAAATATGGGGATACTCTAGAGTACAGCTTTGAAAGGAGCCTGTTGCTTGAAATATGAGCTAGGTTTGGGCTTTTTCACTTCTGTGCATCCTGTTTGCAAAGGGGATTGAGCAGAATAGGGCTGACTGAGCACAAAGACATCAGGGACACTGCTGCAATGTTTTGCCATGTCAGAGGCAAAGTTGTGTCAAGTAAATGCTAATTCTTTTTTAACAATATCTTAATTAGCTGTGGCAGAAATAAGTTAAATAGTTACATGAGCTGTAATCTTCCTCTGCTCCCATCTGAGGTGAAAATAATGGAATTTTTTTTTCCAAATAATTATTAAAAGAAAGATACTTGCTAGTAGCTCGGTAGAATTTTTAACTTCTAATACTGAAAATTCTCCTCTGGTGCCAGCACAGTAAGTATCATGGATTGCTGCAATTAAACCAGTGCATTAAGTTATTCATAATACTCTTTCTGGGCAGTGTTCCCACCTGCTTAATCTGTGCTATACAAGCATTTATTAGAACTGACTGTTGAAAAACGCCAAGCTAAATCGGACACTAAAAAAAAAAATTGGAAAATCAATATGATGCCCTAAACTGGTTTAATGTGTCTTTCCTCTTCAATAATCCTGCACGTTACTGATTTATTTGCTGTAATGAACATGCCATTCAAGCTAAACAAGATTAGCTGCTTAAACCGCCGCATTAAGCACGGAGCAACTTTAATGCTGCTTTATATTTCATTGTAATGCTCTGCACTTACAGTGATGGGACTTTCCCTCCTCTGCAACAACAAGTTTGTGTGAGAGTCACAAAAGGCTTCCCAAATGGGGTTTGGTTAAAGCATTTGAAAAGGTAAATATGGGTTAGAGAGTTGCAATGTGGCTCCTCCTTCATCCAAAACTAAGTGGAACCAAACCAGTGAGCAGGATTAATGTGCAAATTTATACTCCCTTCAGGATTTTTCTGGGGTTAACCAGGAAATAAATGGGTTATGTCAAACTGATCTAGGTTAAGACAGAGAGAACGACCACTGGCAATCAGAATCTTCCTTTGGACTTCATACAAAAACCTTTTTTCAGGCATTTCAAAGACTAGCAATTTACTGTGCTGCATCAAAAAACAGACTGCAAGGAGCAGGCATCTTGGTTTTGCAAGGAAGAGTCCCAAGATAGATGTGATAAAAACAGAAGGTTTTCAAAGGAGTGTGTAGAAGGAGACAGGGAAGTAAGAGCACAGGTATTCACACCTGTCCAGTATTGTGTAATGTCTAATAGAAAGTCTGTTCTTGTGCATAATACTGGGCAGGTCTGAGAAGTTTAAGCTCTCCAGTTTCCAGATAAAACTCTGTGTTCTCTACCTGCTATAGTGGCAAATTTCAACTGGCTTTTGAGTGGGTTTTGATTTCTGTTTTGTTCTTTCCCTCTGTCATGAAAATACTGTTTTAGATAATTATCTTCCCTTCTAGTTGATTAAGAAGCAAGTTGTATTTGCTGGGGCATCTGTATATTCTCCATAGTTCTCAAAACTGCAATGAATTTTCTGTTAGCAGTACAACATTATATTTCTTTTTCTTTGGAAGATTATGATGAGTTGCCCACGTGTTTCAGCAGCTTTTTGGGGTCTTGGAGTCAAACTTAGAATATCAAACCCAGAGAAATGTGGTTAAAAGTATTGCAGATGTGTGCTGAGTTGAGAGCAATTACCTAAACATGTAGAAATTATAAAAAAATATTGTGCATTTGCACTGTGCTGGAGCAGGTTTTCAAATGCAGGTGTTGGTTCTCAGTCCAGAAAGTGCATGTTATTTCTGGTGAATGCTGCTTTTGCCTAGGTGATCAGAACACAGAGTCAAAAGTGATTGGGTAATAAGAGAGTTGAGGGCTTGAAGGAAGCTGTTTCTGGAGGAGCAAATGCACTCTGGAAGTCTGTTAGGGGAAGCAGCCTTACTTTGCATTGCTCCATTAAAACAAAAAACCAAACAAACCTGAAGATGCTTTCAGAACATCTGCCTGAAGGGTGAGTGCTGGGATGCACAAAAAGGGCTTGTGAGTGTTGGCAAAGATATTAATTTGCCACTGATGTGACACTTTTCCATGGAAGAACAGAATCTGAAGGTGAATATGATGGAATGCTGTGAGAGGAACATGCATGCTTCAGGGGGAAAACACTGTCCTCAGCAGCTGGTTTAAAATGGAGGAATAGTAACAGCCTTGTTTCTGTGGAATACTTGTGTGTTTTTTCTCGATTATCAGGAGCCCCGTCAGCACCATTTGCTGTTGCTCTCCAAGCTGCACAGATGTAAGTGATGCTTGCATTTAGCCTCTGGGCTCTGGTCACTGTGTGTTACAGCAGGCTCAGTTCCTACTGCATAATATGCTTATTTTTTCTGCTACACAGATAAGCAGCTGCCTTTATTGCAGCCACTCACATGAGCAACTTCAGGCCCACTCATAAGGTCCCACAGTCATATTTTATTCACAGAGGAAGTGATTTGTGAGATCTTCTAATTCACAGTGATAGAAGCACTTGGACGGACCTGTTTGATGTCCAAGCAAGCATCAGAAGAAGGGATAATGAGAAGGAAGGAATGAGGGAACAGTGAAACTGAGCAGGAGAAAGGAGGATTGAAGAGTCCTGGGAAAGCCTCTGCCTGCCTTGGCTTGTATAATGGGGACTTATACAACGCGTAACCCAACCTGACCCTGACCCCGCCAGTGCTTAGGCACTATATTTTTACTAAGATTAAGCTTTTCTTTTCTTTCTTTTTCCTGGAGCAATTTCATTGGCTTTTAGCTTGCCTCTTGGCTGGCATGGTCAAAGCAAGCTTGCCTGTTCTTATCTGTGATATTTACCTGCATCCTCCACGAGTCGTGTAGCAGAGGCTGCTTTGGCCCAGCAGCAGCTGTGTGTGTGTGCCAGCCTTGCTGGGGAGCATGTGGCTGTCTCACAAATGGTTGGGTGGTGAGGAACCACTTCAAAAATCAAGCAGGTGAAGGGGCCTAGTTTCTTTATGGGGCTTCTCTCTCACTTTCCTGAGGAGATTGTGTGCACAAGCTGATCCCCAGTGGCTGGTAACAGGTGCAAATTTCTGCCTCTTAACACATTCAGATGCCCACTTACTTCTGTTCAAGTGAAAGCAGCTCTCTGTAGTAAGAGGTCAGTAAAACCCCATGTCCTGTGCTTTCTGACAAGCATGCAGAGGGACTACAGCTCTGTGACAGGGACCAGGCTTCCCCCTCGGGCTTGGGGTTTATCCCAGATGAGATGGCTGCCCTGCAGTGCACACCTGGCTCCTGGCTGCAGCAGTCAGCAGTCTTACATATACAGGTAGGCAACCTCAAGGAAAAAGCAAAGCAGACACAGATGTGCTCTGCCTGACCTCTCACCTTCTCGATGTTTTTGCTTCTGCTGTGTCTGGAAGTCTGTAAGTAAAAAGGACACAGCACAGGGATTTGGATACTTGGCCTCTCAGCGCAGGGATGCCAGATGTGACCTGTGTGCTCTGCACTTCAACCAACTCTTCTGAATCAACCATAAGATCTTGAAAGCACTTAAACTTGGCAAACCCATATTTTCTTCCCTGTTCTGGTTCCTATTTCTGATCGTGTTGATTCAAGATCTGCATTTCTTTCCCCTGAAGATTGATGCTCACACAGCTGCGATAGCTCAGTAAAAGAAGCAGCACCATCCTTTATGTGATTGGGGCAGGAATCAAGCTGTGAGTTATCTCCATGGTCTGACATTATGAAACTCTCATATTCTTACACTGGAAACTCATTCCAAGGGGACAATAAGCATAAGTTAATGTGGACAGAAATAGAAATAACAAATTAAAGTGTCTAAAATAGATTTTAAATATATATATACGTATTTCTTTTTCCTTTTAAGTGCACCTTCCTGATTTCAGAGCGCATTACCTCTTAGCTCCTGTGCCATGAGTCAGACAATCTGTGAAATGGAGGTGCACAGACTTCACTGTTCTCTCTTCCAGCATCTGAGAGGGGAGATGAGGTAAAGAGGAAAAAAGTAGAGATTGAGAGACTGAGGCCCCATCTTACTCGCTGCTAGGAAAAAATGCATATCTGCTAAAAGGGGATAAAAGGAGCATACATTCCAGTCAGATGTGCCTCTTGTGCAAAATGACTAATTAAATGACATTGGTCTCTTAAAAATAGACCTTGCTTTAATGAGAAAATATTTTAGAGGTCATTTAAAAAGAAATCAAAACCCCAGGAATGATGAAGAAGGTATGATTGCCTGCCTGGGCTTTGTTATTTCTTAGAAGTAAATCTCATTTTGGGAACAGATTTAGTAAGAACAGTAAAGCCTGGCTCATGTGCAATAGCCAGGCTCATACAAACGAGTGTGGGCCAGGGCTCACAAAGGGGTTGCAGAGGTCAGAAAACAAGTGCTGAGTGGTGTGTAAGTGAGCTCAGCCTCTCATGACCCTTGGGCAAGCCCTGCTGCCCATGTGGAAGCAGGAGCCTTGGCTGGTCCCTGCCCTGGTGGCAAAGGTGCAGCTGCCTGAGCCGGGCAGCAGCCTGGGAGAGACCAGGCCAGGCAGGTCCTGGCACAGCACAGGAGCACCATGGGGCTTCTCCCATGCAGTTCTTGTGTTGCAGGAACACACACCCCAGGCATCTGTAGCTTCCTGGCACAGGCTTTGGGGTGACAGCTGCCTGTGAGCAGTGCCCATTGAGGAACATAAGAGCTGCTGTGGTGGATCATCTCTACTCCAGGAGCCCATCTCCACTGTGCCTGCCGGCTCTGGCACCGTGGGTAGGAACCTTCATTTTTTGTTCACACTTTCTAAACCTGCTGGGTTTTCCTAAATCTTTGCTGTTTCTCTTCTGCACTTCCCCCAGTAGCACATATGCCCCAAATAACTGTTTGTCAAACCATGTGCTCAAACACCTGCAAGATGAGATTTCTAAAAATTAGTTTATATACTGAAAACATGAAACGGATTAATGCAAAGGGGAAACGTTTGATCTCTTTCATCAAATAACCATATCAAAAGCTCTTTTCAACGCCTTTTGTTGAAACCTATAAAAGTCATGAACTCCTTGGCTGCTAGCCAGTACATCAGAGCATTGCCCAGTGTAAACTAATGTCGCTCTGTCAGTCTCCAAGGACATGAACTGACTCCTGCCATGCCTGGATGCAGCCTCCAGGGATTAACAAGGTGTTTGTATGACTGGTAACACTGTATGTTCTGTACTGAAATGGGTAAATGTGTATGAAAACCTGTGAGTGAATTTGAAAAGCTAGCTCCTGAAGTACAGCAGATATTATCTCCAAGAGAAAGAGACTGACAGACTGTCTATCTTTGAGGTGATGAATAAGAAAAGAAACCACGTATTTTTTTCTAAAAACTTGGGAGTTTTTATTGAAAATGACACATTGGTTCCAATACATCAATTTTGATTTCCTGGTGTTTGCCAGGAAAGGCTACTCCCCAGTAAAGGAGAAGTTCCATTTTGGTTTTGTTTTAATAACAGTAAAACTTAGTTATGGGAAATTTTCCATCTGTTTACCTGAGCTGATGGTTCAAAGAGAAAGGAACAGGTTTCCTGCTTTATTATTTCACCTTCCAGAGTTTTTCCTGCTAATTTGGAGGGGTACTGAAAATGAAAAAGTTAAAATTTTGACAGTGCCTTGCGGTGAAGTTTATTACCACAAACAGGTAAAGGCATGATCACTTGCTAAATGCCAAGCAGGCCAAGGAAGGGTGCAGCAAGAAGAAGTTGATGGGAGAGGTTAACATTGACAAGTTCACAGGTCCCAGAACACCCAGAGTGACTTACTGGGTCCCATGGCCCTGCCAGGTCAGGGGCTCACTGACCAGGAACCCCTGGGGAGCCCAGGGAGCTGCTATGCCAAGGAAATCACTGCTGAAATGGGCAGGCACATGGAGGGGAGGCAGGGGCTCCTAGAGGTGTGTGGTTCACTCAGGATTGGGTGTCTCAGCAGTGTTCCACTCAGGGCAGGACAGCTGACACAGCTCCTGGAATCTGCAGGGTGGGAAGAACTCCTCACTGGGTCCTGTAAGCAGCTCCCTCTGCTCACTTTTCACCTAAATCCTCAGTTTTTCCCTCTAGTGCTTCCTTGTAGTGTTTCAGCCATGTCCATGTTCACTTGTGGACACCTAGGGTAGCTTTGAAGATTCAGCTGTCATCACTCCAGTGGTTGTTTGATTCCTTCATGCAGGCTATGGAATGAATCCACATCTCAGTAGTGTTATACTTGTCAAATACATGCTGGTCCTCCTCAAAATATCACAGAATACTTGAGGGTGGAAGGGACCTCTGGTGTGACCCCTCTGCTCATGCAGGACCACCCAGGCACAGTTGCCCCAAGGTGAGTGTATGCTGAGCTTCTCAGTTTCCTGTTTTTGCAGGGATACCTCTGAAAGTGAACCCAGCAGCTCTAGGAAGGGGCTGAGAAAGGACTGCTGGGTGTCAGATCCCATGCCCAGCTCCTTGCTGGGGCAGGATGGTGTCCAGTATAATCCTACAAAAACCTCTTCTTGGCCAGTCTTTGTCCTCCAGGGGCTGTGGCTCCTCCGGATGCTGAGGCTCTCTGCACTGTATTTCCTGTGTCACCTGGCTCCATGCATAGGTGTGTCCAGGAAGGACATTTTGTGGGTTTGGTGTCAGAGCTTCTGCTGTGATCCCTGGAGGTTTGAGCAGTCCACTGTGCAGGAGCTGGGAGCCCTGTGTCTGTTTCAGGGAGAGCCAAATAGCTCCTTAAATGCTTGTTAACCCCAATCCAGGGTGAGCATTGGACATCCCTTCATTCTGGGACCAGCCCTAAGCTCGATCCCTTATTGACCATGCAAGAAGCTGCTGCTGCTATTGCTGCTGAGTGACACCTAAGTGGCTGTTGTAAACAAGGGATGGTTGAAATTGTGTTCTCTACATGATATTTCAAGAAAAAAAAGCTCTCAATGGATAACAGGACAAGCACATTCTGTGCTTGGCTTCCAGGGGAAAGCAAGCTTGTGTCTTAAAGGGTTTGAATCCAGATTATGATCTCTTATATTTGCAATCTCTTGGCAAATCTTAATCAAACTGGACTAGGGGGAGAACATACAAAGAGATAGGAGCTCCTACAAATTTCATGATAAGGGCTGCTGAGGAGAGGAAATAAATCACCCAGAAATTATCCCTCAAAGAGGTGACAGCCTGACCTCACCATTGGTTAGCCATGGCAAAAGTCCACAGGACAGAGCCTGTAGAAGCTGCAGCTGCAAGGAAAGCTAAAGCCAGACTTTGCATCTTCCTGGGCACTTCAATCAATTGATCATGGGGCAAAAATATGGCTTTGTTAGTTCCAGTCCTTAAGGGCTACCTAAGCCAGCCTGCTGATTCTGCTTTACTCTCCAGTCCTTCTCTGCCACACTGGGAGCCCTGGGACCCTCCTGGTCTTGGCACAGCTGCCAGACTGGTGAGAGGGCAAAATAACCAGCTCAAGGCAGTGGTGGAGCCACCTCTCTTCAGTAAAATCTAAGAAAGTTGTGCTCTGTCAGAAATGTATGTGCCTACAGTGCTGACTGCTGCTGCATTTCTCAAATACAAGAGGATTTTCTTTCCCCTTGGTACCAAAGAGTTTTATGCTGAGTTGACTGAATAAGACTTTCCAGCAGAATAATTTCCCTGAAAGATTAGGAAAGTCAAACATTTCTTAGGATCTCCATCATGTCTGAAATCTCTTTATCCTACCTATGAATTACCTTTTTCCTTTTAAACTGATGCATGCACCAAAGCTGAGCCCAATGCTTTCATTCCCAGCTGCTGCTGCTTAGCTGCTCCCCTCTCTAAAACTTTTTATTTACTTTTTTTATTTAAGGTGAGAGCCTGAGAGAGGTCAGCTGGAGCATAAGTGCTCTGCTTTTCCCTTTCATTAGCACAAGTGATGGCTACACATGGATTTCAAATTTGTTTCAGCTCTTACTGGGAGCTCTTTGCAGCCTGAAGCGGGGATTGATTGTCTGTGAAGAGGCTCTGCGGTAACAAAGGCAGAAGTCAGGCAGGGAAGGTCTGACACGTGAGCTGTCAGGGGTGCTGTCACTGCCAGCTGACCCATCATAAGACTGCCGGGAACAGCCAAAGGGTGCCCTGCTCGGGAGGTTCTAGTGCCCTGCTCCCTGCTAGCTTGTGCTTGGAAACAGATTGACTAACATAATAGAGTGATTTTGTAATCTGTCATAATACCATAAGCTACAGATCCACAGACTTTGACCCCTTGCAGGTATAATGAGCTCCTTTATTCAGCTGCACATGCTCTCTCGATGGGGGAGAGAAAGGGGGGCTTTTTTCTAATTATATATCCAAAGCATATGTTTTGCCCAGAAACAAAGCATTATATTCATTAGTGAAATCCTATAAGCTTGGCTCTTTTTATTAGCCAGTTAACTAATTGACAGTTAAGAACATGTATTAATATCATGGTGTAACCATGCAGTCACTTAATCTGACAGCTTTATTAAAATCATAGCATTTCTCCTCTAAGTTGCTACAGTGAAGGGCTGTAGCATTTGCATTAGAAACACTGGTGTTTCGAGATATAAAGCTCAGCTGTGGAAAAAAAAAATCAACATAACAACACACAAAGTCTCAGCCTGGTGTTGGTCTCTGTTAATCCTTTGTCAGAATTGGAGAAGAGCACTAAAGGTCCTTGTATTTGTCTTTAAAAATCTGCTCAATCAATTTAAAGTAGGTTTTAGGAGCCTAAAAACCCATTTGTTTGTACATTATCTTATTTTCCTTACTACACCAGAAAACTGTGGCAAAATGCATAGCACTGCACATCTGAAAGAATAATGCAAAACTCTGTGTGCAGTTTGGGCAGGGGGTGTGTGTCACACTGGGGACAGGGGGAGCCCAAGTCCAGCTGTGGGTGTGACACTGAACACAGCCCTTCCATTTGCTATGGTAGTTTAAAAAGGTAAATGACCTGTAAATGGAAAAGCTTAGAAAATAAATACTGGTAATGGAGTCAATGTCATCATGGTGTGATGACATTGTACAAATCAATCTTACATCCTCACCTCACCAAAGTAATAACTCTCTATAGCAGCCCATGTTTGAAAAGGTTGAGGTGGCAGATTTTTGTCACGAAGCGCTGTGCTTTCATGAGGAACGAGAATAAAAGCTCTACAGAATCACATTATTCCTTTCATTATGCTTGCACAGCCTCTGCATCTGGTTTACAGATCTTTATTACCTGGTGCCTGACATAGAAGATGGAGAATACAAAACAGCTCTGGGTTCGTCAGACTGATAGCTACAGAGGGGGAAAAAAGATGGAAATCAGTGAAGGAAAAATAAATATGAAAACACTTAATGGTATTTTTACCAGTTGTTACTTCATACAAATTGACAGTCATGGTGGAAAACCCAAAAAGCTTTAAAATGCCCCCCCACAGAGCAGCAAGGCTGCCCACTGTGGGCATGCCTTTGCTGCAGCTGTGAGAGCTGTGCTTGGCTGGGCTGGAGCTACTGTGCATTTACTGGCCTGATGTGATTCACTCTGTGGTCAGGACCATCTGGAGTGGTGGCCTGGCTTTATTCATAGCAAAGATGTGCATGTCCCCATCCCTGCCAGGATGGGCTAAATCCCTTCTCCCTGCACTCCCTGCCCTCTGTGCCTGGAGTGCCCATGACCATTATTTTAGCTCAGCAAGCAGAGGACCAGAGTCCAGCGCCAAAGGCCTTACAAAAGAGGCTTCACCCCCTTCTTCATTTATTGCAGACTTCCCATTTTTTACCATGGGCAGCATTGAAGTGAGTGTCACAGAACTGTGCAGCCAGACTGATCCCACAGCCAATTCCTGTTGTATGAAAGATCTCATCTGGAATGGTTGGGACCAAGTGGAAATTACCTTGTCTGGGGAAGATGGATTTGGGATGGACATTTCTGATACAGAAGCAGAAAAGTCAAAGTGTCTTCAAGCTGTTGCTGATTACACTGCAGCCAAGAAGACTGTTTGTGGGGAAAAAAAGTAATTTTTTGAAGCGAAGAAACCTCTCAATGAGAAGAGGACCAAAGTCAGTAGGTACACATGAGTACAAGCACACATTGGTGCTTTCACTGCGCAGAGGCTATCAGAAGTGAGCACATGAACCTTGCCACCTCCTGCAGACCATTGCCCCTTTCTCTGCTGTATCTATCTAGTGCTACTGTGCTAGGGATGTTCAGGGGTATGTCCTAGCCTAGCCCTTTTAGTAGCCACCCATGGATCTATTATTGTCCATCTAATTCCTTAGTCAGCTTGCTGATACCATTTGACTCCCCCAGGTTTATGTAGCTGCCAGCAACAGAAGTGCACTGCCACCAGCCTAACAAATGTCTCTTTTAAACCAAGCTCCTACTTGTTTCCTCCAGTCTCTCCCATACTGATGTTTGCTGATGCAATATTTGTGAGTTGCTCTTCCACTTGGCTGTTGCTACCAAAGCTTTGTAAACCTCTAGTATGTCCCCTCAGCCATCTCCTCTGCAGAACCCCAGCCTTCCTCCATGCTCCCCATGAAGTGATCTTCAGATAATCTCCTTGATCATTCCAGTTGCCCTTTCCCATCACTCCTCTAGCTCTGTATATAGGGGTATAGGTCAACAGGTGTCTGCTCCAGCCACCAGTGCTAAGTGTAGATCAGTTCAGCCAGCAGGAACAATTTAAACAGTCCTTTTTATTCTTGTCATGACATCTACTAGGATTCAATCTTAATGAAAAAGAATTTTCATCCTTTGCCTTCTAAAATGTTCATCTAACCCCAGACAATGTTGCCCCTTAAAAAGAAGCAACGGACAAAGCAAAGCAGAGAATGGTAGTTAATTAAAAATCATAAATGAAAGCTGACAAAAACTCTCTGGAAGTCAGTACAAGCCTCTGTGCATAATGTTGGTGACCAGTGACAGGACATGAGGGAATGGCCTGAAGTTGTGTCAGGGGAGGATTAGTTAAGATATCAGGAAAAGGTTCTTTACCCAGAGGATGGCTGGGCACTGTAACAGACTCCCCAGGGGAATGGTCACAGCACCAGCCTGACTGAGTTCAAGAGATGTTTGGACAACCCTCTCAGGCACATGGTGGGATTCTTGGGGCTGTCCAGTGCAGGCCCACAAGCTGGAGTCCATGATCCTTGTGGGTCCCCTCCAACTCAGGACATTGTCTGGTTCTAATTTATGATTTATCACATTCAAGGTTTTACAACTATTTCTTGGACAAATCTTGCACAGGTAGCAGCCAGGCAATGGTGTCAATGTGAATTTTTCCTGATCACTGGCAGCATGATTGCGATCATAATAAATACAATCTCAAGGAAAGCCTCTTTTAAACATTCAAACAACATCTGTTAAAAAAGCCCAGCCATGGTGAACAGATGGCTGCTGTATATTGGAGCAGACTAGTGGGGAGGACCATAATATCACACTTTCCGAGCAATTTCTGAGCAGCAGAGGAGAAAGCAATACCTCTAATGTGAAATCAGAGATAAAATGAATCAGGTGGTGATAACCCTTGAAAAAGAAAAGGTATTTTGTGAGTTTCTGTGCAAAGACCATTTGAGCTCTAAGCTTCATAATCAGCTTGGAAAATAGTTTAACCCACAGGAATCTTTGTGACTTATTTCTGTCTTCCTGAGTTTGCAAGGTCAACTATCAAAACAGATATAGTTTGGAGACCTTTAAGTCACAAGCAGTGAGCATAATTTACAAATTATTTTCTGTTTCTAAAGACAGTGCTATTGCATTATTTTTAGGTCATGTTTAACAACATGGCATAAAACAGTTAATTTAAACAAAAATGGGAAACTCAGAGGGGAAAAAGGGGGCTGCGGACTTTTCAGATAATCCACTTACTGCATCTTTGTTGTGCCTATCCTCATAATACCCCTGAGTCCCAGTTGCTGGATTTAGCTGTAACACTTACCAACTTCCAGAGAGGCAGCAGCTGGGCTCCAGCTTTCATTGCTAATATTCCTGGCATTACTGCCCTGTAAAGCCCTGTGGCAAAGCCTGCACCTCCTCAAGGTGTGGGCTGCTCGTGGCTGCTCCCTGTGTGTAGCTGGGTGAAAGGCAGAGAAAAGGGGAATGAGAGAAAAGAAAAGAAAAGAAAAGAAAAGAAAAGAAAAGAAAAGAAAAGAAAAGAAAAGAAAAGAAAAGAAAAGAAGAAAAAAAAGAAAAGAAAAGAAAAGAAAAGAAAAAAAGAAAAGAAGAGAAAAGAAGAGAAAAGAAAAGAAAAGAAAAGAAAAGAAAAGAAAAGAAAAGAAAAGAAAAGAAAAGAAAAGAAAAGAAAAGAAAAGAAAAGAAAAGAAAGAAAAGAAAAAAGAAAAGAAAAGAAAAGAAAAGAAAAGAAAAGAAAAGAAAAGAAAAGAAAAGAAAAGAAAAGAAAAGAAAAGAAAAAGAAAAGAAAAGAAAAGAAAAGAAAAGAAAAGAAAAGAAAGAAAAGAAAAGAAAAGAAAAGAAAAAAAAAAAAAAAAAAAAAAAAAAAAGAAAAAGAAAAAAAAAGAAAGAAAGAAAGAAAAGAAAAGAAAGAAAGAAAAGAAAGAAAGAAAGAAAGAAAGAAAGAAAGAAAAAGAAAGAAAGAAAGAAAGAAAGAAAGAAAGAAAGAAAGAAAGAAAAGAAAGAAAGAAAGAAAGAAAAGAAAGAAAGAAAAGAAAGAAAGAAAGAAAGAAAGAAAGAAAGAAAGAAAGAAAGAAAGAAAGAAAGAAAGAAAGGAAAGAAAGGAAGAAAGGAAGAAAGGAAGAGAAAGAAAGAAAGAGGCATAGGCCCTTGGTCAGTGGGAGACCCTCAGCGTCTAAGCACTGCTCAGCTTCAGTACTGCATCCTCACAGTTACTCCCTAGCAAGTGACAGCAAAGAACAAAGTAGGCCAAAATGCCAACCAAAATGATTCCTGATGGAACTCAACCACTGGATTTCTGCTAAGGGTAAAACTTCAGGAAGTCACAGCCCAAATGTTACAGATGGGCATATAAGGTGCTTAAGCTCTTATCTTCCCACTTAATGGGTTCTTCTGGCACTGCACTTTATTCAGGAGCACTGTGGGGTTTTGAGCTGCCGCTAACCTCTGCACTAATGCGATACAAGCTGCCAGCACTCTGCTCTAGGACCTTTTTCCTGAATTTGCTACCTCTCAGCAGGAATACCCCACAATTTACTCTCATCTGAAACTACCCACTGGATGAAGTTCTGCAGTATTCAGCACACTGCCCAGGAAAGCTCCCTTTTCCCATTGTCATGGTTTTTCCTGGAATACAGTTAACGTTCTTCACAGTACCTGATATGAGGAGGGTACGATTCCATTTGTGCTGGAAACAGAGCTGATAACTCAGGGATATTTTAGCTTCTGCTGAGCAGCACTTGCACAGAGTCAAGGCCTTTGATGCCTCTCACCCCAGCCCACCAGAGAGGGGCCTGCACAAGGAGTTGGGAGAGGACATAGCCCAGACAATTGACCTCAACTGACCAAAGGGATGGCCCATGTCATATGGCATCATGCTCAGCATGTAAAGCTGGGGAAGAAAGAGAAAGGAGAGGATATTTGAAGTGATGGTGTTTATCTTTCCAAGTCACTGTTAAGTGTGATGGAGCCCTGCTCTCCTGGGAGTGGCTGAACACCTGCCTGCCCATGGGAACCTATAAATAAATTCCTTGTTTTGTTTAGCTTGCATGTATGGCTTTTGCTTTACCTGTTCAACTGCCTTTATCCCATGGGTTTTCCCCCTTCTACTCTCTTGATTCTCCTCCCCATGCTACCAGGGAGAGAGTGAGTGAGTGAGTGAGTGAGTGAGTGAGTGAGTGAGTGAGTGAGTGAGTGAGTGAGTGGCTGCACAGGACAGAGCTGCCCGCTGAAACCAGCCCTTGTTCTATCACTGATGTGCTTGTCCTGGGTAATTTTTCTTACTTTAATGGGGTTAACATGCTCCAAGCAACCTAAGTAGGGACGATAGATGTATTATATAGCAATTTCTCAACAACTTCTTACTGATGCCCAGCCAGACCACGGGCAGTGTCCCCCAGTTTATATAAGGAATTGCAGTGTGCCATAAATAAAGGCAGCTGCATAGCTTTCCCTTCTGCAAACCAGCTGGATTCATCTTGTCCTTCAGCAGCTAGTGGGGGTTAAACCCTGGCATCCATCCTACAGGCTTCCATGCCCCTGCCCTTCAGCTCTTCTCCTTCACTTTCCCCATCCCATTCCTATTGGTCTGGCACAATCTTTGTGCCTAGCCAGGAGTGGATCTATGAGGGTATTTGTGGAAATTGCACAAACATGTTAGGAAGCATGCCAAGGAAATAAAAAATATTTGCTTATCCCTGTCAGGAAGCAAATTGGACATTGGGGTATGCAAGAACGGGGCAATTCCAAGAGGGAGCTACACTGCTGTAGGCAGTCCAAGAAAAACACGGGACCTTTCTTCCTTGTATGGTCATATTAGAGCTCCTCTATGGCTCTGGACAACACTACTTTTATTCCCACAGGGAAAACAACAGGGTTCATGGCTCTTCACGTGGTCACACTAAACTTTGGCTGGAAGTAATTGGAAGAATGGACCATTTTGTGTCACAGGATAGACAGAGAATTTCTAAAATAGCTGGGCCAAACACAAAGACTCCTGTGCGACACTGCTTGCAGTGTGGATGAGGAGCAGAACCAAAACAGGGACTGTGAGCCCACCCAACATGACTGGGCAGCCTGAGTGGATCCCAGCCACACACAGTGCAGATCCTGGTGCCTTTCAGCTTTTCCATGGTGACAGGTTCTTCTGAAGCCCTCACAAAGAGCTGTTTTGTTAGCAATGCCCATTTCAATGAAACATGCCATGTAAACCTGTTCATCTTCTCTCTCTCTCACCTTTCTTTTGTTGCTTTGATGGCCCAGATAATGCTAGTCTTATGCAATGCCACATTGCATTTTATTGGGAACTGGTATACCTACAAAACTGGCAAATCATTGGAAATTCATCACCTTCTCATCAGACTTGTTTGGCAGCAGCATGAGCTGAAGAATGTGCCAGCATTGTGTTGGATTGCCATTGCTGTAGAAGAAGTTTGTAGAAATTTAGCACTAGCAGCATAAACATTAATAGCTAGAGTGCACAAAGCCTATAGACTGTGGCACATGATTTATAACCATATTACAACTTGCCAAATAGCCAACTACAGAATTGGCCAAAACATCCACAAGAGGATGTTAAATAGGATGTAGAAGCACTGTTTATTGGATAAGATGACCATTTAGTGCTGAAACAGCAAGAAAATCAAACCAGTGCGATACCAGCAGATCCCTGACCCCAATATTATGAAACTCTTGCATGAGGGATGGTGAGTTTAGATTGTAAGGAAATAATGCCCAGGGATCTCTCTGTTCAGGCACCCAGCTCGAGCTGTAATGCTATTAATAAAAAGGACTGTGTAGAAGAATCTCTTTTCAGTCTATTGATTCAGTGAAAGCCTGGAGTTGAACCCTGCTGTGGTGGCTGCTGTGTGTAATTTCCATTACGCAGTTTGGGGACCCAGTGGGACTCAAGGCATCCAGCACTAGATGTTGGATGCTCTAGTCTCCAAATGTCCAGCTGCTGAGAACTTTGGAGACAGGAGACACTGATTGATGAGCGCTAAAATTCCAGCACTAAATTCTGGATAGTCTGTCTTCAAGTGGGTTCAAGTTCCAGCTCACAAGCATGGTAGGAGAGGTGAGCATGGCTTGATCAGAGTAAGGCACACAAATTTGGCATACAGGTACCCAGCATAGGGAAAGGGATTCCCTGAACTGAGGTATAATTTAGTAGAAGCTATTAGAGCTTGTAGAGAACTTGGAGTGAACTGGGCCAAAGTACAGGAATGTAGACAGAGGGTACAGGAACACCTTAGTGATATTGGGAATGATCATGGTGGGATTTATTAAAGCACAGAGGAATGACCACACAGAACTTTAACAATGAGCTAGTGGCAAGAGTATTTGTTGATCACCCCGGATATACAGAGATACTTCAAAGAACATATGGCTGGGTGGCAAGGGGGGACATTACAAAAGACCCCAAGTTTTATGGTTATGTTTATGTGTTATATGTTTATGTTTGATGGATGGGAAGAAACACACATAGAGCTGAACTTGCAAAGGAAAAGAAACAGGAAAAGCAGCAAGAGGCTACTCTTTTAGTGGCAGTACTGGCAAAGAGTTTACAACTAAGAGGTGAAGGGAAGGGATTTCTCCCTTGAAGAAAGGGCAGAGGTAGGTCAGATAGCAGATTTGAAAAATATTTAGAAGATTTGTAGTTAAATGGAGGGAAAAGTGTCATTACTTTGTGAAACTTGGTCACTGGCAAAGAAAATGCCCACTGCATACAAGGGGGCATCATGGAGAGCTGGTCATGCAAGATGTAAGACAGGAATCATGAAGTACTCTGCAATGACTGAATGCAAGAACTCAGAATACTGTGGAAATCTGAGTTTATGGGATGTGGAAATTACTGTAAGAAATAGGAAATAAAGGAATGTGGAGAAGATTTGTATTAGGAGAAGTATCCCTGTCTTTTTTATTAGGAAGACATCTCCTCCAAACCCTGGATGTACAATTACATCTATCATTCGGAGTCCTGATTTGACAATCACGGGGGAATGTGTAACATCTGGGCTCAGGAGCCCGATCTGGAGATGCCCAAAGCCCGGGAAGGGGCGCTCAGGGAAATGCGGAGTCAGCCGGGACCTGATGCGAGGCTGCCGAAATGCGCCTGAAACCAAAGGGAGGCGCGCCCTCTGCTGAGAGCAGCGTCCCATCCCCGGGAACGCAGGGAAAGGTCATCAAAACCAAGTACGCCTCGTCCAAGGAATCTTGGAAGTGGCTGAATTCCCATGTAAAACCCCATTGCTATCAGCTGGAAAAAAACAGTTTGGATAAAGATGTGGATCCTGCGTTTCAATTTATTCCAGATTTGAGAGAAATGAACCAGCGTGTGTCACACCCCTCAGTGCCAGATCCCTCTCCTGCACTCTTGCAAATCATGCACCGGGCTACATGTTTTATTGTGACTGATCTAAATGCAGTGTTCTTCGGTATTCCCGCAGATGAAGAAAGCCATCCTTTGTTTGCACTCACTTGGAAGAGACTTCAGCTGATGTGATCTTGTCTTTTAGAGGGGTTTAATGGGCCTTTCACTATATATTTTCTTGGATATTAAAAGAAGATTTAAATGATTCTGAGTTACCTGGTGGATTAATTTTAGTGCAATATGTAGATAATTTATTTATAACACCTAGTAGAAATTGCAATTGCTGTTTGAAAGATATTAAACATTTATGTACTGCCTAGGCAACCAAGGGCACATCTCTATCCAAGCTCCCGTTGTGTCAAATAGGAGTAAAATACCTGCAATTTGTTTTAAAGGAAGGACAGCAAGTAATAGATACAGAAAGAGTAAAGGTTATAATTTAAATTCTTTGGCCGGTTAAAAAAAACCCCAACCAGCTATGAGGATTCTTAGGTGCAGCCCAGTTTTGCCAACTCTGGGTAGCAGGATTAGTGGAACTAATGTAATTTCTGGCAGAAAAAAAAAAAAAAAACAAAAAATGAAGAAATAGAACCCATTACATGGGGGTCAGAATGGGAAAAAGCCTTCAGAGCTATAAAAGGGCCCTTGGTTTTGGCTCCAGCTTTACGAGTTCCAGACTACAGTTAGTGCTTAAGGAGCAGAGTTAATTGCCTTGGTCTGAGCAGCAGTGCCTGGGAAGCAGAAAGTGAGTATTCACACAGGTTCTAATTGTGCTTTTGGCATATGCCACGCAATATTGTGGAAAGAACAGGGGTGTCTCACCTCCCCAGGAAAAGGTGGGGCTAATGGAAGAGAAATTTGGGACTTGTTGGACACAATTCAACTTCTCAAAGAAATTGCTGTGGTTTGCTGTCCATTCTGTACAGGGGACATTGCTGCAATCAGCCAAAACAATGTCTTAACTGATGCAGCAGCAAAGGCCACAGTCCACCAAGCTGCAGTGAGCATCATGGCAGTCACTTCAGTTAAGAGCTCATGGCCTGATGTTGACCATCCAGAAGGATTATGACCAATCAGGTGTGACAAGTGAAGAAAAGGAACTGTGGAAAAAGTTGGAAGCGGCGCAAGACTCAAGATGGAATATGAGAAATAGGAGGAAAACCTGTCTTACTGAAGAAATTACTGATAACTCAGTGGTTCCATGGTGAAGCTCAGGGAAGAATGGAAGTGGTGCTAATCAAGTACAACAAGTATGGGCAGGTCTGGGTATCTACACAGCTGCAAAAAGATTTACTAATGCCTGTCCCACCTGTCATAAATTAGTACCTATAAAATTGATTTGTGAAATCAACCACGAGCTTTTTTCCCATTCCAAAGATTGCAAATAGATTACATGGATATGGCTGCAGCATGTGGATATAAACACTTGCTAGTGATAGCAGCTTAATTTTCTTAGCTTCACAAGGGGAGGCATGCACAATTAGTAATATCAGTTGTTGCATGTACATTGACCAGAGCGGAAGGACTTCAGCCAATGTCCAAAGTTGTGGGAACAAGTAAAATTAATGCAAAAAAAAAAAAAAAAGACAATATTTCAGCAAGATTCCAAGAAGTATGGTCACTTCTTCACCAATACTTCAGCAAGAAATATTGTCTCACCTCCTGGGTATCAGATTAGAAGCTTGGGCAAAATGAATTCTTTATAGGTTATTCATTTTTATGATGATCTTTGAAGTAATGTTTGTTTGTATTAAATGTGGTAACACTTGCTGTACTCAACACCTTAGGGTACTCTGCTCCCATAGAAGAGCATTGTTAATAAAAACTAAGGAAGGACTGTAGTGGAAGATGTTAGTTTCAACTTAGCACAAGCAGCTTAAACATTAATAGCTAGACTATGCAAAGCTTGTAGATTGTGCTGTATGTGCTGTGACATCCACATTACAGTATGCCAAGTAGCTAACTACAGAACCAGCAGAAAACAAGCTAAGAGGATGTGAAACAGGATACAGAACCACTGGAGATGCCCACTTAGAACTGCCTACTAACAAAACAGCAAGAAAATAAATAAAAAGTAAGAAGACCCCAGACTCCAATAATACCATTGGTGCCTAGTTTGATCTGGAGCACTGTTAATACAAAGGACTTCATAGAAGAGTCTGTTTTCGATTTACTGATCCTGCCTAAGCCTAGAGCTGAACCCTGCTGTGGTGCCTGCTCTGCATAATTTCCACAGCACCATCTGCCGGCCAGCCACTACCTCCTGAGATCCCTGCTCTCCAGACTGTCACCTGTGGGAAGGCAGTCCATCACCTCACAGAAGATTAGGACGGTCATGACATGTGGGACACAAATTCCCACAGCATACAACATATCTGCTAGGTTTTAATTTCCATTTTATAGTCATGAAATCTTCTGTTCTGTTTGCAAAGTACGTATCTGTTACGGCTGCATTTTTCCAAGTTTCACCATTCCTACTCACTAAACCAGTCTGATTGTCATCTTTGGCACCATACCAGCTTTGTCACTGCTTTTCTTCCACAGAGATTTGGGGACCTTGTCAAAGCACACTTTCTTCCGCCAGTAATTTGTGTCCCTGGCTCATACGATTAGGGATTAAGGTAGGATTGAATTCAGCCAGCTGCAGTTTTGCAACTAAGCCTGATAACAGCCTGAAGGTGCGGTAGAGGCAATCAGCAGCTGACAATCTCCCATGAGATCAGAAACAGCAGCAGGGGATATGCAGGAGAGGTGCCAGTGACTGTGAAACCACTGTGCAAATGACCATGTGTGTGACACTGAGTAATTTGAACCTAGTGCAGGGTGCTGAAGGAAAGCCAGGGGAATGGCAGAAGTGCACTGTGAGATGCTGGGGACAGCCCCCGCGGCTGCAGAATCCACCTGTGCAGACCCTGCTTATGCGGAAGGGCTCATGACAACTGCTAGAAGCATGACAGGGCTGTGTTGCAAAAAAGGGGCACTTTGGTGAATTGACATAACAGGTCCTAACAGTATTTTGAAAGCATTTTGGAAAGATCAAATTCCTCTAGGTTACAAATAGTTAAAAATGTCCCATAATGGTATCTTCTGCTGCAGTGGACCACATTGCTTCTCAAAGCCAAGGAGCTGGGATTGTTTTTACCTGGGTGACCTTTCAGGCAGGCCATGAGTGGAAAAAGAAACATTGCTTCTTCCCTTTTCCTGGGAAGCAAGGGATCACATCACTTATAGGGAAATTGAGTATGTAAGGAATGGCGCTGAAATAAACCATAGAGGTTTAGGTTAGAATGGTCTCTGCCCACTACTGCTCAGTTATGGAGCATCCCCCCTTCTGGCTGGGGAAACCTGCATATCGGAGCTGATGGTAGGAATTATTTTTCTCCATCCCTCCTTTCCAGTGGCTCTTGGCTAATAGCTGGAACAGGCTGGCAGGGAGAAAGCAGAGATAGGATAAGGCTGAAAGCAGCCCCTTATGATTCACTGACTAGGTCAGTTAATGCCACAGGCAACCAATGCCCTCACACACCAACGGGGCAAAGGAGCGATGTTGCCAACAACAAACAGAAAATCTGTAACTGGGTTCTCAAACAATGGCATTAAGGAACTACCTGATGGTCTGCAACAGCAGCAGTGCCTGCTTTCCTCCTGGTCTGACTCCTGTGATCTGCTGAATACATTGACCAGAGATTTTCTACAGAGCACTTACTTATGCTGCTTCCTGTATGGATTTTACAGTGCCTTGTAAGATCTTGGCTCACCCACCGCTCTCCTTCAAGCTGGTGCCCTCAGAAAGCTTCCTCATCTAACAGGCTGCTTTCACAAAACCTGCAGGAACATAATTGTCTGTGAAAGCTCTGTCCCTTTATCTGCCTGTAGTAGCAAACTCAGCAAATGAACACAGCTGGAGGAAGAGCATTTCCTCTGCTTACAAAACTGCTCTGATTACATGTGTACGTTTTTACCTGTCATGTCTCCTTTACTGCGCACAGCAGCTTTTCACTGCCTCGCTGTAAAACATTAAGGATTAGAAACCCAGAGGGGGATGAGTTTTAATGCATTCAGGGATCTTCCAAAATGTCTTCTGCAAGTGTTGCCATCACTGCAGGGTGTGTACAACACTCAGGTTATATAGCAAATACATAGAAGGAAATATCTTAAACTTTGCCTGTGAACCCTACGAGGATCTAACCAGAAGCAATTACAGAGCATATCAATGAAAAAATGAGAATCTTTTATTTAAAAAAATTAATTAACACAAAATCATTTCCAAGAAAAACTAGAGATTTCGTCCATTCACAGACTATCACATCATGGCACCAGGACATTTGGTGCTCAGCTCATTGGTTGTGGCATTATGTTACCTTTCTCTCCACTTCCCACATCAGGCTTTGTTAATGTTGGGACAGAACTTGTGTTTAAGGTATGCCTAATGCTTCTCTTGCATGGGATGCCATCACCATCTCTGTGTCACAGTTTCCCAAAGCCCGAACTTATAAGAACTCAAGATGTGAGATTTTTATAGGATTGCAGTAATGAGTGGCTGTACACTGGACCGTGAATCTGCAGAGATGAGTACATTCCCACAAATGGGCATGATTAGCAATCTTTTCTCCCTCAAAGAGGTAAGTTGCCATTAATGGTGTGAATAGGATCATCACAGTACCTGCCTTTTGATTTCACACCTTTAGAGTCACATCCCCCTGCAGAGCATGATCTGGCCTGCAGCCAAATTCAGAATTAGACACATTTTAAATGTTTGCTCTCACAAGTTTGCTGAGGGTCCACCCTCCAAATTCTGAGAACTCTATTATGTCTGAAATACTTTCCTGTTCCCAGGCTCTTCCTGGTGAGAACAGAACAAGAGGCAACAGGCAGAAACTGAAGCACAGGAAGTTCCACGCAAACGTGAGTCAGAACATCTGTACGTGCAGGTGACTGAGCACTGGAACAGGCTGCCCAGAGAGGTCGTGGAGCCTCCCTCACTGGAGATGCATCAAGAACCATATGGATGCAATCCTATCCAGCTGAATGGATTCAGGACCTTGACAGGCTGGAGAATTAGGTGTACAGAAACCTAATGAGGTTCAACAAGGACAAGTGTAGGATACTGCATCTGGGGAGGAATAACCTCAGGTGCCAGTGCAGGCTGCGACAGATGTGCCAGAGAACTGCTCTGCGGAGAAGGACCTGGGACTCTTGGTGGATGACAAGCTGACCACGGGCTGGCAGCACTCTTGTGGCCAGGAGGGCCAGTGGTACCCTGGGGTGCATTGGGAAGAGTGTGGCCAGCAGGTCAGGGGAGGTGATCCTGTGATCCTGCCTCTCTACCCATCCCTAGTGAGGCCACATCTGGAGTGCTGTGTCCAGTTTCGGGTTTCTCAGTACCAGAGAGACAAAGAGCAGAGATGATGAGGGCTCTGGAGCGTCTCTTACAAGGAGAGACTGAGGGAGCCGGGGCTGTTTAGTCTGGAGAAGACCGAGAGTGGATCTCATCAATGCATATAAATTACCCAAGGGCACTTGCCAAGAGGACGGTGCCAGACTCTTTTCGGTGGTGCACAGTGTCAGGGTGAGGATAGCTACAAACTAAAACACCAGAAATTCCACCTCAGCATGAGGAGTAACTTTACAGCGGAGGGTCGCAGAGCACTGGGACAGGCTGCCCGGGCAGGTCTCCCTCTCTGGAGACATTCCAAACCCGCTTGGGCCGGTTCCTGCGTCACCCGCTCTAAGTGCTGTCACCGACTCCTTGGAAGGGGGGTTTGGACAAGATCCAGAAATTTCTTTCAGCCTTAACGAAGCTGTGATTCTGTGGCACATTCTCTGAGACAACCCTGCTTTAGCAGGGAAATCAGACCCGACAGCCACAGCCGCCCCACACCGGCGCGGCCCGCGCTGTGATCCCGCGGCTCCCAGATCCCGGGATTCCGTGATCCAGGGGGCGGGGCCTTGGCCCGGGCCAATCGGCGGCGGGGCGGGGCTGTGGGCGGGCCCGCCGGTGACGCCACACGGGCTATGGTGGCTGAGTAGTGACACGTCTCCTTGCGCGGCCTGCCGAGGGGCGGGCGGCCGGCCGAGCCTGCGATCTCGCGGGATCCCGGGGCGGCGGTACCGGGGGCCGCCGGCGGCAGCGGCGGCGGGTACGGGCGGGCGGCCGGCGCGGCCATGGCGGGGGCAGCAGTTCCAGTACGACGACAGCGGCAACACGTTCTTCTACTTCCTCACCAGCTTCGTTGGGCTCATCGTCATCCCCGCCACCTACTACCTGTGGCCGCGGGACCAGCACGCCGGTGAGCGGCCCAACCCCGGGCACGGCCGGCTTCTGCGCCGCCACACAGCGGGGCCAGGCCGGGCCCGCCGCGGTCCGGGCGCCCGTCCGGCCCTGCCCGCGCCCCCGGGGGCCGCCTGGAGGGGCGGCGGCCCCGCGCTGCGCTCGGCGGCGGCCATTTAGCGGTACCTGGGCCGGAGGAAGGGTCCCGGGGCCGCCGCCCCCCGAGCGAGCGCGGCCGGCTCCGCGCCGCGGCTCCTGCAGAGTCATCGCGGCGCCGGGTCCGGGGCTTTGTTTGGGGTTTGCGTTTTCCCTTGTCTTCCCGGAGCGTTTCAGGGTGGATGACCTAAATTTTGATCGTGGGGAAAGAGCAAGCTATTGAGTTGGGGACAAAGAGGAAAAGTTGCCGGGCTCAGCTTTTATGTGCCATAAGGTCACAGCGGGTGCGAAAATGGGGATTTGTTTTTTTCCCATTGCAAATCACAGTTAAACATCCGAAGGGCTAAATTTCTGTTTCACCCTTCGGGATGATGCTTTGTATCCCTGGACGGTGTTATAAAGTTTCTTTGACTAGTTCCGAGTCTCATTTCCAAAGTAATTTTCCACTTTGTCTTTCCTGTATCCCTCTGTTCTTGGAAGGAGAAGGCGTTTTGGTATACAGACTGCACAGGAACACATTTTTAACAGCAGTTCTGAGATTAAAAAGGCTGTAGAAATTGTGTTTAGAGGCTGGGTGGTAAGTGCTTAGTAAAACAGGGATGCTTGATACTGGTTCCCTTTGCAGAAACCTGCTGACCTCTTAAGAGCACTTGTGCTTTGCAATCTGAGCAGAATCCCTTTTGTTCGTTGCATCTTTTTACATTCAGTATCTGGTGGTTACTTAGTGGCTTTGATGCCATTTTAAATGGCTTGCCAGGTTCTGCTTAACTTAGTTTTATATGTAGAAGAAATCCCTAGCGATGGAATCTTAGTCCTGTACCTTCTAGTGAGGAGTAGGATAGAACAAATGTTGTTTTGGTGCCAAATGACAGCTGTTCACAGTCTTGGTTGCTGCCAGACATGCTGGTGGCCTCTGGCAGGGCCCTGGCTGGAGAACCTCTTTGGAGGGTTGCTCTCTGCCCTCCAGGTACTTACTACCTGTTGTACAGCTGAGGAGTTGGTTCTCTCTGCTGAAAGGAAAGGTTAGGTTTCTCTGCCTCCTCTTTCTGCATCCTGACTGTTGCAAGAGGGAGGCGTTACTGGTGTTGAAGGTGTTTTGTAATCTTTGGGTTGTTCTTGAGGAGCGGGGAGTCAGAGAGAAAATATTACTTCTGTAACCTTTTTCTAAACATCAAGATTTGTATTTTTGTTCTGGTGAAGGGTGGGAGGTAGTGGGGGAGAAAATCACTTTTTCTCTTTAATAATGCTTTATTCCTCTGTAGTTCTTAAAAGCTGCTTCTTGGGAAAACGATTGTGACTTGCCTGAGATGCTGCGCAGAATGGTATGGCCAGCAGGGACACTCTGATGTTAGCATCAGTTTCAGGGGGCTGACAGAAGCAGGAAAAGCTGTAGAAATGCTGTCAAACTTATAGCACTTTACTAGCCTTACATAGTTGATTGTCAGCTATCCTTATAGAATGGCAGAAAATGAAAACCTGAATTTGGAATATGGCTGTATGGATTTCACCCAGTTTCCAAATAGGCCTGCCATTAAATTTACTAATTTCTTTCTGTCTAGCCAGCATTGTCCAGTATATGGAGGGCCTGCTGCATATTATTCTGTGTTCAGCGCTAGATTCTTACAAAGCTGTGTCAAACCTTACTTTCCAAAGCAAAAGGTAGATTTTATTATGCTGTTGGTGCAAAGAAATGAGTCAACTAAGTGAAAATCACTAGTGGAAATGAAGGGAGATGGAAGAATGATTTCTGCCTCATAATTGTCTTAATGGATTTTGAAATGTGAATGTAGTCCAGTTTTTAGCATATGCATTAATGGCATGCCTGCAGTCTCTTGATTGAGTTCTGTTCTGCAGGCTCTGTTTAAACAAAGAGTTGAGGTGTCATACAGATCATCATTTGGGACTAATGTTGATCTGCTAAGTAAGTTCTTATGAAGTAAATCTGCTAAGTAGCAGAACACTGTGATGTTTAAGTTGTTTAAGTGTATGGTTCTTAGGCAAGTAATTTCCAGCAAAATCCTCTGAGTATTTTTCTCACAGCTTTTTGTATGTATTCAACCATGCCTGTTCCAGCATTTGAACAAGATTTCAGGAATAAATTAAAACCTTGTGACGGTGGAAAATACTAATTGTTTAGCCACTGCTTCTTGTTTTCAGTGTAATTCACTAGTTTAAAAAACCAGCAAAACCACTTATTTCAGAAGCAAAGAGAAGGCCTATGCTGTGTCTTCAGAAGAGAAATCTTCCAACACTAGTAACTCCTGCTTCCTTCAATGAGCAGAAATATCTGGATGTTGATATGAGATGTTATTTTGAGGCTAGTTTAGAGTGGAGTTTCCAGTACTGAGGCACAGTATTGGGCCAAAGAGAACAAGCTCTGCCAAGACCTCTGCCCTCTGTGTGTAGAACCAAGTAACATTTTTGTTCGGGGGCTGTGTTTTGCCCTACCTGTGCTAGAGAACCCAGTCTTTGTCCTCCTGGTGGGCTTGGTGAGGTGCAGTTGTACTGGTGAACTCTTTCAGCTCCAGCTGCAGGAGTGAAGAAGACCAGATCAGGGGGAGCTTTTGAAGCAAATCAATGCTTGTCCTCCTCACTTCAGGACCCCTTTGCAATGCAAACCAGAGCATCCAAAGACACAGGGCAGATTCCTTTTTTGGTAAAAAAACTGTGTTGGAAGAGGAGCTTCAGCCACGTTGTGTTGTAAGAGCAGACTAGAGCTAGCGTTTCGCAAGGGTGAAATGCTCACTGCAGGAAGGTCAGGCCGCTGGTGCCTGCTGCTTCCATCTACAAATGTGCTGCCATGGATTGCTGGTATGTGATACACTACAGAGTGCCAGTGGAGGGAGAAGTACAGCAAAAATCTGGGAATTGCTGGTAGCTTGTAATATTTTAGGATCTGTTCTGTGCTGTAGTTTTGTAGCAAATGCTCATGGAATAGGTAAACCCCCCGAAAACTCAGTGTTTGTTTTTGCTATAGTGAAGCTTGGAAAGTAAGACTGGATCTATATTGCTTTACTACTTCAAGGAAAATCAAAATGTGTTACCTAATGTCAGATTTGTAGTAGAATAGTTTTTTGGCAAGCCATTAACATTTTGCTTTTACTTCTTATTATAATAAACTTTTGGAAAGCCTTTTCAATACTATTGTCTGGAAGAGCAGCATGATGTAACTTCTGTCTCTAAAGTACTGAGAAAAATTTGAGCTGCTTTTTTTTCCTGAGTATCTAAACCTGCTTTTTCCAGGCATTCTGATAGAGTCCATATGAAGTGTTGCTGCAGCCTGTGGTAAGGGTTGATGCTAGTATTTGGGAGGGTTTTGCTCTGGCGTGCTAGACACTCTGTGAACTGTCCCATAATTTCATTACCTCAGCTTTGATAAACCAAACAAGCAGGTAATTGACTTTGTAAACTGGATTTGTCCAAATGACTTTACCTCCTTGGTGTTCACTCCAGAGCTAATAAAGCCTTTATGGAAGGTTAATTGTTCAGCTTTGTGTCTTGGACTGAAGTTTCATAATTGCGTCGAGGCAGCAGTGTTCTGACGGAGTTAAGTCTTGTACTTCTCCCCATCCCTTGTGCCAAACAGAGCACCAATGTATGGGAGTGGAAGAAAGTAATTTTAGCTAAAATTGATTGTTGTCCCTTTTTTCTTCTCTTTCTTCTGTCTTACTTTTAATGTGTGTTCATTTCTGTGTAAGATTGTGTGTAGCTGGGATGGTACAGGATGTGACCGAGGGAAAGAAGACTGATTCTTTCAGTGTTGGTGATGGCTTCAGGTGATGGTGAATATGGCTTCAGGCTATATTGTTTATCCTTTACCTGTTTCTTTAAAACCTATGTGTGTGTATATATGTTTTATTACTAAAAGAAGTCATACTTTTTCTGGGTTACCTTTGTTTTGGGAAAATACTGGTATTAATTTAGCCTAATTACTGTGAGTAAAACCATTGAAAGGATTGCTCTTGGAACAAAAAATGTAGTTGCTAAAAAGTTATTTTCGTGCAGATTCATTCTTAGCTGAAAAGGTATTTTCTGCAATGGGAATTTTCAAGTTGTTTTTCTAAATATTAATTGTGAGAGTTGAAGAAAAAGATTTTTTTTTCCCTCAGCAGTTTGGGGTGGAGGAGTGTCCATCAAAGTACTTTCCTGCTGTTGGACTTGCTTTGAAGTTTCAGTGTAAGCTTGTGTAGATTAAATGTCAGCATCTAGAAAGGAAATGGAGAGCAAGGGGTGAATTAATCTAGTTGGATAATATGGCAGTTGTTGCACAATGCTGATATGTTTGCTGAACTTTGTGTATTTCTTGAATTATACCTGTGCTGCTGGATTGAGGCACATAATTATAAAGCTGTGCTGAAACAGGTGGTCAAAGATTGTGATGTGCTTTGCAGTTAAGTACATGTACCTGGAAGCTTGCTAGTTCATATTTTTTTAGTTTCTTTTGGTCTTCATTAAATAAATTATCCTGTTTTAGGGCATTGGGTATTCATAATTTGTTACAAAGCTGATGGAAAGAATAGAAGTATCTATCCTGAGTTTTTTTTATAGTAACTTGAACAAAACAAGATGTTGAAAACATTTCACAAACCCCTAAGAATAACAGCTGTGAATACAAAAATAATGCTAGAAAAAGATTGCAGTCTCTTCTCTGAGAGAAAAGAGGCTGTAGGGACTGTTCTGTTTGGAATGTAGATCTTCTTTCTTGAAGTTTAAGAACATAAAAACCTACTGTTGGGAAGGGAAGAAAACCAGATGAATGGCTGCATTTTTGTATCTAGAAAAAGTATTGATATGAAATAGATAAAAGCTATTTCGTTAATTTTAGTTATAAAAGAAATCCATACAAAGTCTATGGTGTTTCAAAATTAAAAAAAAAATTGTTTGGCTTTTGTTTGTTTGTGTTTTTTGTTTTTGTTGCTGCTCCCCACCCTGGCTGTATGTTGTCCCGTTGCTCACTACTAACATTTTTTCCTTTGCACCCTCCCCTCTCAAGTGTTTCTGTGTGAGATACAGCTAAAGTTCTCTTGAAGAACACTGGGCTAATACCAAGAAAAACTTTAAAAAGTCTGGTTAAAGAAGGCAATTTCCTGCTAATTTTTGAAGTTGCCATACCCGTAGTAAGTAGCATAGGCAATTAGAGAACCCTAAAAATATTGCAGCCTTTTTTGTATTGAGGGTGGACAAATATACAGAAATATTTTAAAATGACAGCTTACTTGGTGACTGTTAAAAGGGAGAATATAATACCATGTTGATACTTAATATTATTTCTTTTATTTTTTCCTGTACTGCTATTTTGAAGCAGTAGGGCTTTTTGTATAGTTCTGTAGATAGTAGTTGTCACTCACTATCAAAACCTTCTCATTCAAAACCTTGATCAGAAGTCCTGAGAAAGTTGTTCTGTAAAGGTTTGCTTAGTTTTTTTGCTTAGTTCTTAGGAACCATACTTCTCAGTATATCTGCCCACTATACTGGATATCTTTGGTAGTAGTGTCAATAGGGAAGATTTCTCTGTAATTTTTTGGTGTGTTTTTCATCTGTGTCAGTTGAGAGAGTGCAGGCAGCCCTTTTTCTGTTTTATCTGAGCACTTGTACCTCACAGCAACCGAGGGAGAGGAAGCAGCATTGCTGCTGCTCCCACTCTGGGTAAAATTCTTCTGTGATGCTCCTAATCCTCTGGTGTGAGATAGGATTGGTTGGAGTGGGTTAACTGTGATGCCTGTCCTTGCCCACAGCTCGCTGAAATCTCATTAACCTTACTCCAGAGTATTTCACAGCATTTTGGCATTTGGTAATGCAGGATAAAGTACAGGATGCTGGTAAAGGACAGGATAAAACCCCAGGATTCCATGCTCATTGCTAATGTGGTGGCTAAGCATGGGTGTGAAAACTTGATATCTGTGAATATAAGCATTTTGTGCCCATATGTGTGTGCTTATCCTTTCCTGTTAATATAATCTTTTATCATTATGTCAGGAGGTCAGAGTCAGTGAAACTCAGTTATGCATCTAAGGACTGTTACTACCTACAAATTGAGCTTTTTGAGAGATTGAGTATACCATGATTGACGTAAACTATTTCAAGTTCCAAAAAATACAGTTTATTAGGTGACTGTTTGAAGGCAGAATATAATGTAATGGTGATAGTTTACTTTGTTTTGTTAATTTTTTTTTCACTATTTTGCTATTTTGAAGCAGTAGGGTTTTTTTGAGAAACATTTGAAGAAGGGGCAAACGTCATGAGATGCCACTAGTAATGTCTAGCAATTATCTCTAAAAATATTTTTCAAAACAAAGCATTTGCACAGAGTTTCCAAATTTCTTTGTTATTTGGAAAAAAAAAGCCTGTCGTTTCATGGAATTTTTAAAAAGTATTATAATCTTACTATAACCACTACAGCTTCCTAGTAGTAAAATAAAGTTAATAGCCCTGTATTAGAGATTAGTTGAATGGCTTCAAGACGTCCAGAATACAAAATGCTGAAAAGCTTTTTTTGTGGCACGTTAAGGATCAAACCGTTACAAGAACTTTATCTTTCATTACGTGTACATAAAAATAAAGTAGTTTCTATTTTAAAAAAATTCATCCTATGTTATGGAAGCTTATGAAAACAGTGTACTGAAGGTTTTATTGCACATCTTGTTCATTTAATAGTTGCTGCAAGGTTGTCTTGACTACTCGCAGACATGACACAAAACTAGCAGGTTATACAGGCTATTAGATTTAGATTCAGTTATGGTTTCATGGGCAGCTAAACTGTTCCTGGAGAAGGAGCAGGAAATTTGAGAGAGAAGCAAGGTAAATGACAGGAAATGGAATCAGTAGTGATTCCATAGTTTGGTGGTTTTTTTTGTTTTTTAGTGTGTTGCTTTTGTTTTGTTTGGTTTTTTGTGATTTTTTTTAAATTTGTGTTTCAATTTCATGCCTGTGAAGAAGGGTTCAGATCTGCAGCAGTTTAAGCAAGTCTTGTCTGGGGCTGATGCTGCATCCTTGCCCCCTGTGGTGCTGTTTTCTCCCATTGTGGGGTTTATAGGCCTTTCCCTCAGTTACTAGCCAGGACCTGACATGTATCTCAATTTCATGGTGAGGAGGGTTGTGCTGGCTGGAAATATCAAGAGCAGGGTACAGGTGCAAGAGCACAAAACAGGTGCCTAATTTCTTTCTTGAGCAAAAAGATTAGTGTCTGCACCAGTTTTTAAATAAGTATACAATTAAGAAGATTGAAGAGGTGATTTTAGATTTTTCACCTAGTATTTCTCTTTTGCAGGAAATTGCTTACAGGCATTTTAAATTCAGAAGATTCCTTTATCATGGTTGGCTGGATGAACTGTTTGAAACTAAGATATTTGTAAGCATTGTGGCTTTTCAAAGGCTTACCTTGCCAATAAAGTTTCAAATACCCTTTTTTCTTTAAAAGCAAAAGCATGGACATACTGGGTCAGATCAGGTGGGGTTTTTTATGTAGTATTACAGAAATGAGTGCCTTAAGGGAGGAGAACGGGACAAGCATAGATGGTGTTTCCTTTGCATATTTTCTGTGTTTCCAGTGGTTTTGAGTTCAGTAACTTTTGTTATAGCATCTGTACCATCCTGTGTGAGGGAGGTGACTGTATCTGCTGCCCACACCACAAATAATCACCTTTGCAGCTGCTTCTGATGTTGCTTAACAATCCTTATTTGCTCTACTGGAAGAGGAAGTAAACATTCAGTCCTGGCTGTCACTTAGGATTTTTACAGCCTTCCATTACCTCTCCTTGCACTTTACTCTCTCAGCTGGAAGATTTGTAGGTTATATTTTGGACATAAATCTCCTTATATGTTTGATGGACCTTGTTCACCTTAATTGAATGTTTTCTCGTTGCCCCTCTTTAAGAGGTGGGGTTAGGACTGTGCATCGCATTTGAGGTACGTACAGCCTCAAGGCTGGACATACCTCCAGCTTATGTGGTGGAGTAATAATCCCTTCCTTTTCTTGTAGGAATGCACTAAACACAGGCTCTGATTTTTATTAGTAATAAGCATTCAGCTGAGTTTTACATAGAACAGTTTCCCACAACACCAAGATTGTATTCTGAGAGGTAATGGTCAGCCTGGAGCTCACCCTTGTATATGTAAAGTTAGAATAGCCCCCACTGGACTTTGTTTTCATACTCTTAGTAGTATGTGCCATTCAGAAGTGCACTTGCTTGATCTTTACAGTTCTTCAGGATGCCCTTGTCCTTGTTACCCAGAATAAGTTCATATCATCCAGAAGCTTTATTTTACTGCTCACCCTTTTAGTCTGATTACTTATTAATGAAATGTATTGTAGTTTCAACACAGATTCCTGCAGAGCTCCTGGCAATTTCCTTCTGCTGGGAGAATTGGCAATTCACTCTGTCTTCTAGTCACATATTTATTTTTGCAATAGTTAGATGGTTGTTCTGAAAGACTTGTAAAAGGAACCTTTCAGAAGCCTTTTGGAAACCACAGACTGTATCAGCAGGATCTGTTCTGTTTGTTTACTTCCTTGAGAGGACTTTACCAAAGACTCTACTGATGCTGAATGGATGTATGGTACTTATTCTTGTGTTCACTAATTCTGTCCTTTATTAGAGTTTCTTCAGGGTGTGCATCAGAACAGTACTGACTACAAGCATTTTTAGTGACTGATGATATGTTTAGTGACTTTTGTTTGCATTTATTTTGGATTGAGTGTGTTCTGGTTTCCTCCCCACACCAAACTGATAAAATTCAGTTAATAGTTAAGAGTGTGTAATCTTGGAGCCCAGCATTGTTGTTGGCTTTGTCTGAAATTGATAACCTTGACTCATGTGGGTGCTGTTCCATAGTAAAATGTCCAGTTTTCTGATTCCTCTCAGATTCTGTTAGTTTTGCAATGCAGCTATAGCTCCAGCCCTGCTATAAATTTGATAAATTAGGTGATGGAGCTTAAATGTTATTATAGTTAGTTCCACTGACTGTTTTGTCAGTGCAAATGAGACAGTACACTAATAGGAAGGACAAGGTTTGGAAGTGGCTTGGTTAGCAGTTGTGTAATGTGGAACTGTGCCCAGTTGACTGTAAACACAAAGCTTGGGTAAGTAAACTCTGAAAAGAGGTTAACTTTCAGGATATTGAATTGTCTTATGTTGCTGTTTTTTAAAGCTGTTAGTAACAAGTGCTATCTTTTGGTCAGCAAATATGTGTGGAATTGTGGGAATGGAAAGTTAGGAAACTTTTTGTTCCTTTTAAGCTTTATCTAGTTGCTGCAAAACATGCTCTGGAAAAAAGCAGCTTTGCTGTTAAGTATTTCATAGGTCTCTTTGTAGTTAATGAACTGCTTGGGGTTTTAATACTTAAAATGTTACTCAAAACACATAATTTTTTTGGCTTATTTCTGTGAATATTTACTAGAGAGAAAAATCTCTTTGAAAACAACCAGGGTGAGATTATTCAGCTATAAATGTTTTAGTTAAGAGGCTAACCTGGACATGACCTCTTTATAGATAAATAATGAGGGTAATGAGGACAATTCTTATAATGATAGACATTAAGGTTAAAAAGCATCTATCAGATGGTTTAATTCTTCACTGCTATGGTGCATTTAAGATCCTGAAACATGCTTTCCATTTTAAATTTTTTTAAAAGTAATCCCAGTGGGAACACTATTGCTTATTTGAAGGCTTTTGCATTTAAGCAACAGTGTTTTAGAGCACTTTAAAATCAATTTAATTTGCTTCATGCCTCTTAATTTGGGGTTTTACAGTAGAAGTCAATCCTATTATAATAAAGTTGAAATTGCTCAGTACTTCAGAGGAGCTGCTGTGAGTTTGCTGTAGGTTTCAATCCTGCCTCTTAGTTGCTGGCAAAGATGGGTTACTGCTTTTACAACATAGTTATAATTGTTTGTTAGTGTCATTTTTGAAAGTAAGTGTGTGGGGTTTTTCCTCATCCTGTGACTTAAAATTATCTCAGATAACATACTATATCCATGTGGAGTCTTTTTCTGTAATAATTATCAAAGAAAATGTCAACAGCGTTAAGCATAGATGGCCTAGTGAAAAAGTAGGGTAGCCTTTTCCTAATTCATCTGTTATCTGAGAAGTGGTTAAGTGCTTAAGAAAGTAAATTTTTACAGATAGCCTCAGTTCAAGACCTCAGTAAATAAGTTGTTAATGCAGTTATTTTATTTCTGTTATTGTTGAAGTAGAAAAGAGCCCAGGAGTTCAAGATTTATATATATATATATATATATATATATATATATATATATATACACACACACACCCCCATGTTACTGTGGAAAGTATATAGGATGCTACTCAAGTGTACAGTTTAGAGGATTAAAACTGTGGAACTCTGAGTAAAATCCAGGAAACCTGGAAACCCTGGAGTGTTTTGACTGAGCCTGTTGCCCTCAGTTTTAACTGAACAGGTGTAATGCTTAGAGCTGTGGTGTCCCTGTGCTGTAACCTTTACTCAAGACTTGCATGCTGTGTGTATTACTTGCACCTCTTGATACTTTCCACAGGTACAAGTTTTCCATTCAGGTGTAGAGAGAGGATGACACACTACAAATCAGTTTTGTGAAAGTCTGGCTTTAAAGTGATCTTGGCATTTCCTAGGGCTGCAGGATTGTGTTGCTCTGTGTTTCTTGCTGAAAGAAGTAATTTTCTTTCAAAACCATTCTCCTTTGGATGAATTGTCTGCAACTGGTGGGCAGAATATTTCATATGCACCTCCTCCTATTTCTTTTTCTGACAGAAAATATGCTGGAACTGTATTCTGGACTATGTGAGTTTGCTTTTTGTAATAGCCTGAAGGTAGAAAGAAAACAGGAGGCTAGGATGTATTTCTGTCCTCTCCAGCAGTTTGAGGTAGAATAATGGAAAACTGGTGGCTTCCATTGATTCTGGATTTTAGCTTTTTGCTTGCTTTTGGCTGTCATAAAAATTGACTGATACTTTAAAACTTTTATATGCTTTAGATATAAATACTGATGCCAGTAGTCTTATTTGTGGTATTTTTTTCCTAAAACTGACCTTTGTTTGTTGCAGCTGAAACAAGATTCTGGGGATTAAAACTTCTCAGTATAATTGCAGCTGTACCTCTTTCCGTTCCCTCTTCTAGTATTGCCTGTGTCCAATAACAATAAATGTGCAATCTTCTCTTTTTTCTCAGAAGGATGAAAAAGAATCTCCCCTTAGGTTTTTTTTTGTTTTGTTTTGTCATTCTTTTTAAGCACTTTTTGGAACCTCCAGAACCTGAAACAACAATAATAGGTTTAGGTAGGGATCAATTGTCAAATGTTCCTGAGGATTGGGTGTATCCTTCTGTTTCTTTGGAAGCAGGTATGTAAGATAGGTGAACTTCAAAACCAAACTTAAGCCAGGCATGGCTGAATTGTAAACACGGGTTGAATATAATATCTGAAAATTGGAAATCCAACCTGTAATTAGCTTTCTTCTGTGTCTGTATGTCCTGTGTCCTCACCCATTGTGTGATTAGTAAATCAGAGCAGAGGTTATGACAGATACGAGAAATTTTTGCCGCACGAGGATGGTCAAACTGTGGAATAGGTTGTTCAGAGGCACAGTGAGCTCTGTCTTTGAAGCCACTCCAAAGGCCTACAGCCAGACCTCGAGCAGCTGCTTTTTTGACTCTCCTTTGAGCAGCAGGGTTTGATTAGGTGATCTCCTGAGGCCTTTCCCACCCTTTCCAACCCGTTAGGTTCTGTTTTACCCAAGAACTGTGTGGTCTGCATTACGGTGCAGAAGAAGCAGATGCCTCGGGCTTAAAGAACTGGAGTTTCAAGAGGTTTGCATAAGTTCTGATCAAGTCAAGTCTGTTTGCTTAAACACTCTCTACTTGTACCTGTTTTGATGTCCAGAATACAAAAGAAGCGACTGCAGCAGTCAACAAGGGAAGACCAACCTATGTCATCTACCTAAACTTCTGTAAGGCCTCTGACAAAGCCATTAAAGAGATGGCACTCAGGTTTTCTTCGGTATCAGTACTAGTTATATTTCTTGAATTGAAAGTATGTTAAGATGTAGTTTTGGCTGGACATTCACATACATTTTTAAGTTAGTACAGTATGCACTTGTGAGAACCCTTGTGAGTAAGAATTGTGTTGGGGAAAATCTGCTTGTGAATCTCAGGAACTTTGTGTGCATTAAGAACAATGTGGAGGGAAATAAAGCAGGCATGGGATGCTTTCCCAGATTATTTACAGGAATGAAGTGGCAGTCTACATCCTCTTGTGAGAGGGGTGCTTTAACAGTACCTTGATGCATGGGGTAGTGTTAGTGAGATTAACTCAAAAGCCCCATGGGTGCATTATGCCTAGGCTTTCCAAGGCTGTTTAATACCTATTCCTAAAACTGTAGGAGGGATTCGCTATTGTGAAGGGTTTTACCCATTGAACGAGAAGTGGTTTTGACTGGAGGAAAAGCATTTCCTCCCACCCCACACACACTTGTCTCCCTGTAATCCCATATCAAAGGATGTTGTGTGAAGTACTCTTACACTGTGATGGGAAGCCATGATCTGGACTGAGAAGAAATGAGAGAACTCTACTTGTGTGCTTTTAAAACTCTGAACCTTTTTCCCTGACAGAATACGGATTCCAGAGCTAAGATCCAGAAAAAGTATAATTCATATTTCACTGCAGAGCTTTACCTTAAGGAATGTGTAAGGTGTTCACTGCAGTGTGGTCAGGGTCTGCAGGATATTGCAGGGCGGTGGCATGGTAAATTCACTTGTGTAAAAAGGAAGCTCCTTTTGTCAGACAAAGGCAAAGCAAAAAAGATCTCATTTATCCACAACTTGCTGTTGTTCCTGCTATACTCTTTATTTGTGTACAAATACCAGTTTGCCTGTCGGTTGCATTCTGTTTGTTTTTCCTGCATGCCATAGCTGACATACTGAAAAGGGAAACTTTTGGAATTGAGTGGCAGAAGCAAAGTTTACAGGTGCATGGTAGGCAAAGGTTGAGTTCACATGTGATGGTTACTGTGTGGCATATAGGAAATAGAATGGCTTTATTTTAGGTGGAGAGAGTAATCTGACCAACTTCATGCATGTAGAGCATCACTTAAATGGATAGAAAGCATTCTTTGCTCTGGTAATGCTGGACCTTATGTTAGTCCTCCAACTGACCTTGTGCTGCCTGTTCGGGGTGAGGTGGGCATGTTTGCTGTTCTGTGTGCTGCCAGCTTGGTTAATCACAATCTCTCTATTTTGATAGAACAAATTCGATTAAAGAATATAAGGAACGTGTATGGAAGGTGTTTGTGGTACCGCTTGCGACTGCTCAAGCCACAGCAGAACATAATTCCTACAGTGAAGTACGTACATTTCATTTGCATGGCTTCCCATTAAAGCAATTCTTACCTTATTTTATATAGAAATACACTGGTTTGTAATCAAAGCAGGGATTAGTTACTTCTACATCGCTAAAGAGACATTTGCAATCTGCAGTATTTGAATAATTAATAGGTAATCATTATTGTCTAATAGGGCTTGAAATCTAGATGCATACCATTTGTCCTTTATAAAATACCTGAGGAATGAGACCAGTGAACCTCAGCTGTAGAAAAAAGTAAACAATGCTTTTATTTGTTCAAAAAAATTATTCTCCCTCACTGAAATTAGTAGTGCTAGTGCAATCTTTTGATTTAAATATTTAGTATGTGAACATATATACTCAAATATAAAAGAATAATAACTTTGTAAGTTTGAAGCTGAGCCCTTTATCAGTTCCTTGTTACACCTATCCTCAAAATGTTTAGCTGTCTGTTATGTACCTGTGTCAGCTTTTTGTGTTTTGGTTTGTTTTCCTTTTAACACATTGTCTAGGATCTAGTTAAAATCATCCTTTAAAAATTGGAAATAATAGTGTATACCTGCTGAGGAGAGACAGTTAAAAAATGGAGGCTTTGTGGTAGTGGATTGTCCTTGTTAAAAGCTAGGAGAAAAAGTGGTATTAAAACTGAAATACTAATACCTGCTTTAGTGTTTCTTGCTGTTTTAATACTATACTATTTCTTGAAGAGTGATATAAGATGGCTTTCAATGTTATTAGAATGGTGCTAGAGCTAGTGGATTTGTGTATTTAGAAAATTCTTTTTCTTCCAAACAGGAAAATAGTCCTCCTTGCTGGCTGGGCATTATTTTTGTTCCTTGCATACAAAGTTTCCAAAACAGACAGAGAGTATCAAGAATACAACCCTTATGAAGTGTTACATTTGGATCCTGTAAGTAATAACATCTTTCACTAGTCTGTACTACTGTAACTGTATTTGCTGTGTGTAGATGTTAATCTTGGACTTATTTTTTCAAACAAAGTAAGTTTAGTGAATCTATCTAGTGTTTTTGTTCTTTTTTGGCATGTAAAAGTTACTGCTGCATGTTATAAAGTCAATTGTTATGTGTTTTTTGCCCATATCTGTACCAATTTATAACTTTTATATCTAGTGCCTTCAAAATGTAGTGAGGTGGGTGTTTGAAAATCCTATTCTGATGTTGTTTTCCTCTCTGTGTACAGGAAAATAGCAAAAAAAAACCTGTTTTGTGTGCCCTGTGTAAATCTTCTGAATAGGAACTTTTAGGGATGCTAAAGTAACTGTATAAACAAGAATGTGAATTCATTTGATTTACAGTTCCTGTACGGAGCAATATTTACAAATAAGAGGTTTCACTGAAGGGTGTTGGTGATGCACATTTTGATGTAGTGCAGGCTACCTTGAATTTTGGTTGTATCTGTGGATGCAAACAACAAATTCTGAACAGCCAATAGGTTTATTGAACTGGGATAAAAAAAAGATATAGTGCCTATCTAGAAAATAGATGCAGTGCTTTGTTTCATACTGAAGGACTGATTCAAAATGGATGCAAAAAATTACATATCTCAAGGATAGACTTTCTGAACGTCTTTTAAACTCTTCATCTTAACCACAATACCTTGAGCAGATTGTCTGCTTAGGTTAATTATTTCCTGATCCAAGGCTCCTCTTTTGAATAACAGTAGAGTCATCTTTCCAGTTCTGGAGTCTGAGGTCTGTTTCACTCTCAAGTCTGAAAAAATACACTGTGGATCCAGCTCAGCACAAGAACATGAATAAGCTTTGAATGTACCTGTTTTGACTAAATGTGATGTATGTTGTTAATGTGAGAGCTTAATCTGTGTGTGAACTTTAGCAAATACATTTCTTGCCTTTAAATGATGTTGACTTGTCAGCAGAGAAAAGCAGCACCTTGTGCTAAGGAAGCCATTTATAGCAGGTGAGAAGTCTGTAGCCTATTTCTAGCTAGACAGGTAGAACACCTGCCTGTCATGTCTGGAGCCAAGTTACTGCAATTCAGCCACTGCTCAACTCACTGCTGCTGACTTGAATTCTCTCACTGATGCACAGGAAGGAGCAATACAAGTTTTTACTATTAAATGGTGTCTGTTGGACCCATGCAGTTTAAATGTTCTTATAACTGGGTTAACTTTGATTAAACAAATCAGGCTTGGGATTAGGTCATCCGAGTATTTTCCTTTGTTATCCTTCTGAAATTTCTACAAGTAACAACCCAGGGGGGAAAGAAAGGAATGCACGTAGTGAATTATAGCTTTGTGTTTATTGATAAAAACTTGTACACGTGCTCAAGACATGTGCAACTTACCCAGGCAAAAAAAAATAATTCTGGAATGCCTTAAGAACTGAAGGATGGAGCATGTTCTCATAAGGACAAGCTGAGTGAGAGCCAGAGATTTTAAGAGGAGGATGAAAAGATGGTTGTGAAGATAGATGGTTGAAGTAGGGCTCAAGAAGAGTTCAAAATCTGAGCCTGTTTCTTGCTGTCAAGTAATTTGTATTAAATCTCTTCAAAGATTTTCAGTTCGGACTACATGAAAAATGAACAGATTTCTTCTGTTACCATTCAAGTGGAGCCTTGAGAGTTGTAGCTGGTCCTGCTGATGAAGTGATACAGATGCTGAAGTGTAGTTAGATAATGGAACTGTTATTGTTATTAAAAAAAACCCTAAAACACCACAACCCCCTCCCCCTAAACTTAAAAAAAATTAAAATGGTTGCAGATGCAAGCGCTTCAAAGTTTTGATGCACAATAATTCACTTCTTTGCATTCATACTCTAGTCAAGATTATTTTTTATGTTAGCATATCAATTTATAACAAGAGGCTTTTATTTCCCGAGAACTACAGCACCAACAAAGTCCAGATAATGTACTTCCACCAGATTTTATATGCAGTATCAGCACTGTGTTTTGAACATAGAATAGCTCTTTTTGAAGCATGCCACTGGAATTCACTAACACATAAGGTGCTCAAATATTAATTATTTATTTAATAAGTATCTGTACTGCAGTTTCAAAGCTGGGATCCAAGGCATAAAGATGAATCTCAAAAGGGATTATATACAGGCACACTCTGTGTTCCAAGTAGACTGATACCAGCTGTCCAAAGCTACTAAGCTTTTCTGTAAGTTAGGCCTAACCTCCGTAGCCTAGCTTTTGAAAATGAGGAGGAAGAATTTATTGTAGATGAAAAACTTGTCAACTTTTCTGGGATTGTGTGCACCTCCCTTTGTTCTTTTTCCCCTACTTTTTAGCTTCTTCTCCCTATCTGGCATTCTTTCTCTAGTCTTGAAACACCTGGTTTTAGTTGAAGTCTAATTTATAATGGAGTAAATTCATCCTGTGCATTAAATCAGGCATGCTGTTGAAAAATAGTGTTGGAATATGGCAGACTGTATAAAGTGAGATAAAGTAACAGCAAGTGAAGCCTCAGGGTAGTTTAATTTCTGGTTTAAATTTATTGAAACAGTACCATCATCTGTGATTAAATTCTTGTGTGTTTATTATGCAGTTAAGGTCAGCATGCTAGGCTTCTCTGGCACAAAATACTGGAAAGTCTTGTGGTAATTGTTGTGCAAAACTTAGCATATAACATATAGAAAAAAGCTTTAGCTGAACTTACTATAAAGTTTTGTTGGTTGTCATGAGTAGTGAAGTTCACAGTCCAAGCTGGAAGTTAATGCAGAAGGGATTGTGTTGGTGGCATTAACAACATGCTGGAGTAGAATAAAAATCAGTCTTTCTCAGGTATAGGTAATGTATTCCCTTTGTTCAAGAAGTTTGAAATAATTTATGGGTAGGATGATTCTAGTCAAAGGTCTTTTTAAGTGGCAGGGAAATCTGCTGTTCCTGGTGACTGACAGATTTATTTCTGCATACAAACTGCAAGTAGAACATCATATTTGATCTATGAACTATGCTTAAATAGAAGAATATTGCAAATGAGAGTTCCTTGTATTCATGAATATGTTTAAGATTTGCCAAACAGATAAGAAATCCTTCCTTTTTTTTTGTTCCTATAGATGGACAAGCAAAATAATCCAGATAAAACCCAGTATTCAATCATCTTAGTGTGTTTTACTTAGACTCTGAACTTCTGTCTTCATTTAAAAATATAATAGTTGTAAGAATTTTATCAGAAAAATAATAATATTTTAATGAAACATAGTTTCATGATCCTATGTTACAATATAATTCTTCAGTGAATGGTTCAGAAAAATACTATGCAATGTGTATTAAGATTATATATAAAGAATGAATTTTATTTAAGGTATTTATTAATAAATGCAAACCTTTCCTTTTGAAGGGAGCAAGTATATCGGAAATAAAGAAACAGTACCGTGCACTATCCCTAAAATACCATCCAGATAAAGGAGGAGATGAAGTTATGTTCATGAGGATTGCTAAGGCCTATGCAGCGTAAGTTTCTTTTTTGCCTATGAAAAAAAGGGAATCACAGTATTATGGGGAGAACTGACTTTACAGTAAGAGCAAGGATGGTGTATTCACAAGGATGATGTGTTCAGATATGTAACAAAAGTCAAAACACGTCTTCCTGCCGTGAGTATTTGCTTTGTATGAGTTAGGAAGTATAATTTGTTTTGCACCTGTCAGAATACTGTAAGGTGTTAGTTCTTTGTGTTAACTTTCATGTCAGCTAGGAAAAGTGTTTCCAGTAGAACACATATTAAATCTTAAAGATGACAAAGAGCAAAATGGGTGTTGTGGTTTTTAACCAACCGACTGTTACAGCAGTTTTGAAGCAATGCTTAGAAAATATACTTACTGTTCATTTCACCTGCTGGTAAAGTCAAGGAGTAAAAGACAGTACTTTAACTGTTCCATCCAGTGAAAAGGATCTTTTCATTCTGGATCTGTTTTCTCTCAGCTTGCCCCTATCCCAATTCCTGTGTAGTTCTTAAAAGCTGAGTCCTTGAATCTGCTTTTCCTCTAGAGTATTTTTTGGTCTTATGTCTTACAGCATTTTTATTTTTTTAGTACCTGAGAGATGTCTAGTATAAGAATTTGGTATAAAGGAAATCAAAATACAGGCATTTCAATACACAGTTCAATCACAATACCAGTAGGATTCCTGTTACTGGTGTCTCTAATGCACTCACTGTCAGGATGCTGATGGGAAGGCATGTGTGGCTTGAAGCCAGCTGGAGCCCATTGCTCTCTACAGAATTCTGGTTGTCTGGTTTTTATACTCTGGTGGACTGAGCCAGTTATTTACTCCCCTCATGCTGCTATCTCAAACTTGAGACATTCATAGTTTTTTTATGCACTCAAAGAGAAATGTTTATACCACCAGTTGATCCCCTCATCTGTTGATAGGTTTTTTATGTAAAACAAAGGCCACCTTTGTGTCCCCTTTGTTCTGAGGTGGAGTCAGCTTCTCTGCAGCAGCTGTGCTGAGTCACTGTGGTCACAGCATATCACTCTTGCCTATTACCTCTGAGACTTCTTCAGTTACTGGAGTTTATTGGGTCAGTCACATCATCAGGGAACCTAGGAAGTGGTGATTTCTGCCTTGAAGTCAGTTGTCTGTGTGGTTAACCTTACTGATGGAGAGGCCTGGTTGGAAAGAGGTGGGAAGGAGAACCAACACCATGCTCACTTGAGCAGTTTGGAAATCATACTTTTTGCTTAAACACATCTGTATCACTTTGAAAATCTCTTCAGTTGGAAATTCTGATATGCCTTTTTGAACTCCTGAAGCATGTAAATTATTTGCTTTACAAGCCAGTACTCAAACACTTGGTGCTACAGTTTGACAGTTCAAACACTAGAGCATGGGCTGTGGCAGAAGTATATTGTGAGGTAAATGTTGGTGAAGTTCCTTAGCCATGATGTCTTGAAAGACTATAAAAGCTGCCCATTTGGTGAGTGTGCTTGTCAACAAATGGGAGACTTAGAAGTGATCAGGAGAGGCCTGACTTCTTCACTAGGTTTCTTACATGAGATAAAATCTTTCATACAGTGGAAGCCAGATGTTCTGTTTTCTAAAGCAGTATTCTTCCTTCTCGTAACAGGGATTCTGTCAAGGCGGCACACAATTGCCAAAAAACTGTTGTTACTGAACAAGCACAGAAACTGTAAGATTTAGGAGGTGGTGGCTTGTTTAATAAGAGAGTATTAAATTATGAAACTTGGTAGTTCCAGGAAGAAAAAACAACGACAACCAAACACAGGCTGTCAAAGGCTAAATGTCTAGAATAAGATAAAGACCCATATGGACTACTTCTGATCAATCTTCCATATTTACCTTCCTCCCAAAAAATAAGATAAATTTCAACCTCTTTCTTTCAAAATTTTCTGTGCTGTAACCTGGCATCAAGAAATACTGTGTGCTGATGGGCATGCAGTCACTGTCATGAAAGGGAGATGTGATCGAGCCATCTCCTGCATGGGCATCTTCTGTGTCTGATTTCCTGTCAGAGTCCTTAAAGAAGAATTCACTTGTCAATCAAGGAGGAATACAGCAGTATTTTTTCCTATTAGATTTCATAAAAAAAAATACCAGAAGCTGTGTAGCTTTCCAAACCACCTCTAAAGGATAGTGTGTCTGCCACATTTTAAAGTTTCTTTTAGTTAATGGTTTAGAGAAATGTCTTCTATATTAACTTAATATTTCTTCTTGTAACTAGCTTAACTGATGAAGAGTCACGAAAAAACTGGGAAGAATTTGGTAATCCAGATGGACCACAAGGTAACAATTATGAATGACAGAGATCCTGTAATTGCTGACATTGAGATGTGTAATATCTGATCAGTCAAGAAGCAGTTAGAGCTTTATATAATAACTGTCTCCTGTGATTAAAGCAACTCATCTGACCAATTCTTTGCTTGTGAAACTGGCTCTGGGGGTGGTGGCAGGGAAAGGCAAGAAAGAGTTTGCTTTACACTTCTTGAACTTTTTATTATGGTAAAAAGAAAAGAATTGTTTTAGTCAGCTTCAGTAAGTATCTAGGGAGACTTGCCAGTATTAATGGAGGTATAAGCAAAAAATAGAATGCTGCTTATCAGAAACTTACCGATTTTAAACATTTCTTGGTATTTATGATTAAATATATTGAAAAATTAACAAGTTGCCATAATGCAGTAAACACACTTTGAAAGGATGTACATGGGGTTATTGTTTCTGGGCAGGTTGCTACGTGAAAATAATCTTGGTGATGGTATGTTAAAGTTTTACAGTAGGTGATCCAAACAAAATGAATTTAAGACTGAAATTTAATAATTTTTTTTTCCCTACTTGCAGTTGTGTGAATTGCTTGTAAAACACCTTTGTGATTGTTTAAGTGGCCTACTAAGGAAAAATGTTGCCTATTTCTAGCTGATATTCATTACTGGCAAAATGGAAATCTGCCATTTGTTAAGGCAATATGTGCGTAGAATGAGTTACAGCCAGATTGGAAATAATAAATGGAATTTGTAACTTAATTCTGAAGTTACAGGATGATATGAGGGTACTCTGTCATCTGTGCTGTAAATTCTTCTTTTGAATTATATCCACCCAACATAGGACATTAATTTATAAGACAAAAAAGCCAACCCTAGCCCTTGAACTGGTGTTTCAAAGAAATAAAAATCTTCCCTCTTCCTTCAAAAAGACCTATTTGCCAACTATATCACAGTCTGACAAAGGCATTTCTAATGGACTAAGGAGGTGGATTGGCTTCTTTAATCACTGTGTTTTATAGCATAACAGATTTCTATCAACTCCTAGCTTCTAGTACTTCCTTTGCTTGGCAAGTAAGAGGTCTCTATCCCTCTTGCTACAAAATACAGATAGTCTTTCTTCAGAAATGCTGTCACAATATCAGCAAAATGGTACTATAAATTTTAATAGCTTCACTAGGACCTTTGTGGTTGCTAAATTGTTTTTCGCATCCGTAAGCTACTCAGTGTTGACAAGGCATAAGATTTGAAGTTAGGCAGTTGTGTGTGTGTCCTTGAATGGACCCGAAGCTGTGATGTCAAAAGAAAACAGCCAAAACTTGAGAAGGCACAAACATCTTTGGTTGGTTTAGTGTTTGTATTCACAAACCTAAGAGACTTTGGATTCCCAGAGGGCAAAATGAAATGATTTTTTGGCAGGGTAGGTAGCAGCTCGTACTGTGAGCATCAAGCCTCCTGCTCTTCTGAAAACTCTACCTCAGACTTCAGTGGAAGTAGAATTCTCTGCTTGATTTCTAAACCTCTCGTTATTGTTTGAGACATCTGAAGAGTGGGAGAAGTCCCTGAACTTTTCTCTCTCTATTCTCTAACCTTGTTCCACATTAAAATGTGAGACACTTTCTAATTTACTTAAATTCTTCTCTCTATTTATACATCTGTGGTGTAAAACATATACCCAAGCTCTGTACTCTAGTCTTCTAGTTCTGTACAGACAAAGGATGGATACAGTCCCTCATGGAGGGATTTTCTGGGCTGAGATGAAGCACATCTGAGGTTAGCCATGCCCAACCAAGTTCAATGTGGTACATCCCACCCTCTGTGCCCAGCACAGAGGAACAGGGAGCAGCATTCCTCTCTATCCAGCTGAAGCAGTGTGAGGCCAGAGGCAGGCAAACAAGGGCTTTTTGTATTTGCATGACTTGCTGCTTTACTAAAAGTAAACGCAAAATCGCTCAAAGAGTGTTTATAAGCAGGTGAGGGAGATCTGAAGAATATAAAGATAGTCTACTAAAAGTGCCTTATGATTAAAGCCTATTTCCCCCTGGTATTTGCTGGTGCTTCAGCTCAGTGGGCACGAGTGGGGGCAAGGAGACTCTCAGACCAGAAGAGAAAGCTTTTTACTGAACTGCTTCTGTTCCTGGAACAATTTAAGGCTACAATCCTAAAGGTCAAAAATATTGTAGTAAACTGAAATTTACTCCATCAGTAAAAGACAGATTTTTAGTAGATTCTTCTAAAAATCCATAATCATTAACAGATTAGAGTCTGGAGCTCTTCATTCTCCAGGGCAAGGCATTTCCTGTAACTTAATGTGGTAAATTCACTGGGTATCATCTGGTTGAACTCCTAAGGCTGAGGTGTGGTCAGGCTTGTCAGATGTTTGATTGGAGACTCAAGGAATAGTAATTTTCAGCTTAGAGAGATCACATTAGTCTTATGGGTAACAACTGTTTATCTGAATTGATGGCTGTTGGAGATGGCATCAGTGTAGTGCCTAACTACAGAGAGATCCTAGCCCATCCTTAAGGCATTACTCCTCATGGATAACAGCTAGTACTAAGGAAAACATTTTGTTTTCCTTTTAAGCAGGTCCTAGAAATCTATAAAGTCCTACTTTTTTTTCTTTCCCCTATTGGTTTCATGGAACTCTTAGTATTGGGATAGATAATGTTAGCAAAATTTAATTTATTACCACCTGTGTCTGAAAAGCTATTTTATGCTACTCACTATTCAGATCTGTATACTGGAGATGTTAGAGAATCATATCTTCTGTTTTCTGTAGCCCAAGTTCTTTTGAATTAAAGAGTGTTCCTCTTTCTTTCTTGTTGTCATTATAGTGCAAGAGTTCTGTTGTCATTACATTGCAAGGGTTCCATATTGCCAGCGTTTCATACCTCCTTGATGTTTCTTGTAGGCAGCTCCTCTAGGCACTGACTCTTCCTTGTGCTCACAGCAGCCAACTGGCTCCAGCTCCCCTCAACCAACCAATCCACTCTTTTATAACACTCTTCTGATTGGCTACAGGTGTGGCCTGTTAACATCAGGCCTGCTCCTAATCCTTAGTGATTGGCTCAGCTGCGACTCTTTAGGGGATAAGATTACTTTCTATACTACCTTTATTTACCCACACTGTATCCGCCTACGCTTTCTTACCAATCATAGAAATTGGAGCTGATAGAGGGTTTTATGTTTAGAACATTTTCTTAGAGGGACAAGCCAGTAGAACTACCCATAGAAGTAATTAGCTCAGACCATTTTCTTGCAGTACGTTTGCTTACTTAACTATATGTGTTTAAACTGGTGAAAACTCTGCAATGCAAAACTCACAAATCTTCGAATTTTTTATATATGTATAAATAAATCTTGCCTATCTATTTTACTGCAATATGTTAAGCTAAAATACTTGGTATTTCAGGTGTTGGATTTAAGTCTTGTTATTGCATACTTGGCGTATTTCTAATTTGTTGCTTGATTTTGCTCTATTTGTTAAAATTTTGCTTATTGAAGTAATAAACATGAGTGGGTTTTTTGTGGGTTGGTAGTTTTTTTTTTTTTTTGTTAGACATAATGTGACTTCAAAAATGTTTCTCAGTATTTTATAGTGAACTTATTTTCTTTCATCCTACAGCTACAAGCTTCGGTATAGCTTTGCCAGCTTGGATTGTGGATCAGAAAAATTCAATTCTGGTGAGTCAGCTTACTTAGCTCAAGATTTTAAGGTGAACTTCCAAGTGTTTTTGAAAAAACACATTTGCTTAATACTGCGCATTTTCAGTCAGAACGCATTAATACTTTGGTCCAAGTGCACATCTTTGAAGCAAATTTCAGAAGTTGTGGGTGTTAGAGTAGCTTAAATCTAACCTTTGAGAGTAAAGTATGAATATGTTTGGATGGATCTCATTCCAATGACAAAGAGGGTCTGCTGTGGTCATCCCTGCTACAAAGTGTGTGTTCACTCTTGCAAGGAAACACAGAGTTGCGTGCTGGGTTTCTCCAGTTCCATTTGGTTTGCTAGTGATGCTCTCATCATACAGTATCTAAATGTTCTTCCTGTTGTGTTTGTTGCTGCAAGGTGTTTTTCTTAACCACTTGATTTCTTTTGATCTCTCTCCGCTACATCACAGTCTTGCTGCTAACTTTTTATTTATTAAAGAATCTGACCTGTGACAGTGTGTGAATCGTTTAAACTGATGCATATCTGAATCACACTAAACTGACACTCCTTATTTAAGCCATACCTTGTTATATTACTTGTAAGTTGCTCTTCAGAAATAATTACACTATTATACAGTAAGCTTGTGATAATTTTTAGTAAGCTTGTGGTAGTGCTACTTGACTATTTTAGAATAAAGATTAAACAAGAGGGGTATTAAGTAGCCACAGTATCTAATACAGTATGTTTTGTATTTTTTCTGTAGGTGTTGTTTGTATATGGATTAGCATTTATGGTTATTCTTCCAGTTGTTGTGGTAAGTAGTATCTGATATTTTACTCTCTGTAACCAAGTTGTAAAAAAGCCTGTCTTAGAGTTCTCATTCTTACCTTTCATAGAGAGTGCAAGTGAGCTGTTTTTTAAAAGGTGGTGTTTTATTGTGAAAAAAGTGTAGCTGCTGTAGAGTTTCCAGAAAAATGCAATGCCATGATAGAGAGGAGACTCCAGGGAAAATACTGGTTATCACAAGAATTATTAAGTTACGTAACTTGTCTTGTAGCTTCTTTCTCAAGAAAATTATTGAGGTGATGAGCTCAAGAGGATATTCAGTGGTGTTATAGTAAAGACTGAGATGTCTCTAGCTGGTGGTGCTAGAATGATTACTGCAGGTGAAGCAGGTGGTTGATTTAGTTTTTCCTGCCTGCCTTTGTTTAAATAACTTCAGTTTTTATTGATCTTCTGTACATCATGAGATGTTTGCCCTTGACATTGCTTTGTGTGAGGAATCATTTGGTAGGTGAGTGTTATTTCAGGGCTTGGGTTTGCCCTAAAGTATTGCTTTTAAACAATTTTCTTTATCCAGTGATTGTGCATTTGGGGTGTGGCATGAAGCAAGACTTAGAAAACTGACACCAAAAGGCCCTCATGTTCTTGGAAAGTAGATTTTCATTTGAAAAAGTGTCCTGAGGTCTTCGCAGCTGCTTGTATCAGTGTGTGCAGAGCCTCAAGAGAGACATTATTCCTTCCCTTTGAGTCTTTCTGTGCAATTGAAAATTTAGTTTAGAAGATTAAATGTGCTGACTTCAACAAATGGTTGAATAAAAAGTCTAAAATCGAGGATGCAGATTTTTTTCATGCCTTCCTTTTAGGATTCAGTTGATGCTTTTTTGTATACAGATACTTTTAATGACTTACACCAGGTTTATCATAGCTCAAGTGAAAGGAAAACAACCTTGCTGTTGGTACAAACAAATGTTGTGAGCACAGAAAAAATTTTCTGCCTCTTCTTGCCCCATACCAGATGTAGACTCGTATGTTCAGACTTGTCACAGTAAATTTCTTTTATAAATCAGTGAAGAGGAATAGTCATTTTTATGGAGCAAGTTATTTTATAATTTCATTTGAAAGTAGACATACAAGATAATTCATGCCTTTAATGGGTCAGTTTCTCTTTCATGAATCAATAAAGAAGGCAAACTTAACTGCAGTGTGGTCATCCTATGTTTGATGGGCATCTAAAATAAAGTAAGGCTACTTCCACCCTTTGAATCCAGATTAATGAAAAAGGACAATAATGATAAGTAGTTCTTTCCAGACTTCCTCTGACCTAAATAATGTCCTGTACGTGAGGCAAGAGAGAGGAGCTGTATCTGCAGAAGCAGTTAGGGCAGCCTTTTTCATGTAGGTTTGGACTGGCTAGGTACATTTTTCTTCCAATACCTGTACTTGTACAAATATTTGAGAGCTGTGGGGTTATAATTAATTTTTTGTGCAGAAAAGCATTGTAGAAAGCTGTGTAATATACTGTGTCAGCATTCATCTATCACGGATTAATCAAACCTAATTTATTAAAAAATTTGTTGGAGCCACTCCTTGAGTATTTCCCAAATAATTAAGTAGATTGCAGAATTCTTTCCATAGTGGGGGAATTATTATGAAACTAATAGTAGTAAGCATCACTTAACTACTTTACTGCTTGTTGCTCTTCACTGATAATAAATTTCACAGTAGATAGAGGAGTATCTTCAATGTGTTTTCTTATGTTAAATGAGCTTTGCTTACAGGGAGGAGTTTAATGAACAGATTGCAGTTTATAACCCAGCACACCATTTTTCTGAAAATATATTAGAGAGTATAACCACTGTAGAGTGAGTTCTGTAATTTGAATCACTGGTGTAATGCTAATTAGGCAATTATCAGAGTGTTGCTCTTCTTCTGTCAACCTGAAGGTGTATGGCTTAATTCTGAAAATTTGCAGTGAGGGCCCCATGCCACCTCCAGATTCCTGTTCTGAAAAGCATTTTGTGGTCAGGTGACTTAAATCACAGTTTTGCAAATTTTCTCATAGTGAAAGAAATCTCTTTGTTCTTGGTTTGGTCTTGGGCTGCCTAAACCCGATTTGAATGCTGAGGTGCACTGTAAGGAGTTACCACATCATGTATAGCAAGTGGTAAATCGAGTGAATTTTCTGTTTAGTGGATTTATTAAAACAACACCAGAAATAAACCAAGCAGTGTATATGTGTGCAGGTGTTTGTGCTGGGGAAAATGTCTCTAGGCTAGAGGTCATTTAAAAATGTTTAACATTAGATTCTCTCAGATGAATTTATCAGCGTGCTTTTAAAGTTTGTGTCAGCAAATACATTTTTGTTCCCCTCTCCTTTTTGAAATTCAGTTCACCTCAACATACATGATATCAGTTGGGCCGAGTTACCTGGTTGTTGACAGACACGAGGTCATGCAGTATGGCTCTTTTGATGCTTCCTTGTAGCTGACATCAGTCTGTTCCTGTTGAATATTTCAGGGTTCCTGGTGGTACCGATCAATACGATACAGTGGAGATCAGATTCTCATTCGGACAACTCAAATATATACATACTTTGTCTATAAAACCCGGAACATGGACATGAAACGTAAGTATAAGGCATCTTCAACTGTAGGTGTGTTGCTCTGGAAGTGTCAGTCTGCTGACATTAAATTACTTCTATTTTATAGGCCTTGATTAGCTTGAAGTAATGCTTTGGGTTCCTTTAGAGTGTTTTTAAAACTTAATTCTGTTGCAGGTGAAGAATACTCTGTAAAAAGTAAATGTTTGGTAGAGGGATATATTTATGTCTATCTATACATGAAAAAAAAAGAAAGAAAAAGCGGTATTGTTTGTTGGGAAAAACATGCTGACCTGCCTGTAGCCCTCAGTTGCCAGTAGGAGCAAACCTCTGTGTGTTTTCTTCTGTTTGTGTAAAAAAACAGGCTTTGGAATTTTTAGGGGCTTCATAAAATTCTTGTACGCATAAAGAATGCAATAGCATTTCTTGTTTTTAGATGTTAGAGAGCTAGATTTCTGTTAAAAAATTGCTATCAGTTTTATGTTACTTTGTTACTTGCTTGTATCTTTCAATATGCTTCCTTTTCTTGTCTACTCCCTGATTTTAAAGGACCCCCTCCCATTTTTTTGGAGAAAACTCTAGGTGTACTTTGTTGCTGCAAAATTGTATGTTACAGTTTGGAGGCTGGAATGAGCCTGAGGAATTGCCACAGTACTGCTGAGTTCTAGATAGGATTTAACTCGATTGCATGCTCAGAGCAATTGAAAAACAGAATAGAGGAACCCCCAAAACCTTCTAAAAAGGGTTCATGAATATATTTTCTTACTTCTTTGAATTGCACTGTTTTTTGCTTTAAATTTGCTGGAAGATTGCTAAAATCTGCTCTTGATCCATCCTTGTCCTACAGAGCAGAAATGTTTTGCGGATCATCCAAATGGTGTAGGGAATAAGAGCATGAAAAGATGTTACCCTTTTATTCACAGGACACATGGGTTTGTGTGTGGGATTAATTCAGACTGTTTTATACTCTTTTGTCAGACTCTTATGCTTTTTCCTATCTCCAGCTAGGTGAGAAAAGAGAGAGTATGTGAGACTTGAGAAGTTTAGGGAGACCGCTTTCTTTTTTCAGACTTGTTTTAACAGTAATTTGTTTCATATTGAACCTCATTCAGAACCCAACTTCGAGGCTTTCCTTGTCCCTCCTAAAGGTTGGTTAAAAAGTGGACTCTAGGCTTAAGTGGCCTTATTTAAGGACTTAACGCTGTTAGGTAGTTCCAGGATCAGAGGCAGGTCAGTTTTTTCTACTGAGGTCTGTTGTGCAGTCTGAATGAAAACTGAGGTGCAGCTGAGGTGGTTTAGACAAACCTCACAGTGATCAGGTAAGGCTTTTGCTTGGTTGTGAATTCCGCTGTAGTGTGGTATATCAGTGCCAGCAAATGTCATCAAACCAGGCTAGGAAAATGATGAGATAAATCTGCATGACTTGCCTTGTTTTAAGGTATTTTTTCAAGCTTCAGGACAAACAAACTTTCAGAATCTCCTTTCCTGGAGATTTTCAGTTGTTGATTTTATATAATGGGAAGATATTTATAGTCATCTGAAAGTCTTCAATATGCTGTGCTGAGGAAGTGAATAGATAATTGAGCATGGAAATGAAAATTGATGCTGAGGGAACTTGACTCATTGTTACTAGTCTGAATTCACTGGGCACTGCAGGTAGGCAAAAATAATTTTGACTTGCTCGTAAGAGCACTTGCTCAAAATATAAGAAGGAAGCTTGAGTAACTACTGCTAAAAAAGTTATTTTAACTGGAGCAAATGATTGTGTGAGCTCTCTCTGATTGTCTGTGGCTGAGGGGTCTGGTATGTTCATGAGCAGGAAGCTCACAATGGGACTAAAAAGCTCACAATGGGGCTTTTATTTTAATTACACTACAGAATGTTTTGTGGTAACATGGATTTTCCTAATCACATTAAGAATAGAGCAGTCCATCATCTTTGTGCAATTTGTTTGTAGGATTATTTATTGGACTGCTTTTCTCATAATTACAAATTTTTTTGGTGAATTTTCAATGCTGACTGAGCAGAAAATGGAGCTGAAATTTTATCCTTCCTGCCTCCCTCTTCCATACACATTGTGGTACTGCTGCAGGCACGTGGGCTGCTGTGAGGAATGGTTCTGTGAGCATGCAGAAGTAGTCAAACTGCTGTACAGTGATGTCTGTTAGTCCTAATGAAGTCTAATTATGTTCTTTTCAAGACATTAAGTGTCAAATGCTGGACTTTATACCATGCAAAACTGAGCCCTGAATCATCTCTTTTGTTTTGTGCCAGACATTGATTCCTGCCTCCTTGCCCTGTGGCAGTAGTAACTGATCCATTAAGTAGGGGATGTAGATATTCATGGTTGTTGGGGGAGGAACGGGAATAAGTTTTATGGCTGAAAGTTCTGAAGAAAGCAGTTGGTGGCTTTGGATGTTGACATTTTCTTTGTCTGACTCCAATTATCTTTGCAGGGCTTATCATGGTTTTAGCAGGGGCATCTGAATTTGATCCTCAGTACAACAAAGATGCGACGAGCAGACCAGCAGACAACATCCAGATACCTCAGGTCAGTCACGTCCAGAGGTGTTTTAACTGACCCCTTCAAGGGAAGAGGGAGGTGATGCTTCTGGGGGACCTGCTGGCAGAATTCAAGTTCTTCAGACTTTGTAGTGAGGCAGCTGTATCCCTTCAGAAATAGGAGTTAGAAGCTAGACTTGATTTAAACTTTTTTAAAAGAAAAGATGGCATTAATGATGCTAATGCTTATTTTAAATTGAATTGGTTTAGTATATAGGCTGCTGTATTGGACTTTTAGGGAGGGGTAAAGTAAATAGGAAATTAGAGTGTTAATCCTTAAAAATTTTGAGAATTGACATAAGGAGGTGATCACCATTTCATGTTCTTTTAAATTGTTAACACAAATCTGGTTGAGTGCGTTGCCAATAAAATAAAATTATTATTTGATGTCTGAATCAGTAATGTCTTTAAATATCATGGAGATTCCTCCATGAATATCTGTTCCCCTCTGATAGCCTTTTATATTCATTTCCATTCAGTGTTTCCAATGACATCAGAGATGCCATAAATGCATACTGTGGCAAATAATTTTTACTAGCAGAGTATTAGAAATTCTTATTTATCAGAAACTAACGCTTTGATTTAAGAAGTTTAAAACATAGTATACAAAATGCTTCAATAAAAATGTTCTGAGTTGGCAAAAAAAGGGGGAAATAGTCTCACAGATTTAACATTTGCATGCACACAGTTGAGTTTTCATGTTTTAAATGTGACCTAAATGTAAAAGTCAGTCTATATTCTTTTACTTTATTGTCTTTGTCTCTTTTACAAATTCTTTATCATGTTGTGGGCTTTGAGTAGAAGATGGAATTGCAGTAAAGTGGGGGTTTTCAGCAATGAGAGCAAAAGGCTGGAAAAGACCTTGATCAGTGGTTCTTCACCCATGCTGTTGCCAGCATTGGCATTCTGCAAGGCCTTTTACATTTAATCATTCATTATTTAAAAAGCAGTCAAGCCTTCTGTAACCATATCCTGCTGAGAAGCTGTTCCAGAACTTGCTGTTCTAGTGATTAGGAGTCTTGTTTGTGACCAATTTGTATCCTTGGTTTTTATCATCACTATTCTGGAGTCTAAACTATTCTTGCTGTGTATATCCTTATGCATCTGTAGACACAAGCAATAGCCCATTAGACATCTTTTTGTCTTTGTTTTCCTAAACTAGAAAAACTGCTGTCTTTCATTCCTCTCTTTTCCAAAAGGCTCATTTTGCTTCTCCTGCTGTGTACTGAACAGGGTACTGTTCCCAGCTGATAGATTTCTAAATTTTACATTATTTTTTATCTGCTTAGAATTGTCCACAGCATTCTGTGTTAAGTCTTAACAGTGCCTTAGTTGATGGCACTACTGTTCCTGTATTTCTGCAGGGAATGACTTTCAGCATAATCTTTTCCACAGCTGTTTTATATGGTGGTTTAGTACAACTAGAGGGGGATCAGTAAGTTTTCAGAATTTCCCCATCTTAGGTATCTTTGTTTTCCAGCTAACAGTTCCCATCTTTGAGCTGCTGTTCTTGTTAGTATGCAAGTGCATGACTTTGCATTTTTTGACAGATTTTGTTCCCTTTCTAAAGGTCCAGTACTCAGTGTCATCTGTGTTTTTTTCTGACTATATGGCAGAACAATTCACTGAAGCATCAACACAGAAGGGTATTGCTAATAATTTCTGCTAGTGTATCCTGCTTTTGGGGCCATGATCAATGTTCCCATTTTTCACAAAATTCTCTTTTCTAAGTTTTACTGCTCTTGATCTGGGGTTACACCAGGGTGTGCTTATAAGAAGCTTCTTACAAGAGAGTCAGAAGATCTTTTTTTCAAGTGTGGGGAAAGACTGGTTGGTGTAGCTTAGCTGTTGATACCCAAAGTTCTCTTTTTGTCTTAAGATTTTGGAATTTTTGAGTCAAAAAGTGAAGCTTCTGGGCCATGTACTAATGCTACTTTATCTGAGCTACTGTTACTCAGACCTGTTTGAACTCTGGGTCTTGATCCTGTGGGGAACAGGAAAGGTCATCCTGAGTAAAGAACACCATGCTTTTTTCAAGATGGTGTGGTCTACAAAGAAGTTAAAATACTTGATCTTCAGCCTACCAGGGATTTCAGGCTTGTAAACCTCCTTCGTGTTTTACCTGAAATTATTCCTAGGGAAGTTCGCTGTGTCTTAGGTGGGGGAAAGGTCTCAAAGTGATGCTGTTGCTTGTGCATGTTAAATTCAATGCCTTAGAAATATGGTTGAGTCTAGTAAACCTTGGCAATAAAATCAGATATTAAAAATACTTATCTGTCAATACAAATTTATTTAATACTACATAAGACAAGTTTATTGCATGCAAATCTTTACAACCCACCCCTTTGCACATGGCAAAAAGGTTTATAAAGATGCTTTTAAACTTTTTTGAGCTGGATTTTGAATAAAAATGACTAATGTTCATCTCTGCAGAAATTTCCAAGAAAAAGTTACTTAAACTCTTAAACTCTTGCTTTTGTGAACATGCTTTTTTCCCTTGTGAACTCTTCTCCTGTATTTGCTTGTATTTTGCAATAAAATAGCTGTTTAACTGTTTTATTTTAGCTAATCAGAGAAATTGGTGGCATCAACTTAAAGAAGAATGAGCCTCCTCTCACCTACCCTTACAGTCTGAAAGCCAGAGTTCTGCTGTTGACCCATCTTGCCCGGATGCAAGTTCCTGAGGTCCTTGAAGAAGGTAATGGCTTCTCCCCATATCAGATATTACTGGAAACAGAGCAAGATGCTGCATTATTATTATGATGCAAGCACTGCTGCCTGCTATAGTACTTTTGATTCTTGTCCTGTAAAGAGTTGAATGGATCTCTGCTCAATAGTCTCTATGCAAGCCGCTTAGTTTTTCAACTTTAACGACCCTTTAGAGCATTTACTTAGCATTTCCTCACTCTCCTGACAGCCCTGCAATACTGATATTTTACTCTTTAAAGCTTTTGGCTGCAAATATAGCTTAGATAAATTGTTTTTGATTTTTGTAATAGAATAAAAAGCTAAACGTGAAGTATATTTGCTTTTCAGAGCAAAGAAATCCAAGATCAGCATAATCTTGCTCTCTATGGCATTTCCATGTGTATTTATTTTTGGAGGTTTTTAGCCCACTATGTGAAGTAAAGATGACAAGATTAGAACTTTAAATATCAGTTACCTGTGAGCTTTGGTGTGTGTTTTGGAATTTTTAATACTTCTAAATATTGAAACTGAAATGTTTCTAAATGCACTTCTTAAGTTTCATCCATGAAAGCCATAGCTCTAGGCTGACCAGCAAAGTTGAGATGTTCTATATTTTAATGGAAATAAAAAAAAAAAAAAAAACGCAAAGCAACAAACCAGGGAAAATGCTTTGCTTCAAAATTTTCAGTTCCTTTTAGAAGAAAAATAATCAGTTTTAAAAAGTCATGAAAAATATCTTTCTTTTCCTTAGTTACTGTTTTTCACAGAACTGCATTCAAAAAAATTTGGTATGTTGCAAATGATGTTTTTTGCAAAACTGGTGTTTCACTTAAAATTAAAAATCCTGGTTTTAACCTGTGATTACCTAAAGAATTAATGTGATTTTTAATATGACTGGTAAATTGTCTGTACCATCCTGTTGCTTCTTTTTGGGTGGATCTAACAAATATTGTTTCATTTGGTGTGGAAGCTGGTATACAAAATTTGTTTCCTCTTAGCACTTTCATTTTCCTAGTTTTTTTAAGGAATGTTACAGATGGATATATCAGTGAGAATAAATTGGCATTTTTTGGTAATACAAGAATGAATAGCAGTGAAGACCATGCCATTAAATGATCCAGTTCATGTAAACTGATTGTTTTTCCTAAAAGTAGTACAGCATAATTGCAGCCAGTTGTATCTTGCAGATCAGCAGTTTATCCTTAAGAAGAGTCCTGCACTACTTCAAGAAATGATTAATGTGATCTGCCAACTAATAATAATGGCTCGAAGCAGGGAAGGTAAGAAAAGAAACTGTATAATTAAAACAAGTAAATATGTTTCTTCACTGTGATACTTCATAAAATCTTTGGTTCTTGTGGGAAATCTAACCTGTGATATTTAGAAATGCCTGAATGCACTGCTGCTCTTTTTGTAATGAGAGAGTTCTCTATTTTGAGGATTGAAATGCTGCTGCTGCTGCCAAGCTCTGATCTGAAATCCTGAGTCTGTGTCCTGCCTGTAATTTTTGCAATTAAAGTTTCTCATTAACTGCAATTGAAAACCTTTTCTTGAAGATGTGGTTCATTTTCAGTAGCAAAGCATTTAGTATAATGCTTGTGTTCTTTCCATTTGCACTTCTACAATTTTTTCTCTCCTGTTATGAGTACCTCTTGTTTTTTAGATAATTTCTTTGCCATTATTTCTTTGTATGTTGCTCATATTTCTCCATGTCTCAATTCTATGCTCTTCAGCCTGCTATGTAGTTTTATTCTGAAGTTGTAGGGGTAGATGCTTAACTGTATGTCTTGCCATAGAAATTATAATTTAATTGAAATATAATATTTAAGCATTTTTTCCCACTGTAAACAGGCAGTTTCTCAGAAGATGGTTTTTTGCAGTGTAAGGAAGCAAAGACTTGGATATCATTCCTTTTTGCACCAAACATAGTCAAGGCATTTTTTTATGTCAACCTGGTCACTGTTTTTTTGCTATCAAACAATACTTATTGGTTGATCTTCACTAGACCACAACTCCTTTAATGAGCATTGATAGCCTCCTAGTAAGAATGGTTTTGGGAAAGATATTTCCCAGAACTATGGCAAGTGGTGCTGGAAATTGTGCTCCATAATAAAATTAAGTGTGAGCGGGGATGTGAGCAGATAAGCATGTTGTGTGCTAGCTTAGATTATTTTATCTTTGAATTTGGATAGTGTTTTATAAAAAGTACCTGAACCTCTGTGATACTGTAAAATACTTCAAAGCTCTGAAAAATACATTTTTAGATGGCCTATATATATATTAGTCAACTAGCAAATAGCTGTTTTCTCTTGTGCAAAATAAAACCAAAATAACACAGGCAGAAGCTTTTTTTATTCAACAGAACTGGAAGTCTTTGAAAAATGAGAAACACTTATAGTTCTTCTTGTAAAAGCTGAAATAAGATACTGAATAAGAGTGCATTATATACCTTGCAACCTAAACGACCTTCAGGTAGCTGTGTTCTTTTCCTCTAGTTCTGAATATACACAGAGATACTTTCTTAATTTGACAGTAAAATAAATATTTATAGCTGCATTGTTCTTAATAAATTGCTTTCAAGTTCCCAGAACTGTAGATTTTAACTTAAATTAAAATAAAAGGAGACAGTATTTTGAAATATAGTGGTGTAAACTAATTTTCTGTTAGCATGTGAAATGGTTATTTATAAACCAAATCTGAACAACCTCTACCATTAACAATTTCCAGGGATTATCATTATCTCTTCCAGCCTCACGCAGTTTGTGAAAGCAGAAGAGAATTTATAGCTGTGATTATGTATGGTAGTAATTACTTCCCTAGATTTGGGGGAAAAGTAGGTATGTATCATAGGTATAGTTGAGGACTTGTCTGGTATTTCTGTAACAGCTTTTCTTAAAATTATTTCCAAAATTTGAAAGTGGCAGTAGCCAGAAATTTTACCAAACAACCAAACATTTCCTCTTGCTTCCATGCCAGTGCTCACAGCACATGGTGTTAAAGAGAAGGTGGTACACAACTGTTGCCCATTAACAGTAATGCAATTGGACATTTCAAAGTAAATGGTTTCAGAATTTTGGTCTTTGGTGTAAAGTGAAGTCACTGCTTTTACAACTTACTATTTATTTAACAAATCTAATGCATTGACCCTATTTTTGATGACTGTGCCTGTAGAGAGAACTGTGTTGCCCTGGGAAAAAACTGGAAATTGTAAAGGTGGCATTGGTTTGGTTTTGTGTTGTGTTTTTTTAAGATGAATACAATTGAACTTGGGTATTGAAATTTTTAAGAGACTGCTTTGCTTAGGTTTATATTTGTAACCATAATTTTAAGTGACTTAACTGCATTTGGTTTTGGGGCTAGTTGTAATTTTCACTTAAATCAGCCTTGACACAGTACATAAAAGGATCACATGCTCCAATTAGTCATAGATTTTCAGCAGTCCAAGCTCTGTGAACGTACAAAGGCAATGGCATGTGTTAGTACTATCTAAAGAAATATGTTGGTGACAAATCATACTTTGTGAAACCTAAATTGATAGTGGGATGAGAAGTCTCATTTTGTGCTGCACTCCTGTCTTTCAAATATTCTGGAAGGTTTTTGTTACTATTTGAAGCTTAAAAATGTCTGCAGCAGTTTATGCTTACCTTGTAATCAGGTCTTTTGGAGAAAGACACTTGATATGAATCTTCTCAAGCTTGGCACTTTGCTTTGTGGCATCCATTGCTTGCATCCATTGTTCTGGGGCTGTTTAGCTGATACCTGAGAACCAGCAGGTGTAAATTATTTTCATGGCTTCCTTGAGATCATCCTTAAATATGATAAGTAGATAGCTGCCTTGCTAAGTGAGGTGTTTGCTGCCAAAAACATGGGATGTGCTCCAGTGCCTGCAGAAGTTAGGCATGTGTTCAGCTGTCCAGTCAAAGCACATTCCTTAATTCAGGTTGGAAGCTGCAGAGCATTGAAGAGGTTGTGGCTTGACCCAGATGTATGCCAGTCCTTGCCAAGCAACTAAAATTTGCATTTACATTTGGGATTGACTATTCAATGTCATATGTTGGGTTTAAAGTGAAAGAGGGTGGTTTTAGATGAGAAACGCTTTGCTTGTGAGGGTGGGGAGGCAGAGAAGTTTTGGATGCCCCATCCTTGGAAGTGTTCAAGGCTAGTTTGGATGAGACTTTGAACAACTTGGTCGAGTGGAAGGCGTCCCAACCCAAGGCAGGGGTTGGAACTAGATGATATTTGAGGTCAACACAAACTATTCTATGATTCTTTATTTTTGGTCAATTTAATAACCTTACATTAAAGGTCATCTTGTATTGTGCAATTTGACAATCAGAAGCTGTGAAATTTTATGGCAATGACATTAATTTTATGGTAGGGGAATTTGAGGGATGTTAAAAGCTATGCTGTCCTCAAGTCCACTCTCAGGGAATATAAAGACCTGTGTTCTTTTCAGGAAACCAGGATCATACTTTCCAACTTTGAAATATTTTTCTGCTGTCATCTGGATGATGAGTCAATCCTTTAAAAAAGAGAATATTTTCTACTGTGACTAGTGTTCTGGGGTCTCAAAGCTCTAGGTGAATTTCCTGCAAAAGACAGTTTGTCAGAAATTATTTAGGATTCTTTTATTGACTTGGTTTGCAGTATGTTTTTTTAACTTAAAAAAAAATTCCTGTGACTTTCCTTGGCAGCAGCAGCCAAAAAAATTACAGGGGAGGTGGAAGCTGTGTAAGATGGAAAGAAAATGTAGTGTTACCTGGTTGGAACATTAATCTTTCCATTACTACTTTTTTTTTTCAAGGTCAAAGTTACATCTTTCTTAGTTACCTGTGTGTCTAGTTCCATTTTTATGTTATATTTCTCTTTGCATTGCATATAATTGTCACACGTCCCTCCATGGAATTTGATTTGATAGCTGATGCTATTTTTAGCTGGGTATAATTTGTAGCTAGGTGTAATTAGTGAAGAAAGAGACAATTTGAAGAGGAGAGGGGCAGCTGAACCAGAGGGAACAGTAATCTACCATGTGCAGTTACTATGCCCTCATAGCTGCTTAGAAATCTGCAGCAAGATAAGAAGTTGTCTGAAATGAGTCCTCTAAACAGGGTTTATGAGAAGTTTTATTTATGAATGAATGGTTGTCAAACAAAGTTATTGCAGTTTGTGTCTGCTTTGCTTTTTCATTTCTTTGCAGATGTGATGAGGATTAATAATTGCTAAGTGTAGGTTGTTTTTTTTTTTTTCTTTTACTCTGTTCTGGCTAAGACTTATTTCTCCTTGTCTACTTTATAATCATTTTAATTATGAGTGTAGGTCTTTTTGTACATTAAAATATGAAAAAATTATAGGCAATTTCTATAAGAAAAGTCAAATAGATACCCTTTTTAACCAATAAGTTTATTTATAAATAAGTCACGCATTTGATATTTTTACAGCTCTTCTTACTGCCTTCTAACATGATGTAATATGCTCTGCTTAACTTCAACTGTAAATATAGTTTTCTTTTTGCATGTGATAGGCTGCTACCTATATGCTCATTTCTCAAGATGGAAATATTATAAATAATGTATTGTAAAAGATTAATGCTTAATGATAAATAATAATAAATGATACACTAAACATGTTATACACACACATGCATAAAACATACAAATATAAAATGTTTGTTTTGGTGCTGCATTTTTTTAAACTGAATTGGTGAAATTTTTGTCTACAATAATTACATAGATACATTGTGCAGTTGTTCCCTCAGACCATGTTAGTGTTCAGCTGTGACATCCTAAATAGAGGGAGGAAAATGTCTGCTGGTCTATGTGGCTGGAGTGAGAGCAAAAAGTCTGCCTAGTTAATTATACTGAACATTTTAAGATGTCTCTTTCTTTTGCTTGGTGGACTGGAAATAAGGTTTTCTGTATTACAAGTATACATTGGAAAAGTATAAGAAGGAAAAAAAATTAAAAATTATGTTGTTTGTTTCATTCTCCCCAAGAAAGGGAGTTCCGTGCTCCATCTTTGGGATCTTTGGAAAATTGTATGAAGCTTTCCCAGATGACAGTCCAGGGACTTCAGCAGTTCAAGTCTCCCCTTTTACAGCTGCCTCACATTGAAGAGGACAATCTGAGAAGAGTTTCCAATCATAAAAAGGTACAAAAATACAAATGATACTTGGTAACCTCTTAAAATGCTATATGCTACTTCTTTAACCTATTTGCAGCTAAGGAAGCAAGGTCATGAATTAACTAAGAGAATAAAAATAGATTTATTTTTAAGGAACTCAGTGCAATACTTCCTAGATGTTCTGTCTGCTTTTGGTTTTTTAAAAGTCCATCTCAGTTAGGAGGTGGGAATTAGGATCAGAGATCTGTTAATATCTATTTAATATTCTTCCAGAATGTGTCTGGAATATCTTACTGGGAGTTTTTTTTCTGGGGATGGGTTAGGGGGGGACTTGTTTGGCTTGACATTGTTCTTAATGTACTTTGATAGAAAATATATTTGGAAGCTTACACAAAGGAGTTCATAAAACAAAAAAATCAGTTACTGTGGGAGGCATTTCAGGTTTTGTGATCCTTTGTGTGAAAGAGTGTGTCTCATAAAGCTTTTGCTATGTAACTGTAGTTGGGTAAGTGTTGGGATCTGTAGAACTAAGGATGAAAAAGAATAGTCTTGTCTGAATACGTGCGTGTGTTTCTTCACTCTGTTTCACCAAGTGTCTCTGCATTTCAACCTGCTTGAGTCTAGTGTATCTTCTGGAAATGCCAGGAACAGTTAGAATCAGCCCTTTGCTTCTACTAGAAGCTGTTGACTTTTCTGATAGTTTTATTACAGTGGTTAATTTGGATGAATCTTGAAAATATTATTTTTATCTGATGGAATTTTTGTTTCACTCTAACTACTGCCTTAGGGGGTGTTTAAATGCTTCTGTGTTAGTGTCAAGACTAAGAATTCTTAGGTATTGCATTTTTTTAATCCTCTCTGAAGATGCTTGTTCATGAAATGTTCAAGTTGTCATATCCTTTGTATAAAGTAAAATATTCTCTTACAGGTATCTTTAAAGACTTACTTTTTAAATCCAGTCTTGAACTACAGGGAACAGATGAGGAAATAAGCAATTTTAGATGTATTTTTTGACATGTGCATTGTAGCTAAGTGAAAAACAAATAATTTAGCTATGTTATGCTGTGAAAGAGGGGGAAAAACCTGTTTTTTTAGGCTAGTTTCACAGGATCACATGCATTGAGTTCTTCAAAAATACAGTGCTCTAGATTGGCAGTATGATCAGTTTACCTGGATACATGAAATCATTTTTAATAAAGTACATGCATTTATAATGGTGAGGCTATAATTTGTTTTGTCCTTTTAGCTCTGCTCTGCAAATCTTAGAAGGAGTGGATTTAGATTTTTTGGCAGTTCAGTACAAAAAAACCCCTAAACTTGTACGTGTTTTTTTCTGCTAATGTAAATCTGAAAGCACTGAGATATTCTATCTAAATAAAAACCCCTATTAGTAAGATTTCTTAGCTCAACTTTCTGAAAAACCTGGCTGAAGTAACAATTTTATAAGAAACTATAAAGAACCATGTCTAAGGGGTGACATAGTAAGGAACACACCAGTTGTGTTTAGTAGGTTTTGAGTGCAACCTCTTTGGTTTATTGTTTCTCAAAGCATATGCTTGCAAGTTTCCAAAGTGTAGGGTTTTTTATAAGAACAAATGTAATGGTGTGTATGTATTAGTAATGTGGGTACAGCGATGTATTATGAAGAGCTGATTTGTGGACTGTGTTCTGTGCTACCATGGGACTTCCTTTCTTCTTTTTTTCAGTATAAAATCAAAAGCATTCAGGATTTGGTGAGTTTGAAAGGCTCAGATCGTCGCAATTTACTGCACTTTCTAGAAGATAAGAAATATGAAGAAGTTATGGCTGTCCTTGGCAGCTTTCCATATGTCACTATGGATATAAAACCCCAGGGTGAGTGGGAGGTCCTTTTGTTCTGTGTGTGTCAATCGTCTGGTATTTTGATAGTCTGCTGGCAGTAAGCTTTTGGGGAATGCTGAAACACAACTCACTGTTATCTATGTGACCAGGAAATTACATACTTCTTTGGAGGGGTGGGTTCTTGTACCTGGGAGTTACAGTCTGAGGAGATAAAATACATTGAAACATTCCATGTATTCCCAAGCCAGCAGTAGTTTCTCATACAGGAGCTTAGCTGAAGTTTTGTCTTTCAGTTTTAATATTTCATGAGTGATGTGGAATTTTGGTTGAAATACCAATTTTATTAGCTATCTTAAACAGTTACACTTATTCCAGAATTTATGCTTAGCTTTCTGCAGCATACAGGTTCCTTTCCTCAACATTTGTGAGGTTCCTCTGGGGTTCCTTTGTGATAATCCTGGTGTAGTTTTTATATCTGGCAGAATTTGTCCAAGCTATGCTTAGCTACATTTTGTGTGCACTATTTCAGTGAATATATAACACTCTCCCTCTTTGAAGATTTGGTATATTGTAAGCAATTGCTGTTAGCTTTGCAGGGGGACCTGAATTGGTTCTGTAGTCTCCTTTTCTTTGTAGAAGATTAGTGACAGTAAATGTGTGATATTTGAAAGTCTGTTCTAATTCTTGTTTCTGGTTTATATTTTCATTGTGATAGCAGTGATTGCATTCAAAATGTGATATGCTTTGTTTGGGGAGCCTGATTGTAATTTGGCTTATGTGTAGTCCCCTGTGAGAAGCAAATGTAATGTTCGAAGAAATATCTGTTAAGGAAGCAAATGTCTGCTAATTTTGGTGTTTTTGAATGTTACTTGTTGTTGTTTTGTTGGGTTTTTTTTAAGCAAATAAACAGAAAATTGTATGTTATTGTAGTTTAGGATTGTATACAATCTTGTTAATCTGCTTAAAATTCAATCTTGAAGTACCTCCCTGTATTTTGACCAATGTTTTCCTGCCTGCATATCCTTCATTTGTCACACAGCTGCACTCAAGTGTGGTGTGAAGGATTAAACCATGCAGATGCTTTTCTGTTTAGCTCAGTATTGCCGTTATATAAAATATATATTTAAGACAAGTGAATAGTAAAAGTGCTTTCACAAGGAGGGACTAGAGGGGAATAAATAAAATGTCTACACTGGAATAAAACTCTATTCCTCTCCTACATGAGACGTTTTCCATTTTATAGGTTGGAGGTATAAACTCCTCAGTGCCTCCCCTGTGGGGTTTGTTTGATGTTTCAGTTAAACTAATCATTGCTGTTCTTTTATTTTCCTTTGCCTTCTCCTTAAAAAATAATTAAATGCATGATTGTTAATGTGGCATTGAAATTGAGTTGTTAATAATATGAAAGTCAGGAAAATGAAAATTATGATTCCCAGAACAAATATAACAGGGTCCCTCTGGTCATGTGTGATATTTCATGTTTCTGAAGTTTTATGCTTTAATATATAATGTGCAATATTACAGGGTTATGGTTCCCACAGCAGCCATAACTTTGCATTTTCCAACTTTCATGCAATTAAAATTTCAAACTCATTGTTGCAGTTCTATAGGTTGCTGAATTACCAGCTCTCATTCTGATAGCATAGTTGAAGTTGTAAGAGACTTATTAAATGATGCTTTCAAGATATTTTTTGTTAAAAATTCTGGAATTTGAATGCTTACATTTAGAAGTAGCAGAAGCAATGTTTAATAAAGAAAAAGGCTTTAAGGAAGTCTAATGGATGTGTTGTTTTTCTTTTTGAACTAGTTTTGGATGATGAAGACAGCAACAACATCACAGTAGGCTCTCTTGTCACTGTTCTGGTCACACTAACAAGGCAGACCATGGCCGTAAGTATTAAGAATACTTGTCCTTTCACGGTAGCTGTGGGTGTACACTAGTAAAAAGGCATTTCTGGTTGTTTTGTAAACATAACTGTGAGGTTAAGATTTGAAATTGAGAACTTGTGCTCTTAATCTGTCCTTATGATCTTGTTTCTGAATAAGAAAGTTTTCCTGGAATAAAATCAAAGTTCAGTCTGACCCATTGCAGTTGTCTAGGGAACGGTAAAAGAATACGGCAACTGATACTGCTCTGAGGTTTGTAAACAACAGGAAAAGAGACATTCAGAAACTTGGTTCTTGAACTAAAATAAAATATTCACTCAAGTCCTCAGGACAGTGTTTGATTTTGCTTTATGTGGACTCACAATGTTACAAATCTCTTGAGTGTTTTAGGAAGAAACACAGTCCAGCAGAATGCAGGATATGCATAACTTAATATAAAGGAGGTACACCAGTGTCACATGAACAGTGTGGCATAACCAAAACAACTGTACTCTAGCAGTTAAACTTCTGACTTGTGCCTATTTTCAAGCTTAAAATGCGTTAATGGCTTTCTTTGAACAAAAAACTTTAATACACAGAACGTAAGCAAACTTTGACACGTCAAAGACTACAATGTCAGTTTTTGCATCTGTACTAATGACATAATTGTCTAAGTAAACAGAAGGTCTGAGTTACACCTCTAAGTTACACAAGCCTGAGTATCGCAGGTGAGATCAGACTATTGAAGCCAGTTCAGCAGAAAGTCTGTATTTATGAGATCCATGTGCTTATGCTGTAGGTAGAAAGTAAAAGCTGTATCACTCTGCTGGAATTGCAAAAAGGAAATGGCAAAGGAAACTGAAAATTATGAAGATATTGAACTGTGCTTGGAAACTAAAATGTCTAATAGCATATAGAAAATTCATTTAACATGTTTCCTGTGTGACCTCCACTAGGCATAGAAACACATGACTGTAAAACAAGAGCTAGCCTTTTGTATGATGCATTTGTTTTGTGGTGGTATTTCCTATTTGCCATCTTTATATACAACAGCTCCTTGTGGCTATTTTGTATGGATGGGGTTTTTTTTAATGGCATATAGTATATTTTGAAGAAAGAAATGCCATTAAAAAATCCATTTACAGAGAGGTGTCTCAGTCTACAGTATACTAACATTGTGTTGTGTCTTAATATTTCACATTTCTGGTTTGATTTGTTGTTCTGTGTCCCTGAGTAGCAGAGCAGCTGTTAAAGTTTTTAATGCTCTGACAACTGGAGCAGAATTAGCATTTTACTACTGCTTGCTTTTGTGATCTAGGATTTCTGTGCTTTATAAAACAAGTAGATTCTTTGGAACAAGATGACATGTTGCTATTAAATTTCTTTATGATACAAGTGATGGAAAAATCTGAGACCAAATGTTTGAACTAGTGTTTAATTTTGATCTGTTAATCCCCTGTTGTGTCTGTCACTGATAAAAGAATTTGCCATGAGTAAAATATTCAGACCTGATTAAGGTGATTTAGTTTAAGTTCAAATATGAAATAATAATTTGCTCCTGAGACAGAGAGGCATTAGTAGTTTTCACATTTTTCTCTAACCAGGAAGTGTTTGAAAAGGAGCAGTCTATATGTGCAGCAGAAGAGCAACCAGCAGAAGATGGGGTAAGTGAAAAGTAAATGTTCCTTTTGCTAATTAAAGAGAACTTTCTTTCAGATCTTGAATTGCTAATTGTGCAGTTCTCAAGCATTTTTTCCAGAAATGCCTACTGAAGTGTCCTTTGAACTGTGCTTTGTAATTTTGGTTCTCAGCTTAAAATGCTTAAAGTACAGTTGAATGACTGAAATTTTATGAACAGAATAAATATTTTAATACTGCTTTCCTGCAGCAAGGAGATGCCAGCAAATCTAAGAGCAAAGGATGGCAACAAAAGAATAAAGGAACCAAGAAAGCTTCAAAATCAAAGAAAAAGAAGCCAGTGAAAAAGAAACCTGTGCCACCTTCATTGCCACCACAGAAACAGCAGAAGCAAAAACAAGCTAATGGGGTACCTCATAGATTCAATGATATTTATAATTTTATTCAGTTTATCACTTGTAATCTGATGAAGAGTTTTGTATCTGTCTCTTCCTTTTCAGTTTATGCTTTTGTGAAGTGTGTCTTCTAAAACAGCATTTGTTTTCTCTACATTTAACAATTACTAGTGTAGTAATCAGGAAACCACCATGGTAATGTTTGCAGTGGCCGCTGAAAGTTCTGCTCAAATATTTTAAAAATGTGCCTTCATAGTCTCTTCTTACTATTTGTTCTTGTTATGCTGCCTTCTTGGAGGTGAATTGTTCTGTAACTTATACTTTTTCTTTAAAGATGAAAACTGAAATGAGACTTTGTTCTGGTAAATTAAGTAGCTTTAGTAACTTTATGCTTGCACTGCATGGTGTTTTCTCCACCTCATGGGCTATGTTGTAGGTACTTTTTTAAGTTCTCTGTAATTTTCTTAAGACTTTATGAAATACAGTCCCAGAGTCATAGAATGTTTTGGGTTGAAAGATCATTTGGCTTAAAGAGCCTTTAGTTCCAATCCCTCTGCTGTGGGCAGGGGTGCCACCCACTAGATGAGTTTGCCCAGGGCCCCACCCAGTCTGGCCTTGAACACTTGCAGATATGGGAGAACCATATGGAGAAGGAAAATGACTTCTGTCCTCCTCTTAGTGAATGAGGTGGAAAGGATTAATGTTCACTGTAGACATAACTCTGTGACACAAGAAGAGTGTAGCTCGTGCAGCCCAACCTTAAGGCAGGCGCTCTGAATTCTGTACTCTACAGTAATGCAGACAAACCAAGTTAGAGGTCTTGGGTGTTTGTTTTTCTTTCCCATTAGGAAGTCGTTGCAAAGGAAGAGGAGGAGGAGGTCTCTGATAAAGGAAGTGAATCTGAAGAAGAAGAAACAAACAGGGACTCTCAAAGTGAAAAAGATGATGGAAGTGACAGAGACTCTGACAGAGAACAAGATGAGAAGCAAAACAAAGATGATGAAGCTGTAAGCCTTACTTTTTCTTGAAGAGTAATGTTGCCTCTGGGGTTGAGAGAAAGTGCATTTTAATCCTCTAGCATCCCCTCAGGCTAGTCAACACTAGGATGAAGGAGTAATACTGGTTCTCCAGAGGTTTTCAGACCTCATTCTGGTACAAGAGCTTTGTCATTGCAAGTTTGTTCCAGACTGAGTAGCAGAGAGCCTTTTCAGCATGGTCAGAAAACTTAGAAATGACATGAGAAAATGGCTAAATTTCAGGAGAAAAAATATTTCTTTCAGCTTGATTTGATTACTATCTGCTGCAGATTTGTGACTTAAAGTCTCTTCTTTGAAATGTGTTCTTCATAGGCAGTGGCTGTTGCATGCTGCACAGTGCATACTAACCATGCAGTAGTTGAACAAACTTGTACAGGTGCTTACTAAACTCTAGTAACTGTCAAGTTATGTGTCTGAAACTGTAATAGTGTAACAGAGAGTGAAACATTGTGGTGGTAGATGATTTCTGTACCACAAGTCTTGGATAAAAGACTTGAGTGACAGCTGAAAGACCTGTACAGGGTGAGATTAGGCTTCTCATGGGAAAGGAATCATCAAACTTGTAATTAAGACTCCTATGGCTGAGCTAGAGAGTGTTTAGAGGTAGTGTTGTAAAATTGAGTTTTGAAGAATGTGTGCAAACCCCACAGATCTGCCTTTTCTCTTTATAATGTTTAGTACTGCACAAGAACTAGTCACATGTACCATTTTCATGGACCGTTTTCTGTCTTTTTAATGCAAAAGATGGTTAGTGCACAGTAATTCTTTAACCTTATCTTTGACAGGAGTGGCAAGAATTACAGCAAAGTATACAGAGAAAGGAGCGAGCCCTTCTTGAAACGAAGTCAAAGATAACACATCCTGTTTACAGTCTTTTTTTTCCTGAGGTCAGTAATAAAAACATTACAGTTGTGAAACATGAAAATTAATAATAATATAAATTAATTGATCTATTTATATTTTTTACTGTCAATATTGGGCTTTTAAGAAAGCTTAATGCCTGGAAAAAATTAGTATTAATTTTATAAAGTCTTAACTTACAAAATTAAACACTTCCAGATACTTTTCTAAAACCTTTTTCTTCATTATTCTTTCTACTCAATTCCCAGAGACTTGCAACTTAAAAAAACTTAAGGTGAAATATTTGGGTGTTTTTAACTCTACATCTGTCACGGGTTAGCCCTGGCACAGTGCCAGTGCACCCATGAAATATATTTTTCTCAAATGGCTGCTGTGAGATGTGACTATCTAACAGCAAGTGCCTGTGACTGGGAGAGGTTCTGACCCCTCCTATGTTCTGAGTAATCACCGGAGAGTTTGGGGGTGTTTTGGATCAGCCGATAGTTTTGGCTTACTGGTTGACTTCAAGTCTCAATGCAGCAATGTGGTGGCAGCCCAGTGTGCAACTATGAAGTTGGGGTTGCTTGGCAAAGCTGTCTCTTTTCACCACAGTGTAGTGTGGAAGTGGCAGAAGCCAACTGTAGAACAGTCTTTTCTATAGAGTTCAAAAGTACAAGTTCTACTCTGGAGGAGTGTCAGAGGAGATGATATATTTGAGAGTGGTGACTCAATATAGGCTGAGGTGTCTTTACAGCAGCCTTTGGTGTTGAAAGTATTACCTGATATATCAGTTGTTACTTGCACTAACAGCTAGCCACTCATTTGTCTTGATTAGCCCTTAACGTCAGTGGAACCTTGAAAAAGAGGGGATTTTTCCAAATGGAGGGTTTGTGTTCTGAACAGATAAGTTAGGTCCTTGGGATGACCTGATTGGAACCAGGAGGGAACAGTATTTGGCCACATTTTCTTTCTTGGACAGTGGTTCAAGAAATGGCTAATCAGCTCCTTTCCTTCCTTGCAGTCTGACTAAGGAACTAATCAAGGATCTCTTCTCTGTTGTTGTGCTATCTCCAATAAGGCAAATAAATTGTCTTCTGAAGGCCTTAGCTGACATCTAGTTTTGTAATGGCTGGACTTGAAGGTGTATTTTCCTGACAGTTGGGTGCACTCCCATCTCTCAGTACACCTTTCACCAGTCACCAGCATAGTGTAAAAAGGTGTGCTGGCATTCTCCTCTTCTGATTGCCTTAGATCATGTCAGATGTGCTGCAGAGTCTTAATACCTCCTTGCTGTGAAGGTAGCTGGCTTTGGTCATCAGTTGAAGCTCACAGAGAGTAAGTGCCATGCCGAGTGCCTCAGGGATGCTGAATATTTGTATTTCTCTTTTACTGAAGTGAGGGTCCTTTCAGAGACTTTGCTTATACTTATTCTGTATAGAGCTGCATAAGCTTCAGCTGTGTGTAACTGAGTTACATATGGGTTTTGTGATAAAAAACCTAAATACAGCTTGCTGCTGAAAAGAAATGTAGGGCTTATCTGAATGCTTGAACTTAAAAGATGCATACATATCCTCTCATGGTACTGCAGTTGTAAATTTTCCAACTTCTCTTCACTGATTTCATGAAAGTTGAATGCCGCTGTACTTGGTGCTGTAGCTGCAGTGGGAGCAGGTTCAGATAGAGTTGATCCGCAACATCTGAAGAACAAAAACCATCATAGTCTGGTTTGGTTTTTTTCCTCATCTGTTATTTAGAGTATTATTTGTACTGTGGTCATGGCCAGTTCAGAGATAAAAAATTAGAGATAAAATGCTGTGTTCCAGATTTTAAAGGTGTTTGAGTAGTAGCTGAGCATAATAATACTTGTTCTCAGGAGGCAGCCTTAATGCTGTTTCATCCAAGTTTTGGGGCAGTTGATTACTCTGCCAGAGATGTATCTTTAATCTATGCAGGTTCCTAAAGAATTATCTTCTGCTCCTGCATCCAGGGTCCAGAAACTGCACAGATTGTAGTTTTCACATTTTTTAGGTAGAAACTGGCCTTGGTGTTCCAATTTCATGAACATACTGGTTCCCTGGCATGCGAAACCTTGCACCCATCTGTTAAAGGGTGTTTTGCCCACTTGCCTGTTAGTTTGCCAGATTCTCACAGGCATAAACTTTAAATTCCACCCAATAAGCAAGAGGAAAATCACAGTCCTGCACAATTGTCCTTTCTGTAAAAAAGTGATGGCACTTCAGGGTCAGGAACACTACTGTAATTTCCAAAAAATATAGAGTCCTTTTACATCAACAGTTGTCATTTGCACTGGTATTTTTCCCCCACTTGGCTGCTATTGTTACTAGTTTTTGTGAAAAGCCATTTGATGATTTTGATCTTTGTCTCTTTCCATCACTCTTAATGGCAAGGAAATTTTTTTTTGAAGAACAATGTATAGTAAGTCAGCACAATGTTTTGGTAAAATCAGAAATAACATTGATACAACTGTGGGTCCTTTTTGTTATGGTCACAGTCCTCATAGGCCCAAAATGGATTAGCCATTTTTGTAATGGATCTTGCTTTTGTAGCTCTTGTTCATCTGTACTATTTATACTGTTCATCCTTCTATTCCTAGAGGCCTCTTGGCTAGGAAATAAACACTTTGACTGCCTAAGAGTCTTCTTTGCTACAGCTGTCAAGAAGATTGACAATATATTTACTGTTGAAACTTACAGATAAAATTACTTATGCCTTGTAATCACATGGGATGGTTTTTCCTAAAGAAAAGCACTTGGAATAGTTGTAAGAAGGATTTAGAATTCTACACATTCTGGCATTAAATAGCATACGAATAGCATACGAATAGCATATTGTCCTATTCTCTGTGCCTGTTCCAAGAACATGAGGGAATGCTGATGCTTCACTGTGATGCTTTTGCTTTTGTACAGTTCAAAATGGGTATTTAACATGTTGAGTTAATTTTACATTTCTCTGTTCTGGGACTCAGGAGTGCTAATCAGTGTTTTTAATTGTTGGTGTGAGTGTCTTGCTGTTATAAATGGTTGAACTTTTCAGTGAGATTGTGATAGTTAGTATAACAATTAGTCACTTCAAAACAAAAAGAGTTAATTTGGCTTTTGTCATTTTTCAACATGCATGATTTAAATCTCAGCTCACCAAACACTGGCTTCTGAAGTGTTAAAAAAAATCTAAAACTACTGAACTTTTAACTGCTCTGGTAGTGACAAAAATTATTCAAATTCTACATATTAGCAGCTTTTGCTTCCCAAGTATGGAATTCAGAAGTTGCCTGTATGTGATAGGGAGCAGTTATTGGGCATCCTTTGCAAATATACATCAGTACCAATCAGTTGATTGGTACTGAGTAATTTCCTTGAAGTGAAATCTCAGTGTGTTCAAATGTCATTTCACTTTTTGGAGGGGGAAGTAGTGGGACAGAGCACACTTGCCTGAAAAAAGACTTTTCTGTGAAGAGTTCTTTATCTGTTTTTACACTTTCCTTGCTTTAAATGCTCAGCTTTTTATCCAGGTTGGATTTCTGTTGAAGGACCTAATGTTGTTTTATATTGCATGAAGTTGCTTGTAAATCCTCAGTGGACACAATTCTTCGGGGTGGTTCCATGTCCCACATGGTAGCTGAAGTTGAATACATGGAATGAAGCCTTTGGAGACCAGCACTTACTTGTCTTGTTTGCTTTCAGTGTGCAGTGTACACCATGTGTTTTATTCATGCACATCCAAAAGTTTAAAAAAGCCACCAGACACAAACTTTCCTTTGTCTGTATTACAAAGACCAGTGAATCCTAATTGACTGTTAAAAAGTGTAGAGGCATCTTGTTCTATGGCTTCTTAAATGCTGGTGGTTTTTTACTGTTGGTTTTTTTTCCCCTTTTATGAAAGGAAAAACAAGAATGGTGGTGGCTGTATATTGCAGATCGGAAGGAGCAGATGTTAATATGTATGCCATACCACGTTTGTACACTAAAAGATAAAGAAGAGGTAAAGTACTTGGAGAGTTTTTCTTTCTGGGGTATTACAAAACTCTGTTGAAGTGTCTCTGGTATGCAAATACATGTAGATTTTAATTTTTTTAATACTTACCTCTTAAGATGGAAACCAAATTTCTTGATAAAAAGAGAAAAGTGCCTTTTAACTAAGAAAATTGATAGTGGAGAAAGAAAAAGTAATTTAAGACAACTTTGAAGTTTCTTCTGGAATATGTTTGGTTAAGTTTTTTCTTGATATCAAAAGATCATGAAAAGCAGTATTCATACAAAGTGAAATTCCTAAATTTATTCAAATTGTTAGAAACATTAAGTGTTCTCTTTCTGTACAGCAGAGACTGTGACAAATTAATTAGCTTTGGCTCATATAAACTTTGCTGAACCTGTAACCTTTGGCAGTGTTCTTCGTGCCACTTTTCTGAAAAATGAAGACCTGATGTGTTTGTTCTTCCAAATTAGATGTTACATTCAATTTCAAATAACAGCAGAGTTAAGATAAAACTTTCAGCAGACTAAATATTTTAACCTGTTTGGGTTTTTGAGGCTTAGCAGGGTAAAATTGTGTACTTAATGTAGTTACTTAGCCTAATTCAGAAAAAAATCACTGATTGAGTGACTCAATGATTTTTCAGCTTTCATGGCAGGTATTGTGTTTGGATATTGTTGCTCTTTTCTGCAGGTATTTTATTACATAGAGATATTCAAAGAAGTGTCCCTAGCAAGAAACTAAAACTTTCTTTTATTCTGTAGTGGTATTCATTGTTCATTGGAGGACTCAGGTACTTGTTTCAATGTGTCATTTGGAAGCAGTAAGAACTTCATGGTATGAAATTTCTTTTGTAGGTAGAGCTGAAGTTCCCAGCACCAGGCAAGCCTGGAAACTATCAGTACACCGTTTATTTAAGATCGGATTCTTATATGGGATTGGACCAGATTAAACCATTGAAGGTGATGTTTGACTCTGTTATATACTTGTGTTACATTGAAAGCTACTTCTTATGGTCATTAAAACGCCAGAAGTCCTGTTAATAAGAATTCATCCTGTCCTAATTCTAAAACAAGTCAGAAGGATGGACTTAGAAATCGTTTCTGCCTAATGTGCAGTGGTAATTTTATGATGGATTAAATGGGACTAAAATTTGAGATGCTTTCCCATGCATGTGTATTTTAATTCATGTTTTCTAATGTTTATTCAGTTTCTGCAGTATGGTTGGCTGTGGCTTTTTATACCTTGAGGTTTGCCATGCCATTTCCCTGCCCTTCCTTAGTCCTAGATTCATTCAGTTAATGGGAAAAATCTGGCATGCCTTACTTCTGGAAGTAGTTCTCGGTTTTGGTTTGGGGAGTGGGATGGGATTTGTTTTGTTATTTAGTTGGTTTTTTTAACTGTTCTTTTTTGGGTTGCTTGTTTGTTTTGTTGTGTGAATTTGTGTGTTTTCCCAAATTGCTGGTTATTGTCTGTAACCTTTTTCCCCCTCTCTTCTCTTTCCTTATCCAATTACAGCTGGAAGTTCACGAAGCAAAACCAGTGCCAGAAAATCACCCACAATGGGATACAGCAATAGAAGGTGATGAGGACCAGGAAGACAGTGAGGGCTTTGAAGACAGTTTTGAGGAGGAAGAGGAAGAAGAGGAAGATGACGATTAAACATACTATTGATTGACTACAATATCTGCACACAGTGCAAGCTCTTGGTCTGGCTGTGGAACTTGTACAATTAACCAAGAAACACAGTACAGAAGCTTTGAGAAGGCTGAGTTTAAATTTTCTTTACCAATTAAGAGTGCATTATGTAACTTCTCAGTGGAGGTGAAACAAATCTGTTGCCATTGATACACCTTGGAATATGCTTATGGCTCATAGCCTTCAAAGTGCAGGATGGTGCATTTGTTTCAATTGAAAATAAAAGCTTTTTTATTATAAATGTCCAAAAGTGTGGGCTATGTATTGTCTGATCAGTTTAGGGTCCAATTTAAATAAAAGGTACTGTTAGCTAGGAGCAAACTTTCAATCAATTTTTCTGCATTAGGAATTTATTTTAGAAAATGTTTTGGTATATTTGACATTACAAATATCTGTTGATTGAAGCAACATTTGCTCAACTTTCAAACTCGATTGGTTCTGTGGTATTCATTAACTATTTTGCTGAGATACTGCTCACATCATTCATAGCTTTAAGAATCTGTTTTACTTAACTTGATCATTACAAATTGGCATCATATCCATTGCCACATTCCATATATTCCAGAGGGCTGCTTTTTTTAGGACTGTTGCCTTTTTATGCCCGAGATTATAACTGAAATCATAAACTTTCTTGACTCTGCCGTAGGATACTTACTAATGGCTTAAAACATTTTTAAGCCCTTATTTCATCAGATCAACAGGAGATCTGAGTCTTTTGATAAACAGAATGTCTGTAAGTAATTTTGGGACCACATGTTATGTAAGCTAGTGGCTTTTGTGTAATACCTTTATAAAAGGTACATGCTGAAAGCCGAAGTATATTCTTAATTCTCGATCTACCTGACACAGTCAGAAACATTTTAAGGGTAAAATACAACATGCAGAGAGGGCATGTTTTGTATCAGTTTTGAATTCCCATCAATAAACTGGATAATTTGATGGCTGTTTGCATTTGTAATAGTGTGCATCTTTGTCTGAGGTTGTTGGTTTGTTGTTTTGGTTTTTTTTTCCCTACCCTAGTCTTCTGCAAGGTTGTAAACAAGATAGTGATTCTGTTCCTACACCTTTTAAAGAAAAAAAATCAAATCTAATTAGAGAATGAATTCAGGGAGGAGAGCATCAGGGCTATTAGTGTATGCTGTGAGACTTGACAAAAGCCGTGGGTGGATTCTTCCTTTTCTTCCTCTCAATAAAACAAATTAAAGATTGCATTTCTATACTTCAGAAATACTTATGAGTGTTCTGCAAGTAGGAATAGATGTATTTCTGTTCCTGTGTATTGAACTATGAAAATACAATGCTGTAAAATGTGACAAATTCTCATGCAGGAAAATTTCCACCCTATAAAAATTGCCCGAAGTCAGAATAGGTGCACACTAATTTGCGACCTTGTTTGTTAGAAAGGGTTGTCACTTTAAATGAAAATTTATATTGTTATATTCTTTGTAATTACAATAGATGCAAATAAAATTTGAAGGTGTTCTAAAGGGATTATGGTATTTTTCAAAGTACTTCTGAAGTGCACATTGTGCAGAAAAAACTTGTAAACCATAAGCAGAGTCAGATGTTCAAACTCAAGAGTGAAGGCTAGGTTCAAATTAAAGGGCTTGTACACTTGATGCCTTGTAACTCCAGTTCTAACTTGCTAAATACAGCAGAGAAATAGCAACACAAAAGCTCTAGTTGTAGTCCATAGGCTTTTGAGCCAAATACTGAACTGGTAAGAGAAAAGATAGGGAAGAGTCTAATGACTCTTCCTCAAGCAAGTAGGCAAGGTGAATGCTAAGATGGCTGAACAACTCCTAGTGAAAGTCTGCAGTTGTTAAAAGTAGGAGAGTAGTGAGTCAGGAGGTAGAGTTGATAATAAGAGCATTCTGGATGGGTTGGGCTGCACTCTGACCTCTGATCCCTAAATTTTGCTGTTAACAGCCAGATGTGAATGCATTGGAATGATTTTAAAAAGAAAGAAAAAAATCATCATGTCTCTGGTCTAAGTACTGAACTGGTTTCTTCTTGAAGATTGAAGGTGACAGCTGGGATAACCCTTTAAGTCTATCAACTGGGGATAATTCTGTTGAGCCAACAAAGGCTAAATCTAATACTTCAAAAGGTGTCTCTCTTATGTAGTCAAGGTAACTTAGTAAAAAATGTAAGGAGAAAAATTGTGGTGGTATTGGAAATCTTGATAATGTGAGAAAGGCATGCTGATGCTTTTTCTCCTGGAAATACCAGCTATGGAGCTGTGCATAGTTTTACCACATCTCCCAAGAAAGAGACAGAAGGAGACCAAGGAGGTATTGAAGAGCTTCACACAATCAAAACCACCCAACTGCAGCTGCCCAACATTGAGTTGATGGTCTTCTGTTGTGTGGTGTATCCATTAATAACTATTTTTGATTAACAATATGAGTTGTCATTCAAGCATTGATCAGCTCCCTCCTGCATAACAGTTACCAGGATGTGTAGAACTACAGGAACAAGCAGCATTTTGCATTCACTGTTGTATATGCCTCACCTTTTGATAGGATTTAGGAATCAATCTAGCCAATTTTCTATGTAAGTGTTCTGAAACTGGGCTAGTAACTGAAGAACAAAAAAAAAAAAGTTCAGGAAATAAAATCTGCTTTCCTGCTGCACTCCTTTGGCAATGGTGACTCAAGCACAACTGGGAAGCAGCTACTGTTTTTTTAGCCTGAACAGATTTGTTTCTGCCCTTTTGCTGTCATGCTGTTTTGTGTAGCCCCTTGTTCTAGGCCAGAGGAGGCAACTGTGCAGAGCCTGACTGTCCTCCCAACCAGAGGTGCTGCAAATACCTTCAGGGCTTGTGGCACTTCAAGGGGTAAAATGGGACTTGGCTGGGACAGGCAGTATGGTGGTGTTCCCAGGGGTCCCAGGATGAGGGAAGAGATGAGAATCTTGACTCCAAGTTTAATAAATCAGAAGGCTGATTTATTATTATATATGAAAAGAAAATGATATATTAAAACTATACTAAAAAAAGAGAAAGGCGTCAGAGACATCAGAAGGCTAGCAAAGAAAGAATGGAATCATAATAAAATCTTGTGACTGCTCACAGCCTCAACCCAGGTGGCTGTCATTGGTCATCAAGTAAAAAACAATTTCACATGCTGGATAAATAACTCTCCAAATCACATTCCAAAGCAGGAAAACGTGGAAAAGCTGAAGCTTCTCAGCTTCTCAGGAGAAAAGATCCTGGCAAAAGGATTTTTCAGAAAACATATCTGTGACACAGGCAGGAGAGTGATGCAGTGCAACTGGCCCTGCTCCATCTCAAGCATGTGTGCAGACTGCTGTGACTTCAGTTCGTGCAGGGAGGCACCACCATGGGTTGAATTTAGGCTGCTAAGTGCTGCTTGTTGAAGTAGGTAAGTGTAGCTAAAAGAAAGAAGGTATAAAATTGAGGTTTTCTCTTGGGTATTTGGTGTAATATGATTTAAATTTCTGCCTCCCCCTCCCACCAAGCGTTGACAATGCTTGATTAATATTAAATCAAGTAGTTTAGTGACTGGCAAGTGCCTGTAAGTGGGAAAACCATTGAGCTGAGGTGGAGGAGAAGGCGCTTTCCTCAAGGAGCAGGCGCAGTTCCCGGCCGCGCTCAGCAGGGGGAGGCAGGGGCATGGAATTCTTCAGGAAACCCTAGGATTTTTCCGGTGGATACCCATCGTATTTGAGCTGTAGGTTTAGTTTTGTGCTCCGCCTTTCTGGAGGGGAAGAGGGCTTAGATGGAAGTTTCTTTGATATAGTTTCTTTCTTTTCAAGAAACTACTGATTCCTATATGTTGTTCTGTGATTTGTTTCCCCCCAAGCCCCTTGCTACCATTTAAAACCTGCTGAAGGTGACCCATTTTAATATTGGGATTAGTGTCTTATTGAATTTATTTTAAAATAAAAACCTGAGGAAGGCAGAACTTTCTTTCTTAGTGGTAATTGGGGTGTTAATGATTTCATTTTAAGTTTTAAACATTGCTTTGTGTTAGTTTTTGGGAAAGTGTATGCAGAGGATGATCATTGTGAGGGTATCTGCACTGCAGCTGTGTTTTAAGCCCTGCAAAGGGAGATACCTGAGGTGGTTCCACCATGGGGGTGCCCCTACCTTGAGGAGTTGATTTATGGGGTACCTGAAGTGCCTTGTGGGCACCCACAGCACGCCGTGATTGCTCAAGTTTTAAATGATGTGCAGGGAAACATGGCAGCAGCATATTCAAAACCTCTTTTCTCAGGGTTTGTTGAGGGCTTGGCAGAGCACCCACATGCTGGATAAAAGCAGGAGCTTGTTTGGAATACAGAGAAGAGGGAACTGAGTGGCTCATGTTCACTTTTGAACTCTAGCTGAGATATCAAATTTGTTCACAATCTATTGATATTCATGGTTGCACCTAATTTCTTTCATGGGATGATCTTTTGTTTTAAGATGCAGTTTGAGCCAGCAGACATTATTGAGTTGGTAGAAATAATTTTGTGCCAAAATTGTTTATATTTTTCATTCAGTTCAATAACAGAACTATCACTGGTAATGAAACCTATTAATAAATCTAATTAGCACGATGGATTGTAAAGCTAACAATAATATTTTAAAGCTAAATTGCATACACTCTACCTAGAATTTGATTTCAAATGTGTGCTGAATCAGGAAGCACTGAATAATTTTCAACCTTTCACTGTGTGTAAGCCTTCCATATATATGCTCTAATAGTTAAACAGGAAAGACATTACATTTACATTGAATGGGTGGAATTTAACAGCACAAAGGAAGCTGTATGGACCACCTTGAGCAACTGTTTTGAATTCATCCACCTTTACTTTAAAGTAAGGTGTGAGTGCTTTCCTTTTTATGCAAGCAACATAAATAGATGCTTCAAGGCATGGAGGCATTCAGAGGAGAGACCCTGGAAGAGCTGGACATCTTGTAGGTACCTCCTTCAGGGTAGTCCCTGAGCTGGAAGAGCCCCAATCCCTCTGGGGCATTCCTGGTCCCTCATGGGCCAGTGAGGATCAGCCAGGCACTGCTTTTGGCTTTGTGGGGGTGTGGTTAGTGGGTGCTCCAAAGCCCAAGCTGGTATGAGGCCACCTTTAACTTAAGGCAGCTGAAAATGCAATGCTGCCTTTGCTGTGAAAGTCTGTCCTGGTTTTTAGGCATGTTCTCCTTCACTGGAGTTGTTCATGTGTATGCCACAGACACAGCATCTCTTGTAGCCCTTACGCCCTAAACTCCATTAACTTGCTCTGTCCTCTCTGATGGAAGCACACCCATACACGAGCAGGGATCAGAATGAGGCCATACTCACCAATATGCCAGGGTGATGCTTCCTGCAGCTGGGAAATGTGATAGCAGTTGCAGTGAGACTTTGCCTCCCACCTCCAAGCATCCAAACTGAGAGATCCAGGTTTATTTGTGCATCATGCTCCCATCGAGGGGAGACTTGCAGAGCAGGAGGTGTGAAAGGCCAATGGTGAATTATTTACTGGGTGTTTTATTTTTTTCTTTCCCAGCACACAACCCTTTCTCTGTGCCCAGATCCCAGCTGTGGAATTTGTTCTTCCTAATGTATGCACATGCAGTAAATTAAACTCAAATTGAATGACCAATTTCCTCACCACTGAAGCTCCATTAATTACTATGTGTAAATCACACTGGCTGAGATTAGGTTATAATGGCTGTAAAATAGAGACAGACCATGACAGGGTGGTGAGATTTGGAGGCCCAGATGACAATTAGTTTGGTACCTTGAAATGAGACAGCTTTTGCTTCATTTGTAGCCAGCTGTTGGTCCACCCATATGGGCCAGCTGTGCAGGTCCCCCTAGATCAATTCAGATTCCCAAGAGCCTGTTGCTGTCTTGGCCTCACATACAGGGCAGTGGGTGTCAGCCTCCTCTCACAAGGCAATTTGAGCAACCCCATTTGCATCATTCACTTTCTCTAACATCCTGGGGCAGAAGGGGCTGCTCATACAGGTACTTCTTCCTGAAGTTGTATTTACTCTTCACAGTTAACTTCACCACATAAGACTTTATCTTGGTTGTATCTTTTTATGATTCCCTCCTGATGTAGATTTGTTAGGTGTATTTGATCTCTTTTTTATTTTTTATTTTTACCTCCTTCATTCAATCGGGACTGAGGAGCTCATTCAAAAGGTGCAAAGCTGCACTTTTATATTTTACATTCAAATTCATAATTAATTATACTATGTACACTAAAAGTTACTGTTTTTTATGAAATACTGAGATGACCGTACAGGGGCTCTTCATTCTCCTTCTGTCCCACCTCTCAGCAAGCTTGTAAGACTGGGAGGTGATCAGGCAGGGCAGCTGGGGCAAGTAGCCTGTGTCACCTGCTTGTCCCCCAGCCCATCCCCATCCTGAGAACCAGTCACAGGAGGGGTCAGGCTCTTATAGATGAATGGAGAACCTCTTCTCCCCATTGTTGTTCTGCCTGGCAGCCATGAAAGTCAGGATGGTGGCCCCCCCACGTGAAGGACTGTCTCTGGGAAAGGGGCTGTTGGATGGGGGGTGCTGGGTGCTGGTGCAGTGGTGTTGTGCCCCTTGCAGTGACACTGGAGCTGGCTCTGCCAGGCACACAGCAACAGGCAGGGTGCTGCATTGAGCACTGTGGGAGCAATGAGACCAGGAGAGAGAGGGATGGCTGGCAAGGTCAGGGGGATCATCTTTGTTATGAGCTCAGAGAAGCAGAAGGCTTAAAAGAGAAATAATTGGGATGAAAGCAGCTTAGTTCATGCAGTCCATTGCCTCCTTGCAGCATCAATGCTGACATTATCCCTGCACAGTGTGCCTCTAACCTCTTCTTCCAAATCTGAAGCCTTGAGTGGTGCCTGTGGGATGTCACTGGGGTGTCAGTGCCTGGCAGCAGCAGTGGGTCAGCCCCAGCTGGCTGCACGCCCCCAGACAGCCCTGCCCAGTACAGCATCTTCTGTGCTCGCTGCTAAAAGCCCATTAAAACAAAAAAAATAGAGCAATATTCTTCAAACCCCACCATGTCTTAAAAGGGAAGCATGGACCTCTTGGTCAAATGTGAGCCTGGGAGACTTGCAGGAGTGACAGCAAATAATCACCACACTGCTTTGAATCTTTATGTTAGTGCTCAGTGTTAAACAGAACCACGGCACTGATGTGGAAGCTGACACCAGCCTTTGTAAGCCAGGTCTCTGTAGATGCGAGGTTGCAGGCTAGGCAATAATAAAATAGTTCAGCTTGTTAGACACAGGCAAGGCTTTTTGGTATGCACATCATGCCAGCCTCAAAAATGAAGTACGTGTCAAAATAGCAGAGGGAAAATAGGAGGAAAACCCTAAAATCAAGCTTTTTATTTGAAGGATATCACTACTAAGATTAGTTTTATAATCACAATATGATTTCTGAAGTTTAGTATGCAAACAATCAATCAGCCAGCTCAGAATACCATTGGGAAGTATGTTTTGGTTCTGGGTGGGGGTTTTTCCCCTTTTTTTCTGTTGGCAGCTATTCCACATCTGAAAAAAAGAAGCCTTCTCTGGCATACAGCAGAGGTCACTTGAGGAGCTCAGATCACCTTTGCTAGTTCAGCTATCTGCCCACCTGTGACAGGATCCCACAAGTCTCTGCAGAGGTACGTGTGGATGGAGGACAACAGAGTCTGGCCTGGGATTCTGAATTTCATGTGACTTTGGGGTGATTTAGGGCTAAACTACACTAAAGTACTTCCCCACCACCCAGTAAAATAAAAGTCCACATACAGATTATCCTCTGAAGCTGAATACTGAAATTTTGGTTTATTTCTGGTCTCTGCTAGTACTTTTTTTTATTAAAGGAAGTTAGTGTATGGCTCAGAGATGGTGCCATTTTCCTTAGGGAGGCAAATATCTGTAGGCACCAGAGCTTCCTGGGTACAGCTGCATTTCAGGACAGCCCTGCTGCCTGGCTGTACCCACAGGTGTCACACCCCTTGTGCTGGGACACCCTGGGCCTCTCCCCACCACCACTGACCTCCTGTGTGTCCGTGCAGAGGGAGGGATCTCTGTATTCCCTCCTGGGGACAAGCAGATGCACCCTGAGCAGAAAATGACCTTTGTTGTGAGGGTTTGTGCCAAAATTGTTTATATTTTTCATTCAGTTCAATACAGAACTATCACTGGTAATGAAACCTATTAATAAATCTAATTAGCACGATGGATTGTAAAGCTAACAATAATATTTTAGAGGTGGTGCTCTGCCCTGTCCCATGTGCCCGTCTGTCAGGTTTTTTGGCAAGGGTAGCACTGCATTTCTGTTCCTAGATCCATGCTCATCCCTGATTTACCCTCCTCCACCCAGGCTCCCCTTCCTTTTCCCCAAGAGCCGTGAAATTTGAGCCCTTGGTTCAAGAGGCTCGAAACTGTCCCGAGGTTTGGCTCCCGGGGAGGGTTTGCCCCTCCTCAGTTTTACAAGCAGATGCTGTGTGGGGAAGTTTCTCGACTGAGTTTGTATGCAAACAACATACAGCTCCTGACTGCTGATGGCTATCCAACTCCCTGGCAAATTAAAATCTATAAACTATGCTGGCATATGTAATTTAAAAAATAGCTATGCTATAGTATGGCTATGCATGTGTATTGACTAAAAATAGCACTTGCCAAGAGAAAAACAGAGATAATTACAGTGAATTTGGATTGCAACTGATTTTATTTTTTTATTGAATTAGGAAAAGGAGTATGCAAACATAGCTTCTATAGAGACATATATCTTTACTGCTCTTTTTGCTGTGGAGGAAAAGAAAACCTACTGGACTTGGACATTTGAGAAAATTTTGTTATATGAAATTGCTACTAATGTCTTTTTCTCTGATGAGCTTTGCTTGAAGGTGGCAGCTGAGCCCATCCTGCTAATGAGATGCAGTGCTCCTCTGGCAGGAGGCAGGAGATGGCACCATCACACCTTGTCTTTCCTGTCTCTCTGGTGTGTGAGCAAGTGTTTAGTCTGGGGAAGAACAGCTTTCTCTGTGACACGGCTGGGCAGTGGCTGCTGCAGAGGATTCTGGTGGAAGCACAGTTTCCTCCTTGCAGGGGTCTTAAATGACTGCTAAATGACAGACTTCTGGGACTGAATCCCTGGCTGGGAATGGGTTTCTTGGCCTTCAATCCCCTCAGGTGTGACATGCATTGCCCATTAACATCTTTGACACGATTTCTTTCAGAATATTGGCCCTAACTTGCTCTCCGAAGTGTCTTTTTTGGGGGGGGGAGGGAGGAATATCATCTGCTTTCTTACTGCCAGACCAGTTTTCCATGACTAAAGGGAGGGTGGAGGCTGGAGAAGATGTGATCCTGCCCTAACCTGAGGGGACAGAGCTCACACAAGGGCATGGCATGCAGTGTGGCAGCTGCTGGGGAGCGAGGGAGAGCACCCCTCTCCCCCCAGCTCCTCCTCTGAAGAGCAGCTTGCCATTTCTTCTCTTTTATTCACATCCACGCAGCAGGGGCATCCCAACATCTCGGGCTTTGCCTCTGTGAGGCAGGGTCAGGCACACAGGGAAGCAGAGCACAGGCATCTGTGCTGCCCTCCTGCAGAAATGGGGGCTGATCCAAGAAACCCAGGGTGCTTCACACAGGAATGTCCCTGCTGGCCAGGCCTCTTGCTGCAGAGCAGGGAGCTGCTGGCAGCTGCCAGGCTGTAGGTGTTTAATTGGTTAAGTGCCTGGGGAGCCTCCGGGATGGAAATGACTGCAGAAACAGAAGAGTAATCCAAGGAACAAAACCCCTCACCTGGAGGATTTTTTTAAATTACTGCTCAGACCCAGTTATCTCTACTGCAGAAAGTGAGAAAAATTATTTGAGAGAGATGCTCAAAGCTGGGTCCATGAGGGGCCATGCCCCTGCCACTTCTGCCCCTCCACAGGGGGCTTTGCTAGGTTGGCACAGCATGGGGGGAGCTGTGTCCAGGTGCTGATGGCACCAAATCCCCCAGGGTGACAAGTACAAGGGGAAAAGTGGGCCCAAGGTTGGAGGGGAGAGCTGGGCTCCTAAATATTTGCAGATCAGCAAGTTAGTGTTTTACACCCTAGCAAGCATCGATGGGAGCTGCTTGCTCTGGACCTGGAGGTTCACCTCTGTTTTTCCATCACTGCTGACACAGAGTGAGATGGTCCATGGGGAGTCACCTGAGTTGTATAAACAAACATTTAATGGATGACCACGTGTGTCAAGCACCTTAAACTTGGGGATGAATAAGGTTTCTTTGCTTTTTATCTGCAGCAGGTTGCTGTTTTGGCTACAGCTTATTTCACTTTGTTCTACCTATCCATTCTGGGTGTATGGGATTTTGCCCTTTTGGTTGCAGTTCCTCTCAGGGTTGGTTTTTTTTTTTTTTGCTTGAAGTAAGTTCAGAAGAGAAGGAGAAGGCATGATCTTGGCAGCTCAAGGGATTGTTTCTTTTATCACTAAGGATGCTGTGTAACTTTATTGCCTTTCTGAGCTCTTTACCACAGCAATAAACGAGCCGTTAAAATATTTTAAAATCAATAAATGTAATAAAGAACCAAGCAAATTACAAAGCTGCTCCTGATGTTTAGTGATTTGGGAAATAATCATGTCCTCAAGCGAGCAGTGAGCTGGGCTGCGGAGTAGCTGGGTGACCTTGCAGGGGCTGCTGCTCCAGGGCTGGAGGAGCCCGGACCCCATCCCGGGGGCAAAGGGGGCTGTGGGGTGGGCAGTGGGCACGGGCTGGGCTGGGTGGGGGTCTGAGCACGATGGGACTCCTGTTTCCTGCTCATCTCGGCTGCTGTCAGGCTTCAGTCTGGGGTTTCTCTTTGCCTCAGGCATGTGCCTAATGTTCAGCTCACCCTCCGCAGCTGACTGCCGGAGCGCATCGGAGTCTCTGCGGCTTTACTCCCACTTAGGGACGAGCCTAAACAAAAGGTGACCTCCAGGACCGGGCTGGCCAGGGCGTGACTGTCGGCTGCTGTGGGGGCTTTTTTGACCGCCCCAGCAATGCCATCCCGAATCGCCTCCTTTGCTGGGCAAGCTGGAAGGAGCTGGGGTGGGAGCCGGGAGCGATTGCAGCCGGGGCAGGAGTCGCAGCTCCTCTCACCGCTGTTTTCAAAGGTTCATGCATCTAAATGACTTCTCAGCAGCTGTCCTCCCTGGAGACCCTCTTTCTTGAAAGATGATACTGCTCTTGTAATTAAGGTAATTGTTTAAATTCATTCCCTTAAACCGGACTCCATCATAACTTAACCAACGGTGTCTGTGCAAGCGCGGCAGGGTTGAAGAGGGTCGGGGCGGGTGTCACGGGATTGATTCATCACCCGGAAAGATTTATAGGGTAAAATCTTGTTAAACTGAAATGCCTAATAAAGATGCGGGAAAAAATCACATGCAGGGCATCACCTGGGCAGGCAGCTGCCCCAAAAGACCTGCTGATATCCTGTGTGCTGCAGTGACGGACAGGGCGAACGCCACCCCTGCAGCCAGGTGCAGACACGCTCCAAGCCCCACCCCTGCCCGAACAGCAGGCTGGCCTGCACACGTTTATGTTGTTTTGGGATATTTAATTTCCTCTCTCACTTACTCTGAATGCTTTCTGATTTCATGGAAGTCTGAAGGTAATTGAATGTAATTGTTTCAAGGATCAAATTATTTAAATTATGGGGTAATGCTAGAAATAAAATGACAATCTGTGTGAGTTCATTAATGCTGGTGGAGGATGGAGAGTGATGTGTGCCATCGTGCCCAGCACAGGGCTATGGGCTGGCTGTGCCAGGGAGCCACAGGCTGGGAAGGGACAATGGATCAGGGCCAGGATGATGGCTCTGAGTGGGTGACAACCCTCTGTGGTACTCATCCCTCCCTGGCAGAGCCCAGACCCTGGCCAGGTTTGTCCCTGGCCAGGTTTGTCTTCCATCTGAAATGATTTGGGCTAGGGCTGGTAGCTCACTCCCTCTTTGAGGCTGTTTCAATGTATCTATGAGGAGTGGCACGGATTGCCCAGGGGATAAGGGGCTTTTCTCCATTGCCACCTTGAGTGCCACATTTCCAAATTCTGGATGTTGGCCTGCCTCCTGCCCGGTCATTAAAGCCCTGGTCCTTTGTCCCTCACCTGCCCCAAAAGCTTCACTTCCATGTCAGGGATCTGTTTCTCCTCAGAGAAAGCTGTGAAGACGAGAAGTTGAAGGAAAGGTTGAAATATAATCAGTACAAAATAGGTGAAATACAAATATCAGGACACTGGTGAAAAGAGTATGGATAGGATTTGCTTTAAAAATAATAGTAATTTTGGAGATTGATGGTGACCTGTGGCTCAAATAGTTGAGGAAGCAGTAACAGGAGGCAGGAGGCTTCAGCTGTGCTCCTTGCTCTGCTACTGCCTGCCTCTGTGTGCAGAGATCCTTAAAATTTCTCTGCAGTGCCATCTTCATCTGAAAACCTTATGCCTACAGAAGAAAGTGTTTCAAAGGTTTTGGGGCTGGGTGACAACCAGTGCCTCATGTAAGCACAACCTTTTCTTTTCCCCACCACCACTTTATCACATTTTTCACTTTCATTTGGAAATGGGGCAAGTGATTTTGCTGCCCAACCACATTTCTGGTTTTAGTTAGGCAGATTTACTTGGGCAGCAATTTAAAGCTGCCCTATGTTCTCCAGCCACTCTTCCCCTGACCCCACAGTCAGGCGTGTCCCTCTGCACGTGGGAGGGTGATGTGAACCTGCTTTCTGTGGAAGGGCCAGCTTTGGGCTGAAGGCACAACTGGGTGGCCGTGGCTGTGACATTTGTGGGAACATGCCACAGGAACACAGGAAGGCATTTCCCCTGCACACCCGGGGCACAGCTCTCCCCTCAGCTCCATCTCTGGCTCATCTCTCTCCACCCCTCTTGGGGAGCCTGAGGTCAGGGAATGAGCCTTGCATTTGACTCCACAGCAGATGTAAACACTTCAAACCATCCCCCCAACACTATCCCACCCACCCTTGCTTTTAGCTGTGATTTAAGCTGCTCTCCAGACCAGCTGTGTGTTTTAAACTAAAATTCATCTCTTTAAGTTAAACTTCAAATTCAAGGCTGTCAAACAAGCCTGGCAAAGAGCATATTCCAATGAACTCTGCAATTCTTCACTGTGCAACATTTGCTCCCAAAGCAGTGGGGAATTGGCTGGTTTGAGGTCTGGTTTGTTTTTTGGCTGCAAAATTATACGTAGCATTAATAGCGGCAGCGATGAGAAAGCAAAATTCCCAACCACCTCCCCAGCATTTTGCTCTTGCATTGCATTGTATGAATATGGTATTTTTTGTGAGAGGCCACAGCTGATGCCTCCATGCTGTGAGGTTGTGCCAGCCTGCCCGTGCTAGATGACATTGGTAACGTGGTGCGACACAAACAGCAGCACCGGGTGTGACAAGCCACAGCAGCCATGGATCTGCAGAGGCAATGGGAAATGACAGGGATGGCTAAGACTCATGCTCAAAATTTTAAATGGCTTACAAGAAAAGAGAGGATTTCTAAAGGCTTTTGTCACAATTACTAGTACTTTTCCCCATTTATCCCGTTAGGGAACTTAAAACAGGAATTTGTGTGGTGGTCCAGTTCCCTCCAGTTTTACTCTGGTAAGGGAATTAATGAGTGCTGGCCCACTGACCCTGATTTTGTCAATAAAAAAAAAAAAGGAAAAAAGAGAAGAGAAGAGGGAAAATGAGGGATTACAGGTCTTTGCCAGGATGAAGGCTGGGATGAAGAGCATTTGTGTGCTTTGTTATTAGCGTGTTTGTGAGCACCACGGGTTTCATACCCCACTTACAGAAGACAGAAAACAGTTGTTCCAATTCTCTGCTGATAAGATATTTTTCACACCTACAGTATCTGTCAAGCTTGTAGCAATGCAAGCAAAAAACCCCCCAAAAAAAACAACTTAATGCCACCTTGATTCTCCTGGATCTACCAAACCTAATTTTTTTTCTTTAAATGCAGAGAGTTTTTCTCTAACCATGACTCTAAGAAACAAAGAATACCATGGCCATCCTCCTGACCTTGTGCTTGCAAGGGGCTGTTGGAACGAGCTTGAGTATCTCACCTTGCTCACAGTCACTAGTGGGAAGGTGCTGGCCCTTCTCCCCACTGACAGGGAAGGGGACCAGCAAAGCCCTGGCTCTTATTGGTACAGAGAGCCCAGGATTTCTGCTTTCTGCTTTTCCCCTTCTTCCCTGGTAAATAAAACAGGCTTAATGTTTGTCTCATCTCTTGTGGTGGCAGGTCAGAAGTAACTCCCCTAAACACCAGACAGCCCAACCATCACAAAACCAGTGTGCAGGGACCACAAAACCAGCAGAAACAATGGCCATGACTGCAAGCCTGTCTGGTGAGGCATCCATGGGACTGGAAAGAGAGAGAGGTGAGAAGCACGTTTGGCTGGCCATGAATACTGAGTAACAATATATGTAAGCCTGTGAAGTGGGCAGTGAGGAGCTGTGCAGCACTCACAAACAACTGTGACGAACCCCTTTGCTGGGATAATTTGATCTGGCACAGTCAATGGAGCATGGCAGGATTATTAAAACCATTATTTTTCATGTGTACTACAGAATTTTATTGTTGCGTGGTTTTTGGAGTTTTGGTTTTTTCTTTTTCTTTTTTTGGGGGTTGGTTTGTTTTTTTTGTTTGTTTGTTTTTTTTTTTGTTGTTGTTGTTGTTGTTGTTTCTTTTTTTGGTGGTAAGGGCTGCTAAACAAGGGAGGAATTGGTACTTTCTGTGACGAGTGACTGGCAATTCAGTGAAAGCCAGTCCTGCATTCTGCCCAAGCAGCACGGCATGGCAGCCATACCTAGCTATACAATTTTTTTATATTATGGATATCTTTGCCTGGCCATACCTGTAAGATTCTCCACAGAGCCGACTTTGGGAGATTGTGTACAGGTGCACGTGTTTGTGTGTGTGTGCGAGCAACACTGTGCACACACCCTCAGTGCCGCTGGCAGAAAGATGCCAGGCACCATTCCCCCAATTTCCATGGAAATTATCAAAACTGAAGTGGCTGCTCCTTCCCATCCGTGGCACATCACGTAAGCTCAGCATCGGGCCAGGCTGCTGCAGGAGTGGGACAAAGGGCTGATGCTACACTCCGGTTTCCATGGCAACAGAGGAGGGGTAGTGAGACCAGAAATGTTGCAAACACCCCTTCTTCTCACTGCAGCCCAGCGCACCGAACTGCAAAAGACAGTGCTGTTCTGAGGGGGGGGGGCAGAGGGGGCAGGAAGAGTCCAAATGTCTCTACCTTTCAGGTTGCAGAGTTTCTGAAATAAAAAGAAATGACAATTTTCCTTCTGAATCTGGTGGCAGAGGGAAAGGAAACCCGCCACGCAGGCCTCATCTTCTGCGTGCGAAATGCGTGTGTTCTTTAAAAGGCAGCGGTTGGCTGCTTATCCGGACATGATGTGGTTGAAGCTGTCATCGTAATGGAAATTCATTGCTGTAGCTATGGTAAATTGAGTTTTCTGCCTGTGCTGAATGCATTAGTCTAATGAGATGTTTGCAGCTGGAGAGCTGAGCTGCTGGAGACTTACACTGTGCTAAAAGACAGGGAGAAGATGGCTTTTGCTGGGTCCTTGTGACTGTGCTGAAAGTCCTCTGTCCTTTGGGTCCCAATGCCCAGGCTCTCTAAAGACTCTGCTCAGTGTCTTAGCCTAAGAAATAGGTAAGGGGAAAGCATGCTTCTTCTTCTTCTTCTTCCTCTTCTTCCTCTTCCTCTTCTTCTTCTTCTTGTTCACCTGGTGTTTGTCGCTGAGCCTTGTCACAGCAGTTCTTGTTCTGTTTGTGTGTATGTGTGAACTTTGCAGCTCCTCAGCTGCAGACTGTCTTCCCCAAAGCACATCCTTCCAGAGCCCTGGGAGCAGCTCCTGCTGTGGGGAGAGAGGCAGAGATCAGCCTGTGCTGCCAGCGTGTGCTGTGTCTGTGTCTGTGTGGGGGTGTGTGTGAGTTAGTGAAGACTTCTGGCTACAGAGCACTCTGCATGCAGTGTGGCTTTGGGCTTTTCCAAACCTGAATCTAAGTGGTTTTCTTTTTTTTTCCTGCCAAGGTAAATGTCTCTTCCATTTTAAAAGCAACTTATATTGCAATGTATGTAGCAGACAGTAAATATGTCACGTGTTCTGGGGTTTTGGTATAGTTCATAGAGCAATGAGTTTAATTATAATCTCCTCAGATCTTCAAACCAGCTGTTAGGTTAAATTTTTACGTCTAACTGAAACCTGAAGGGAGCAATACAGTTTGCAGGCTGGGTTTTTTCCTTCGAGACCAACAGGCTTCTGGCTTCTGAGAGGCACCGAGGAGCACACTTGAGCGGAGTTCCTCGTGTCTGCCTTTCCAGGTGTTTTAAAGCTAACTTTGAGGGGGGATGGAGCAGGGGTATGCGATGCCTGCGGGCACCTGGCCAGCCCTGCTGCTCCCTCCCCAGCCCTGCAGCCCCCGCTCGCTGACCGAGGGTGAAGCCCGGCGTGGTTCAGTGAGTAATTCCACCTTTCCATCGCTGCTGGAGGGCTGTGGGGTGGTTCAGTGAGTAATTCCACCTTTCCATCGCTGCTGGAGGGCTGTGGGGGCTGCTTGCTTTGCCTGGGGCTCGGCTGACAGCAGGGGTCTGGCAGAAAGAAGTTGCTTTGGGGTTTGGTGCATGCGGGGCTTGTGGCAGGAGTAAAGTTAACCCGGTGAGCTGCGGAGGGAAAGTTGCTTGAATGCTGTGCTTGGAGGGGGATCGCTGTTTAATCCTGGGCTTATTTCAAAGAGGCTTCTGAAGACGTTTTTCTCAAGGACAGACCAAGGGCTTTTCAAATGGAATAAAGGCACAATAGGAGAAGCAAAGCATAGAAAGGGATGCTGTTTTTTTGTGGGAGCAGACTTGAATCTGAAGAGTGTCTTTGTGCTACAGGAGTACTTACAGCACCCTCCACCCTGCCGTGCTGCTGGTCCCTGGTGCAGCTCAGCACACCAGGTTCAGCCACCACTGGTGTAAATCAGCATAACTTCCCTGCCTCCAGCCTCATCTGACACCAGCTGAGGACATGGTTCGGAGATATGCAAGCTCAGGTTTTGTAATTTTACTTAGATGAGGTGCCTCCCAGTTCTCCCTGGCTGCAGGTGACTTTGTATTTTAATTCAGATGTCACGCTGCTTTTCCCAGTCAGGCAGAGCCCCTCTGCCCCATCATAAAAGTTAGTTAGCTGATGCACCTGCTCTTTAGATTAGAAAGACTGCTAGGGGCACGAGTTTTTCAGTGACTGAGTGTGAAAGAGGGACTGGGAAAAAAAATCTACCAAGAGGAAAAGTACATGTGCTGAATTAAATCAGAACACTGCAGAAGGTATACCTTGAGAAACGCTTTGTTGGTGAGTGGAATAATTCTGATGTTGCTGTTATTCTGTCTGTTGGAAATGTTTAAGTCAAATACTTGTGTCATGTGGAAAAGGGTGGGTAGAAAGTGGCAATTTTCTTTCTTGGGCGTTCGGTGACTTGCCATGAGGTTTCTCACCAGCAGGGTTGGGACATGACTGCACAGGTGCTTGATGGTGGCTATGGGACCTAGAAAGAAGAAATTGCAATAGGATGCTTTCCTTCAGCCATCCCCTTAGTTCCAAAGATTTGGGGTTTTGTTAAATATATCTATATATTTTTTTTTTAAAGAGAAACATGATACAGAGCCTGATTGTGGTACTGGAGGTTCAGTAGCCTGAGAGGTGATCTTACCCAACATCTTTCCCTCCCTCAAATTTAGGTAATACTAAAGAAAAGGAAAAAAGCAAGAGAGGTCAGGCTGTGGGGTGAATGAGGAAGTGGGGTATGGGACAGCTGTCCATTCACATCCTGGTGACAGGAGACAGGCAAGCCCTGCCAGCTGGGCTCCTGCCCGCTCCCCAGCCAGCCCTGCTGCAGGGAGGCGCTTGGGCAAGGGCGTCTCTGCTGGGACATGGGCTGGCCTCCGTGGGGATGCATCCATCCTCCTCATCCCTGGCCATGCTGGTGTCTCTCAGCATCCTTGGACTCCCCCAGCACCCAGAGCTGTCTCACACCAGCTCTGGTGGGAGCCAGCTCAAACCCAATAGTAAAATACGGGATAATTTAGCTCATTTAAGCTGAATCATAGAAGTTGGACTTCAGTGATCCTGTGGGTCCCTTCCAACTCAGGATATTCCATGATTCAAATTCCCCAGCATCACCCCTTCTCAGTGGGCTCCCTCCCTGCAGTGAACTGAACTCACTTCACTAAGGCTAGCCCATGTTCCTTGCACTATTTTGGAAACCCCCAGGGTACTTCCAGCTGGAGGCAGAGGCATGCTCTCCTCCTGTAGATGGCTGGGAACCCACACACACCTGGCAAGTAAATAAAAGGGATAAAAGCACATTTTGGGGTAAGGAAGACCTTCAGGAAATACTTTATGAGAGCAAAACAGCAATGATTTCTGTTGAAAATTGAAAGAAATAATATGTTTATATTTGGTAACACTGAAGTCAGCAAAACCCTGTTTTCTTCAGGGGGTTTTAGTTCACTTTCATAAACTATACTTGATGGCCACATGGTGTCTTTAAAAAAAAGTAACAATGAGAAAATATACCCCAATACCCTAAAATCCTACCCTACTTCTTTCTCTACAGCTTTAAAATGGTGCAAAGGAGGAGTCAGCTTTATTTACATAAAACACTCCCAGCAGAGTTCTCCAGCTGACCATTAAGAGCAGCTACAGTGTTTAACAGGTGATGGCTCTCCACAGTGAGAATGAACAATAATTGCTTTACTTATGCAAAGAAAAATATTCCAGGCTCACCTTGGAGGGAAGAATTAATTACATGTATTAATTCTGTCATAACAAGTTGCCTCATGAGGAATTGGATTCCTGTACAAAGGAAGCAAAATTCTCTCTTTATTTTGCTGTATATTAGAAAAGAAACTTGATTGAAAATTGTGTGTCAGGAGATTACACACTGCTCTGCTGAACACAATCATGATATATTGGTGCACTAAAGGTACTGGCAAATTTGCTATTGACAAATAAAATTGAAAAGAATTTATAATCTAAGTTAGCACCTTTGCACCAAGTTCTTCTGTTGATGAGAAGGAAAAAATTAACAAAAGAAAAGGTGATGTGCAGTGAAGATGGAGTCAAAATTTATTAAACTTCTAAAGTTATGATATAATTTTTTAATAAAGTCTTATTAAAGATTATGAACCTGTAAGTCATTCATTAAGATTGACTGTTCCCTTTAGGAAATAGTGAAAATTTGGCTTGAATAAAGGATTGCCCAGAGAGAGTCTGGATGTGTAATTATATTCCACTGAAGGATGAATAATTCCTCTTGAACTGAACAGTTTGCTGTAGCCCTGCAGTTTATACTGCCCTCATCTTTAGGGGTGATTCTCACCCTACAGAAGAAACGGTGCTATAAATGCCAGCCTTCCCCTTTCCCCCTGTAGGAGTTTGTCACTCTGCTCACTTTGGGTGTGAGACACAAAGGCTGGGGTTTCCTTTCCAACATCCCTGGCAGGGCAGCCAGGAATATGTGTCTGGTTTCCTGCTCCTCTTCCCTGGCATGTGCTCGGCATTCGAAATGCCAGAGTGACAAAAGCTTTTGCAGGCCCAGCTGTTGCTCTCGTTGCTTCAAGTATTTTTATACATGGGGCTCCCAGGAGTATTGGCTGGCATTTTCTGTGTTTGTGACAGGTGTGACTGAACAGGAGCATTCAGAGCTGTGCCCCGAATTGCTCGCAGTGCTGTGGTTACCCTGCTCCTCACAGAGGGTCTGCTCCCCACTGCCCCACACACGGTGCTGGGTGCCCTCACAGCTCTGCTGCAGCTGGAGCTGCACTTGGCACAGGGAGGGGGACGCCCTGTGTCACCCCTCTGTTAACCCTGCCCTGGCATGCAGGCACTGCTTGCCTTCCTGCCACCATGCTGCAGCTCCGGGGTCGTGGTCTGGGAGATGGGCAGCTGGCTAAGGCACCTCAGCTCTAGCCCAGACACATGCTGGTAGGGATACACTGTCCTTGGTAGCTGGAGCTGGTGCTGCACCTGAAGCAGTGCCTGGCTCTGTACCTTGCTCCCACCTCAGCACAGTGCCAGGGAGTAGCAGCTGCTCCATTGCTGGACTTCTGCTGGCACCCGTGCAAGCCTTGCTTTCTCAGGGACAACTACAGGAGGTTAATGCCACAGCATGTGCAGTGATAGGTGATTCCTTGTGGCATCCCCTGTGATCTCCAGTAGCTTGAAAAAGTGGCTGTGTTTCTCTGTGACACTCCTCAGGCACGAGCAGCACGTGAGCCCATGCTGTCTTTTGCTGAGGGATGAGTCTCCAAGAGCTGCCCTGCTTCTCTGTTGTGAAAATACCTTCTCATGAGGCTTGCCTCCATCTCTCCATGCTTCCACTTGTGTGAGGGAGGCACCACAAGATGCATTGTATTCTACTTGGCGGGAGGTGCCAAGTAGAACAAGGGAAGGTATGAGTTGCTTTCTTGTTTCAGCCTATCCTCCTGCAGGTGTCACACACCTGAGCTTTCAATGAAAGAGCTAACTGTGAGTCACATGTAAGCCACTATGTCCCCAAAATGCAGGATAAGTCTTTGTTGGCCCGAAAGCCTGTAAGCAGCAATGGCCCCAATGATTCCTTCCTGCCTGCCTGCCAGGAAAGACACCATAGACAGGTAGGTTTTTAATCCAAGACCTTGTTGTGCACCACAGGCAGATTTATTGAGAATTGTGGTAGTTGTCATCCTGAGAGGCTCCAGTGATTTTTTATGCACTCTATAAACTCACAGTCAGAGGGAATGTGTCATTCAAACACTCAGTCTATCAAGGCAAGAGAAAGGAAAGGTGGAAATGAGGGATCACCACTGGTCTTGTTTGCTGGGTGTCCTATTGCCACCTTGGGTCCCCTTGCCAAGGTCATCTCTTGAGTACCTGCTGCTCCCTGGTCCCCCAAAGCAGCCTGGATTTGGGGCAGAACGGACAGACCTGAGCCATGAGATCTGCACTGCACCTTGCAAGCAGCTGGGGTGGCAGCAAGGGGGCACAAGCTGCTTTCTGGTGGAACCTCTGTTTTACAGGATCAGTGTGTAAAACAGTGTGATTTCCAAAGTACACATTGGTGGTTTGCAGCCATTGAGACCTGTGGACACTCTGGAGAGAGAAACATGACTGGAGGCAGAAATAAAGGTTTGGGAGAGGTCTTCACACCCGGCCAGAGATGGTACTCAGATGAGATCTTGAAAGGAGAGACAGGCACTGAACAGGGCAAAAGAGTGCTCTGGGATTTTAGCTAAGGACAAATCCAAAGGGCAACATTACAAATAGGGGTTCCATATTAAAGAACCTGAGAGATTGTGAGGTTTTCTTTTGTCTCTGCTATAATTTTTGGTTTTGAGCTGAGCTGCTACTGTGCCTGGCTCTGGGTCTGCAGGGAAATGCCTGCACACACTCAATGCTGTGCTCTAAAGCCTGGGCAGATACACCAGCTCAGAGGAGAGGGGAGCCTCCCCCCTCCTCCCCAGCACAGGGATTCCAGGATCACTTCAGGGGTTTGTTGGTGACTCCTATGAAAAACCCCACAGCATCAATAGGATTGCAGCCCAGCATTTGCTGTGGAGTCTAATGGTAGATATGACCTTTTAATATATGTATTTCCATGCTTGCATGTGCACAGGAACTTTCCTACTGAACTGGGCAATAGAGATAGTTTTTCCTTATTCTCCAGCAGAAAGAATGAAGTGAATCAGTGTTACTTCATTCATTACCCCCAGGAAGAAATGTCTTGTGGAGGACACATCCATTTGGCATGGCATCTTAAAAATCATGCAGAGGGAACTGAAGGAGGACTTCAGTAATACTGCATCTGATGCATTTTTAAGATCTGTTTCCCACAGAAGGTGTCTGTTTTCTGCCTCAGAAAAGTACAGACCTGGTGAGGGCTCTTGTTTTGCAAATGCCCAGTGCAGATTCTCAAGAGAACATCTGCGAGAAGAAATGGCACAAAAAGTCTCACCTCTCTTTCCTGCACCAGGTGCCAATAAAGGAAGGGTGCTAGGAGAAAGGGAGTTGTTGTGGGTGGCCCATCTTGTCAAGGTGAGAATGTTTCCTTCCTGCAGCTCGTGCAGCTGCCAAGGAGGTGGTGAGTGAGTGAGCAGGGATGGTGCATGGTCCCCCTCTATTCCTGAGGGACAGAAGGGACTCCTGTGCCAGGCAGGCAACAGCAATGCAACAAATGGTGCTTCAGTGCAGATGTGCAGTAAAAACAAATAGGAGATGTATTCAAGAAACTGTTTATGATCATTATTTATGTATATATGGAGACTCAGTACCCTGTTGCCTTAAAAAAAATGTTTGTAGCATTTATCTCCCGATTTAATCTGGCAACCTCCATCTATTTCCCCGTGAAGGATGAATGAGATGTGCCTGGTAACTATCTCTTATGGCTCAGTAAATACTTGAATTTATTTGCATATTAAGTTGGCCACGCTCCTATCGCACTCGCTAAATGCAGCAACACGAACCACTACACAGAGGAGGCTCATGGGCCATTAATGTGCCAAGGATTTATGTGAATGACTCCCTTTAACATTAATGGAAGTTATCTGCACAAATCGCCTTCCACTGGGGGAATAGACCATAATGTATGTAAATACATATTACTCACTGCTGCTTAGCTATTCAAGAGGACGCTGAGCAATCTAAACTACCATCAGCTCTGGTGCTGATGTATGAGCAGTTTTCCTTAAAATGTGGGAAGAGAGGATGCTGCTTGTTGTGTAGGTTATTATGTCACCTTTGAGCTGGCCCATATTTGGACATGGTTGCAGCCCCTCAGGCTTCAATGGGACACAGAGGAGGGAAGTTTTTCAGGGTTAAGTCCTGGCTGAACTGGTATTTCTCATGCAAGTAAAGGCAGCTCTGCTTGGTGGAAGGCAAGAGTGAGGAGAAGATGGATTCCTCTGTCTCTTAAGCTCCCAGTGTGGCTGGGAGTGCTCCCCATTTCCCAGCCAAAGGCTCTGCTGTGTGCCCCAATGCTGCTTCCTTTCAGGAGGGGCTGCAGTGTCCCTTCAGGTTTTGTCAGGCTTGGTTCTCCTGCCTTCACTCTCCCACCTGGGAAGTCCCATTCATGTAGGTCAGTGAGCAGCATGGCTGGGCTCTACCCACCACGTGTGTGCTATAGTTTGTCTCCCTTCCCATGAAAATGGATGTTCCCCTGCACATTGGGAGCTTTGCTGCTGCCTGCCTGGAGACCCCAGGGCTGCTGGCCTGGTCCTGCCTCACTGGGGAGGCTGCAGGCATGGGTAGGGTGTGCTCTAAGAAAAAAACTGTTATTGTTCCCCCTCCGTGTAGGGGGATAGAACATAAGTAAATAAAGGTAGTATAGAAAGTAATCTATCCCCCTAAAGAGTTGCAGCTGAGCCAATTATCAAAGATTAGGAGCAGGGCTGATGTTAACAGGCCATAGCTGTAGCCAATCAGAAGAGTGTTATAAAAGAGTGGATTGAGGGTAGCTGGAGTCAGTTGGCTGCTGTGAGAACAAGGAAGAGTCAGTGCCTAGAGGAGCTGCCTACAAGAAACATCAAGGAGGTATGAAACTCTGGCAATATGGAACCCTTGCAATGTAAATGGCAATAGAACTCTTGCACTATAATGACAACCCCTCTGCATGGCTTTTTTCCCCACCTTTTCTATATGTGTGAAAGTCAGTAGTGTGCCTGGGGGGTGCGAGTCCTGCTGCACCCCCAGCTCGGCTCAAAAACCTTTGGACACATGTTAACATGTTGTGTTCCTCTTGGGATTGCTGTAGTGGCATCAGGTGACTGAAGTTAAGCCTGTGCAAATACCCTTGCCTCTCAGAACATGGGTTTTTTGGGTGAAGCGAAAAAACCAGAAAATTTAGCTCTTCTCTTATCCATAGCTGACTAGATGAGGGTAAAGTTGCTCTGGAACAAAAAAGAATCAAGTGATTAGACTGATGGGACTGACCTCAGTGCTGCTGTTTCAGCCTGCTCCTGACCCTGTGTGACCACAGGTTTGTGCTCCTTCTACATCTGCACTTGTAAGCTTGGGTGTGTCAGGGCACCCTGCAGCAGACACAAAATGTGCTGTGCCAGTCCTCTGGGATGGTTAGTGTGGGATGGAGCTGTGTGGTATGGGGAGAGACACCTGGGAGAAACCTGCAACTTCAGGGACGTTTTCCTTAACTAGATTATTAGAGATAGTGGAATTCCTTCAGTCTTCAATATATTAAATTTACCTGCCATGGTTGTTACCTCTGATTTCTAATTAAATGAGATTATTGAACTGGGAGACAATGTTGCACAAATTATGATTTGTTTCTTTTCTTTACACATTATTTTTACATGCTTAGTAGTGGCAGCCTCTGCTGACAGCAGGGACCAATACTGAGATGGCAAAAAAACTCAGGGGTCTGTCTTTGTCAAAAAGAAGGATCTGCTCAGGAGAGCTACCAGTAACCTCGTGCCAGGGCTTTTGTCTCTCCATGAGCTCAGAACATGTGCAGTAAGAGAGTCTGTCCAGGGAAGGGCTGATGTTTAGTGGTGGACTTGACAGTGCTGGGTTAGCAGTTGGACTCCGTGACCTCGGAGGTCTTTTCCAACCTAAATGTTTCTGTGATTCTGTGCTGTAGTATTTATTTAGCTGGCTAGGCAGTAAGCTGCCATATGATGAGGAGAAAATGAAGGGAGGCTTGGATGTGTGATGTGGAGGTAGGCATGCAGGGACAGCCCCCTCTCTGAAATGGGGAGAGCAGGACTGACTGAGACTTCTGGTGGGTGATTGATTCTAATTAATTTGGAAGCTGGTGTGTTCTCTCAAACTCATTAATATCTAGCTCTGCAGATGCAGAGGGACATATGGGAGGGGATGATGAGCGCACAGAAGCCCATCCTCCTGCCTGTGTGAAAGCTTCAGGGCAGGCAGGGAGCTGGGAGAGGAAAGAAGTGAGGCTCCAGCCTCTCTCAGGTGTGCTCGGGGGGGACTCAGAGCACGACTCAAAGAGCGCAGCTGACAGCAAACCCTGTGGGAGCCTGTGCCAAGGGAAATGGTCCCTGAGGCCAAAGAGGGAGAGAGCTTTCCAGAGCAGGCAAAAATTGCCATGCATGCCCATCTGTGTGCTTTAAGACCTCACACGAGCTGGTTTTCCCTGAAATGATGGGAGATTATAGAAACATGTGACGTACAGGTCCAATGGCAAACAGAGCTGTGTGTGCCACTCAGGTATTTCTCCCATCAGGGCCAGCATGCAGGAACATGTACAGCCACGGGGGCACTCATGTCTGGCCCTTTACCAGCTAAATGAAAGTGCAGAGGAGCTGGAAAAACTAATGATGGTCCTGCTGTGTACTCAGCCTGTGTCCCAGGCTGTGACTGCAATCTTAATTACTGTTCAATGAAGAAGTGTTGCTAGTCAGAGGTATTGTAATTATTTACTATTAGTAGGTCCAGAAGACAGTGCACTACATCCCTAACTTTTCTGTTTATTTGTTTGTTTTTTTAACTCAGAAATAAATGGCAGCAGAATAAATAAAGTCAGCCTCTGAAAAGGTCACATTTGCCTACAGTCACAGTCCATATGCCAGTTTCTTATGCTAATTTTGGGACAGTGAAAAACCTGACACTCTGGTCATGCTGCCTGTGATTGCTAGAGGGGCTGCTCAGGTTGGTTAACACAGGTGCCTTTAAGCATCAGAAGAGAAAGGACGGGCTGGGAAGGCTAGGAGACTCCATAAGGGAAAATTAGAGGAAAGTGGGAGGAAAATTAAAGTCTAAAATTCTTCCAGGTACTCAGGAGGTTTTAATCATCATGTGCTATGGATGGCACCATGCCACAGCCTCCTGATAAGGGAGAAACTTGCAAGGAGAATAGGATAAACTGTGAGTAGAGAAAATGGCTTCTGACAAAGAATTTGGGGGATGATGACATCGATTGTATTGGATCCTGTGTGAATTACATCACAAAAGAGTAAATCTGATTTTGGACTTTAAGGTGCAGAGGGAGGAGTTTGCAGTGGGCCACTTTGCCTGTTCCACTGTGGGCATCTGAAACACACAGGATCCACATTTAGAGACTGGTCTGGATTTTCAAGAGAGACATAAGAAGCTTTTCAATCTGCTTTTTCATTTCCTTTGCACAGAGATTTCATGAAGAGATACATACTAGTTGTCTCACATACTGCCACAAAGAGCTTATAATCTGTTCATAAATTATGTGGTCATGCACACAAACAATAAAAAAGGATGACTTACCTCCATCCACTGTGACCATCCCCTGCAGAGGGGCAGGCAGAATGGACTATGACCTGCAGATATTTTATTTGTCTCATATTCATTTGTGCTTTCTCACTGGCAGAAGAAAGAGGTTAAAAGCTGAAATGTTTTATCGAACAATTTTGAAATGACTTTGCAGCAAAGCAGCGTGCCTGGGGCATGGAGGGGCTTTATGAAGGCTTTTGATTAAGGGGATTCAGGTGAAGGGGGAGCAGAACAGTCCACCCTTCTGGCCAGGGCTTGTGCAGGCACCCTGAGCCCTTCTCACCAAGTGCCCACTGTGCTTGGCAGGTGATGGAGGGAGGTCTCCCTGAGGTAAGGCAGGTGCCACCAATCATTCTGTGTGTTGCTCCTCTGGTGATCCATAGAGAGGGACAGCCCTCAGGTACTGAGCAGCTCTCAGAGCCTCTGCTGCCACTGAGTGCAGAAATCTCTGTGGTCCATCAGAATATGCTGTCCTGGGTGGCTGCTGTCAGCCTCAGGCTGCTGTGTGCCTCAGCCTGTGCTTGAAGGCATTTCTTCCTTGGCAGCCCCTGGTATCTCCATGGAACTCTGAGGAGTTGTCTTTGCTACCTGAGCTGTTGTCCCAGTTAGTAAGAAGTGTAGCCAGGAATGGAAGACATTGCCATTCTAGGAATCTCTTGTGAATTGGGTGGTGCAGACATAGAAAATATGAAAACAGTGACACCTTGAGCACCAGCAAACAATTCAATGCGTGGTGGGGAAAAAAATCCCTGTGTGCAGGGACTGAGAATGTAATGCAAGTTCCTCTCTGGTCCCACAGAGCCCTGTTGCAGAGGTTTAAGCTGTACTGCAAGAGTACATATGCCTTCTGCTAGTGCTGTGTGTTTGCTCTCACCAGCCACTGTCAGATTACACAGGGGCCAAACCCTGGTTCCATAAAACGTCTGACAGCTTTCTGTTACCTGCTCTTGGAACAGGTTTGGAAGGGTGCCTTCTACTGACAGGCCCTTGCAAGCACAAACCAACTGAAAATTCATTCAGAGGGACCTTTCATATGGGGTGTGTTTTTTTAAATAGCAGCAAAAGCAGACATTTAATCAGTACAATTTTGCAGATTCTATTGCCAAAGGTATGCCGGCTCTGACACAGAAGCCAGCTGGAGAGGTTTTGCTCTGAATATTGAGTTTCTAGGTGATGAAAACAGGGTTGTTGCCAAACACAATGTAAAAATCATTGAGAAAAAAGAAAATGGTGGTTAGTTGGAGAAGGAAATGGATCAAAACAGTTCTGAAAAGTCAAGGTTATATATTTATTTAGAAAATGAATTGCAGGTATAGTCAAACAGGGGTGAACTTTAGAGTGCTTGTCCTCTAACAATCAGCCCCAGTTAGCAAAGCTTTGCTCCCCAGTCACAGTGAGCTGCCCTTGCAAACTTGCTGCATGATATTCCCATGCTTCAGTCCTAGGTCTGGAATATTTTGTAGTTTCCCAGGACACTTTTATTCCAGATGTATCTAATCTGCACTTTGAGAGCCACCTGCAGCCTCCCCCAAGGGCAGATCCAGTGTCCAGGTAGACAGCAAGCCTGGGAGTGGCCAGAACTCACCTTCCCAAAAGGGGTGTGCCAGCAAAAATATCACAGCTGATGGTCTGAAACTTCCCCACTACCCTCTGCCAGCCTGCCGAGCGATGACTGAGGCACCAGAGCTTTTCTGCTGCAGTGGGAAGCAGTGGCACTGGGGTGATAATCTGGTTCTCAAACAGTCCAGGTTAATACAGCAGGTTCTAGTTAGTAATGCATGTGCTTTTCTTATTCCTGAACTTAATTATTAAATTAATATCCTTTTATTCATGCTGTCCAATTAAAATGTGATTTGAATATAATTGTATCTTTCATGTGTGGAAGTGGAAGCTTTCAGCATCTTTAGAATCTGTGGTCCCTGAAACCTCTAAAGACAGAAACGTAAGAGCTACTCCAGTTTATGCCAGAAAACGATGAATCTTTTATAAGTATTATTTCTCAAAATATAATATAACAGTACATCAGATCCCTAAGGAATAAAGTTAACTTTACGTGAGAAATGTGTGAAATTTCTGCCCTCTGTCCAAAAAAGATATTTCCCTACTGACTTTTGTAATATCAGTTCTTCAGATTTAGGGGGCTAATTTATTTCTTGGGACAGATATCTGTGGTAGGCATGAGAAACCCTCCCAGAGTTGGGGGCTGGCTGTTCCTGGTGGGGGAATGGGAGGCAGCACATGGGCTGGTGCAAGAGCAGAGGCTGGGCATGGCAGCCAAGCACCCCAGGGCTCCCCAGCATGCTGCTGGGATAGCATTTGTGGGGAATGGGAGAAGCAAGGCATATTTCAGTGGGAAAGGGGGGAGAGTTCTGCATCTTTTTTCCCAAAACAGGCACATTAGCCCCAGCGATTTCACGTAGTAGTTATAACCTGGAAAGGAAGGAAAAATGGAGATTTTATCCCATATTGTGGGCTCAAGAAAGGAGCTCACAATGGGGAATTATGGCAATTCTACTCAGGACAGGAGTTGTCTCTGTATTAGAAATGTACTTACTTGCCAAGGTAACTCAGGATGGCAGTGTGTAAGCCCCGAGAGTAGCACAGGAGGCAATAAATGCCAACACAAAACGTCCAGATCACCTCAAGCTGTTCATCATGACAATTTTCCCTTTTACCATATAAAGTTTGCTTATAATTCTTATTAAACTGAATCTGGGGAAGACAGGGAGTTTTTCAACTTGACTCCAGTTTCTGTTCTAGGGATTCTTTCTATTAATTGCAGATGATTTCAGGGATCAGACCAGTTTAAATTAAATTGCTGGTTCAGCATCACAGTCGCAGTGCAATATAATTAATTAATGAATTGATGTCAGACAGTCAGGCTGGGCATCTTTGCATCTCCAGCACTTGGGGTTTGTGTTGGGGAAATTGAAACTTGATGATCTTGGTGTTGGAAATCACAGCTGGTAAGTCAGGGAGAGAGGAATGATGTGCTCTATGTTACAGTCTTCCCAGTCACTGGAAAGTTCACTCAGTCCCAGACTGCAGATGGTCAAAGGCAGGGTGGCAGAGAAGCAGGTGGAGGCTGATTGCAACCTGGAAAGGGAGCAACCCTCCATTACACATCCCTACCTCCAGAGGGATGCTGGGGAAGGATGCAGGGTCTCATGAGCCACCTAAGAAGGAGTATGATGGCTGTGGAGGCAGTGGGGGAGAGGACCTACCTCCTTTGGAGACTTTGCAGCCTGTCAGCACCAAGGAGAGGATGCTCAGATCAGGCAGGAGAGGTGAGGAAATGAAGTGGAGGAAGCCTGATAGGAAGGCCTGGCAAGCAGAGCTTGGAAGTCTGCAGGAGCTTCTATTTGTATAATAAATACCAAACTTATAATACTCAGCCCTTGGCCTTAGCTCTCCCTGCCTCTCCAAGATCCCAGAGGGAGTTTTGCACAGCTCCTGGACAGGTCCCCAGCAGCCCATTTTACCACCTGCAGGATTTCAGGACAGGAGATTTTAAGAGGGTCTTTTTAGCAAAGCAAAACGGCACCTGTGCATACACAGAAGCTGAGGCAGGAGGTCTCAGGACAGCAGGGGGAGGGATCCAAGTTGTTTTACTGGGACCTTGTTTTGCAAATGGTAAACCACAGTCTGAGGCAAAGATCTGCAAGTGGAACCCCTCCCATGCCTGCAGCTCACCAAGGCTGGACACCAAGTCTGCTGTATTTCTTCTTGCTTCTCTGCAATATCAGAAGTGGGGCCACTAGCCCCACATAAGATAGAGAGAGAAGGAGGGAGGGAGGAAGGAATTGTCTTTGTCCCTTCTTTGTGCACATTTGCCTTTGCCACCTCTGCAGAGTGACCCTTGCCACTCACGTGGCCTCACTCATCCATTTTTCACATCTTTCCTTTGGTGCTCTGCCTGTACTCACTCACTCTCCATAAAGTTTCATTCCCTCAACTCCCTGCTACAGGCTGCACATCTGCAACAAAAATGTCAGGCCAAATGAAGAAAGGTAAGATCAGGAGGCGAGGCTGGCCTCGGCTGCTCCTGGGGGTCCCATTCTCGCCTGGGTTTGCAGGTTCTTCTGGCTCATTAAGCAAACCTGAGTGAGAAGGGGCATGCAGCTACTGCTCTACCTGCTGTCACCAGGGTGCTATCCTTCAAAAGAACACCTCCTCAAGGACAGCACTGTCACTGCTGATGAATTTAACTTAAAAAAATAATCAGGCTCTAAGAAGGCACTGGGAACCATTTTCCCTTTCTTTTGCTCTTAGTAACAATGAAAGGTGCAGACACCATCAACAATTTTTGTCTGGATTTTGAAGAATCCAGTTTTTTTCAACCAGCTCCCTGTCTCTTCATTAAGGCACCCAGATGTTGAGAGAGAGAAGAGGGCAGGATACAGCACAGACACTGCTTGCATGCTGCCCAGGTCTTTCCCACCCCAATGCAGTGACTGAAAATACCAGGACCTGCTCTCAGCACCTGAAGATCAAGCCTGCTGCAGGACCCCTTCTGCCACTCCTGAGCCTGGAGCAGGCAGCAAAGCACCTGTGGCAGACACATTGATGGGTTTCTGCTGCACTGAGACACGTTTGCAAGTGTAAAAAGGTGTTTCCTTGCTTTAACTCTGTTTGATTTGGATCCTCTGGCAAATTATTTGAGGAAGAGCTATACAATTGCTATTGCAGGGTAACTTTCAGCACAGGCTGGAGACATGCAGGTGCAAAGGCCTGAAACCACCTGCAAAGAGAAATGTGCCATTTTCCAAGAAAGCCACCCAGCAGAGTGCCACCCATGCCCAGACTGGCTGCTGCCCTCCTTCATCTCCCACAGGGCAGGGCACAAAGTCAATCACAGCATTTATAGGAACAGCCTCAGGTGGTTTCCTGAGCAGAGGAGACAAGGATGCTTGGTTTTCTATAAACTGGTGACATTAGTGACCTGTAACTGCCTGATTCTGGTGTCTGAGAGGGTGTCGGGTCTCACAAGATTTTTTTCCCAGCATCAAACTTTTACATTGTGTATTCTGCTCTCATTGTCTCATAAGAGCACAACTGGGGTCTCACATCCCCATCTTTTACACATTTCCACTACGTCTGCAAGCCTTTGCACCCCTTGCTCTTGTGCTCCATCAGGTCTGTTTGAACAAAGCAACAAAAGTCATATGAGGAGAGAAGGAGAGCATGAGTCTGTGAATACATGAACTCTTACTCTGCAGGAAAGAAAACTGAATAAATGAACCAACTTTTTTGCCATGCGTATCTCAGGTACAAAGTGATGTCACTGAAGGAAAACTGTCATCTCCCACAGTGTCCCTGGCTGATACAGTGGCTCCAGGGCAAGGTACACAAAGTCTATGCAGTGGCAGATGCTAGTGAATGTTGTTTTGGATGCTGCAACTATCAGTTCTGCCAAGGAGAGTTAAATTTCTTCTATGCTGCAAGGAGATTCTGATATGGGACTATCACTTCCAACAAGGGACTACAGCTCATTAGAAATCCTTGTTTTTACAGTCCAGAACATAAACACATTTATCCCTCTTGTATCTGTGTACACTCTTCACTGTAGGACTGCTCCACGTAGGGAAAGCTCACAAATATCTCTTTGAATACCTCAGGATCAATCTTCTTGGGAGTACCTTCAAGAAGAAAATGTGTTTGCATTTTCTTTAGCTTTTCTAAACTGCTTCTGAAAATGTCTAAACCATAAAATAGCTGGCAGAAACAAACCACTCAAGGAACCATAGGGGGAAACATATTAATCAATTCAAATGAGGGGTACTGAAATATTTTGCTCACTTTTCCTTGAGAAACAACATGTGGCGGTGGTTGGGTGTGGGTGATGGGAGTGGGAGGAGCCTGGATCCTGCAACCAGCGGGCCTTGTCCCAGGAAAGTTGCTTTCCATGTCTGGTTGTCTTCTGGCCCCTGGAGGGGACTCTGTGGGACGTGTGGGAGAAGTGAGGCACTGAAAGGATAGTAAGTTCCTAACTTGGAACCTGACAAGGAGGATGAAACAAGCCCAGGAATCTCATCTTTCTTACCCAGGAGGCTTGAGTTTTCACTTTCAAAAAGGCAGTTCTTTCCTCTGCAGTGTAAGGCACTATTAACCAGGAGCACAGACAACACAGAACTGCCCACTGCACACAGGCATAAGCAACTAAGTGCAGGATTCACAAGGGCCTTGTAGATATCTAGACATGAGTTTGAGTTTTTCTGGACTCATTTTATAATCAGAAGAAGCAAGTACATATAGGTTATGATAAACTTCACCCTAGTGTCAGGTATAAAACAGGTAAGTCAAACCCAATTTTTAGAAATGAGAAAAATTTTGGTTTAAGATACTTAAATACAGATGTCTACAAGGAAGGGACAAACTGGACCTGATCAGTGGACCCTAGAGCCACTGAAGCCACCACAAACTACATTTATATCTGGACACCTTCAACCATTTATATCTGGGTACATCCCCACACCTTCAGCCATACCGGCCACATCTGTCCTGACAGCATGGGATGTCAGACATCCAGCACCCATGGAGACAACTGTGTTTGAACTGTGTTTGAATGTTGGCATTTGGGTGTCTTAATCTGTTAATAAGTCTGGTTGTCTAAAATAGTTACCTAGTGCACCTTAGATGGAAATATTTCACACACTTAGATGCCCTGAAGTGTGTGAGATATTTTGGCAGATGTGACACAGGGTATCACATTAAAATGACCAGAGGCAACTATAATGAGGTGAAGATAAACTGGGGTTTGAAATTAGGTGGGATGAATTCAATTTTTGGTTTCCACAGCTAGCACAGATATTTGTGTTTGGGTTTTTTCTTGAATGACTGATTTGGGAGAATAGGCCTGTCTACTTATATCCTGTTGGCTAGACAGTCTCAAGAGTTCTTTGTAGAAATACTCTTCCTGGGGTCAAAATAAGCAAAAGAGTCCCTCAGAGAAGTAGCTTCTCATTTCAATCCCCAAAGCAATAGGCATGAAAAGAGAAGTGGTTTGCAAATCACTGTAAAAGAACTTTGTGCCACAGATAAAAATTATCCTGACCTTTCTTTGAGCAATGGTGAAATGGGTGTTCACCGTGAGAGGTCATTAGGCAATCACATACAGACATGCAGAGAATATTGGCTCAATGCTTTTATTAGCAAAAATTCCTACTGTCTGCTTCACTAAACTCTCACCTTTCATGTACTCTGCGCTGCTGCTTTGGTATTCACGATGAAGAGATGTGTAATGTCTCATGTCCCTGAATACTCCCCAGGAGGAGCAGGCAGGTTTAAAGCTTGGCTTCTGGATCTGACAGTGCTTTTCTTTTTGCTCACCTACTCCTCAGACCATCATCTGTGAGCGGTCACAGTCAAAGGGCTGCCCTGCTGTGCACAGAGAAAGAGGAGGAATAGTCATGTTACTGACTGAAAGGTATCCCCTCCCTCTTGTTTAACAATGGGATATTCCCCCACAAACGTGCTTTCCTGAACAACATCTGAAGAAAAGACAGGCAAGATCACAAGAAGTTTATCTCTTTTCCCTATTCCACATACTGTTGGGTATGCAGATCAGTGAGAAACAAAGATCTGCAGGTGTCAAGAATTGGAGGCAGGGCTGCAAATGCTGACAGGTCAGAGTCTTTCTGCAGCTGGGAGCAATGGGTGTAGGAGAGGGAAGGGCAATCTCCTTCAGCTGCTGAGGAACTGGAACATTTTCTACTTGACTGCACCCCTGCATGTTCCTTTGGCTTACAGCAGGAATTGCTTGTTCCTTCCCTATGTGTCATCCCTGTGCTTGTCCAGGCACAGGTTTGCATGAGACCTGGTATAAACCAAGTTTAAATGATCATCCTGTGGAATTGCCCATATAAAATTTAATGTGGTATTTTTACCTTCAGTCCTTGCAGTTACTGGAGTGCAGCTTAAAAGCTGCATTTATTGCAGACATTTATTTTTATTAAGAATGGATCTTTGCAGTCCATCAAAAACACTCAGCTTGGGAGGAAATGCACTGTAGCTCCCTCTGCTCTCAGCTGTGGCTTCCAGCATGGTAATCTGCATTGCTAATTGTGCAGCACACACAGCAACACGTGGTGCAAGGTGTGCATGGTGCAAAGCATGGGCTGTGAGAAACGTCCTACAGCTCACCAGCACTGGCCTAGGGAATGTTTTCTCCTCACCCCTGGCATCCCAGGGGGCAGACTGCTGTGCACAGGGCGCTCCTCAGGATCCTCTGAAGTCAGAGCTGAACCTCTGCTGCAGGAGGGGATGAGACTTCACCCTTCCTGCAGTTCTTACCCTGGTGTCGAGGTGGGGAGAGGTGTTTCCCTGCTGCCTCCTCTCTGGGACCTGATGGGCAATGTGGAAGGCAGGGTTAGAAATTGTGTCTCCAAGTGACAGTGCTTGAGAGACAAGTCAGGAGAGGTTACCCTGTGCTAGCCCTGTATTAAGTGATGAGAAGCCACAAATGCAGTTTCCTGCTGTTATTTTTAAACTCAGAATACAGAAGTGATAGACCCAGGTCAGACTGAAGCTGCACCATCCTTGGGCATCCAAAGGCTAGTGCATTTGGAAAAGTACAAGGACAGGGCAAACATACACTGATTTCCCTCCCAGAGCATTCTCTCCTGCTATTTGTACTGCAGTGCTTTCCTAAGCCTTTGTTAGTAGCCTGTAATTTGCTTCCTTGAATTTGCCCTTAAATTTCCTCAAACTCTCATGACTTGCCTTGAGCCCGCCAAGCTTTCCAGCACTGAGCTGTGGGTCAAGCCCAGGCTGTGGCAGCAGCCAGAGCTGCCCCAGGAAAGTCATTCCAAGGTAACACCCTGACTTTGCTGGGGGGCAGTCAGACAAGCCCCTGTGTCCCTGTGACCTCTTTGGCCAACCTGCAGTTTGACTGTGTGTTTTTCCAGCCTGCCCAAGAGCTTTCTCCTGGCTGTCAGGGAAGGTCTTGCTGTGACCCCTCACTGTCAGGCAGGAGCAGTTTTTGTGTCTCTGCTGCCCTTCCCTGCTGCTGGGGAGCACTTTTGCCTCACAGGATCTGCAGCAGTGTGACAACAAATGCCACAAAAAGCGCTCACATTTCCCTCAGCACACAAGAAAGGAGAATCAAGTCACGGTTGGGCTTGTAATGAATGTAATTACAACAGCTTGGATGCTGAAGCTGACAATGTCTTTGCTGCATCAAATCAAGTGTGTTACACTGAGATCCTTTTGTGCACAGTTCATCTGGGTCTTGTGTGTCAGCTCCTCACATGTGGTGAGGAGCTCTAAGAGGTTTGGCCAAAGCACAGCGTCATGAGTACTGGGAGGGCAGAAAGAGCACAAAAATCTGTGATTATTAAAATGTACTGTGTCTCCTGACCGCCACACATTTAATACTCCACCAGTTACAAAAGAAAGCAACATTTTTGACAAAGAAGTGCTCTGAGTCAGTACCTCTTGTTTTGGAGGTGGATAACTCAGAGTTTCTGAGGTGCCATCAGCTACTTTTACCGTCAGAGGGGAATATGAAACAGACAATGCAGTGTGGTGTTCCCTGCAGGTGCACAGCCTCTGTCTCACAGCCCCATGGCCACCAGTGGTCCCTTCTGCAGGAACCACTCCCTCCTCAAGCAGGGAGCAAACCTGGGCTGCATTTGTCTTCCTCAGCCTCTGCCAAGCTCCTCTCCTCCTCCAAGACAAACCAAGATAAAAGGTTTATCTTGCCAGGTTTTGTTTAAAGCAGACCAAAATGCAGAGCCTGCAGCACTGAGCTTTCAGTGTGTTTTGGTGCCAAATCCAGTGTAATCGTTGCATTTCCTTTCCCTGCTGAACTGCCTGCCTACAGACAGCCTGTAATGTAAGATCCTGGGAATGTTTTGTTTTGGGAGGTGGAAGAGATACTGAGGGTGTCCCTCAGAAAGCACTACAGGGAGGAAAATGAGCACTGCTGAAGACAGAAGGAAAGCAGTGATGTTCAGGATAAGCTGGGCCTTACCATTGAACTCCTGCTGTGGCAAGCCTGATGATTTTAACCCTGAAAGGACACTCTCTGCAGTCACAAGTGAAAGAAAAAGTCATGAGACTTTTTTTGATAAAAAAACAAAGCCACATGGCAGGCTTTCATGGGGTTCCTAAGCTGGCTGAGGGTGCCTGGAGGGTGAGTGCCACCACTGTGGCTCTGGACAATGTGGTAAATCAGGCACTGCAAGTTTGCTCTGCTCTCACGTTTGACATTCAGTGTTTTCTTGAGAGTTTTAGGCAGGGAGGGTTGAAGACTGGAAATGTTATAATCAATCTAGAAGTCCCATCATATATAGTGGATCTGTCTGAACAGAGCAGATACCCGTAGCATTATTGAAAACACACAGGTTTAAAGATATTGCAAATAAATGCATTTACTGGAGGTTAAGCCTGGGAGCCCTCTATTTTTTTTATCCTACAGGAGATTGTGAAAACTGGATAATATGGACAATACCATAAAAGTGGGTTTCTTTTTGGTTAGTCACACTTACAGGGTTTTAACTAGGCATAACATACTTGCCATTGAAACAAAGAAGCCCCCAGCTGCAGATACTTGTCACCAGAGGCCCCTATCAGGTGGTACCCTTCCCACCATGTGAATGAGCAATCCCGATTTCGTTCCCAGGAACATCAGCTCTGGTCACACAGGGCTCTGAAACTGTGAAATTTGAAGTGTTCTGAGAAATTTGTAGGTTTTATAGTTTATAGATTTTGTAAAAATTGTGGTTGCTTGTAGTAATAAACAAACCTTTATTTGCTTTATGCAGAGAATGATCTTGAACCACATCTTTAGGTTTTTTCTGAAGCTGAGAGGGCTATGAGCCTGCTCTGTGAAAAAAAACAAAACAGAAAAGAGGGAGTCTTCCATTATCACTGGCCTGAGGGAGCACAATTTGGACAACATTAGCTATTGCAAGGTTTATCATAAAAATATGAGAATTGCTTGGACCTTTGTGTCTAGCAGTGCATGCAGGCAGGACTGGGACTACTATTCTGCCCATATGCAGGAAATCAAATGCCTGGACAAAACAACATTTGGAAACATATTGCTACAGCTGTTTGTTTTTTTTTTTTAATTAACCTTTGTTTGTAGGTGACCCTTACTAGAAACTGTGAAGGATGCTGTATATTCCCTTGGTATTGTGCATATAGCTGTATATTTGTTTTCTTTATTAAAATCTGGGCAGAGGAAAATGGACCAGATTCTACTCCATCACCCCTGCTCAACTTCAGCAGCTGCATGGAGTTGTGGTGAAGTAACTGTGCTGATGGAGTCGATCCAAAAGCCCACTACTAACATGCATGGTAACAGATGCTATAAAATTGCAGAGAGGAAATGTTTGGCAATTACCCTCTAACATGGCTACCTCATGGCCCACCCCAGCCTCCCCACTCAGGAGGGCTGTGGATGAAGAGGAGAGAAGTCAGTTTTAGTATTGGTACTAATTTTGAGGTGAGGCAGAATTTGCAGAACCACAGAATTTGTGAGAAAAATCATGTTGGCAGGGGCTTTAGGAGATCATGTACTCCAAACCCCCTCTGACTGCAAGATCCAACCTTCATCACACTTATCTGTAGGATGCAAGGTGGAGGTGGTATCCCCAAGGTTGTGGGATTCACCTCTTGGACATCTGCAATGGAAGCCTCACCACCTGAGCAGCTGCCCCTACTGCGCCCATGGTCAGGAGAGGGAAATGGGAAAGATAAGGGCTTTGTGGTCAGGTGAAGATAAGGCTGTGGTCAGGTGAATCCCACCCAGGGTCATACATCTGTGGTGTGTTTCTTGCTGCTTTGTGAGCAATGGTAAGAGGGAAAATGACAGCATTGAGAAAAGTGCCTTGGGATAAAAAAAAAAAAAAACAAAAACTAAAATTAAAATTAAATAAAGAGTTGGTTGCTTTTTTTCTTGTCTCCTTAGGGCAGATGAGCCACCCACCGTGCCTGGACCCCAGCCTGGCTGCTGGGGAGATGCAGTCTCCCAGGATGGCAGGGAAGAAGCGAGGGCGGCCCCCGCTCCAGCCAGCGCCCATCAAAGTGGCTGTTCACAACCTCTTCTCAGCACCAGCCAGTGCTCTGCCAGGCATAAAGATCCCAAAGAAGAGAGGGAGAAAACCTGGGCACAAGGTAGATGCATGGCTTTCACATTCCTTCTCCACCTCCTGGTGGTCTTCATACATTTTCTTCTAGAATTTCAGCTGGACGCAGGAACAGAGGAAAAATTGTGCAAGTCTGGGGCAGAGCAATGCAAAGGAAAAAAACAAAAGAGAAGATAGATAGTATCTCTTCTACCTGAGCTGGTGAAAAAAAATCACAGAATCATAGAGTATTCTAAGTTGAAGGGGACCCATCAGGAGCATTCAGTTCAACTCCTGGTCCTGCACAGGACACCCCAAGAACCACAGCATGTATATTTTCCCAAAGGTTAAAGTTATTTTAATTTGGTCTGTTTGAAAATGTTTTCCACTGTGTTGTGTGGGATGGTTGCACACCTTTGGGGAAGGGTTTCTCATTTGTCACTTTCCTCTCTCTCACTAACAGTGATTAGAAATTGAACAAACTGAACAGAGAAGGAAAGGAATACAGGAGAGTGGAAATAAGGGGGGGAAAGCTACTTTCCAAAGGAAAACAGAAAAGAGGGGCATTTGAGAAAAACAATGGTATTTCACTTTTTGTCTGCTCACTGCCCAGCTCTCTGTGCAACCCTGGGGCAAAGGCAGAACTAAAGAAAGCCAGGAGCCCTTAGTGCCTTAAGCCCTTCCGATGCTGCTGCTGGGCTGGGTCTCTCCCACCACACCACCTGCAGTGGGCTCAGCACTGCAGTGGGAGCAGTGCCACTGTGATGCCTCACACCAGGCAAAAATGGGACTGTGATGCTGAGGGAAGGAGACTTTGTTCTGGGGAGTGAAATTGGGCCACAGCTTAGTAAGGGGTCTTGTGTTCAGCAGGCTGCTCTGTTAATCTCTCTGTCTCTGTCCCCAGCCAGCTCGGGGCACTGTGCATGTTTGCCATGCCTGTTCCTTGTTCTGAATGGGCGCTGGCACAGACATGCAGAGTGCTGCACAAGGAGGGCAAATTGCTGTTGGAAAATCAGAGCTGCTTGGGTTCGTGGTTTCAAGACAGAAAAGCAAATTAAACAATCAGGGTATGCACAAGGCTGACCCAGCCTTCCTGGAGAAGGTCTTGTCCAGGGTGTTGCCTGGCTCTTCCATGGGTCTCTCCTGGTTCACAGGAGGCAACAACATCCCATGCATGGTGCTGCTGGCTGAGCTCTGGACACAGGGACCAACTCTTTGATTGCTGTGAGCCTTGGACTTCAGCTTAATCTAGAGCAGGCTACCCTCATCTTTACCTTTCCCTCCTTTTCATCTCCTACCAGACTTCCTCCCATCCCCTAACCTCTGTCTAACAGTAGTCCAAAATAGAGCTCCAAGCTAAGACTGGGGCAAATATTCAAGTGTTTTGTAAAATGTGGGATATGGAAATACTTTTTATTTTTTCACTTCCATACCAGGATGAAACTCCAGGATGGAAATATCTGAATTGCTTTACTTGAGGTATTTCTTATATCAAGTTTATTATATATTTATTTCAAGTAATTTAGTTATTATCAGTAAAGTGGGTGACTTGCAGACTCTTCAGATCAAAACCATCCAGTCTGGACAATAATACTTTGGAGATGTGCTGAAATTGGGTCTTTGATGTTTGAGATTGAGTGATTTGCCAAACACCACAATGACCTTGTATGCAGGGTATTTCAGACCCTGTCCCTTCTGTCCCTGCTTGTCTTGGTGACCCCCTCTTCTTGCTCATGCATTTACATTTGATTTGTAATTTGACAAAAAAAAAAAACAAAAACAAAAACAAAAAAAAAAAAAAAAAAAAAAAAAAAAAAACAAAAAAAAAAAAAAACAACTGGGGAATATGTTCCATTCTATCCCAAATGTACCCATCCATCCACCTGGAAAAATATCTTTCACCAATCACCACACATATAGAAATGGGAGAAGTTGTAGACTTAAATTCCTGGAAATGCTGCACTAACACTTTGCTTTGGACCTATGTAGCCGAGCATTTGATTGCTGTGTCCCCCACTTCTTCCAAAGGGACACTTCATCCCTGGCTGGGTACAACACACTCCTCCTCTTTGTCCCCAGGCACTGGATCTGAGATGAGGTTCCTTCTTGGTGAGCATGGCACATAACAAGGCGTCCTTTTATATCCAGTGGCTCAGGTGGATGGGGCTGACCCTCATGAGCTGCAGCCCCCATGGCACCTGGCCTGGTTGATTTGAGCTGTAGGATTCACACACCAAAGCAGTGTTTTCTGTGAGGCGCCTTTGTACGCTGTGTGCTCAGCTGAAGTGAGCCCCTCTCCATCCAAAGCACTTCCCCAGAGTGAGTCAAAAATTACATTTTTTGATGGGGAACTCTAGCTTGATTTAATTAGCTCAGTAATTGTATGAGTTTCAGATACCACAAGACTTAAATGCATTTTAAAAAATGTCTCCCTGCCCAAATGGCAGACGACCAAATTCTTTATAGCAGCCAGAGAGCTGAATTGTTACAGAACAGATGGAAAAATACTTCTGAATTTTTAAGAAACTCGGAATTTACAGCCTAGATTTAAATTTATTTTGACCAAGATGTGAATAACAGACATTTTCAATCACATGCTCTTTACAGGCAGGTGACCCATTGCCTGTTTTCATTGATATTAAAGGAAATATCTATGTCTTCCTGAAATGACATTTCATCACACTTCATCACCGAGAAAAGTCTTTTCCTTGCTATCCTGTTTATTTTTTCACAGCTTTGGCTATAAAATTTCATCAGCTGTTTTTCCAAAAACTGTTTTGTACCTTATGTGGAGCTATTTGCCATAAAATGTTACATTTCCCCAAAATACAATATTCTTTCTGATTGTCTAAATCTCTGGGAAAAAGCCTATTCTGGCAGCCGGGGGGGAGGTTAGTCGACGGATGGGTTTTATTTCTGTGGCTGTGAGTGAGAGCAGCCCTGAAGAGCTGCTTGGAAAGGCTGTAAGAGGGAAGGGTTTGTTAGCCCCCTGCGGGGATTCGCCCTGTCAGAGGACATTGAGGGACGCACGCATGGGGCAGCACTGCAGCACGGACCAACACGTCCCTTCCAGAGGGCAGCAAAGCCATGGCACCCTTTGAGCAGCTTGAGGGCAGTCTGTCCCTCTGTGCAGCCAGTGCAGCTCCCATCTGGGGAGGTGGCCCCAGCCCAGCTCAGCCAGGTGGGGTGGGCAGTGAGTGTCACACGTGTGGAGTGACAGTTCCATTACGGGGCACAGGTTACCCTGCTGCCCTAGGAGTCAATACTGATGATGACAAATAAGCAGTCAGGATTTGGATGCATTGGGAATGAGATTGCACAGACAACCTTAAAGTGTCCTGTTTATTCACCTGTCCTGTGATACAGCCTTGGATTTGGAGGTTGTATACCCTCCTGTCAAGGTTGCCTGCCTCAATCTCTGTGGAACACTGATGGGATGTAGGAGGCCGTGTGCAGACTTACTTGCATCATTTGCTGTGCAGAAGAAAGTTATTGCACAACACAAGGAGAAAAGGTGGGAAAGACCTTGGACTGTGCTTGCCTTTGCCAGCTGACCTCTCCTCTCACCCTCAGTGACTGGGCTTGTGTTATGCTGAGTGTCCTTACTCACAGCCAAATGCACAGAGCCACAGACCCCAAAACATGTGCTCAGAAGCTCTGTGCTTCCCTGGTGTACATTTAATGACAACCTTCTGTCCAGCCATCAGAAGTCCACGTGGCAGGACCAGGCTGGCTCAGACACTGAACTTACTGCACATTTGGAGATGGTTCTCTCTCCAGCAGCAAAAGCTCTCATTGCCAGGAGGTGCCTCTGCCCTGTGGAAGGACAAAGGCCCATGGGGATGGGGTGAATCCCAGCCTTTCTAGCAATTGTTTTTTCAGGACAAGGGACAGCTGGTACAGGGGAACAGGAAGCCATAGAAATGAGAACCTGCATCTAAGTGGTTTAAGAAAACTGCAGGGAAAGATTGTGTTGTGGTTCATCGTGTTACTTTCCCATGTATTTTATTATACAAGCTGGCAGAGATCTTCAGAAAGAAAAAAAAAGTTGCCTGGCAAATGTTCTTCACCTTCTTTCAATTTTTGGTGGGGAATGACATAAATACCAGTTAGATGAATCCTGGCTTCTCTGAAGAAGTGTGCAGATTGTAATAAAAACTCCAGGACTCTGCAGAGTCCTCCCATCCGCAGCCACAGCATGCACAAACAAACTTGTAGCCAGCATCAATGGCACAAAAGCTCACTCTCTCTGCATCTAATGCATGGTGACTTTGATAAAGTAGACACATTTATTTCCTACCCAGAATCCCTGATCAGCTTTCTCTGATCTCATTTCCATGGTAGAAAGTCCTTAAGAGTGGGGAGGTGGTTGTAGATCTTGTTTTAAAGCAACCACTTTTACATCTCATCCTGTGCATACCAAAACTTATGACATTTGATAGTCAAAAGTTGATTCCAATGCCTTACCACAAGGATTTCCCAATGTGCTCTGACAGATTTCCTCTGTCTCTTTTTCTCCTTCTCTTTCTCTCTTCTTCACTGCTTTTTTTGACTCTCACACATACGTGCTTTCTACTGGCAAGCTCTCAGTCAGTCAGCTGGTGGTTGGGTTGGCTTTTCGATAGAGAAGACTCAGTCCAAGAAAAGACATCTTTAAATGGAATACTTAGAGATTTGCCCTTCATTATATTCAGGGACTACTCAGGATTTCAGTGGCCAGGAGGCAGCTAAGCTGTTGTTTGCTTAGTGTACTGTCTCTTGCACTAATCAGGCATTGTTTCATTTTGATTTAACAAAGGCCAGTTCTCTACTACCCCTAATAAAATGACATTTATCTGTACCCAGAGGCTGTAGAGCACATTTTGTTGCAATTAATTTTGCAGTAAATTGTTCACTAAAACAGGGGGGTTTCCACAAACAAAGAAAGGGGCTTCCACACTACAGAGTTTACATAAGCCTTGCCCTCTGTTTATTTGCTCTTGAACATAAGCCTGCCTGGGCCTCCAAGATCTAGGAGAAGAAAAAGGTCTGATGATGCTGGTGAGGCAGTGCACAGTGTTGATGAGGCAGCACACACTCACGAGGCTCAGGGGCTGAAGAGGGGACTTTGGTGCCTCTGTTTGGGACCACAGGAATGTGAGCCAGTAAGGATATTAGGGAGCCAACATGCAAGTGAAGCAGAATTTGTCAGGTGTACTGTCTCAAAAACAATATCTATAAAGAGAAATGTAAGAGTGAGAGCATACAGGTGTTGCTAGAGCCTGTGCAGAGAAGGATAACAAAGCCAGTGAAGGGTCTGGAGCATCTGTCTTATAAGGAGCAGCTGAGGGAGCTGGAGTTGTTTAACCTGGAGAAAAGGAGGCTTGGGGGAGACCTTTTCAATCTCTACAGCCACCTGACAGGAGGGTGTAACCAGGTGAGGTTGGTCTCTTCTCCCAGACAACCAGCAATAGGGAAAAGGTAAATGGCCTCAAGTTGTGCTAGGGGAGGTTTAGATTGTATATTTGGGAAAAAAAATCTTCACTAAAAGAGTGTTCAAGCACTGGAACAAAGGGAATGGTGGAATCACTATACCTGGAAATGTTCAAAAGATATGTAGGTATTTAGGGACATGGTATAGTAGTGGTCCTGGCAATGTTAGGAAATGATTGGAGTTGATGATCTTAGCAGTCTTTTCCAACCTAAATGATTTTGTGATTCTATATCTACACATCTCTCTATAAACATATCTATTTTATATAACAGAGTGTGTACAAATGCACCTATGTACATATATATTCTTTGTGTATGTGTGTGTATATATGTGTGATCAAAAACAAGCCCAGAAGCCTAACATAGGGGCTACCCAAAGTTTCACTTTGCCAGCCCCCTTTGCCATAGAAAAGTGAATAATTGACATACTGCTGTAGAATATAATAAATCATGCTGCTTTTCACCTTCTTACATGGAATAAATCCCAGACTGGATGGAGACCTTGATTTTTTGAAACTCTGTTCTCTTCCCACTCAGTAAAGCTTTCAATACTTACCTTTGCAGTATTGTTCTGTACAAAATATCCAGCACACAGCTGGATAAACACATCGTGCCATAGGGTGAGCAACTGGCTCACCAGTCAGGCACAAAGGGTTACAGGGAATGGGGTGACATCAGACTGGTGGCTTGACCCTGGGGTTCCACAGGGCTCCATCCTCAGCCCTGTGCTCTTCAACATCTTCATAAATGACTTGGATGCAGGACTGGAAGGGACACTAAGCGAGGTCACAGATGATAAAAAACTGGTAGGAGCTGTTGACTCCTTCCAGAGCAGGGAGGCCCAGCAGAGAGACCTCAACAAATCAGAGGATTGGGCAATCACCACCCATATGAATTTCAATGAGGGAAAGTGCTGGATTCTGCACCTGGGATGGATACATGGACAGACTGGGCAATGAGAGGCTGGAAAGCAGTGCTGTGGAAAGGGACCTGGGGGTCCTGGTCGATGGCAAGTGGAACATGAGTCAGCAGTGCCCTGGCAGCCAGGAGGGCCAGTGGTGTCCTGGGGGCATCAGGCCCAGCATGGCCAGCTGGGCAAGGGAGGGGATTGTCCCACTCTGCTCTGCACTGGGGCAGCCTCACCTCGAGTGCTGGGGCAGTTCTGGGTACCACAATGTAAAAAGATATTAAAGTATTGGAGACCATTTAAAGGAGAACTACAAAGATAGTGAGGGGCCTTGAGGGGAAGCCATATGAGGAATGGCTGAGATCACTTGGTCTGCTCAGCCTGGAGGAGACTGAGGGGAAACCTCATTGAAGTCTACAACTTCCTCATGAGGGGAAAAGGAGGGGCAGACACTGATCTCTTCTCTCTGGTGGGCAGGAATGGGACCTGAAGGAATGGCCAGGAGTTGTGTTAGGGAGGATTTAGGTTGGATATAAGGAAAAGGTTCTTCACCCAGAGGGCAGTTGGGCACAAGAACAGGCTCCCCAAGGAAGTAAGCATCAAGCCTGATAGAGTTCAAAAGGATTTGGACAATGCTCTCAGGCACATGGTGTGACTCTTGGGGATGGTCCTGTGGAGGGCCTTGATGATCTTTGTGGGTCCCTTCCAACTCAGCATAGGCAGTGATTCTGTGAAAAGAAACTGACAGCACTTTGTCACTGGTCATTCCTGATCCCAATCTGAAGGCAAAACAACTCTGCAAAAAGAGGACAACACAAGCAAGTGAGAAATAGCACTAGCCAGGGCCAGCTCAGGGTCCCCCATACCCTACAACTGCCATACAGCAGGAGGTCAAATCCACAGCTTGTCTCAGAACCACTCATTTATTATTTTTCCCTCTTTCAGACTGAAAACAAATGGACTTAGCCTGCCCTAGGGGAGGTGGTGGTAAAAACTCACTTAGATGTCCCTAAGTCCTACATACTTCCCTCTCCTTTCTCCAGCTTTCTGGCTTTACCATTATACTGAAACAGTGACAGTTAGTTTAGACATTTGTAATTCCTGGTCAGGGACAACAAAAGTCTTCATCCAAAAGAACTTCTTCTCTCCATCAGGGATTGCTCAAGGTTGGGTTTGGAGGCAGTTGTCTGACTTCATTTCTACCTAAAATATACTTTGTACATTGTCCATTGAAAAACAACAAAAGGAAATAAATGTCAGAAGAACATTTTGGTGTAGGGCATGTAAATATATAAACCAGCAAACTGTGTGCTTGGCTCTCTGCTTTCCCCCTACTTCCCTTCTTAGCAACAGGAAAAGCAAGAGTGGTACCTTCAGGTCACATCCATCACATCAGTCCTTTTTAAATATGAGGACCTGATCATCATTGACTGGTGAGATGTTGCCAGGTACTGGCAGCATAAAGACATAGTGATATTGCCCCGTAAATTCACATCATGCTTCTCTTCTCCAACCTGGGCTGCAGGCTGCAAAGCTCACTGGGTGCAGCAGTGCAGCAGTTTGTATTTACTAGCTGGTAATAACAGAATCTGGACCACAGTGTGAGCTTATTTACATGGGTGTCAGCCCACAGTAGCCTCTTGGTGCCACTGGATTTATACAAGATTTACAGCCCTGCAACCAAGAGCAGAATTTGGCCCTAAATTATGATGCAGTTAAAGACCCCATGTTTCCGAGTTGTGGAGCATTGTTTACACCCACATGAAATGGCTCGTAAAATGCCATTGCACTGATTTGTTGGAGTGTTAGGCTCAATTTGCTCAGGTGTAAATAACTACCCGGTGGGTGGCATAATATTTGCATCCTGTAGCTTAAGGCGTTGCTATCTGCAGCAAATCAGTCAGGCTTCAGGCTCCAGTATCCTCCTGGGAGCAGGATGGATCTTCTGGCCTGGAGAAAGTGATGCAATAGCAGATTGCTAATGAGTGGGAGTTCATGGGGCGTGACATCCATAGAATAAAATTGGAATATCTTGTGTATACTTTCATTATTTTTTGCAGCTGAAATCTCGTGTCCTGATGACTCCTTTAGCAATCTCTCCGCCGAGGAGCACGCCAGAGCCGGATATCAGCTCAATCCCCCAGGATGCAGCCACGGTACCCAACTCAGACACCCCACAGGCTCTCACAGGTACTCAGCCTCAAGTGCTCCTTGGCCAAGGGGTGAGCAGGAGCCACGGGCTGGCAGCCAGATGTCACAGCAAGATGCTGGGCTTTCCAGAACAGGGGGAGCTCATGAAAATGGGGTGTTTGCAGATTAGTCTAGTGACCAGTGACAAGGAGCAGAGTTATCCTGCAAGATTGTATTTTGACTGCTGTGTGTCGAGTTTAGTGGAGATGTCAGTCTCGTTGCTCTTGAAATGTGAACATCAAAAACCCATGAATGCTCCATTTTATACCTAACATTTTCACCCCATCTGATATGTTGCAGTGATCAACCTAAATCCCTGTGTGAACATGAAACATCTGTTACAGCTGTGGGGAGAAGAACGGAGGAGTCGTGGTCTGACTGTAGGCAGGGCTGCCAGCACAAAAACCCCAATGCCTTATCACAGCAGCAGGCATAGTCATTTCCAAATCTAGTCAGAAAACACAGACTTACTCCTTCTTTTTGTTTATATTACCAAAAGTAACATAGGTCAAGGCTTTTAAACTGATGTAAATGAGAAGAAAATCAACAAGACAGCTGATTTACCCTGAGATTTCAGCAGAAAAATGGATTAGATAACATTAGAATCTAAACACAACACATAAATCCCATTATTTCTTAGCTGGGATGCACAGAGGAGAAGTTTTCCATCTGCTCTGGTGGCAGAACGATACTAAACTCAGCAACAATGACAATAATATATTTTATTCTCGTTTATCCCTTCACACGCAAAGTCTGCAAAGCACTTGGCAAACAGCAGCTGAGTGGATGGAAGTGCCCTGAGAGGTTGTGCCCAGGGCTGCTTTTGGAGTGGGACAGGGAGGCACAGTCCTGCAGCCCTGCCAGATCACCAGGGTGGCTGCAAAGGCTCTGTGGGTCATTTCAGGCAGTGCCCCACACCTCTGTCTGCCCATCCTCATGCCACTGGCACCTTTCCTCCCAGCACCCTCCCTACAGAGCATGCAGGTTCCCACCACAGCAGGGCTAGCAGGAGGTGAAGGGAAGCTCAATCCAGCTTTTACCTCCCTCTCTGCTTCAGAAGGACTGTAGGAACCCTGGTTCCACAATGGGGGACTCAGCACATTGCCTGCAGAGTCCCTCCCACAGCTGAGCCCCGACAAAACCAGTGGATTGTCACACAAAGGCCGCATTCTGCCGATTTGTCAAGGTGTAGCACTCTGGGAAAGCTGCACTCTGATATCCCCCTTCAATTCCTGCATGCTGCTGCTGTATTTTCAGTGCACTATCCCTTTGTTTGTTTGGCATTTGGAAGGTGTGAAGTGGTGTAATGATAAATATGATTGCTATTATCCCCCTGTTTACCCTGGATGTACTGCTTAAGCCCCTTCTGCTGGTCCCTGCAAGATGGGGGAGCAGAGTGCACTGTGACAGTTGCACTAGATTTTCATTATGGTGATGCAAACTGTAAATTATTTCCAACTTTACACAGCTGTCATCATGTCCTCCACTCTGCTTGATGGGGTTTTTTTGTCACATATCTGATTTCTGTCAGAAGATAATGTTATATTGTTTGAGAGATGACAGCTCGAGCACACTCAGCCAGCTATTATAATATGTCTCACTTTAGCCTGACTTTAGGCTGTGTCTTAGTCGCCCTTAGTTACCCAGCTCTATCCCTGCTTCCCCTGAGATGCAGTTAGCCTCAGCCAAGCTTAAAATAAGTTCATGGTAGTGAGGAGAACACTCATTTTTTGGCTATTGCTGGCAGGCCTGATGGCATGGAGAAAAACTGCCTTTGCAGCTTATGAGAGGAGGCATGCAGGGCTTGGCTGTGGAGAGGCTGGGGCAGACTGCCTCAGGGACCCCTGAGCAGCACAGTCACGTTATTGCAGTCCCAAAATGCAGCACTGCACACCATGTACTGTTTCCCTCAACTTGATGCAGTTTGTAGAGTGTTAGGTTGGACATGAAGGGTTAGGAAGCTCCCAAAGACCAGATTTCTGCCATGGCACTGTGCAGCATAAACCTCCAGAAATTACAGCTGCGTTTGAAGAAGCAAGGATCCAAAGCCTTCCCAAAAGTCATCAACAGAAGAAGCAAGGCTCCAAAGCCTTCCCAAAAGTAATCTCAGAGCAGTGCTTCTCACAGTAGCTCTCAATGAACCAGTTTAAAAACAGAGGAAAAAAATAAACAATCTGAAAATCCACCTCAGGCTGGCGTTCCCTCCTTGCTGTGAAGTCACCACTGGTAGTCACTGTTCTGCACTCCCAGCACATTGTTCTGGTCACAAGTTGCATGGACAAGGTAGCCTCAGGACAGCAGACCCCAGGCACGTATAGGAGCTTTTTTAGATGTGTGTAGCTTATCTTAGCATGACACTGAGCTAAACCTAAACTTGGCTTGCTTTGCTCTGGCAATGGGTCATTAGCACAAGGAAGTCTGGCTCTGCCATCACAAGTGGCAACAAATCACCAGTGAAGGAAGAACTTGGGGAATGAATAGAAATGTCGAATGCTAGCATTTCCTAGGATGCTCCCAGGACTGTTTTGTAATAACCTTGTTGGGATTTTATGTCTACAGTCTGCATTTATGTCAACAAGCAAGCGAACCTGGGGCCGTACCTTGACAGAAGAAAGGTGCAGCAGCTGCCAGAGCACTTTGGCCCCGAGCGGCCATCAGCAGCCCTGCAGCAGGCAGTGCAAGCCTGCATCGACTGTGCACTCCAGCAAAAGGTGGTCTTCTCCCTCCTCAGGCAGGGCTACGGAGGAGAGATGGTGTCAGGTAAGGTGTTTGTGCACAGTAGGGAAGTGCCTGAAGTCTTAACCTGCTCCCTAATCCTGAATGCCCTGGATGTCCCGTTCCATCAGTGGGATGGCAACCAGCTCTGAATATCAGTTATGCCTTTGCAAAATGAGCTGCTGCAGGAATCACCTTGGTGTCAGATGAAAGAATGGTGGTAAGGGGTATTGCAGTGGTGATTCAGGTGAGGAATGTGCACTCCAGAGTCTGCTTCTTACCACTCTTTGGAACAGTGCTGAGGCCAGGGCTGAGAGCTGTTTCCATGCAGCTGTTCAAGCATGGGCAGCAATGCCAGCCCACTTCATGACACACAGTGCTACCACAAGTACACATGCATGCCTCGTGTGATGAGGGTGGCAGAACTCTGGAACAGGTTGCCCAGAGAAGTGGTGGATGCCCCAAACTCAGATTCCCCAAACTCAGATATATTCAAGGTCAGGCTGGATGTGTATTGGAGCAATCTGAGCTAGCTGAAGATGCCCCTGGTCATTGCAGGAGGGTTGGACTAAGTGATCTGTAAAGGTCCCTTCCAGCCAAAATCTTTCTGTAACTCGATGATTCTGTATTTCACAAAATGACAACTTTTATGGATTTAGCTGCTGGTGTGTCCCCTGTCTGCAGCTCAGGGGCCAAACCTGCCCTCTGCTACAGGAATTGCAAAAGCCCCACAGCAATTCCCCGTGCAGCAGGACTGCACACAGTCTACACAAATATATCAGAGAGAATCAAAGACCAAGGGGAGCTTCTCAGCAGTTCCTTGTCTTCCCGCAGTGGCACTTCTTACTGTGTCCTGATGAACCTCCCATGTCCCACAATGAATCCCCTGACCTGGTTGTCAGTGTGAATATGAATTTTTCTTCTATCACAGTGAGAGTTTTGTGTCACAACATTCTTTTGGCATATGGGGATGCAGCGGGAGTGAAACAATGATCGGAATATGGGAGCAACACTCTCCAATGAGCTGCTGCAGATGAGTCAGGCACAAACACAAAGCCAAGGATTGCAAGTCCAATCAGTTTCACAGGGACTGCAGATGCTCAGCTGTGCCACTGGGACCTTCTTGTGTGGGAGCCCATGCTCTGGCCCTCTGTACAGCATATAAATCTTGCTTCTTCCCTCTCCTCGAGTTCTCTGTAATCACAGGTGTGCCTTCCCTAAGGGACACCAAAAATACTCTGAGAATGATCCAGACTTGTTCACAGAAACACAAGACTGAATCAATTCAGTGCGAAGTTTCATTTTTGCCTAGTTCTGTGCTGCATATATGATTTTCATTAGAATCAGGAGAGTCATATTATGCACCAAGCCTGCCAAAATCCTTGGTCTCAGCTCCTCTGAGCTGGCTCAGCTTCAGCTTCACCTGAACTAAAAGCACCTGGTCAACATTTCTCCCAATTTCATGGTTCTTCTAGTCATCAAAGAGAGGTGAATGGACTCCTAGTCATGGCATGGCTCTATAATTGCACTTCACTCCCAGCAGTGCAGATGAGTTTTGTCAGGGGCTTTCCAATCTTCCCATGGCTTGGCTCACAGATGCTCCACCAGCTGTGGAGCATGATCCCTCTCAGCAGCTCAGGCCAACAGGAAATCTCTGAAGCTATCCCCGAAATTATAAGTCTAATGTTGCAATTTTTTCTTGTTAGTAGTGGTGGGAGCTAAACTATAGGATTGAGAAAGAACCTTCCAGGTGGAAGACTTCAGGCAGCCATATCATGCTGTCCTCCCTACAAACCTGTTGAAATTGAATGTGTCTTGCTACAACTGATCCTGGTGGGTCTGTTTTGACCCCTCCACCTCTCCCATGGCTTTTATGCCCTTTTTTTGATTCCTGGCTAAGTATGCCCCCTGACAGGTTTACGCAGGAATTTTAATTGCCCTGTTCTTACCCTTAGATGTATTTCTGAGAGCCACCCTCATCCTGCTAGGCTGAAATACACGGTTCCTTTCAGGTGAGGAAGATCACTGCGTCAGTGAAAGGAGTGCAGGTGTCTTGCCACAGTCCCACATAGCAGGACAGTGTTGGCTGCAGTGCCACAGGGAAAATTTCTGTTCCCCAAACATCAACACAGTCTGCCCGTGTGCTTCTGCAAGTGTGAATTCCCCCTTCTTCAGCCTGTATGCCAGAATGATGCCCATCAATCCATCTCAGGCTTCTCCAGAACTTTGTATGTCAGCTTTAACACTCCATTTTCTCTCCTGGAAATGTTTTGTTCCACACCTTCTAGAAATATACCTGAGTTTTTCATGACTGTGTCACCTTGCTGTTTTATGGGCATCTGGTAAGCTTGCATTATCATTTCTTGTCCCACCAGGTTGTTTTGAGCCTCTTCAAAGAGTTACGGATTTCTAAACATTTTGTATGTTTATTTTCCAGATTTTTTTCACCCATTTCTACTATCATGGAAGTCAAAATCAGTCAACCCATTGTGTGCAATCTCCCAGGCCTCTTCTCCATTGATGGTGTCTGCCAGATTACAGCATCCATAAAATCCCAGCACAGACTGCTGCTGGTTTCTCTCTGGGACTTGGGATCTCCTGCCAGCAGACCCTGTTGCCATTTCTTGACCCACCCCTCCTATGCAATAATTTCCAATTTAATGCAAGATTTCTCATTCTCTACTGAATTCTGGATTGACCACAACTGCCAACATTCCCTTGTCTATAAATGCAGTTAACCTAGTAAATAAAGATCAACGATGAAGCTGTTACCTCTCTCTTCAGTACAATCCTGGTACCTTTCATTCCTTCACAACCATGCCTTTAATTCTTATCTCCCCATTATCATTTATAACCTTGGGTACTGCTGAAGTCAGCCTACCCATCACTATTGGTGATCACTGCACATCACTTTCTCTGCCCTTCCTTAGACCAGGGTATCATGATAGCCTCCTTCTAATCACACGACACAATTTTCAGGTGGATGCATATATTAGAAAACCTTGCACTGCTGGCCATGCCAATCAGCATCTTTCAGCTCTCCGGGAGGGAGGTGATCTGGGTCACACAAACTCAGCTCCTTAAGCTATTCCAGTTTGTTATGTGCTTCAGGTAAGGTAATTTTGCAAAATACTTTAAGACATGCAAATACTTGAGTAAAATTATTTCCCCTGCTCTCATTCCCCTTTCTGCCATGCACCCACAGGTATTGAATTGCTCCTGTTTTGCTTTCCAGTTTCAGCTTCTTTTGAGGGGAAGCAGCATCTCCAGAGCCTGCTGGTAGTGAACAGCATCGGGTACGTGCTGCGCTTCCTGAAGAAGCTGTGTCGCAGCCTGCTGTGTGACAATCTCTTCAGCAACCAGCCCTTCCAGCAGCACAGCGCCGGCACAGAGAGCCCCGAGGGCTGTGAAAGCACACGGATGGAGGCAGGTAGGCTGCTTGGTCACCTGGGCTCAAGATGTAATCCAGCAAGAAATGACTGTCCTTTCTTGGTGCTGTGTTGTATTTGTGGGGTGCCCCGTGGCAGGGAGAAATGATGAATCTGACTCCATGTTCTTAGAAGGCTAATTTATTATTTTAGGATGCTATATTATATAAAAGAATACTAACTAAACTATACTAAAGAATACAGAAAGGATACTTACAGAAGGCTAAAAGATAATAATGAAAACTCGCGACTCTTTCTCCAGTCCAACACAGCTTGACCCTGATTGGCCAGTAAGTCAAAACAATTCAGATGAAACCAATGAAACAACCGCCTGTTGGTAAACAATCTCCGAACACATTCCAAAGGAGCAAAACACAGGAGAAGCAAATCAGATAATTTTTGTTTTCCTTTTTCTCTGAGGTCTCTCAGCTTCACAGGAGCAAAATTCTGGGTGAAGGGAATTTCCAGAAAATATGACTGTGACAGTACTCTGCTGTGTATGATAGGGAACTGCAGGCCTCTGTGGGACCCTTCTGGAGGGAGGCAGTGAGCTTTCTTGTGGTATTTTCCCAGTGGCTATAGAGGAGGTGGTGTTTGGGTGAGAACCACTGTGCTGAGGTGCCCCAGCAGAGAAATTTTGGGCCAGCACATTATGGTAGCACAAACCTAAGGTACACATTATTAGCTGTAGCACAGACAGCCTGAATCCAAATCTGCCACCTCCACCCATGGGTATAAACCTAAATGAGCTGTGACTGCTAAGTGATTTGCTTTGCTACTTGCAGGGATGTTTCTCCTGGCTTAAAACCTTCTTGGACCAGCAATGTCCCTGTCTTAGTGCTTGACCGTGTGGGGCAAAGCCTGGAGGAGCTGTGGCATGAGGCAGATGCATCCAAGGATGGTGGTGGTCCTGAGGGGCAGCTGCCCTGAGCAGCACTGAGCTCCCAGGTAGTTCTGAGCTTCCTTCTTGTTCATATTCTGGGGCAGGGTGCTGGCCCCACACAGCCCCCACAGAGCTGGGACATGCCTGCAGCCCCATCTGCAATCAGAAGCTGGGAAGCTGCCCTGGGCCCTTACTATGGCATTGCAAAAGCTAGTTTAGAAAAAAAGGAAGATGTAAATTATGGGCATGAGCCTTCATTTCACCTGCAGTCTTTCTCCTGACTTAAAAAATTTTTCCTTTTCTTTTATTAACAACACTGTGGATGTTTGGGGAGGACACTCTCTCGTGCATTCAATTTAATGGCAGATACATGCTGGCAGATGAGAGAAGGATGTTTTAGTGTCCACAATCATGATTTTTGAATCACTTGTTCACCAAGAATACCCTCAGTGTGTGCTTTGCTCACCAAAATGGGAGAGGGCTGTGCACACGGTGCAGAAATAATCTTTTTGTACAAAGAAATCCAACTGCCACTCTTACACATAGGGGAAGAAAGGCAGAGCCCAGACTGAAAAGCAGTATTTTTCTTTCCTCTCCACTAGGACATTTGCAGCGAGCTGAATGCTTCTGAGAGGTCAAGGGATTTCTGTAGCACCGAGGAGTGCAGCCCAGGAGGCCTGGCATTTGCGTTTGCATTTGCATTTTAATTTGCATGTATATTTGCATTTAGTTTCTCACGGCAGGGCTGTGTGTGAGAGAAGGCAATTCCACAACCTGAGTTTTTTCAGTTGCTGTTACACTCTGAGCATCTCCACTCCCACAAAATTCCAATGCAGATGTCCCTGACACCATCCTCACTGGATCTCCCCAGACACTGAGGATGGGCAAAACATTATTTTTCCCTCAGAATAGACAAGGGATGTGGGTGTAGGCAAAGCTTCTTTCCTGGGTCTCCCACTGTGGGGTGGGGTGTGTATGTGTGTGTGCAATCAATAGCCCCCAGAAGCAGCATGGGCTGGGCAGCCTGGGCTAGTCAGGTAGGTTTAAATTAGCCATGAGGAAGAAATTCTTTACTGTGAGAGTGGTGAGCGACTGAAACAGGTTGCCTGGAGAAGCTGTGGGCGCTGCATCCCTGGAAGTGTTCAAGGCAGGTTGGATTGAGGCACTGAGGCTATGTTTAATGCTGCATTGCCTAAATCTCCTTCCATCCCCCCAGGAGACAGCATTTTTCTGCAGCAAGGTCAGCCTGGGGGTTCCTCTGCTGCACAGAGCAGAATCAGGGCTTCCCCACAGCGCAGAAACAAGGAGGGCCAGTGATGAGTAGGAGCTCTGCTGCAGATGGGTCTGTGAGGGCTCCTGTTGGGATAAAGCTCTCGTGGAAGGAGCAGGGCCATGAAAAAACACCACAGGAAGCCACACAAAGCAGTCACATTTTTCATTGTTTCTGTTCCCCATCTTGTAATCGAGATGTCCTTTCTTTTAAAATCATGTGCTTTTCAACCCCTTTGCACCAATGAATCTAATCCAGATATTGACTTTGGTGCAGTTACCCTTGATTTACACCATCAGAAGGGAGAGGAGAAACCAGCATCGTGTCCAGCCATATTAATCCACTTACCCCACACAGGAGTCACCTCTTAACCTTGCCCCAGAGCACATGCCCCTAAGCCATAACTCACCTGTGCTCACAGCAAGCTGCCAGATGCTAATGGCTGTGTACAGGCCAGGTGGGATTTGTTGACATACGCACATATCACTTACAACTGTGTTTTACATGCCTAGGAAGTGCACACTCATCAGGCTGTGCTTAGAGCTGCAATGAGCCTTGCTGGCTGTGCATCACCCTCCCTGCACCTGAGCCCACGCTCTGCCTGCCTTGCCAAGGGCCCTCACCTGTCTCATGCCTCACATGAGACATTCCCCGGGGCTCTTTCTCAGCTGTGAAGGGACCTTCTGGCTCATGAGAGTGATTTGTGGGGAGCAGTTGTGGGATGACTCCCAGGCCTCCTGGGAAATGCCCAGCTTCTGGTCTGCATTGCAGCAAATCCTGAGATGTTATCTGTCACCACAGCACCTGGGTTCAAAGCACCTCTGAACCTGCACGCCAAAATTGTCCATGGGAGCAGCAGAACAGTTTGAGCTTAAATGATGGCAAGACCTGGGTGGCCTGTGCAGAAAACCCTGTGAAGTGGGACAGGGGCTAAATGATGGGAAGCCAACAGAGATCCCGTAAAGTGTATCCACTCTGAATTCAGATTTCATCATTTGTCTCATGCTCAGCTGATGGAGGCTTGGATGGGAGCATGAGAAAGGTACATTTCTAGGACACCTACACACTGTTGACATGCACCTATGAGATATTAGATTATTCTTCAGAGGAAACCATGTTTAGAGGAAACTAAAAAACTTCTGGCTAGTCTGATGGTGGGCACAGAAATGGGAGAAGTCTTTCTTTTATGTGGGAAGCATTAAGTTTGATAAGCTTTCCCTATCAGTCGATCCTTTCCTTGCTCTTTCTGTCCCAAACCTTGGGTTTTGGCTATTTTGTTCTGTTAGACCGTTACATGGAGCATGACTGCATGTGGCTGCAGCAAAACTATGCAAGAACTTTGGTGGCCACCCTGTATTGTTTTTATCACAGAGGAAGATGGGAAAGCCTGTGAATAAGGTCCCTAGGCTTGCTGTTCTCCCCATGGCTAAGTCAAATTTGGAACCATATGGAGTTCCCTACCACTATCCACAGGAGAACAGCTTCTCTTCTTGTTGCACTGGCTGGAAGTAGGGATCTATATGGAGCAGAAGCACAGCAGGATGCTAGTGCCTCTGTCTGTAGGAAGGTGGGCTCTTCCTATCCACAAGCCCTTGAAAAGCTGGTATGACAAGCACAATAGCAATGCATGATAGCAGTGTGACTAAGTAGGCAAGACACTGGCCTGGGAATTGGATTTTTATAAGAGACTTTGCTATTGACTATGTGGGCAAGCCACTCTTCCCTGCTGTACCTTTATTTGAGTATGTGTCAAAGGAGGGCAATAATTCTTGCCAACATGTGCAAAGCCCTTCTAAAACAGCTAGGAAAAAAGGAATAATATGATAGAAAACCACATATTATTACAATCAATATTTTCTGTTGCAAGCACCAAATAAACAGCAGCTCAGAAGTTTCAAGCCCTGAGAGAGTAAGAAAAATGCTGTCTTTCCCCTTTCTAGTACCATGGCTTGTTTAATCTTGTCTTGTTGCATGCTATGAGGAACAGCACTCCTGGCTTCTCAGCATACTCAGAATAAATGGCTTTTATGGCTATCAATAGCTTCAGTGCTCCTCAGCATTTAATTACCTGCAAAGGCCATTTATTGCCTCATATATTCCTCTACCATGATCATTATCCTTTAAACAATAAATAAAACATTAAGGTCACTCTTAAAGAGGGAGCAGAGACATCCAGCCACAACAAAGTATAATATAAAAAGTTTATATGGTCTTTGGGGCTTTTGGATTGATGGCAAAGCCTGCAGTGCAGTTGAGAAAGGCTGGGATAGCCTTCCTTCCTTCCTTCCTTCCTTCCTTCCTTCCTTCCTTCCTTCCTTCCTTCCTTCCTTCCTTCCTTCCTTCCTTCCTTCCTTCCTTCCTTCCTTCCTTCCTTCCTTCCTTCCTTCCTTCCTTCCTTCCTTCCTTCCTTCCTTCCTTCCTTCTCCTTCCTTCCTCCTTCCTTCCTTCCTTCCTTCCTTCCTTCCTTCCTTCCTTCCTTCCTTCCTGCCTGCCTGCCTGCCTGCCTGCCTGCCTGCCTGCCTGCCTGCCTGCCTGCCTGCCTGCCTGCCTGCCTGCCTGCCTGCCTTCCTGCCTGCCTTCCTGCCTGCCTTCCTGCCTGCCTTCCTGCCTTCCTCCCTCTCCCGCACTCCCTCACTCCCTCCCTCACTCCCTCACTCCTTCCCTCCCCACCTGACACAAATGGCCACAAGGCAAGGCATCCAACCAAGGACCCTGGTGCTGAGGTCCTGATGTACACTAAGGAGCAAACCCTGGCAGAAAGAAAAATAAGAGATGGATGGAAGAGAGAAAATTCAGCTGTGATGTATTTTGCCTGGACTCTATAGAATTGGCAGAATTGGATAAATGGAACTTTCTGACCTTTAAGTTGTGAGATTATTGTTTGCTAACTCACAATGAAGACTCTTTTCCTTTAATTTTATGAAACTGTATCTCTTTTGAATGCTAAGCAATGAAGCTGCAAGCAGACATCTCTTCAGCAGCCAGCCCCAGGGAAATCCTCCTTCCCACATTCTGCCGGGCTGTTTTACCTTCACTGACTTTAGGGGCTGCAAGGAAGTTCATTCCTTTTGAAAAGCTACCCCTGGAGGGGGTAGGCATTCTGCTCTCAGCAATGAGTGAGGAAAAGCCCGAAGGCCTTTTTGTCCTTCAGCCCAAGATGTGCTCAGTGCCGTGGCACAGACACCAACAGTGCTGGATATTGCCTGGGCTGCAGCCATGGAGGTTGGGAAAGAGAGCCAAGCTATGAAATAGAATTTAAGGATGCTTTATTTCTCCATATCAAAGGGTATGCATAAGGAAAGTGGATGAAATGATGGGCATAAATGCATGAAGCATGATGGATGAGATCATATCCACTACAGAAAAGAATACCCCTGGGTGTATGCATTTAATTCAAGCTTTACCAGCAGTCATGTAGAGGAAGCATGGACACTTTCAGAGCCCTAGTCAGGTAAATTATGTGATTGTTACTCTGTTTTAGCCCCAGATTTAGCTTTAACTTTGTTTTAACTGGTTAAGACCTTCTCCCTAGAGCTATATGATTCCTCTAGGAGATGTCTGAAGCTAGTAATCCAGGCTTTTATTTTAAATAGTTTAAATTAAAGTTGAAACAGGAATTTTCAATCCTGAACTTCTAAAATATTGATCCAGATACCTGTGATCCAGTATACCAGTATTTCAAGCAGTCACATGAGTGGGCCACAAGCCAGAAGTGGTGATGGGAAACCTCTGCAAGTGCTGCAAGCATAAGTCAATATGACTCACCTGGTTTTCAAAGATTCGAGTGTGAAAAAGGGTGAACCTCAAAATCCAGCACTTATTAAGTAAAACAAGAAAGTTTTTGGAAGAAAAGGGAACTTCTGCTTGTGAATCTGGATGAGAGGGCCCTTGCTTCTGGGACTACCTGGTTTGTGGTGCCTATGGCAAGGCCTGGGCTTGCACCTCCATGGCAGGAAGCTGAGAGTGGGGAAAGGGAATCTGGTATTTAGGCTGCTTCAATATGACAGGTTTCAAACAAGATTCAGAATTTTTTCCACAGGACATTACTGATTTTTGCTTGGATGTTCAGTTTTTCAGCTCAGTTTTTCACATTCCTCATGTTGGTCTCTTTTTTAGCCTTTTATCGTCATCCCTCCCTTATCTGTCTTTATCTGCCTTCTGTTTCTTTCTATCCTTTCCCAGTTCACTACAAAACAAATGGAACCCCACACACAGTGGCATTTCCATGGAAATCATCCACTGGTTTTCTTGAAAAATCTTGGCCACTTTTTAATCAACAGGGTTCCCAAGTTCCTTAGGATTTATTTGTTTGCAGTAATTATACAGAGTACATCAAAATGCCTTTAGGAAAGTAGTAACCTGCAGCATCTGCCTGAAGAACATTAATTTGTTGGCAAAATGAGTGCAAAGCAGGGGATTAAAGCAATGAAGAGAGTACCAGAAGCAAATTGCTGGTGGTGACATGCAGTTTGGTGTTTGTGCTGGCCATGGACAGCAGTGAGCAAGGTAAGGGTGCAAGGCAAGGAGTTGCACCACCAGCAGCTGGGCAAGAGAATTACATCCTCCAACTGAAAATAAGCTGCAAATGGTGGCTTGGGGAAGGGAATCAGGTACTTTAAGGTGGGTTTCTTCATGGAAACATGACTTAAACAAAAAGGTGGCAGTGGCTTCATCAGAGAAGCCGGATTTTAGGAAAATGCAGTGAGGCTGGGGATGAGTCCTAGGATGGGGTCCCAGGGGTAAGCCCAGCTCACCAGCAACATGGCACAGTGATGTGGGGGGAAGCTGGCTCTGTAGGAGCATGGAAAGAGGAGGGGATAAAAAGGCTCAGCAAAGGGGAATTGGCAAGTTCCTAGCTGCTGGGATTGAAGTCAGCCAGGGATGTCAGAAGCAGAAGCAAAGAAGACAGGAAAAGAAAGGTTTTGTGAAGGGGAACTAAGACTTTAGGGCTCGTATATGTTGTACTTATACGAGAAAGAAAGACAGAAGAAATATCAGAAAGACAGAAGAAATATCAGAAAGGCAGAAGAAATATCAGAAAGTTCAGCAAAGCAGCAGCACTGGGCAGGGAGAAATGAAGAAAAGACTTTATAAAAGATCTTATACCCGCATACAAACACGTGCACAGGCTCATGCTTTATATGTACTATTCTACGCAATTTCTGGATGAGAATATTATATTTATTAATGAGCAAACACAGCTTATTTTGCAGTCACTGCATTTTGCTGTAGACACGTCACTTCTTGTATCTCAAATTATTTGTTTTTCAAACAATAAAAAAATTACTGTTAGACATTTTAAGCCAGTACTAAGCAATATGATTAAGGGACATTCATCATGGTGGTAGCAAAACAGAAATGCACTAAGTACTTCATCTGCAGAGAAAATACCTTGAAATTTTCAAATAACACAGTCATTTTCATCTAGTCTATTTTGTATACAGCTTTTTTGTGACTTCTATCAACGCTGATTTATAGGGATACAGAGTGCATTATAAACTACCCTGACAGAAAAACCCCTCCAGCTACTGCTAGAAGCTGGAAAGGGAAAAGATCGATCGCAGCCTCTCCCACCTCCCTCTGCCATGGCAGAACCATTGCTGCGCTGAGACACAAAACCATACAGCCCTGATAAATCTTCTTTTCATGATGTACACTTAGGTATAACATAAAGGCAGGGGAGGAGGGAAGAAAGAGGAGGAGCAGGTCTGAAATCAGGTGGAAGAGACCAAAGGAAGACTTTTACTACAGCCTAGATCCCTGTGTCATTGAATTCCCTTTGCCTGCACTCATGCATGTGCCTAAACAATTTGCCTGTGCTGTAACATAGGACTAAAACCTCTCTGTTGTAACAAAATGCATTTACTCAATCTTCCCCAAGCACTTTGAAAATGGAAAAAATTCCTCAATGGGTTATTTATTCACATGAGCACCTTTTATTATTAAATCTAATATATTTGTCAGCAGCTAGCATTTGAATTTACTCTATCTTTTTATTCAGTTTGGACAATAAAACCATGTTGATCTGTTCCCAGCTGGTGTCATTCCCTAGTTCTACTGCATTAAGCACAATGTGGCTGTTGTCTGGGCTGCAAACACTCAAGGGAAATTGTTTAAATAATGAAAAAAAATTGCTTATGCTGAAGACCTAATCAGGACAGCATTGGATTTTGGAAAATTCTCTAAAAAATTTAGATTCTTGATGTTAACTGACTGGCAGCTTCTCCTTGGGGGACTCAGCATTTCAGTTACTGCAAAATATTTTTTAGCAGCTAGGACACAGCTAGATGATACATGGTGCAGTAAAGCTTCAAACTAAACCCTGGAGAATTCATTTCAGGTTTTATCTCCACAGTGTGACCATAGTTTCAGTTTTCATAATATCTGCATTCACAAGTGAATGAGGCATATTTACATTTTCCTGTTCTGACTGACTACTAACCCCCCCCTTTTTTTCCCCTGTGGATGCAACTGTGTGTTCCTATAACCCATGCAAATGTTCTCCCATAGACTAAAAACCGCAGGTGTGACAGCCCTGGCTGCTGCTGGCGGATGCCCTGGGCTGCCTGCTCTCTCCCTGCCTCTCTGCAGCAGCCTCAGGGATGCTGCGGCTCCCTGGGGATGTCTCCATGCCACTCCGCCCTGGCAGGCAGCGAGCAGCTCGGCTCTGCTGCTACAGACCAGATGTCACTCCCCATAATGTTTTCCTTGTCCAGCCACGGGTTGGTGTGGAAAAGGCCTGGTCCCTGCCCAGCTGTGTAGGGGGCAGATGCATGCACCAGAGAGTGGTGCTGACACGGTGCAGAAACATCTGCTAAGGGGTGACATCATATTTTCATTGTGCTGCATGTCTGGATGGGCAACGGAGCTAAAAGGAATGGGCTGGTGCTGTAATCCCAGAGTAAATCACAGCAGCCAGAGCTGGAAAGTCTTAGTCTATCACAGGAGACTCTTATCTTTAGATAGCTGCATGCAGGCTCAAACTGCAGGGAAGATAAGGACTGTGGTATATTCCTGACTGGACTCAAATGTGTGAGGCTGTTTGGAAGGAACAGAAAAAAATCTTTTAAAATCCTTTAAGAGTTGATGTTTAAAACAGAAGATAGCAGTTCAGAGCCAAGGCATATCTTTCATAATCTTAAATACTGTTTATACCTTTCTGCTCTCTCCCTGTCTGGCTTACACTAGATTGAATTGATGGTTAAACTCATCTGAAGGACTTCCTCCTACACTTCAGCATTTGCTTTTTGTGTTTCCCCACTTCTATTTTTCTCTTCATGAAGGCTGAGATGCAGGGTTTCTAAGCTGCTGCTTAAACCTGTCCCCTCCCCCCTTCCCCCACTCCTCCCTCACCCCTCCCATCTCCCTGACAGGGCAAATGCCATCCTTGTGCAGGGAGCAGGAGCCAGGCTCAGGAACTGTAAAATTGAGGCAAAGATAAAACCATACCAAGAAGGAGCCTCTCGATAGGAATTTGACACTGTGGCTGGCTCCTCTCAAAATGACTGGGAGATAAAAAAAGACTGTCCCTGGCTATGAGAAAGGAGAGGTCTGAGGAAGCTATGATATCATGCTGCTTAAAATATGGAGTTCACATCTGGTCAACCCATTATAGACAATATATGGTAGCACTTTAAAAGGTACAGAGAAGGGTCAGAGGACAAAGCCCATCACTAAATGATATGAGGAATAGGAGACGACACAAAAAAGGTATAGTGGGGGCAGAGAAAAGAAAGACAGAAATAAATCTGTATTGACTGTGAGGAAAAGAAATTAATGGGGAATTTAATTAAAGAAAATACAAATGATTGAGCATTGCAGGTGGTAAAGTAAAAGGATATGAAATAACATTAAAGTATTGTCCTAGAAAGAAGGGCAGTTGTCCTGGGAAGCTACTGGTGTGTAAAAGGGGACCTTGCTGGCTTGGGGATCAGTGTCCAGCTGGCTCAGAGCAGGGAGTGTTTCCAGCAGTGCCCCAGGCAGCCTTCACCCAGATGCAGCCACTTGATGGCTGTGCAGGATATGGTCTGTTAGCTGGGAAAGGGACTCTGGTCCCACTTCACTGCCCTGACCTTGGGCTCTGCTGTCCAAGCAGCGATCTGGGGATGAACCCAGCAAAAGGCATGGGAGTACCAGGAAAGGGAAATCTGGGTCAATGAAAGTGTGAGATGGGTGGAAGGGGAAGAGCCTGGGGAGAAAGTGGCTATGAAAATGATATGCGTGGGAGGAGGGAAAGTAGAAAAGAGAGATAGGGAAATAACTGGCAAAATGGGAAAAGATAAGTCAAGATAGTGGTATTATGGCAGAAGAGAAGGAGGAGGGGGTGACAGGGAAGAACAGAGGGAAAAGCAATTGTGGGGGGGTATAAGGGAATGGAGGCTGAGAGAGGTAAAGGGAGAGAAAGATGTAACACGAGCAGTGATGTGAGAGTAGCAGCAGGTGAGGAAAGTGGTGCAAGACATGTTTGGCCTGGGAGCAGAGAAGGCAGAATAGAGTGTCTCTGGGGTGTACAAGTAGATTTTGCCTGTAGGAGAGATTCTAACAAACTAAGTTTGGGCTTTTTTTAAGATGTAGAAGAAAAAGTAAGAGATTAGATCTGCTCAGGAAAAGGTCAGCTAGGGATCATCTTTCCTGTGTATATACTATTCTTCATTTCCTGCTTGACTTGAAATTGATTTTCATTTGCTTTTCTAATGTACAGTAAGAGTCAATTCTTTTGTCTTCTGGAGTGTCTCTATTCCCAGATGCTACCAAAGGCCCAGTGTTTGTATTCTGCAGTCACACATGCAGCATGCATCCATGGGGCACTGCACAGTGGCAAATGAGTACTGCTGGGGCAAAGAACTCAACATTTGACAGAAGTGAGAGACAAAACAAGAGTTTTCCTTCATCTTAACGGAGAACTGAGGTCCAGAGTTAACAGATAACCTGACTAAGGTCACGCATCTTCAGGAATTTGGCTAGGAATCTTACAGACTGCTACTTTTAAGAAGCTCAGCTAAGGAAATGCACATTTTTTTAATTGGGAAGGCACCTGATGCTTTTTTTCTCTCCTTTGATGCATTTTGAGGTGTGCTGGATGTAACAGCCTTGGGCTTTTCAATCCAGCTGCCTGTGGACCATTCATGGAAAGGAAAACTGCCAAAGTGGCTTAAGCATCTCAGGGTGGTGAGCAGTTGTAGCAGAGACTGCTGTGCTCAGAGCAAAAGCTCAAAGCAGCTTTCTCATAAATCCTGCTTTAAAGCATTGTGTACTAGTTTGTCACTAATGTGTGGGAGTGACTACCTACAAAATAAAATATGAAAGTGAGTCAATACAGAAGGGCTAAGCTACAGATTTATGAACTGTTGCGTTTTCAACCCCAATAGAAATTTATATTTTCTTCCATTGTCTCAAAAAAAGTGTCTTTTCCCTAATTGACCAAAGTGGGATTAGAAGCTGTGGTGGCTATATACTTTACAAAGCTTTCTGGGAGCTTACAAAATGCAGATTTTTTTTTTTATACACATCATCAGTGGAACCTCAAGTCGTGCAACTTCTCTGTGGTGCCAACTAACAGAGAGCTGGAAAAATAGGAACACAAAAGCTTCCACAGGGTTTTTTGGTTTTTGGGCAGTGGGCCACTTGAGATGATCCCTGCTTCCCTCGGTCCCATGAAGACATTCATATAACTTTTCAAATTCCCAGAGCATCTTCCACTGGGGGATGTTTCATACAGTAATGAATGGAGGCTCTGGCTTGTTCCATGGCAATAGGCATCATTCCCATTCTGGAGCCCAAAGCAGAGATGTTAAATAAGTTGACCTAGATCAAGAAAAGTTAGGAAGAGATCTGACAGAGATTGGCTCCTTGTTGTAGCCTTGTACACAATTCATGGGTGTTCTCCCTTCCACAGGGAGGTGATATCTGTGCGTGTCTTATTTCACACAGACTGTTGAGACATCCATCAAAAAACCCCTGGTGTCTGCTCAAAAATTTTGGAGTAATTTACACCCATGGCAATAAAAGCTATATGCTGTTTATTTAGCAGGGCTCTTTTAATGTGCTGTTTGTTGTTTTGATGGTCTATGTCTTCTTCATATTGTAATCATATTAAAAGAGCATTCTTTTCCTGGAATAAAGAGGTAATGATTCACAAGAGGCATAATTATTCCATACAGTGCAGGCAGGATGCTGCAGAAAGAGCCATCTTCTTTATGCATAAGAGGCTTTTATTGCAAGTGTTCTACACAGTAATTAAATTCCTTTGAATGAGGAGCCTTGATTGGATTTTCTTTGGTTTATTGGGAGGAGTTTGAAAAGCAAGGTATTTAGCTCAATCACTATATAATTTTGGCATCTGTTGGAGGTTACGGGGAAAGGTTCAGAGTGTCTGATGCCCATTTCTCTTATGTGTTATGTTATCTGAACTCCCTTGAATTCAGTTGGATTACACCCTATCTGTATTTGTATGAGAATCAGGCTCAGAAATTCCTGGCAGAAAGCAGCAGGACACCTGAATGCATGCTGTAAGAATCCAAATCATCTAAGGGAAAAAAGCCTTGCTAAAGGAAAGTTACTTGCAGTTGCAAAGGCATATGCCCAAAAGCAAGAAAATTTCACGTTTGCAACTTGCCTTCAAATTTGATGTTTGCCTTATGCTGAGTCCAGCCTTGGCCCTGAATGGGACAAAATTTAAAAGAAGCAATAAAATAGAACAATGTAACAAAAATCTGTGCTGTGGCCTGACACACAAGTCAAGATGATGGTATGGCACAACTTGTATTTGAGTTTTTGAGATAAATCATGTTTGTTTAACATTGACTATGGTACACAGCTTCCAAGTAATGTTGGTTTGGTTTTTTTTTAAGGAAAAGAGTGAAAATGTAAATTAAAAGGAATACTCTGTTATATAGAGCCTCAACATCTATTAGCAATGGAGTTTGTGTCTTATGGCATAAATTACAGCACAAATTCTTCTTGTTACTCAATAAGGCTGCATAACACATCAGGAGGAGAGTGTTGCTCAGGCCAGGAAGCTGATGTGTGACACCATGAGGGAAATTTCACCCTGCTCTGATGTCTCTGGTGGGAGAATACTCATGATGAGGAAAGTGGCCTTTTCAACAGCTCAGAAAAATGTCATGGGGCAATGGAAGGCACTTCTCTAATCTAGGGGCTCCCTGCCTGCCAGATGTTAACACCCAGTGGGAATCTCTAAAGCGCAGGTTGCCAGCAGGGTTCTGTGAAGTTTGGGATCTCATAGAGGTTTCCAAAGGCTCTGCTTGTATCCCAGCAGTGATACTTGGGCTGGGTGACAGAAGGGCTGGTTTTGTAGGGAGAATGGTGAGAAAAAGGAGGAGGAAGACCTGTGGCCATGTTTTGTGAAGACAAAAAAAAGGCAAATAGGAAAGACATGGATATGAGGAAACTGGAGGAGGAAGTCAGTGACACAGGCATGGAAATGTCAGTGACAAACTTGAGCCTAAATGTGAGGGGAAATGGCAAAATATACCTGTGTGCTGTTAAACCTGGAGCTAGACCTGCCTCATGCCTGCGTGTTAGACAAGCATAAGGGAGTGTAAGTCTCCAAAATAGGTCTTGAAGTGCAAAATTTGGATTATTGCCAGGAATCTGAAAAGCAAGGTATTTAGCTCCTACATAGTGTGAAAATTGCAATGGAGAGGACAGGAACCATCATAGCAATGGTTTGCAGTTGTCTGTGATGTTGGCACATTTGAACCTGAGTCGGGTCCAAGTGACTCACACATAACAGAGAACTGTCCATGAAAAACCTTGGGTGTGCTCATCAGTCATCAAGCCTGTATCCTTGTGGAATAGTGGGCCTGATGGATGTCTGCAGCTGAGGATGCTTCTGATTAATTTTGGTAATTGCAGCCAGAATGCTTTGCTTTATTACCTTCACTCCTTCCTACTGACTGCCAGGCATTTTGAACCTAACAAACTGCCTGTGTCATTGTCTTCCCCTGTCTCCTTCCTTTCAATCCTCTGGTCTTGGTGTATTTGAGGAGCACCATGAGTCCAATTGGACCTGGGCTAAGTGGCCCAGGATTTTACAGAAAATAATATTGTAAGCTGACACGGATGACTCATATCAAGCCATATCAAGTCCCTCTTGTGACTCTACTGACTTTGAATGGTTGTGTTTCCCTTCACTGTCTATTAATTCTCAGCAAGGACCTCTCCTGGGGCCAGCTGTCTGTACAGAAAGTTGATAATGGAGTTACACTTTGTGACAAAAAAAATGGGAATTTTGGCTAAAAAAATTTTTTGTTTCAAGGGTTGATTAAAAAAGTTTCTGTTTTACTGCTGTTTATTTTGTGTCTGGTCTTCCTGAGCAGAGACAGTTATACCTGAGGACTACCTGGCTGATGCTCCAAGCAGGAAGCAGTACAGTGTGGATCCTGCCGACGCTGCCCTGGGCTCCACGTACACTGTGCGCCAGAGTCCTGCAGATGGACGCCCTGCTGGAGGCTCCTCTTCCTCCTGCAGCCATCATCCTGCCCACATGGCTTCAGGGGGCTCCTCAGCTACTGGCCTGCGGCACCAGACCTCCAGCCCAACCAGAAATGGGGCCTATCTTGAAGGAAACCACCAAAGAAGTGGTAATGTAACACCTTCCATTTAGCAATGTGTGCTGCTATGCTGCTGCTGTGCTGCAGTCTTAACTCATTCCCAAATTCCCAAGAAAATTAGTAAGGTGGTTCTGTGATGGAATCCATCTAGACCACTCCTGCTTCTGTTTAGAAGGGGAAATAATAACCTATGTAAGCACAAAATCAGTCTGTTCACCATTAAGTAAAAAGGTGGAAGTTTTGTAATGCTGTTGTTATGTAAGCATATGCATTACATATAATTGTGTGGCAATCACACCTGTTATTATCAGCTCAGATGTAAGGACACTAATATATAAGGCATCCCTCCCAAAAATTTATACTGCCTACAGGCAGGTACCTGTTATTTGTGTGACACCAGCTGGGTACAAGATGTGATGCAGAGCAAACCCAAATATTAGTGCCTACCTCAAAGCATTTACCCAGAGGTTTTGCTTCCTAGCTCTGTGCCCATCCCGCCCCTTTAATTACGTACCAAGCCAGATTTTGCTTGAAAAAGACTCTTTAACAAAACATATGTTTTTAAAAATCATTCAGCTCATGGCTTAAGGCTCTTTTATTCTTCAGGAAGCAAAGTCACAAGAAGTTTATCTGCAAATTCAAGAAATGCCATGGAAACCACTGCATTCAATGATTCTTCTTCCCTTTCTTTGTATTTTTGTTCAGTTTCCATTTGCTGGGGCCCTTGCTCCACTCATCCACTACAGTTCCTAGTGGTCATGCTTTTTTTCCTCTTGAAATTACCCAAGTTCATCAGATGGGTTAGCTATTTCACTGAACTTCAGTTAACTTTGTTTGCATTTTCCAAATTCTCAGTCAACAGGTCTTTATCAGTAGTAATGCCAACAGTGTCTTCACCCCTTACTAATTATTCAAACTTCATGTATGCATTTTTCATTCTGATGACAGATCTAACAAAGGAGTTGAATGTCTCAGCCATTTTAAAGTCATTAATTTTTTCCTTTCCTCATTTATTAATGGAATCTACTACCACTCTAGTACTATTTTTTTTAAATCTTGATATATTTGCAGAAGATTACTGGTTCTCTTAGCCCCTTTGTCTACCATTATATCATTACACTGTCTCTTTGCCCTTGCATTTCCCTTGGAAGCTTCTGTTGATTCTGCATATTCTTGCTTGGAAGCCATTCCAGAGTCTCTTTCTAGTATCCTTTTCTTAATCATTACTTAATTCTTTCACATTCCTCACTTCCCCAACATCTGTATTATTTCTTGTTCCTGAACTTTCAGTATTTAATATTTTAGAACATTATTCTTCCAAAATATGTATTACAAGTATTTACCCCTGTATTTATTTGTTTATCTAAGTTTGCCTTCTTAGATATTCAATACCTACCCAAAACCATCACTGACTTTGCTATTATTTTTACACATTTGCTTCCCTGGTTTAGCCCTGTGTTAGTCTATTGTAGAGACCACTGGTAAGTGTTTGGTTCTTGTAATTATCTCATTCTTTACTTACAGAGTCAACTTTACTCAAAGCAAAGTGGATAGTACAGAAATACACTGCAAACAGCTTGTAAAAGTTTGTCACTAGGAACTGGTGGCCTTAGTTACAAAGAAAAGGGAATGAAAAGCCATTTTCTTTCAGATCTTGTTCAGTGCCTCGCAAGGTGGCATAATCAGGTGTTGGGAGGACAAGAGGCTCACTGTGCAGAGGATTCACTTACATCTCTCCCACCACTTCCTTAGAGCCTCCTAGCAGAACCGGGGCCCTTCCACCAAGCTTTATAGTTAGCCACTCTGAGGAGCCAAGATTTACCAATATTGATACTTACTTGCCTTAAAAATCTTGATCATTCTTCTTGGGATCAGTCATTGTCTGTTTGTAGCACATGTGAAGAGCCAGGGCAGCTCAGAGCAAAGGTCTGTCTAGCCACACGCCTTTGTCTCCAGCAGGAAACAGCAGCATGCCCCAAGGAAAGGGACCAATGCAGAGATGGTGGTGCATCCCTCTCTGCCTTCAGGAATTTGTGGCTCAAAGACTTCCTCAACCAGAGGTGGTAGATTCATACATAGTAACCCTTCAAAGATTTTTTTCCTCTGGAACACTTGATGGCTTACTGAATACTTTGTGAATTTTCAGAATACACAGAACTTCTGTGCATAAGAATGTGTTCTGTGGAGAAATACCCTGGTATCAGGGGACAGAAACTATGTTCAAGGGACTGAAGCTTAAAATCAGAGCTTCTTAAGCTTGTTCAGCTGCATTGCTTTCCCTTTTTGTTTTACACTTTGAATGTCACTATTTCCCAGTCTTGGCCAATGTTTTATGAAACCTCCACGTAGTGCTGAGCAGGAAGCTAAAATTCAGGAGACACCTATATCTCTCTTTTTGTGATTTCCCACAAAATCCGCAGTCGTTACTAAATGGTAGGCTGAAACAGGGCTCGTGGTTTTTTTCGAGAACTGAATCAACAAAAAAGTCACTGAGTCGTCATGCAATAAGCTTTACAGGTTCCTGTTTTACTCTGGCTTTAAACCATTAAAAGCCCTTTGAGGAGCAAAGAGGGAGAGATTGCTTTTGAACCAGGCATCCATGACATGAGTGCCACTGAAGCAGTCACAAGAGACTTGAAACTGCTACATATACTACCTGGGGTTAACAGAACTCATCCCAAAACAGCTTAGTAATTTTTATGTGACAGTCATTTGACACTTGCATAACCTAGTTCCTCTGAGGTCTCTGGGTCATTTGGCCAGCTCAACAGTAAAGGCTTCCTAAAACAAATGTATGCAGTGATCATCATTAAAATGGTTTTGGATTCATTTATGTTGTTGGAGTTTTCCTAATTTTTAGGCATTTATTAGTCCTGGTATCACCCATTGTAGATTAGGGTCTACCATTGGTGATAGGGTAGGGGTAGGGTGTAGGGTTTGCCTACGTGCAAACCCATACAGGGTTTGCCGTCAAGGTCCCTAACAATCTGTGCATGAGTTTTTCTTCTTCCTAGGCATAATTTATATGTTGCTGAAACACAAGTAAGCAAAGATGAGTAAGTGGAGCATGTCAGTCTCTGTTCTTATCCTCTTCAGTTTGTATACTTACGAGGCAGAGACGGGCTCATTAAAAAGAGGAAGAATTTATCTCTGAAACCTCAAACCAACCCTGTTTATTTATGGATAGTTTTGAAAAATAACTTGCCTTATTTATCATGGTGGGCAAATATCATGGAAAAAGCCATAATCATAAAACATATCTCAGTGCATAGCAGAACATGTCTTTCAAGTGGAATGGATGAGATTAAACCTCAAAGCTCTCATTAATGCGATCGGAAGCCTGATGCCTAATTCTCCTTGATTATGCTAAAAAATTCTGAATAAAAAGAGCAAAAAATATAAAATCTCATTTCAGAAAGCCAGTTGGGGCTGCAGACAGATAAACATGCACTTTTCTGTCATCATTTGCCAAATTGAAGCTTTTAAATTAGAGAAGGAATGGTCAAGGACATCATAAACCTTTCCAAGCTTGCTTACATAACAGACAAAGCCTTTATCCCAAGTATGAAGAATTGTGTGTTCAACCACACTATAATAACCTTAACCTTGCCCTGTAGCTTGTTATTTTTATGGAGATTTTATTATCCAGTATTAGCAGTTAATTATTATCACCTGAGGGTCTTTGTTAAAGTGGCAATCCTGCTTATTAGTACACATATTTTCTGAAAACATCTGGGGGCATGGGAGTTGAAATTTCTCTTTTTCCAGAATAATGCTGCAAGCAGTTCATGGGGGGCAGATCCAGCACCGCCCCAAGGCAAAGGAGCTGCTGATGGCACTGTGAGCCTCAGCGCTGTATTCAGCAAATACAGCCTGCCTGCTAATTTTTGAGGACATTTCAGTCTGAAAGTTTCAGTGCTTCCAGCGAGCTGCCTTTTTGTTTCACCTACAAAGGAGAGGCAAAGCAAGAAAAGCCCGGACAAATATTTAATATTTGTGCAGGTGGATGCTGGCTGCTCCTGCAGCGGGCGAGGAGCACCTGCGATGCTGCATCCCCGCACGGGGCTGCCAGCGGGAGCGGCTGCCGCCCCACTGGGACAGAGACTCTGCTGGGATGCCTTGCAAGGCGGAGGACACCAGGCAGGTGGTGCCCGACATGTCCTGCCAGCACTGGCCAGTGCAAGCAGGTGTGCTGAGCCTGATCTTTGCAGAGCTCTCTGCTGATCGTGGCTTCTCAACACCCTGCCCTGCCCCACATATCCTGTAGTTGTGTTCTCCTGGTCCCCTGCTTGTCTGTGCATCTCTTCTTCTCCTGCTTGGTGTGCCCTAGATTTTTAGAAAAGTATCTTAAAGCCTTCCTCCTTTCCTTGTTTGTAGTGGAAGGTGGTTTGTTTTTTAAAATAATTCCCATTCCTCTGCACCTTTGAGGGTCTGCTACTTCTGCTTAGTTTCAGTAGATCTACTACTCCTTATTATCTGCTCCAGTGCAATCAGAGAGAACCTTTTAAAATTTCATTCCCACCCCCTTCCCCTGAGGCAAAGAAATCATTTAGGCCTGCAGCAATATTAAAGTTCATCTGTCACTCCCTTTCCACTCTTATCTATCAATGACTATATTCCCTCTGGGCTCTGTTTGTTTGCCAAGAACATATTTAGGGAGTCTGTTATTTGTCTTTCCTTCTTTTGCAGGTTTAACTCCATTTTAGCATTTTATTTCCTTGTCATGCCTCTGCAGCCATTTGGCTGTTGGCTCTGTCTCCATTCTCCTTCTCAGGAGAGCCCAGAAGTTAGAGATGAGTGGCAGAGAAAAGTGTGGGGTGAAAATTCAGACTGAGTCAGGCCACCTCTTTCCCTCAGCTTCACTAGCTTTTGCCACTGACCTGGTAGTTCCAGCTGTTTTTGTGTGGGCAGTGGTCTTGACTGGGATGCCTGGAGACGTTCCCCTGCAGAGGAACCTCTTCACTGTCCTTCCCCAATATCGTCTGAGGCAGGAGGGGAAAGTGCTTCCCTCTGATTGCCTAAATTTCCATATCTCATTCCATTAATTTGACAAATTTTTGCCACCTGTCAAAAACAGGAAATTGGATTTGACCTAGATTATGATCTCTAAAAATAATTATTGGTCGCAAGCACTCCCATCTCTTTGTAATCTGAGTATTCATTATCATCTTGATTAATTCTGATGACAGGATGGCATAGGATACCCAGGAGACATGAGACTTCCTCATTTATCTAATTCTTAGGTTAAGTGTGAATACCTTCAGATATGAAAAGAATGTATAGCACTTGCCCTGCCGCCATCAAGCACTTTTGTGCTTCATATAATCTTTCACCAAAGTGATGCTATTGAAAGAAACCCCATGCCTTTGTGTAGACATGAAATGATCTATTTTCTTTTGTAAATTGAGAAATTACACTCAGATGGGTAAACTACAATGTTCAAAAGCCAAATAAATTAATCAACAAAATTAATTATAAAATATATGGAAAAACAGATTGTTTCCAGACTCATCAGCTAAAACCTGACATTTTGCTGCAAACTGGGGGTATCTCGGTTTTATTAATAACATTTAAAGGTAGCTCCTTTCATACAAGTAAGTTAACATACCTTAATTTATGAAAAAGCAGCAGAGAATCCAAAACTTGATACTAAGTAGGTACATAAAGACAAAAAAAGTATTTGAAGAATTAGTATTGACGCATAATTCTTGTTTGTACATTATACTTTCCCTCAGGCATGGATTTGAAAGGGTTATCTTCACCTACTAGGGTCTGGAAGAGTTCTAGCCATGCAGTCTCTTTAGAAAGGTCATTTATATATTTGTCTTTCAGAAATCACATTTATGCTATTGATTGCTAGATTGCAAAGGAGTGAATAGATTCCCCCTGTCATTTCAACCTTTTCTTCTCATCTCGCTTCCTTTTATTACAGATAGTTCCAATACCTGTGAAGGCTCCCAGCTGCACCTGGGGCTCTCTTCTCCCCTTTGCCCTTTCCTGGGCAGGTTGCAGGCAGGAGTCAGTGGGCTGCAGGCTGCCCTTTCTATTCTGGTGTAAATCCCAGGCTAAGTCCTCTGGGCTTTCCTTACATTTATACAAATTTAAGGGAAAAATATTTTCCTCAGTAGTGGCACATTTCCCCTGACCACATTATGGCAGTAGCAGAGAAACTTCTGCAGTCTTTTGGTCACAGCCAAACCTTTCTCTCCTCCTTCTATTTTCTGATTAGTTTGCAAAAGCCTGGTCTTTTTCCTGACCGTTGGTTTGAGGTGATGCAGTGTCCTATGCCTCCACACATCAGCTCTCATCCAAACCACTGACAGATCACAAAGGGGAGAAATACCCCTGTGTCTCCAAGACAAGTCTCAGTTCTCCCACTTGTCCCTGACAGAGTTACTCATTGTTACTGATGATCCAGGGGTTGGCCCAGACTACCCTGTTCGTTGTTTTGCACTCTCTGTCTTCATTGTTTCATGCCAAAGGCTCCAGATGGTGTCTGTGCCATTGTGTATTGCATTTATTCTGTGAGCAGAGCCCAGGGTCACCTGAGTCCATACAAACACTGGTCCTCGCTGTCTAATTAAAAGGACCTGCGGCTGTTCCTTGTCCTTTGTATCCAGAACAGTGACTTAGCAAATGAGAGTGCAATTATCATGATATTTACATCTCATCTCATTATGAAAACCATCGACCAGATTTGCACATTCATAGCACTGCTGCTTTCTGGAGTTCATTCTGAGTAACTGCAAATACACCTCGTTACATTATACTGTAAAATGAGCATGGTGGCAAGGGAAAAAGGACAAATATGCACATAAACCCATTATTGGGTGTATATGGGCAGAGTCCCAGCTAATATAAATCATCAGAGCTCTATTGAAGTCAATGGAATGACAATCTACACAAGCCCCAAACCCACATTTACTCACATGCATTAGGATTGTGTTTGGAGTCATGCATGGAGATTCTCACGCATCTCATCTGTCTTTGTAAGCTCTGGAGAGCTTATCCCTTCTCTCCTCAGCAGTTGAGATTGCCTCTTGGTTACTTGGGGTATTTCCAGGCTCTAGTTTAGGTGTCTGTGATCTCCCTCTACACACACTCTTCTCTTTAATTTCTGGTATTCTGCAGTGTGTACTTGCTTTTCATTTGCACTTCTCTCATTAAAAACTGGGCCTTGACAGAAAGAGATGAGCAGATGTGAGCAAGTAACATTTAATGCATCTGTGTCCTGCTGCCTGCTAATGCAAAGTTTGCCTGGTGTGGATATAAACAAATGGAAACAGCTTTCCTGTAGCCTAGCATAATATAGTTCTTGTGGTAAGAAGCAGGATAAGAGGGGGTACAAATTATATTCAGGTGGAGATTGAGATTTATAATTCTGCAGAGACTAAGAATAAAAACATAAATGCATTTTCATTCCAATGTGCCTTTATTCATTTGATTTAAAGCTACCGCAAGCTGAAGTCGCCTTAAATCATCGAGGGGTTATATCATTAAAAAGTCACATGTGCAATGTTCATCTTCACATGTTTTAGTAACTTCCCAAATTGGCATTCACTGGGGACCGTCAGCTTTGTGAGAGACTAAGATTAGGAAGATACTGACTGAAAACCTTCGGCTAAGCTCTAAAAGAAGTATGAATATCTGAATGCAAATTAAAAACCCTGTTTGCTAAATCCTGATTTTATCCTCTTGCCTTCACATTCAATAGCAAATTCCTTTGTTTAGTGCTGAAGAACTTTCTCTCCAGGTGTGAGGGGAGTGTCTTCTTGAGCCAAGATCCCTGCTGCTGCAGATCAGACAGCCAGGGGCAGCTTGGTTTAAGAGCCTGGCAGCTGGCACATTTTTCCTTCCCCAGCAGGGACCTAAGGGTTTCATGTTTTTTAACACAATTCACCAGCTGGGATCACGTCTTCCAATAAGCAGTCAAATTGGAAACTTCTGCAAGGCCCGTTTTCCCCTATGCCACCATCTCAGGCCAACGCTTGCACTCAGAGATCCAATGTCCAGGACTGCAGTGAGGCTGCTAAAGCCCTGCACACACAATCCCAAACTGAGGAAACCTCTGGATGCCATTGTAATGCACTGTTGTGGGCTTTTTGTACCCATAGCCTCAAGTCCTTCACCTGAACACCAAGATGCAGCTCGGCCATCAAGCAAGAATCCTTTGACCTGGACGGTGGAGGATGTGGTGCTGTTTGTGAAGGATGCAGACCCTCAAGCTTTAGGCCCTCACGTGGAGCTCTTCAGAAAACACGTATGTAGAACGCTATCCTTACCACCTCTAGGTAATTTAAGTCACAAGAGACAGCCAGCACATGTCACACATAGCCCCTCAGCTGCCTGGGGCTTCCTAAACCTGGTTGAATGCAGGGCCTGGCAAGGAGTTCAGCACCTCTGGAGGGTTTGGGCTGAAGAAATTTCACTTATCCCTTGAGATGGTGGTTAAACACCAGGACAGGCTTTGTGAAAAGGTGGACGATGCCCCGAACTGGTCAATGTTAAAGAGGCTTTTGGAAAGTGCCCCTAATAGCACAGTGTCATTTGGTCAGCTCTGAATTGCTCTGGCAGTTGGACTAGATCATTGTAGGTCCCTTCCAAATGAAACAGTCTTATTCTATTCTATTCTATTCTATTCTATTCTATTCTATTCTATTCTATTCTATTCTATTCTATTCTATTCTGTTCTATTCTGTTCCTTTCCGTTCCATTCCATTCCATTCCACTCTATTTTGTGCTGTATTATGCTACTCTATTAATTTATACTTCAATGGGGAAAACCTAACAGTGTCTTTAGAAAATGCTCACTGCTTGTTCCCAGCTACTCCAGCATAAATCGTTTCTATGCCAAGCGTTAGAGAAAGCACTGAGGATCTGGTGCTCATTTTTCATTGTCAGATTAGCACAAAAAAGCCTTGTTTCAATGACAATTTTTTTCTCAGGATATGTATGATTCTTCTCTGAGGAGCATTTTTTATGTGTCTCTAGATATTTAGCAGGAGAAACCCAAACCGGCCAATATTTTAATCTTTTCCCCCTCAGTATTATGTAACTACATAACCAAATTTAACAGACCTGCTGACTCTCTAGAGGATATGATAGTTGCTTTTGTGAGGATAACCTCCAGTGATGGAAATTTTATTCTCCTTAATTAGTAAAGGGGAGACTTGTCTGATCTGGAGTTTCTTGTTCTGCTGCTGTATATGGACTTGACATCAATGTACCTATTAGCATTTTTTGCCTTCTCTCTCTCCTTAATCAATTCAGTCTGGCTATGAAAAATGGATTTTACCCTAGAAGTGACTTGTTTGTGTTTGGCTGGGGGTCGTAAGTTTTCACGTAAGTGCCTGGACCTAGGTCTAAATGAGAATTGCTCCCCAGCCCTCAGTGCTGACCAGCACCCCCAGTGCTGCAGAGACAACAAGAGGGCTTGATCATTCCTTGACCCTATGCCAGCAGAGACAAGTGGGGCTGTGGAGCTGCAGATCAGAGCTGAGGGATGAGAGCTGAGGGAGGTAAATGCACTTCCAGCTACACTCTGCCTCCAGGGTTTCCAGATGCAGGAGAGGAGGTGGCTGAGGAGCAGCTGAAAATGAAGATGACCACAGGCCATGGTGTCTGCTCACCCCAGGAAGGTATTGAGGCCATCTGCCATTCTGTAGACAGGTGTGTGGGATGAGAACAGCAGCAGACACAGCGGTGTAGGGCCAAATCTGCAGGTACAGGTTAGGTGCCGGCCTGCCTTTCCTACCTTCTGCCTTATAAGCTGATAATGAAAGCATGGCCTATATTGGTCATGTGGGCAACCAAGCAGATAAACAAGCCACCTTCAGATTTGAAGGAACTTGCTATAAAATGAGTTTCTGACAATATCAGAAGGGGCTGTGCATCAAGAGAAAATCTTCTTGCAAGAGAGTGAGAATTTACATGGTCTGAGGCATACAGGTATATCCCAAAGGGAAAAAAAGCCAACTTTTAAAGTTTGTATTGTAAATATGGAGAGTGCAAAAGCACTAATTTTGTCGAGTTCCCATTTGTACCAAAGTGTGCTTTTATATAGCAGCAGGGCCTGGGAATGCTCCAGGCAGTCATGGGCCAGCTGCACTGGAGAATGCCATGATACTGCAGCTGCTCTGTGACCAAAGAGATCAAGCTAAATTGCCACTAAAGACTGTCCCTGTCATTCTCTGTTGCACACCCAGCACCCATGGGCTCTACTTATCATTGGTTTCCTTGTAAAATATGCCATAGGTGTGAGAACCTGGGTGTGATTGCCACACAACTCAATTCAATTACACCTTTGAGTTATATATATCCCTGCAATTTTTCAGCCTTCAAACCTCATCTGGATAGGCACAAAGACCCCAGGGGTGAGAGACAAGTGATTAGTCCATTAACCTCGGCCATCTTCCTGTATGTTCAATCTTTCCATGGAGCAGGTGCATAATTTACTTAGAAGCACTTACTGTCATTGGCAAGGCCCAGCTATCGCCCGAAATAGTTGCTTTGGCAATCAGCTCATCTGGGCTGGGAGAGAGAGGCTGCTGGGGCCAGCAGGAAGAAAACAGCTGGAGGATGTATCCTGAATGTGGGCAGTGTGCTTTCCTGCTGCTCTACCAGGCCATTTGGGTGTTGACCTCAGTCCTCAGAACCAGCTCTTCCAGCCTGCAGCCCACATCCTTCACTGCCCCAAAAGGCGCTGCAGGATGTCCTGGCTCTGTCTGCACTTCCCACCAGGAGCAGAAGCTTTGCTTCTTGCCAAGACACCTGAGGAGCTCTGTCACAGGTAGCTCCTAAGAGTGTCCACTAAAGATTGAGAAATTTCCTGCACCTCCCATTGGCTGTTCCCTGCTCTGTCAGCAGGTCTGTGTGCCAAGGACAGCTGAGCTCATCACTGATGGAGCTCTTGGTCTCACAGAAAGGAGCTGCTGCCCTGGCCAGGGACCTTGCAGCAGCACCGTGCGAGATCCCAGGGAGTCTCCATCAGCAGGAAAGACTTGGCAGAAAGATAGGGGGAAAGGAAATGGAGGAGGGGAAAGGGGGTGGCCTTGATGGCACTGAATGTTACCAGTCCCAGACCTGGTTCAAAATCTGCTGGGGCTAATGTACATGTGGGAACCACGTTATCAAAGTCTTCTTTCTTAAAATTATTTTTAAAAGGGCTGACACAGTAATACTGTAAAGAAGTCAAGCCAAGAATCTGCACAGGGAAATGGCTAATATGGGCTATTTAATTGGATTTGAATGCTCCCTCTGGCATACTATTGTCATGGAGTTTAATCTTGACCCCTACACAGTAATAATAATGGAAATAATAAAATGCTGAACTCAACATTTAGAAGCAGCTGCCTCCACACCTGACCCTTGACAGTGTTTTTACCCTATGGCACCACAGTTAAAGGAGTTCTTATTTTATTTCTTATGCAAATAGTAATTATATGTAACACTTATTCTTACTTTACATTAGCTTCTTTAAAATAATGGCAAGGAGAGTGGGGAGGTGGAGAGAGTTTCTATTATGGATAGAGTGGGGGTTGCAAAATGAGGAGCATTAATTGATTGAGTTAATCAGAAAGTGACCTTAACTGCTCATCAGATAAATCACCTAGTGAATGGAATAATAATGATCAGGGCAAATTAGGATCCATAGCATTGCTTAATAAGTAGGCAATGGATCACAGTGGAAAGATTTGGCCATCAAAACCATAGAACACAGCGTAGACAGCGTAGGCGTGTGTGTATCTGTGTATGTGTATGCACACACACACATGTAGCACTTGTGATGTTTTAGCTCTGACACTCCAAGTGTGTAAATGTGCTGGAAGTGGTGGGAATGGGTAGTATTTTTTGGCAGATCCACTGATAGAGTCAGGAAAAACCAGACAGGCTTTGGGTCCAAGGAAGAACAGTACAGCTGAAAGCATTTGTGTTCTACAGCCCATAGTAAAGGAGAGTCTGTTTCTCTGTGGGCTCAGGCTTCTTTTGCAGTAGTACTTTGTAATTTCAAAAGTTTTCAAGCCAACAGTTCTGGGATAAACAGCTAAACTTAGTGGCAATTTCTTCCATTTACATGGGGGTTAAATTAAAATTTAGCAAATTTAATAATAAATGCAATTAAATAAGCAAGTTATTGCTGTCTTGAATATGAGAAAAAAACATATATATATATATATATACACGCACCTATACCATATACTTGCATCACTGGGTATAAGTGTACTGGGGATATGTGAAACCCACAGATAGCTGGGGACAAAACTGAAACTGAGTTCCAGAGGTGTTCTATTAGCCGTTTAATATGGCTACATCCTTTGCTGTCTCCATCATTCATACCTTTCTCTCAAGCCTGACTGGCTTTTCTCAGAATTGCACTTAGAGTAACACTGATTTGTAAAAAATTCTACTTTTAATTGCAAAATAAATTGAAAACTGAAATTAATCTTATAGTTCCTTGAAGAATAAAAAGTAGTATTTAATTAAACCTTCCATTATGGCTTCCTTCCATCACACCTCAGATTTCAATTTTTTTAATGAAATTTCAAAATGCATGACATTTCAGGTAGCTCTACCCTCAGTGACATGCTATTCACCTTGTTTAATGTGTCAGGACACAGCACTTAAAGGGGGGTTAACTCATTTTGATTCTCTTCCTCTCTTTTGAAACCAGGAAATTGATGGCAATGCTTTGTTACTGCTGAAAAGCGACATGATCATGAAATACCTGGGGCTGAAATTGGGACCAGCACTGAAACTCTGTTACCACATTGATAAGCTCAAGCAAGCCAAGTTCTAATAATTTCTTGAACAACAGAATCTGAGCTAAATCTAGTTGGAAGACTAAAGGTAACGTGTTGCCTTACAGAAATGCATTCATTTGCAGATTGTTTTTCCTTCTTTTTTATCAGAGACTTTGTCTTTTTTAACATTTGTGCGTTGTCACCTTTTTTTAATCCAATGGGATCTTTTTGGGCTGCTTTGTGTTAATAATTTGCCAAAAAGTATATAATTACAATGATTATTTTGTATCATTAATATTATTATGATTATAGTAAGTCCTATTTTTGTAACCAGAAGTGGGAAATCAAAACCAAACACAGCTACAGCATATGCATAGGACTGCTAGAAGACAAACCAAGAGTCCCTCACTTGCCGCCTCTGAGGAGTAATCGCTGACCTGCATTGCCTGGGCGCCAGCTCCACTCTCCATGCTCGACCCTAAAAAGGGCTGGAAAAGTGCAGCCTTTGGTCACCTTTTGTCTGATGGAAACTGCCCCGTGTCTTGCACTATCCGCAAAACTTGAATTATTCACCTAAACAACTGAAAAACAAACCAACAAGAACAAAGAAAATGGGGGGTGAAAAAAAAAGAAGAAGAGATAATTTTTAAAAAGAGGGAGGGGAAGGCTTTTCCCCCAGCTGAAGAACTTTGTCCCGCTAGAGGGAGCAGCCCTAGCACACTCTGGCTGAGCTCTGATGCTGCGGTGCTTTGCGTCTGGTGGGCTTTGGCCGTCATGACTCCTATCGGGCCCGTCCGTAAATACCGCCCAGGAATCGCGGGCTGCCAGCAGGATGCTCCTGCCGCCGTTTACAGATAATTCATTCAAGAGGAGCCCGAACGCAGGGAGTGTTTGTGGCAGGATGTTTCCCCTCACGCCGAAGGGGGGTGGGAGGGAGGATGAAGGGAGGGATGGATGGATGGCTCCCACGGTGTCTGGCGCACACAGCTGTCAGCTCCGCTCCCTGAGCCGCTTGTCTGCCGCACACTCCGTGCCACTCCAGGAGAAATCTGAATTCCTGCGCTTGTTTTTGTTTGCATCTTTAGAAAACGAGGAAGCCGGGTGGGATTGTTCCTCCTGTGCACTTTGCACAGGCCAAAGACAAATGCTGTAGGGTTGGTTCCTGACTGCGCTGTGGCTTTCAGTACACAGACAGATGTGTTGGACTTTCTGTCTCAAGTGAGTTAAGAATTCACTTCTGCCTCTTACACAAATCTAAAAGGTGCTTATTGACACTCCATGTAACTGAGGGGGACAAAACAGGTCTCAGGCCGAGGAATGTGATGAATCTGTGGAATGAGTATGTCCTTGTTTTCATCCACGAAGGATGTCTATGAAGGGACACATCCATGCAGTTCAAACCCCTGGTGCATGACAAGGAGAGGTAGCAAGTGTTTGTAAGTCATGCAGGTGATTTTAGAGCTAGTTAGCTCAACTTTACTGAGAAACAGGGTCCTGATAGTATGCAAGATTGTTTGACCCTGTTTATGTAGAAAAGAATGTTACCAAAAATACCTCATGAAATAAAATTCAACTTGATGCATGTTGCTAGACTAGAACTCCTACAAAAAGATACCCGTTCAAAGGCCTGCTCCTGGAAATCCTTAAAAATAGGAGAAACCACATCCTACAAGACTTTCACTAAACTCTTGGGGACTGGTCTCCTAATTAAAAAAACTTGTCATAAATTTGCAGGATTGGATCTTTACAGGACCGACCAGCTTTCAGCAAATCCTGTCTGCATGCTGAAATACCCTAAATAGGAATAGCTGAGGAACTGTGTTAGATGAAAAGTCATATATGTCATTGAGTGACATAATATAGGGAACCCTAAATGTGCCAATGCTTGTAATACAGCCCCCATCTACATCACTTTGTGTCTGTGGTATAAAGAATGGAAATCTCTTTGGTCAGCTGTCTGGTTGAGGCAGAGATGACATTCCATCAACAGCAAACCTGTACAGATCATTTTCCCCTCTTACATTCCCAAAACATGTAAAAATCTTGCTGTATTAGTAACATCTCCTTCAGAGAGTCCTCAAACAATCTTTTTTTCCCCTCATAATTACAAACTTAGGTAACCTTTCTCCATTTTTCAAAATGGGATTTTAATTCTTTCACTTAAAACCCCACCTTGCTGTAATATATCAGTAATCAGAGCTGGTTAGACTTTATCAGATGGCTTCAATGCTGGAAAATCCCACTTTGTCAAAATCAAAACTCTTCATAAAAGCATGTCACTTTCTAACATTAAATTCTATTTAACTGAAACTACAGCTTTCAGTAGTGTCAAAACATCATTTTGACATTTTGGAAGTGGAACATTTTTGTTCCAAGAATATTTTTGCATTTGATTGTGTTTTTCTGGAGGATTTGTTGCTTCACATTTTGTTCTGAGAGTGGGGAGGAAAAAACCACAACCCACAACTCGATTTTCCTCAGCAAGAAACCTTCTGATTCTGTTCTGTGTCTCATCCCTTCCCTCCACTCCCTGCCCCTACTCTGGATTTTACAGCCAAAGGGGCTGATTTTACCACCACAGTGTGAAGAGACTCCATGGTGGAAATGATGTTCGTGCCCATGATTTAACATGCTGAGATGGTTTTCATGTATGCACCTGACACACACAGTCAGTGGTGCCATCTCATTTGATATCACACTTGTAGATACATCAAGGACCATCCAGACCATGATATTTAATGTTCTGTTTTTCACAGGGGAGGCAGTTAGTGGAGTCCTTTTACATGTAAGTAATGCTTATGACAAAATTTCCTCATTGTATGATGTTGTTTTGTTTTATTTCACTTGAGAGGCAATTAGGAGACAAACATTATTGCAATCGCTGTAATATAGAAATTGTACCTTATTTTTATCTTTCAATCTTGTCAGTGAAGGTAATTAAGCAGCTCTGCTGTGCTGAGGGGGTCAGGCTGTCTCCTCAGAACAGGCACTAAAGAATCAGAGTATGCATGTCAGCTGCTTCTCCATTGGCTGCTGCTTTAAGCTTTGCCTGTAGAAATTACTTCGCTTGCCATTCCTTTCACAGCTCTCCCTTCAGACTGTAGCCAGCCAGTTGTAGTTTTTAACTGTTCCTAACAGGTGGGTGGATGTGTGATACCTTTAAAAGCAACGCATGTGCCTCTTTTCTTCTTCTAAGCACTTGTAGATGGATCAAAAGGCACTTTGGTTGCTCCAGGCAGTTTCAATTCTTTGTGAGCTTTCACTTTTTTTTTCCCTTATAAAAGCAATCAGTTGAAGTCCAAGGACTTGCGGACGATTCCTCCCTTGCTTGAGTGGTGGTTACAGGGTATTGGGAGCACAGAGCCAGTGCTCCCTGGCAGACCATCTTCTTGGATCTACCATGGCTGACCAGCTCAGCCTCAGCTGCCAGAACTGGCCAGCCTCGCTGCTTCCCATCCACCTGCCTCTTCTCTCGCACCAGCAAATGCCTCCCTCCCCAGCCAGACCTAATTGCATTTCAAGAAATGCCTCTGGGAATGCCTCCACCTCTCTGAGCCCACTGCCTTGCTTGGCAGGCTGAGGAGTGCAGCAGCCTTTGCAGCGTCAGCAGCTTTGCTCAGCGTGATTCATGCAGGCAGGCACCCTTGGGACCAGCATGTAAAGCATCACTCTGGGCTGTTATTGGCCTTAAACTGATGGCTGGATTTCTATAGCTTGTCAGCAGTCTTCATGAGTTACACTTCATGCCTTTGTAAAGAACGCGTGGCTGTGAGAGATTAAATGGAACATTATTAGCAAAACCAGCAATAATTAGTAAAACAACGAGAATGGCTGATAAAGTTTTTGTGTGGAAAGAATGCTGCTGTTGGATCAGCAGCAGGAGCACACACCCTCCTCTGAAGCCTGGTCCTGGCTGCAGCAGCCCTAGGTGGCCATTCCTCTCGCCCTGGCACAGCCACTCCATGGCTCATTCCTGCCCATGGGATGCAGCACGCCCCATCACTGGCTGCACTGTTTGGGGGCTGAGCAATCTCAGGGAGGAATCTGTCAGCTCTTACTGCCCCAAAACATACCCAAAACTCTCAGTTCATTTGTTAGTGCCTTCTCTATTTGCCTGCCTACTCTCTCTTTTAATTTGAATAGCTTCTGCTTGAAAGAAAGACACCACGAGGGAGATCCCCCAGGTCCTTCAAGCAGCCTGTGAATGGCCCCTCAGTTCACCCCAAGAGGAGCATCTCCAGGGTCAGACATCTGCCTGGATACAACTGATCCTCCCTCTGCACCAGAAAGGGAGGCAAGGATTAAATGCCCCTTTTTATTAATTGAAATTAAATGCTTTTCAGGTCCTTCCCCTCTCCGACCTACAGCCTCCTTCCACAGAGCCAGTTTCTCACTTCTTCCCAAAGCAGCAAGGAGGGAGACAGGGGAGGTGCCCGAAAGGACTGCCTGCTGCTGGCTGATCTAGGAAAGCAGCAGGCATGGAAGGACCAAAATCAGCTGCTCCCCTGATTTGAAACTGGTTTGGCTGGAGAGAGGTGTCATGCCCAGGGATTTGGTCTGGGAGATTTTCCTGTCAGATACATGCAGGTTACACCCCAATGTTTCAGTCTGCACCTTCAGTCAGTTGCACATTCAATCTGTTGTAGTGTGGATTTTGTCCCCAAATCCTCCTTCTTGAGCTTGTGTTAGGGCACTGCTCTGCTGGCAGAGGCTGCTTCCACATGAACAGGCTTGGGGTTGCTAGGGAAGTAAGTCATAACAAGCACATTGAGGGTAAAAATTCAGGGAAACAGCAGGTCAGCAAGATCCTCCTTCCCTTTCCAGGCACTTCTGTGGGCAGAACTTTACTCAGCAGCTCCACAATGGGGCAGAATGTGCTGATTTTTGGCTGAGGTAAAGTTAAAACACGACACCCACACACCCTGCCACTGGCAGCTGGGTCATATGGAGCCATAGGGATTTTCCTTCTTTCACCAAGAAATATGGTCCTAAATTTACACACCTTTACCAGAGAAGGCAAGCATGTAGCTGCACACATTGCCTCTGATGTCTTGAAGTAGTTGCATGCTGTTCTCCAATCCATGCTCCCTTCATGGACAATTGGAATTCCATTCCCTTGGAAATCTAAAATTTTCCTTGAGAAAGAATCGCTTTTATTCACTGCCATGAGTTAAATATCATGGAAACATGACTGCTAACAATTTGCTTCACATAATTTGTACTAATGCTAATAAGCAACAGCTGCAACACTTCCTGTTGTAAATTCTTTTGTGGTTGCAGCGGAATTATCACATCTGTACTTCACAAATCCGATAGAGTCGAGCACAGCTCGCTCATTCTGGCCCCAGCTCCAGCAAATCCCTGTGCCTCAGAAGTGCAGCTACAGAAAGATGTATTTACAGTCTCTGTCTCCCTTTGTTCCCAAAGCCTCTGCTCCCCACCAGGTACCTGGAACAAGAGGGGTTGGGGCTGGAGGGGATGTGGCAGCCTGGAGGTCAGCCAGTGCATGCATGGTGTGGTTGGAGCAGATTGCTCTCAGCAAAGATGTCATTGACCAGCCAGGTTTATTGCAGTTCAAGCAGACAGGTTTTGGTCAGAGGCTAAGTACAGGAGAAAAGTGATTTATTAAAGAAAAAGAAAGAAATATGAGTGTGCAGTACCCTGCCACCATAAGACTTAAGCTGAAACCCAAGAATCCTTCAACGGTAATCTAAAGAAAAATGTTTCCCTCACTCAAGACTCTAAATAAAGCATGTTAGGCCAAACCCAGGTCCCACTGAGGTCTGCGTAAGTTTTTCTATTGAATTCATAAGACTGGGGCTTGGCTCTTAAAGCAGGTCAAGCTTCAGCCATATCCCATAGTAACCAGAGCCTAACAAGCTATTCCATCCTCTCTTACAAAGGCAGAGACCAGCCGCTGCTGGCCAGCCCCCACTCCCCTGCTCCCAGGAGAGCTGCTAGCTCACTGGAATAGAGTTCTTCCAGCTGCATCTCTACCTGACCCCAACACCTTCTCCTGTTAGTTTTGCATTTTAGCTATGAGTTTCATGGAAGGTGGTTTGGGTTTTCCACTTTGGAGCAAACCAAAGCCCATGCCCTGAATATTTCAGCTGTGCCACTAGGCAGAAACTTGCACTGATTTGAACATGACTGTACTGGGAGGTTTCCACATGTTCCTGAGGCAAAGGCTGAGGTGGAATTTAAAAATAAAACTTTTCAAAATGAGTCTCAGTGACCCACAACTTTTGGCTCCTTCAGCATCCACCACACTTCATCATACTTCAAATGGTCAAGTCTCTTGGTAGTGCCATAATCAGACAGGAATAGCTCAAAGAGCTTCAGAAGAGACTCCATCTCTGGCTGCAGAGTCTTGCTCCTCTTGCTTCATGGGCAGCTGCCAAAAAGCAGCATTTGGGGAGAGCGTGTGAGTGTCTGTGGGTTGCTCAGAGTGGCTTGCCTGGCTGCAGACAGGCTGTGAAGTGAGTGAAATAATGGAAGGACAGAGCATCTAGGAAGGAGGGGCTTTTAAAAATGGGAAAGCCCCCAGCTTCACTGGGGTTCCCAGGGAGTTTGTGCCCTGTCTCCAGGCAGCCTTGTCTGTATTGAACTTGCCCTGCATAGCACAGCGTGTCTTTATTACCCAGAGTCTTCCCTTAGTGTTGTATAAAACTGGGATCATGCTGCCCTTTGTGAACATGAAATACGTGCAACCAACTCCTTTTTGTCAGACTTCTCTAAAAGAGTGAGGAATAGCAAAAATCTGAAGTCCAAGTGGTACAGGAATGAGGACATTTCAGGGTGGAGCAGTTTCACAGGTTTCAGTGTCTTCCAGCTGAAACGTAGAAGGAGAGAAAAATAACTTCAGAATTGAAGTGAATACAAGCCAGTGAAAGACTGGTGATTAATATTATCCCTCACTTTGATGGTTTCCTGATCTGTAATGTGTTTTATGGCCCTGAGCATTTGCTGGAGTGGCAGTGCAGTGAGTTGATCTTCATGTCCAGGTTCCACTCAAACAAAATGACTGTCTCTAAAAACTATCTGTCTTCTTCATAGTTCTTCTAATATGCTGCTTTCTAATATGCATCCAGAAAGTTTCTGGATGCATATTTTACCAGCTTGGTAAGAGTCAGTATTTAAAGAAAAACATCTCTTTTTTCCTTTTTTTAAATTTTTTTAATCTTGTGGCACAAAACTTCAGAAAGCAGCTATAGCCACAGCTGTGTAGCAGGTCAACATACTGAGCTTTTCATTTTATGCCTCTCAGAAACCTTGTAGTAAAATATCTTCTGCTTACTCTGTCTATGTACATACAAGAAGCCAACCTAGATTCCAGTCTTCCACTGACCCTGTAAAAGGAAGTGTTAACTATAGTAGAGTTATTGACACTCTAAATTTAGTAGAGTTGTCACGCATTTTTATCAGTTTAAACAAAATCTGTATCCCATTTGATAGACCTGTCCTCTGACAATACTGAAATTTCAATGCAAGCTGGTTTGGCTGCTGTTATCAACATTGCTATTGGTATATTTGTGTCACAATGACAAGTAAGGATTGTGTCCAGTGCTGTGCAGGGATACTGTGAGATGCTCAGCCTGCCTTGGAGACTGACAACTTTGTAGGGCAAAAGAGACAACCTAAGGAGAAGGGTTTCCTGGAGACAGTTTTTGTTTCCTGTTGTAGATAAATGCTGAAAACAAAAAAGTAATAAATTATGTGAATTTCCTACAGTGATGTGAATGGAAGATGGCAGAACACTGAGAAAAATGAAGCAAAACTTCCATGAAGGTGAACAGCATTGCCTCCTTCCCAACACTCTTAGGCCTGGCCCTTGGTGAAGCCAGGGATCTGAACCCAAGCCTCCTGGTTGAATCTAGTGCCTTACTCATAAGACTCTCTACTCTCACTTTACTTTGGCCTTTCTCCCAGTGCTGTCCACATCTGTGTCCTCATGCAGCCCCTAATTACATTCTTATGAATCTGAAAACCAGCACCCAAATAGGCCTTTAAAGATCACTTAGTCCTTTGCCCTGCACTCATTCTTCTCCACCTCAGTCTTCCTCTCTTATCTAGTCTCTTCCCCTGGAGCTTCCCACCCCTTTCCATTCCTAACTTCCCACTGTAGTTAGTTTCATTTTTATCTCCCCAGCTCCATTCCTGCAGCATTGCTTCTTTTCCTTCCTTTCCCTCTCTCAGTAACCATGCACGTGTCTCCTCCACCCTTGCCACAACTCCTTCTCTACCTTTTGGCTCTTCCCTGTTCTTCCATTTCCCCTCTCCCTTTCTCTAATTTTCTGCAAGCCTTTCTTTCCTTTCAATCAAGTGCCCTTTACAGGATAATCTTGTACCAGTTCTACTGTGACAGAGACTACCATGCACTGACATCTTTGAATTAGGTTGTCTGTAAATTTTTTTACACACTCTTTGTCTTACAGAAAAACTCTTCTGCTGCTTTCATTCACCAGCATGAAAGGCACTTATTGAGAATGGTCTTTAACTAGTTGGCTGATGACTATTTGCAATAAATATCTCATTAAAGGCTCAGCACTTTTATGAGGGATAAGTGCAGCTTCTCTCTCTAGCTTCCATCTTTTCCTGCGCTGCCTATTGATATTCAAGCTGCTAAAATTCTCCTTGTTCTGAAGAGTCCCTGTTACACTGCTCACTGGGATGAGTTCTTGGCTCCTACCCTGTGGCTGATGGCCACATGAAGCAGGCTTGGACCTGTGAATGGCACACCATTAGGCAGGTGTGAGCACTGATGTGTACAGAGCCACCAGCATCGCTTCCCCAGGCTTGGAGAAGGTCCAGCTTGCTTTCAGCCAGCATCAGAAAGTTAGTTGGAAAGAAGAGGTGCCCATTGTCAGTGATAAGGGCAACAGAAGGTAGGAAAGAGCCATCCAGTTGGAAGAAGAAGAGAAGTGACATTGGCCAGCTGGAAGGTGGTGGTGGGATAGACAAAATCAGCAGTGAGGGAAGGCCATCCTTGTAAACCTATATTGAGGATGGGAAAGAAATCTGTGTGACAACTGGCATTTCAATATTTACAGCATCATCCTTCATACTGAAATGCATGCAATAATGCAGGGCAGAGCATGCATGGGTGCACACAAATGTGAGTTTACAGTAATGGCTGTAGCTTCTGTGGGGCTACTGCATCCTTCTACCAGTAGGAATGAGATCAGATCATGGCTCTGGGTCTCTGCTTCCAAACAGTGAGAAGGATGAGAGCAGAACAGTTTATATCCAGCTGAAAAGTGGCAACCTTAAATCAGGCCACAAAACAGCAACTCCTGCTTGCACTTTTTAATTTCTTTCTCTTTAAATGCTACTCTGAGCTCTCTTCCAACTCCTCAGCATTAGCTTCCAGGGCTAGTGAAGCATGTACAGGCCTTTTTTGATGTATGCACAGCTATCAGTTTTTGTATTGCTAATTGGGCTCAAAGTGTCTTAGCTTTGATTTTTAATGTTCTGTAATTTGCTAGATAAGCCTCCATTTCTGCAGCAGCTAAATAGGTAGGGCATCTTTCGTCACATCTTGCAGATATTTTATAACATGGGAATTGTTTATGTATCTACTAACCTTGAAAGGTGAATGGCAGCTCACTCCTGGTACTGTACAACCTTAGGAGTGGATATTTTGTAACAGGCATCACATATCAAGGGATAATATTGTTATTTTAATTTTTTCAAGCATATGTAATATCTGCTAGAGAGAGTCAAACCTGGCTAGACAAGCAATTTGGTTACAATCAAGAGTTCAAACTCACATTCTGACACTCCCAAATTTATTACAGCCTATACCACTTACTGTTGAGAGACATATCTTCACATCTCATTAAAAAAACACATTTGTGACTGCTCTCATGCAAATCCCATAGGAGATAACAGGAGCTTGTCCAGCACGTGGCACAGGTTTCTTGTCAGTGACTGTTCTCATAACAGAGAAATCAATGTGCATACAGTAGTTCACCAGGGTTCCTTCACCTGCCAGACTATATATTAAAAATAGAATGCAAATAACTAGATTTCCTATTTATTAAAAATATGCTGTCATGATAGGATTATGGGCTTGAATGATGCTGACGACTCAATCAAACTATTCTATGATTCTGTTCTAAGATTCTGTGATTTCATGTGAGGTGTGTGTATGGCTGAGGACTTTTGAAAGTCCTTGGCTCAGATTGTCCCCCTGCTTTCACTGTCCTGTGGGGTTTTACTTGGCACTACCATGCTGCTGTCACCAGCCTACCTACTCTATTCCTGCTGGCAAAAGGCAGTGAGGTTTCTTTCCTTCTTCCTTTCCTTTCCTTCTTCCTTTCCTTTCCTTTCCTTTCCTTTCCTTTCCTTTCCTTTCCTTTCCTTTCCTTTCCTTTCCTTTCCTTTCCTTTCCTTTCCTTTCCTTTCCTTTCCTTTCCTTTCCTTTCCTTTCCTTTCCTTTCCTTTCCTTTCCTTTCCTTTCCTTTCCTTTCCTTTCCTTTCCTTTCCTTTCCTTTCCTTTCCTTTCCTTTCCCTTTCCTTTCCTTTCCTTTTCCTTTCCTTCCTTTTCTCTTCCTTCCTTTCCTTCCTTCCTTTCCTTCCTTTCCCTTCCTTTTCCTTCCTTCCTTCCTTCCTTCCTTTCCTTCCCTTCCTTCCTTCCTTCCTTTCCTTCCTTCCTTCCTTCCTTTCCTTCCTTCCTTCCTTCCTTCCTTCCTTCCTTCCTTTCCTTTTCCTTCCCTTCTTCCTTCCTTCCTTCCTTCCTCCCTTCCTTTCCTTCTTCCTTTCCTTTCCTTTCCTTTCCTTTCCCTTTCCCTTCCTTCCTTCCTTCCTCCTTCCTTCCTCCTTCCTTCCTTCTTCCTTCCCTTCCCTTCCTTCCTTCCTTCCTTCCTTCCTTCCTTCCTTCCTTCCTTCCTTCCTTCCTTCCTTCCTTCCTTCCTTCCTTCCTTCCTTTCCTTCCTTCCTTCCTTCCTTCCTTCCTTCCTTCCCTTCCTTCCTTCCTTCCTTCCTTCCTTCCTTCCTTCCTTCCTTCCTTCCTTCCTTCCTTCCTTCCTTCCTTCCTTCCTTCCTTCCTTCCTTCCTTCCTTCCTTCCTTCCTTCCTTCCTTCCTTCCTTCCTTCCTTCCTTCCTTCCTTCCTTCCTTCCTTCCTTCCTTCCTTCCCTTCCTTCCTTCCTTCCTTCCTCCCTTCCTCCTTCCTTCCTTCCTTCCTTCCTTCCTTCCTTCCTCCTTCCTCCTTCCTCCCTTCCTCCCTTCCTCCCTTCCTCCTTCCTCCTTCCTTCCTTCCTTCCTTCCCTTCCTTCCCTTCCTTCCCTTCCTTCCCTTCCTTTCCTTCCTTTCTTTCTGCAGTACAGCATTGACAACAGCAGCCCTGTGGGCCATGACAGGAGTGATGCTGCCTGAGTGCCCCCTTGGAAAGAAAAGACCACATCAATTCCTCTCAGAGTTCTCCCACCCCTGTCCCCAATCCATAGCACCACACAGCTTTACAGGGTGTTTGAGCATGTCCTGCTGTGTAAATCTCCCTTGCTGTTTCTTTCCTGATGCTGGTATAAATCCAGATCATCCCTACCAGCATCAGTGTAAGGCTACCCATGGCACACTCACTGATAAGAGAACAGGCAGGGTTTCTGTATTCATCTTTTACACATCTTTGCCTTGGTGCTGTTTTGTTTTGCTTTCTTTCAGCGAGGAACAAGAAAGCATCTTAGCCTGTGAGCAGTTTCAAGGCCCCCATGCAGCAATGCAGTTCTGTGCCAGCCCATGCCAAGCCTGAGCATTTTTACCATTGCCATAAGTCTTGAGCTTTGTCTCAAGCTGAATATTCAACTTGCTGAATATAGGTAATTCCTGATTCTGGAAAGCCTAATGTCCACTCTGCTGTCCACTCATTTTACTTATCACCATATTTTAACATTCTTTTTCTCTTATTGCCAGGAGATAATAAACAACTTGGGTTGCTTAGATGCCTACATAGATTTAGATGCCTACAGCTCTTAATACAAGCCTTCTCCTTTTTTAACCAAAACATCTTACTAAAGGTGACATACAGGATAAATTGTTAATTATGCCAGGATTACCATACAATTCTAACAATCATGAGGGAAAAACCATCTGCCCCTTAGTTCCGCTTATTGGAAAAGCAATGCAAACCCTTTCATACTTTGCTGTTCCTCAGCTATCAAATCCTCCCTCAGTAAATCATCTATGACAGTGAACATTGCATTATGTTGGATAGTTTTGTATTCACTTTGCCAATATGCAAACCTGGGAGAGCTGAGGTAAAATGAATGTGGAACTTAAAAGTGGGGATAACATGCCTGGAGTCCCAGGAATGGCTGGATTATGACAAACAGTGTATTAGTGGTGCTCTGACCCTGCCTCAATGGGTTTTTTGGAAGTGATTTGTCTTCAGCTGTGGAGGTGTGTGCCTTTCTATGTGTATGTATGCACTGGTCTGATGTATGTACGCAGATATGCACCTGCCCACCATGTGTACACCTCATACATATTCATGCATCTGAGCCAAATAAAAACTTATTTTAGCATGTTCTGTATGGGTGGGTCCAATATAATCATTCTTTGTATCTACAGTGTTTCAGTACATGTGCAGCCATTTACCAAATATAGTGTCAAACTGTGGTTCTTTTTCTATTTCTTCGGACATTGTTCTTTATTAACTGCGACTTGTACCCTCCAGTAGATTCTCTGTCACTATTTAGAGGCATGTTTCAATGTATAGCTGTATATTGTCTGTTCCGTGTGCTTTATGATACTGTTTGCATCTTAAATAAGCTGAGTATTTCTGGTCTAAATGTTCTTAATTTTGTACAGCAGACTTTTGCTTGGGTTTCACAATTTGATGGAGTATGTTTAGGAATGTAGTATGGAAGGGGACCAGCTGTGGCAATGTAAAAAGGTCCTAAAATTTCAGATTTATGTTTCATAGAAAAAACCAGTACTTTCTTTTACTATTGCAAAATTATTTCTGTATTTTTTAATAAAGAATTGGATTTACTTGGTTCTATGTATGTTTTCTCTAATAAACCTTATTTTTTAAATAAGGATCTGGGCTCAGTCTTTATGCATCTGCAATGTTCATTGTGTTCAACACGCAACGCACTTTTACCTACCACGCTCCCTGAGGCTGAGCCTGCAGCTCTCCTAATGCCAGAATTACCTCCTATCCTGCCCAGTGCAGAACTAATCTCATGCATTTATTCACCTTTCTCTGCTATGCAAACAAGAGATGGATACCGAGGTGCAGCCTCTCGATAAATCCCCACTGCGATACATTAGCACCAATGTTCATTTGCAGGGCAAGCAGTTCCTTGGGTTCTCCACTGAATTAATGCTGGGGTGTCAATTTGAGGCAAGGACACAACACACAGGCAGAAGCCTAATCCCTCAGGCTGCCTCTGCATGGGCATGCCTTGCTCTCATTTGTGTTGATGTAAATCTGAGGTGGCTCAGCTGAAGTCATTACAGTTATTCTGGATTTACACTGGGGAGAAAACAAGAGCAAGAGTTGTCCCAAGACCATAATAATTCAAGGTTGATCTGCCCCCTTAATACTCTAGCAGCTAGTGGAATACTCTAGCAATGTCTCAATAAAAAGCCTGAAAAATAGCCAAAAAAATCTCAGCTCAAATACCATTAAAAATCTTGTCCTAGAAAATAAGAAATGCTTTCCCTGTTACATAGAGTCAGCTCTAACTATCCAAGAAATACATTGCATTGGATGATTCCCCTCTTTTCTGCCCTTTAATTACATTTTCCTCCATGATGCTATCAAATCTACAGCCTGATGAAGTTTCCCTTGAAGTCAATTTGCCATCCATGTCAGTGAAAGTGAGTACAGACCCTGGATAATAGTCTTTGGGTCCTATCTTCTTATTGGTTTCCCTAATCAGACAGAAATCAGGTGCAAACACTAATGTTACAGGAAAAATAGATTAATCAGGGCACCCCTTGGTTTCATTGATTCTGGACTCTCTTTATGAATCCTGAATTTAAGGTAGACTAAAAAAAAAGTTTTAAAGTTGTTTTCTTCTTATGCTATGCCTTTGCATGCTAAGACCAAAAATGAAGGCTTGTGAGACACACAGCAATCCAGCTGCTGCTCATCCCCTGCTGTGGCTTGTGGCTGTGCTTCTATTCCAGGGACAGTAGAAAGAGCAGGAAAGTACATATCCCAGTTCTGGGAGGCCAAAGGCCTTGGCAGAGTTGACAGGAGGCCCTGGGCCAACTCCTGCTGATGGCCAGGGGTTCCTCTGCCTGGTATGGATGCTCATATTCTGAGTGAGTCACAGAATTAGGTCCCAGTTCATACAACAAGCCTGACTTAAGCCATGCATTTCCCTTGTGCCCTCAAACAATCAAGTGCAGCATTTTGGCTCTTCTGATGAGGAGAAATTTGCCTTTTTTTTCACCAGACAGTTCTTTTATCTCCAGGCTTTAAAGCCAGAAGAAAGTTTTCTTTCTGACTGAATATATTTAGAAGCTGTCTGAAGTCATTTAGAGCCTGGTTTCTGAGGTGAAGCAATTCAACTTCATCGCTGGTTTATGTGTCTGCAAAGGGCTCTGTGGCCTCAGTTTGAAGCTCAGACACTGTCTGTAATAAATAGTGGGGGGAGGGAGAAAGCTCCTTCCTTTGATTATGAGAAGTGTATAGAGTAGACTGGACTTCAGGAAGCCAGCATTGATCTTGAAGATCACTGAATAACACGGGCCATACGGCACTTTCATTTACTATTCTGTCTAAAGATCCCAGCTGGGTCTCGCATCCCAGCTCCACAAGGAATCACACAAGGAAATAAGACATCAGCATTCCTGCCTTGCACAGCAAACAGACCATGATTTAGACTTTGGGCAATGGATGAATATATATATATACTCACACACACAAACACGTGTGTGTGTGTCTAGATACATATAGAGATGTGGTTATAAGCATATATACATGCACTATATGGAGAGAGCAAAACACCATTTGACAAAACTGGTAATGCAAAGAAAACAAAATATCTGGATGCTTTCTGTAACTATTATGTAAATTTTTATTTTGTTTTTCTTCCCCTGGTCACCTGGTGTGATGGCCACAGGGGCTTGGCTGTGTTTCCCCATAAAGAATTCTCCCTATACAAGCCCATGAGTCACTTGCTCATGCAGCTGTCTGCCTCTTGCACATCTGTCAGGAGCCTGTGGTCCAAGAGCTGGGATATGGAAAGTGATGATGTTTTACACAGCCCTGTGCACAGACTGTTTATCTGGTATTACCAGGCAAAAGGGGAGTGTAAATGCCAGGGTATTTCCAGGTTTTTAGATCTCTAGAAGGAAAGCCTGCCCGCCTTCGTCATGGCTAACTAACACATCTAGGAAGGATTTTCGTATGCTGCTATTGTGAGGAAAACTTCTAGTTAAAAATTATGCCCAGACAAGATGAATTATTAAGCTGGAAAAAACTGTCGGGAGATGGGAGTTGCTTCCCATGCCCTTGCCTCACTCTGCCCAACCAGGAGAAGGATCAAGCACTCCAGTTCAGCAAAGATTTACTCTGGAGGCAATGTTGTGTGCTTTTGCAGCGCTGTAAATAATTCCAAGATTTGTCTGTATGAGAGCTCTGGGAGGCAAAACCAAGCCCTGTTCATGCTCCAGCAATGGGGCACATTCTGATGGACTTATCTATCTGCCAGTGCCTTCTTGATGGCACTCGTGCCACCAACGGCTGAGCAGGACTTCCCTGCCCAGCTGTGTGTAGGCCACTTTGACATCTGGCACAGAAGCAAAGAGCAAGAGCTCTACATGTCCTTTGAAAACTTGCTCACTGCCCTGTAATGGCCTAGAGAGCATGAAGGAGAAAGATGCATCCTGAGCAGGGTTGCAGAGCTGGGTCTGAGGGATGGACTGGTAGGAGAATGGACAAAAGCCTGGACATAAATGAGAGACTGGGAACTGGTGGTACTGCTTGAGACTGGGAGAAAATGGGAAAGACAGGAATTGTAAGCAAAATGGAAATATGCTGAAACAAGCATGCAAACAAAAAAACCCAAACCAGTAGGACAAATTGGTGAAGGAACTCTCTTCTCTCGATTGTGATGGTTTGTAAAAAGACAGTGCTGGTTTCTGGGGTTCTCTGAACCTGGGAATCACTGCAGGGACCTGGAGCAGCCATGGAGAACTGCAAGCAGCAGCGACTCAATCTGTATAAGCTCTCCCCAGCCCACAAACACATGCTCCCTGTGACACCATTGCCAGCCACTGAAAAGCACAGGGCACTCTGGTGCACCTCCACCCTGCACCCAGTAACCCTGGCACCCCTCTTCTGGCCCCACTCAGATCCCTGGCTTTTCCTCCCTAGTGCTGATTTTTCCCATTTCTCTCTTGCATTCATTTTTATCCCTCTGGCTTTTTAAACTGATGGGAGCAGTCTGTTCAAAAATAAGCCCTCTTTTGAAATAGTGTTACTTCTCTCCTTGAACTTTTCCCTGTGAATGACTTGACATTAAGCTGATAGTTGCTCTTAACCAATTGTTAACCTATTAGTGGAGACCATAAAAATTACTGAAAGGCCAAGGCTAAAGCTGTTTAAATGAGAAATATTTCTACAGAACTCCCCCGAGATGAAATAAAAAAAGCTCCTGCCGACAGAGCGGCTGCCAGTTTGAGACTAACGGGTTTGAAGATGATGTTTTGCTAACAGCAGTTAATCAGTAAATTCCCATTACTAATAAGGACATCACTCTTGGCTGAAGCTGCAAATTGCATGTTATGTTTCTCGGTGCTGAAGATAAAGTGTTCTTTAAATTCTGCGTCTGCAAATGTAATGTTTAGCACAAAACACCATCAGGAAAAACAAGAGGAAAATTGAAAAAATGCCACACACATTCTGCATCAATTTGCTCCACTGTCACTAAAATTACATATCTTTTTTGTTTTGGTATTTATTGCCACCTTGAAATTTATATTTAGGAGGGAAATGGAAACCATGGATGCTTAGTTTTTATTTCAGGCATGCTGCGGCAGCATGAGAGGCATCCTAAACTCAGTCATAGCCTGATGTAAGTGAAATCAGAACTGGCTCCTGTCATAAGACAAAATTAAAAAGAAAACAACCTGAAAAGTTTCATTATAATGCTGCATCTTGATTGTCATCCAGATCTTTTGCTCGCTTACAACACTGCAAGTCTGGCTTCTTTCCACTGATGCAAGCGTCAGTCCAGATTTCAACTCTCTTACTAAGAGAGTAGAATCTTTGCCATCAGTGTCCAAAGAAGAGTACAAAAAAGTGGTTTATTATGGTTAGAGAGCTTGAGGCACTCCTTAATTACCAGTCCCTTTTGTACTGCTTTCCCTATCCCAGGCACAGCCAAATTCAGAGCCCATCCAGTTGCTTGGAAATGGAAGATGAAGAGTGCCAATAGCTAACTCGACAGCAGGGCTTTTTTCCAGTGTGAAGTGTTCTTTATCTACATTTCCAGAGACAGTCATACAAAAGTCAGCTGCTTGAGGCAAAACTCCTCCCTCCAGTGCCAAATGAGGTTCGCAGGGACATGGCAGCCTCACTTTTGCTGTCCACTGGTTTCATAAGAAAATGTCTACATGACTGACACCCCTCCAAGACTTTCAGCAGCAACTTCAGGCTTACTGGGCTGCTGGTAAGAGTGGGATTTTGCCCTGCACTCCTAATTCTGCATAGGACTGGTGCACACATACAGGCAGACACATGCCAATCCCACAGCAGTGAGCATGGTCCCACTCAGGGTTGGTGGATATTTGTTGGCCTGCAGAGCACATTGTCCAGCCTCTGTGCTTGGGTGGGTGCAGGCAGGAGGCCCTCACTGTTGGTGCTGATGGGGGTGTTCCCCAATTCCCCTCTCTTCCCCCATTTTGGAACCAACCCCCTTTTTTTTCAAAGGCTGATGGGCAGTCACTTTCTGGAGCATACAAAAAAGCCATGATCCCCTGGGGAAGGAGGGGTGGTGGAATGGTGTACGGGCAGCAGAAAGGAAATATTGTGCTTTGGTTCAAGGGAAGTTTTCCCCCACAGGAAAAAAAGCTGAAAGACAACAGTTGTTTTGAAGGAGAAGCATATGTGGCCCAGGAAAAGACAAAATATGCTGTGCACTCCGTGATATCCTCACTGGAGCAAGCAGTGCCTGTCAGAAGTCAAGAAGTGCTCAGGACCAGAGGGTCAGAGCCTGATACCAAAGTGCCTTTTGAATCCCTGGTGCTGTGTTTTCTTGGCACTGAGAAACTTGCCTGTGAATTTCTCAGTCAAGATGATGCCGGCTGGTGATGTCTGGTGTTTTCCTCTTCACTTTCATCTCTGTTAACACATCTTCTGCTTTCTCTTAGAGATATATACAGCTTCCTTTTGGGTGGAATTCTGTATTTTTTGGCTTTGCTCTACTGTCTGCATTTTCTGCACATATTTTCCCACTTTTGCTTGCACCTCTGTGTCCTTCTTTCACCTAGCAGCTAACCTTGTATTAATCATTGCTTCCCTGTCCCTTGCTCTCCTCACTTAGAACAGCTTGGTTCTTCTCTTACAACTTTGTATTTTCCACCAGAAAATCTGCTTCCAGGTGGATCCTTCCTTCCAGATCACTGTCTAGGAAACAAAATGTCAGCTAGGAGTTTTCTGTCTTGAGCTGGAAAATGCTGACGGCCATGAAATTCAAGTTCCAGGGAACAGGCCTAGAAAGCTGGGAACTAATTTTCTGTTGCAGTTGTACAATACAAAGGCTGTAAGTGACCTCCACTGCAATTCTCAGTTTTTCTCTTCCTATTGCCAAGGATGCTCAATATTAAGTTAACTCTGTCAAGACACCTTGGTTTTATCTCAGTGCACCAACCTGCACACAGCATTTAGTAACAATTTTTCTCTGAATGAATATTTTTAGTATTTCTCAGGTGCTGGCATCCACCTGAAATTTTAACTGCCACAAGCTTAAAGTTAGGCACAGTGAAGTAGGATAAGTTGTCTTATATAGAGGCACATATACATATACATATACATATACATATACATATACATATACATATACATATACATATACATACACACACACGTGAATCACCATGTACACCATGATCACCATGTACACCATGATCACCATGTACAGCAAAGTGCACATCCAGAGATAGGAGATGAACCTGGTTTCTATTTCAAGTCTCTCCCAAGCACCCTGATTGACAAAGTGTTCAGCCTTACCAAACTGCTGCCTTCATGTGTTGCACTGAAAGAGCTTCAGCTGGACCCATGCCAGTGAAATTCTTTACAGCTTGTCTTCCTGACTATTGCCCTGTCTATCTCCTTTTGACCTTCTACCTGCTACCCCTTTGACCAGTTTTCACAGCTCAGCCAGAGGGTAGAGGCTCAGGGATGATGAAATCCTTCAAGTTTTACCCATGAAGTCCCTACACTGATGCAAAACCCTTTCTCTGTGAAGCAGCCAGCCCCACTGTTACTATGACTGATGTGCCCATTGCTATGAGCAGCTACTTCTATTTCAGGGACAAATGTCCCAAACTGTGATCATCAGGGCTGTTTTTTAATGTCACTTCTACCAAAAGTCCCTAAGGACCACATCCTTCACCAGGGAAGTGTCCTGGATACCCTAACTTGATTTTGAGCATGGGCAGTGGTTTCTAAGCCTGCACCAAAACAAGAATCTCCACCTTACTCGTACTTTCAAAATACACAAAATAAACATCCTTCTGCCTTATGGCACCTAGCAGGGGGTTTTAAAGCTTTCTCCTGGGAGATGCAGATTCTAATAATTTCACTGGTTAGCACGCAAAACAGAGAAATCATAAACTTCACTGGGGCTGTAACTTTATGGTGGCATATTCCACACCTCAGTAAGCCATTTAGCCACCAAGCTGCCAAATAAAAGACCTGCCACCATGTCACCAGGTTGTCTTTAGGAAGGACTGGGCTCTTCTGTGTTTCTGAAAAAAATATATTTTCACCTCTGGCTCTGGGGAGTTTAAGGCTATGAATCCTAATTGAAATAAAGTACCTCCTCCAGCAAATGGAGCCCAGGCACTCTGGGATGAGGGCATAAAGCTGAAGATGAGCCCTAGTCTGTAATGCTTCTTCTCAGCAAGCTTCAGGAAGATCTCAGCCTTCACACACAAGTGAAGGGGCAACTAGTGCAGGGACAGGAGCATGAAAGTCAGATCATAGAGTTTTGAGTACTGTTCTGAAATGAATGATTTACAAATCTCCTCCTGTCCATTTTACAGAGTCAGCTAGCCCAGCTGAGTTGCAAGAAAACCTTCATCTGAAAGCAACAAACTTAGAGCTGACTGCACGAATGGGGAAGGCAGGAAGGGGGTGTTTTTTCTCCAAATTTCCAGGTCTTAATTTTCCATTCCCACACATGAAGCTGTCTCCTGTGTTTTATTTATCCAGTTTGAAGTATTTCAACTTGGTCTTGATTTTATTGACTTGGGTATTTTTGTTGGCTCTACCTTCCCTCATCAGCAGGGGCTGAGAAGGGTCCTTCACAGCCAAACCCTGTCCTATTACTGCCTGGGAACAAGAAGCACCAACAGTAGCCATGGGCAGCAGTGGCCTTCCCCCTTCTCCCGAGAAAAACCACCCAAAAGAGTATGCAAACCTCCAAGGCAATCTGCGATATTAGAAGAAAAAGAAAACCCTCCATTAGAACAAATGGTGCACTCTGGGTTTCCTTTGGTGGTTAATGAGGTGACTGGCTGCTTCTTTTGCAGAGAACTGTGGAGCAGGGGTTCTCAAATGTGAACTGGTTCATTTTAAGCCAACTGTACAGTTCCTCACACCAGCTGCAAGGACCTAGAACTGCAACCCTTGTTTAGCTCAGAACCAATTTCAAATGAGCAATCTGAGCAAGGGACTCCCCAGTTTAAGAAGCAAACTGAATTAGAAAGCAGGATTAATTGCTACAGTTTACTTAGCTTCAGATTTCTCTGCTTTGCTTGCTTACCAGAGAAATGCCAGCACTTACATTTGCTGCAAATAAATACACTATTCATGTTAATTGATTTTTATATTGTAAATTTACTACCTACAGTGTCATACTACATGGCCATGTGGTTTAACAGTCTGCAGCCCACCTCTGGCACAGAACAGATGCTTGAATTAAAGCTCCACATGGAGAATTCTGCAAGTTAAACACCCACCACAACACAGAGTTCAGCACAACAGAGGTTTCCCAAATTCACCAGACCTATCCTCAGGCAATGAGCACTGAGGGAAGAGCCCTGCTGGTCACAGGAACCATCCAGGATCCGGCTCAGGGGTTTGAAAGGAGCTTCAAGTCACAGAGCCTGTGTCAAGCCTGTAGCTGAGCACAGAGAGAAAAGGGAGCTGGAGGCTGAGCAGCACATGTCAGACAGCACGTCTTGAAGATGCCTTGAGCTAAAAGCAAAGGATACAGAAAAAAAAAGGAAAGTAAAAATTAGTTATATATTCTAATATTAAAAAAAATATTTGGTGAGTCATCCAAAATTCAAAGTGTCAGTAATTTCTGAGGGCATAATAGCACTGTTTGCTTTTATTAAATTTTGTTCTCTTAAATTATGACCTCTGCCTGGATGTTACTGTTTCAAAAAGAGCAGAACCATTTTTTCCTTCTCTTTTTATTTTTTTCCAACTTTCCACAAAAACCTTCACCTCCAGCTAGAGAGGAGGCCTGGAAAATTTCAGCCTTCTAGGTGAAACTTTTGGATAGTTGCAAGAAAGTGAAAACAGGGAGATATAACATAATGGAAAAAACTTTGGCAGCCTCAGTTATAGCTGTCACCAACGTTCCAACCTTAATGAAAACTTTCCTGAAGTGAGGCTGGGGTAGAGGAATTAACCCGAAGAGGGCCTTCCCTGACCTTGCTGTGGTTTGCAGGCAGGCTGAGCCCCTGAGACAGAGAGAGCTGCTCAAGCTGCCATGTTCCAAGCTGGAAGGGGCTTGCATCTGTAAATCAGAATGTTATTTCTGCCCAGGATTTATCTCCCTTCACCTTGGGGTGAGAGGCCACAATGACTTGCCCAGGACAAGAGATTTCTGCATTCCTGGTGTGCAAAAAATCCTGTCTGGTAATCCCTGAGCACCAGCAGTGCAGTTCTGGCCAGCTTCCCTGGACCTGCCATCCTACCACTCGCCAAGTTTCCATGGAAAGGACACTCAGCCTCGCCTGACAGGAGACAGAGATGTTGTGTGCTGAACTGCTGGACTCCCAGCAGACTCAGACAAACAGCTCTTGGCTCCTGGCTTGCCTTCCCTCACAGGGCACCCCTGACCCTGCAAGGTCAAGAGTGTGAGCCTCAGAGCAGCACCCCAGCCAAGCAGGAAAGGGTGCACCAAGACTTCTCCCACCACAGCCTGTCCACAGCAGTCCCAGACAAGGAAACAGAGCTCCACCATGTCCATCCAATCCAGTTCAGGGAGTAGGCACCCTTGGCCCCCAAAAGCTCTGCCTTTGCTCTGTGTGACCAGCTGGTGTTTCTGAGAAAGTTTCGTGGTGTGTTCTGCATGGCTGGCTGGCTGGCAACATGCAGAAGTAAAAGGTGCTCTAGGTTACAGAGTCATAGAATATCCTGGGTTGGAAGGTTTGATGACCCCCAAGGATCATCAAAGTCCAATTAATATTATACCCCACTGGCAATCCACATGAACTGTGAAACCCTTGAAACTCCACAGCACTGTCCCAGTGGCTTCCAGGGAGAGCAAAACCCAACCAGCGCTTTACTCATCATCACTTGTGACTCTGTTAGCTGAGAATCTCTTTCAGATAAAACCAAAATAATGATTTAGTACTTGTCACTTAAAATAATTAATTTTTGGCCCAGACCTTTACAGTGCTGCTCAATTTCAAGAATTCAAATAAAAGAGTTTTCCTCATTACTTTGCAAGCTCCTGCACCTGGGCTGGGAAAATTCCCAGTGTCAATACAGGCTGGGGGAGGAAAGGACTGAGAGCAGCCCTGTGGTGAAAGACTTGGGGGTTCTGGTGGCTGAGAAGCTGCACCTGAGCCAACAGCGTGCACTCACAGCCCAGAAACCCAACTGTGCTCTGAGCTGCATCAAAAGAACTGTGACCAGGAGTTTGGGGGAGGGGATTCTGGCCCTTTACTCTGTTCTTGAGAGACCCCCACCCAGAGTGCTGCATCCAGGTCTCCAATGGAAGGACAGAGAATTGTTGGAGCAGGTCCAGAGGAGGACCACAAAAATTATTAGAGTGCTGGAGCACCTTTCCTATGAAGACTGAGAGGGCTGAGATAGTTGGGGCTTCTCAGCCAGAGTAGAAAAGGCTCCAGGGAGACCTCAGAGCACATTCCAGTATGTAAAGGGCTTATGAGAACAATACAGGGACAAAGTTTGTTATCAGGTTTAGCAGGGCCTGTAGCAATAAGAAAAAGAGTAATGGTTTTTAACTAAAAGGGGATAGATTTACATGAGATATAAGGAAAAAATGTCTCACAATGAGACTGGTGAAATATTGGAACAGGTTGCCCAGAAAGATAGTGAGTGGAGTGCTCCCTCCATGCAAACGTACAAGGCCAGGCTGGGTGGTGACTGGTGGGTATTGGTTCATATTGATATACACTGATTTTTTTGGAGTCTATCAATCAGGAATATATCAGACTTGTGGTGGCAGCTGCCAGTTTTGCTCTGTAAATGCAATTGATCATTGATTTAGAAGAATATAATAAAAAACAAAGATTGTTTGTGTGTTGTTCCTCTTGTCCCCTTAAAAGAGGGAAGCTTCTGGCACCACAGCTTGAGGATTGCCAGAAAAACAGTTGATTTTGCATCCAATATAACTGAGGTATGGGAAAGAAAGGGTAAAGGATCCTCTAACAGCAAATCTCCTATGGGTGGAGAAAGTTTCTCTTGTGTCAGAAGCTGCTTGACACAAGGCTGCTGCCTCCCCTGCTTCACTGCTCATTTCTGCCTCCCTCCCTCCTCCTCCTCCTCCTCCTCCTCCTCCAAATCCCTTCCTCTCCCAGGATGAACCAAACAGCAACAGTGATTTTTGCAGAGCTAATCCAAGTCAGGGCTAAAGTCTTCCAGGAGAGGTTTGGAACAAACAGCTGGGGCTGCTGGCAGAGGTTAGAGGAAAATGTAAAATATTAATAAAAAGCAGTTATCATTTGTAAAAGGCAGACTGGCTACTGTTTAACAACTCTACCTGTGACCAAGATGATACTAATATTAAAACCAGGGATATCAGTGATGCCAAGTGCTTGGAAAACATTACATTTAAGCACAAAGGCTTTTAGAGGATCAGTTCACATCTCGCTGACATACACCTATCAGGCCACTCAGAGTCTCTAAGATATATGAAGCAATTGAAAGGACACATACTGTAATTACAGGGATATACAGATATACATGTTTCAACCTTAGCTTCAGAGCAATAAATCCTCCTGAGGTAGATAAATCTTTGGTTGGTAAGAGAGGACTCTTGCCGGTGGTTCCTGTAAAGTAAACGTGCTCTCACATTAATAAGTTTTTAAAGTGAATGGTTTCATTGATTTTAGTGGGGTTCCTTGCAGAAGTGAGGATTGTAATGTTTCTTCCAAAGAAATCTGACCAGGAGACATTTTTTGCAATGTATTTCAGGTACATTTGCAGTAAAATGTAGTAACTTTTCCAGACCAAGGGGTCAGTGTGTTTCTTTTCCTTTATTAAGCCAGTGATCTACAGCAGACAGCATTTTTCAACAGAGTGGTCCTTGATATGTTTCCTGCTAGCAGGTAAGATGTGATGGTTTCCCTACCACACAAGGGAATAACCTTGCCAACATTATCCTATCTTGCACCCCGCATTTACTGCACCAGTGAGTGAAAAATAAGGGCACAATGCTCACAAAATGCCAACAACTGAGCATGTGTATCGATGCCAGGAGCCCCCAGTGCAGGGAATAATGTGCTGTGACTCCAGGATTCAGGAGGCTGAACAAAAGCTTTATTAAGCTATACCATACTACACTAATACTATACTAAATGACATACTAAAGAATACTATACTAAAGAGAAACCCATGACTCTCTGAGACAGCCAGGACACAGCTTTGACCCAACTGGCCAAAGAAACAAAACAACCTTCACCAGTGTCCAATAACCAAATCACTTTTGGTAAAGAATCTCCATAACACATTCCACATGTGCAAAAACAACAGGAGCAGTGAATAGAGTTAAGAATTGTTTTCTCTTCTTCCCTCTGTACTTCTCCTGGAAAAATCCTGGGAGAGAGAATTCTCTCTTTCTGTTCAGAGAATGTGAATACCACACGTGTGTATCTTCAGGGTTTACCATTGTATTGTCAAAGGATTGACTTGTCTGGTGTGTCACATGTGCAAGTGGTTGCCTTAGCTATGGCAGAGCTGCCTAGGAGGTCCAAGTCCACTTCAGAGTGTAGCATCTTCCTGACTGGCCCTCAATGCAAGCATAAGAAGATGTAAAAAACCACAGATATACCCAGGTGTTTTGCCAGTCCCTGACAGGTAGCAGCTGGCTTGTGGAAAAGCTAACTCTGTTTATCTATCTGTAAACATGTTATCCTTTTAAAAGTCCCTCTGCCTCCGAAATACTGTGGCAATGGTATGCTCAGATTAATATGCAATACTAAGAACTCCTCGTACTGACTTCTTTATTTCTTTCCACACTGTGAAAGGTAAGTAGCACTATTTAACCTACCCCTCCTTTGCCACTGTTCTGTGGTTCTCTCCTTGCAAGGATAGGTGTATCCATCCACCTGTCCTTTGCACGTAAACCTTTTCGCACTTCCAAATGTTTTTGCTACCCATCCTCAGTAGCCATTTATTTGCCCCACAGTTATGTCCAGGTAAGCAGGTCCAACTCAACCACAGCATGGATTATTACCCAGTATTCCTGTGCCAGTCTATGCATAGGGGCTGGCATTCATCTTATTCCATGCCAACAAGGTCTTTGGATTGTTTTTTCCTATTCTATAGACAGTCTGTGACCCTGAGGGGCTCAGTTACTGGCAGGGACTATTTTGACAACACAAACAATTAACCCTTAATTGGCTGAAACCTCCAAGTGTAGCCAAACCCTTAAGCAAGGCTTAAGTTAAGCTCAGTGAGGTTTGGGAAACTCAGTGGCTTGCAGAATTGTCTTTTTTTTTTTTCTCTGAAGCACTTTCCCAATTAAGTAGTAGTTCAGAAGAGGCTGTGGAATTTGGATCGTTATAGGTGACAGTCCTTGGGAGCTCTGAGGAAAGGGCCAGAGGGAATTATCCCCTCTTTCACTTGAGCAATGAGGTGACTGCCCTGGAAATCACTTCTTTTAGTGCCTTATTAGTATTCTGACACACTGCTCATCCTATTAAAAATTACCTTGTCACCAGTGCCTTTACTAACTGTCATAAGCATGGATGGGGCATTAACAGGCAATTCATTAGCTGTGCTCTGTTCCAACACTCTGAAGCTATCCACAGCTGCTGAGGAAGGGTTTCTTCCATGGGAGATGGAGCCTGCCCTAGAAACAGCCTTAAGATGCACACACCTGTAAGTAGGTGGCCTGGGGATCACAGCGTTATTTCCCCCAGTGTTGCCTGCTGAACAAGACCAGGTTTGTTTCCCCTCTGAGTCAGAAAAAGTGGGGAAAGCCATAAAAATAAAGGGACTGTCAAGGACATGGGCAGGACAGGGGCAGCAAAATATTTCAAAGAAACAGTGTCACTACTCTTTACCCTAAATCTTTCTTGTACTTTTTCAAAAAGGATTCCTGGATTAAAAAAAAGGCACAGAAAAGTATTCCGTTTGGCCTGAGAATCCCATTTCATGAAATAATTTTTCTTTTTTTTTTTAAGATAGTAGTTATTGTTATTTTGTCAATTAATTTTAATGATGGGGATTAACAGTACAGCTAAAGATACAGAAAGTTTACAGAACTTTTAACAGATAAAATCCCAAAGGAGTATGTGGGAACTATTAAAGATCTACACTCCCTTTGTAATTTTATTAGAACAGTGGAAATACCTGTTTTTTCTCTGATCACATTTATAATAATAACTCTTTGGACATGAATAAATATTAATTTTTAGTTTCTTTTTATCTTTCAAGTTGCTTTCTACATCCAATTTAGGTTAATTCTGATCCTGAAGTGAAATTTCTTCTCTTAGTTTCTCTCTTTAAGGTTGTGGTGCCTTGCACACCCCACCTGACTTAGGGCATCCTACAGGAAGGCTTATTTATATATATCCTCTTTGGTTTTGTTTTTGTTTTTCTGTGGAGTATAATCTGCAGGAAATCTGCATATGACTTTTCATTTGAGAAGAAGAAACCTCTTCAGTGAGGCATTCCCTGTGCTTGAATACTTTAGAGAACAGAGTATAAAAGCAGTTACATGGAAGCACAATCCAGAGCTATCCTCTGACAAAAACACCATCTCAGCTCTCTAGCTGTAGCAGACCATACATGGGGGAAGCAGCCTTCATCCTCTGATCCATGAGCATAACTCTAAAGGAGAGCCATGGACAGATCATCCTGACATCATGTGGGATTAACAGAGCTAATCCAAGAAATCGTCACATCTAAAGGATCCTTTGGATCAGATACAATCACAGAATGGGATCATTTCCTTTTAAATGTGCTCTGCTTTCCCTTCCACGGTTCGCATTTCCAGGTGCAGACAAAGCATTTTCTGAGACATCATTTGACCACTCACAGTCCTGCAAAGGGTTGGCTGTAAGTTTATCCACGGTAGAAGCCAATGTCAGTCTGCAGTGAACTCCAGAGTTCATAATGAAGAACAGGTGAGAAGCCAGTTTCCAGCTCTTTATCTGGGGGACAAGGAACACTGGTTTGGGACCTGGCTCCTCAGTAGACATCATAAATAACTACACACACACACACACAAAAAAAAAGCTTCTCTGTTTCCATGAGTTAAGCACATACTTCAGGAATAAGTTAATCACTCTGTTGTTTCCTGTCTCCTACCAATAAAAGGAGACATTTTAAATATGATGTATACTAGTCTCCAACAGAGCCACTCAATTTTACAAAGAGCTGTTGGATCTTGTTGGCAAAATCCACCAGCTCACTGACTCCAGGTTTATTGGAGCTGCCAGATCCTGTGTGATGGCTTCCCAGCAGGCAATCAAGGCCTGGAGAAGAGAAGCCTGCAGGACTGCCTGCAGGAATGAGAGGTATCCCATGGCAGGGACCTTGGCAATGTCATTCCTTTGGAGACCGTGTGTGCCATTAGAGCAGCGCTGCAAGAGATGCACCTGCCCGCAGCGGGTGTAAAACCCAGCAGTCGCACAAACCTCGGTGTGATGAGGTTTCAGGGCCAGCGAACTTGTGCTGCCAGCTCAAAACACGGCAGTCCTGGTCCCAGAGATCTACGGCGGCACCTCTGCCGCTGAAACACACACACTCTGACAACATTTGGGTCTCTAATTCCTTCTGAAGTGCTTCGCTTCCTTGAAACCTCTCAGAGATCTCAATGCCTTTGACGCAAGTAGGTTCTTCCACATCTTCGATGGATCTTCTCTGAGCACGGAGATTTTCATATCCGCAGGACCCCGCAGAGCCCCGGGCATCACCCACGGCCGACATCTGACGGCTTACAAGCCATCCTGAGAGCAGGGGCTGCGGGAGGCGTCGCTCGCCATCCATCACCGCACGGGGAGAAGCGGCGGAGGGGGCGCCGGGCTCCGAGCCGTCCCGGGGCGCGCACCCCGCGGAGCCGCCGTCGGGCGCAGGGGCGGCGGGGTCCTGCCCGGAGCGCGGCTGACACCTGGCGGCTGCTGGCCCAAACGTCGGCCCCCGGCGGCGGCAGCGCCGGGCGGCGGCCGCGGGTCCCTCCGGAGCGGGGCCCGGGGCGGCGGCGGGATGGGCGCGGGGCGATCCCGGACTGCGCTCCCGCCGCCCGCCGGGGCAGCTCCCGCCGGGAGCCGCCGTACCCGGGAGCGGCCGGCAGGGGGCGGCGCAGGGCGGCGGGCGGGGATGGGCCGCGCTCGCCGTGACCCCGCGCGTTCGCTCGCTCCTTCATTCATCGATCCATCCTCAGGGAGCATCCCCTCTGCACCCCCACTCCGCTCCGTCAGAACTGGGACGTGGGGAAAGGCCCGTTGCAGCAGCAGGACGCGGGCTCGGGGTCTCTGTCTGCCTGGCAGTGTGTCTCAGCACTGCTGCTGTTCCCCTACCTTCTCTTTGAATCACACCGTCCCGATGCTCCGGCGGCAATCTGCACCGCAAGACGCCTCGGAGATTTCGGAAGCCAGTATGAACCAAAAAGATCATTTGTGTCTGTCTTGTCAGAAAGCACAAGAATGTGGCTTGGCTTTTTCATCAGAGAAATAGCACGTGATTTGCACAAAAGAGGCTGGTTGAACATGGGCTGTGCCGTCCTCCATCTCTTTGGGGTCCTGCTGAAAGCTGCTGGTCTTTCTTTTCCTCAGTAATTACCAGCAGCGTCTGTAACTAAAAAAGAAAAAAAACGACATACATTTTTTCCCGGAGGTGTCATGGTTTTATGTCCCCACTTTTCATTCGGAGTACAGGAGCCGTGCAGACTGTGGTAATGAGTCTGGCTGGCCACTCCAGCCCAGCTGGGGCGAGTGGCAGAGCCTGGCAGAGCTGGCTGGCACATTCTGGGGAACATCATGAACCCAGGTGATTGCCAGACTCCGAGGTGAAGTTACAGAGGGGCCTCATCTGACTTCACTCATGTGGCGTTTCATTAGAGGACTTTGTGCCGATCAGAACGATGGAGCATAGGCCAGCGTGTTGGCTCTGCAGGCTAATTAGTCTCTCAGACCTTCTGCTCCTCTGCAAGTCCCAGCCCGGCTGGGCAGGAGGGGGCTTTGTGCTGCTCGTGTGGAGTGGCCAGGTTCCACATCTGTGGTGCTGGTATTTCACTGGTCTGCGGGGCTCTCACTTGGCCTATAAACCACAAACATCTGCTGGGGTTATGGTCGGCTTGTTGGCTGATTTCAGCAGGGGTGGTGACCTGCTGTACTCGTCAATCAGTTCTGGAAGAGCAAACTGGATGCAATGCAGAGGAGTTTGAGAGAGCAGGAAAAGCATTCAGCCAGTCAAAAACAAAAACTAGGTATAAAAAAGAGCTGTGAAAATGGTAAAATGCTGCAGCTTAATAGCCTGGGCAAAGCACATACTTGTGCCCAGGTGACCTTGGTCTTTTCCACACATTCTCTCCCTTACCACCTAGATAGTATTTTTTAATGCATGTTGACAATAGAGCATGTTAGTTTATCAGCCCAGTAAGATAAGCAAAAGCCTAGAGTCACTTCAGAGGAAGGAAATTTTGAGAGGAAAATGTGCCTCACACCCACAGTGATAAAGTACTCCTAATTTCATTTGGTAAGGGAATAGTTTATTTGAAAGTGATATAACAGTGATAAATTCACTGTAGTAGCTCAGGTTGCAATGACATCTTCAGCCATTAATGTGGATGTCATGTGTGTCTCAGAGAAATGTCATCATAGCTTGGCAGTCTGAGGAATGACGTGTAAGAGATCAACTCTGCTCTCCATCCCAGCAGTGCTGCCTGGAAGAATTTCACTGACCCTTCCCTCCACTTTCCTTGGATTGACACAGATGGAGACTAAGACAGGAATGGACTGCCAAAGCTTTCAGTGTTCAGCTTCATTTCATTAAAAAAGAAGTCCCTGCTGCTGGTCGGATTCACCTCTCTCCTGTGCCAGGGTAGATACAGACAGATTCTGGGGGATTTACACTGGCAGACAACAGAGATGTCCTTTCTTAAGTGACACATATAAAGTTCTTCCCATGTAAATTCAGTTTAGATGCAGGAGTTTGGGTGAAGGACTGTTGAAGCTACTTATCCCACCAGTTATTCTATAGTCTCACTGAGAATTTATTTCCAGGTCAAGCAGGGCAGTACATGCTGAAAAGGCAAGGATGGAGCACAACTCTGCGTAAATAATACATTAGGCCTGCACTGGACCGATATCTGCTGGCAAAACAGACTCTTTTTTCAGGTACCTGGTCCAACTGGGCCTTCCAGCAAATGAAAGTATTTTATAGTGCAACCTTGTAAACTACTTAGGGATTTTGAAAATTAAACATAAAAACGAGGATACTGTTCCTGTTCCTCAGTGTCTGATAATTTCCCAGGAGCATGGATGGCTGAAAAAAGATCTCTTTTCTCGTGGTTACATACCCTGCTATTTCGGGGATGTCACTCACTGGACTGCATTATCAAAAACATTTAATGAATCTCCCCTTGGGTTTGCATTCCTGAAGAAAGCCACAGCAGCCCTGATTGCAACTCATGGCAGCCTAACTGCTTCTTGAAGCCATGCTTACCCTGCTGGGCGACCTCCTTAAGTCTCCCCAGAATGCATAGGAGTTCTTAGTCCCCCTAGGAGCCCTCAAAAAGCCCAGCCAGAATATCTGCCAGCCCATATCCCTCTCAAAACAGAGGGGCTGGACAGGAGCAGTGTGAGGAGACTTCTGTAAAAAGCAGTCTACAAACCTGTGAGCTTAATGGACAGTGAAATACATGGTACTTTTTTTAAATCAACTCCTGTAAGTATTAGAGTGGGGAATAAAAATTTCCACTAGATTCTATATGGTGGGAAGATTATCTCTTTCTTTTGAATTCTCCTGGATTTTCCTGTGAGAGCAAATGTGTCTGACTGATAGTGTGTGGCTATCAGACACAAGGAAAATTATCTAATTTATAGCCTGTACTGAGAAAGCTACCAGCAGCAGAATAAAATAGTTCTCCATATGGCACCATAAAGGTTCCAAAAACTATAGTTAAAGAAAACAACAATGCTCGTAGAGAAATTCTACTTCCATGTATCAAGTAAAGGGTTACAGCAACGAGGCTGGTAAAGACTCACAAGAAGGAACGATGTCTTTGATTGTCTTAGATGAATTTATAGCTTTTATGTACAGGATTACAAGTATTAGATGCATCTTTGTGCTAACAGGGCTCATGTTTTGAAGTACAAGAAAACTCTACAGTTACATTCTGTGGAGGCTTCCACAGTTTGCCAAATGGAAAAACATTTGGAGGTTTGGAAAAATCTTGCACATAAATTACTAAAGGCACGAAGCGCCTGAAAGATGGATGAAATCAGAAGCCAAGGAAAAGCAGCGTGTGTGCCAAGGAACAAAAAAAAACATGTAATGATTTCTTTTAATGACTCTCCTGCAAAATGGAGAGCAAGCTTCCAGGGCATGTCATATTCTCATAAAAGCAGCTTGCCTGGGTGATGAGAAATACCCTGTAAGTGGTCAGACCGAGACCAAATTTTTCATCCTTTCTGCACGTAGCTCTCCATTGATTATGTTAAGTGCTACCCACTGGTTAAAAACACAGCAAGCTCATTGTCTCTGCCTGTGGCAAAGGGCAGCTACACACTTGCTAATTTCCTGATTTATGACACCCTATAGAAGGAATTGAAAATGGGCACAAGGCAGGGGGACACACACACACTATTAGGACAGAGGGAGATCAGGAAGTTTGTGATAAAGAAAAGGCAGGCTCTCGTCTGACATGTAATCTCTTTTTTGGCTTGAAGTAAACCTGCTCCTTCAAGGCTATGCCATCAACAGGGCCTGGCTCAAGTTTCACCACTAAATCTGAGTCAACAATCTCTAATCTGGACACTGGGCTCAGGATTCAGGCTCAGGTTGCAGTTGGAAGCAGACAACAGGGACACAGGGAGGTGGGGGTCAGGGGGAATGGGGAGAGGAGGAAAAAGACCATCTTTGTTTCTCACTTGACTGTCCGCATAAGGCTCAATTGTTTTTTTTTTTTTTGTCATCTCCAAGATAAAACTTTGCACCTCTCTGGCCTTGAAGTTGCCTTCTTGACACTTACATTAAGTACAGAAGATATATGTCCGAGAATGGGGGACATAAGTTTGCGGAGCAGCTCAGATTTGGAGTTCTTTTCATCTTTCTGACATGTGATACCGTGACATAAGCTGCCTGCAGTGGGGTTGCTATGCAGATATACAGTTTCTGAAAAGTTACACCAGGAAAACTAAAACCTACCGATGGATTTAGCATTTCACAAAGAAGCAGGATAAAATGTGTGGCAGTTAGACTCAAAAGCTAGAAAAGGTGAATTAAACTTTCATGAAAACAATCTCCCTAAAAAACCAAAAAGGATCAATAAGTATAGAAGGATCTTGTTGCATTCCTAGCCTTTGGGCTGCTGGCTTAATCCCACTACTGTATATAATAAAGGACACCCTGTGTGTTTAATGGCAGGGACAGAAAGAAGTGGGATATACTTGGGTACTGTTCCTCCTAATTTCACCCTCTTCCCCCCTCTTTGTTGCTTCTTTGCCATAATTTTATTTTGAAAAATAAAGACTAGAATAAAAAATATGTTGTCTGAGGCTTCCAGCCAAAAATGTGCCAGCACTTTCCCTTCCCACCCCCCAATCCTCCTCAAACTCCTTAGGCCAAAAGCCTTAACAAAAGCTGTTTTCTGTTTGGAAGATCTCCGGGTCCTGCGCTCTCTTTCCTAACCCCTAACACAGGAAATGATTTTATAATTCACGTTATTAAGCAATTTGACTCATGCTCCCCCCTCTTCCCACCTCATTCCCTGGATGTTGCCGACAATAAGCCTGTGGGCTGGCACCCATCCTCTCTGACCCGTCTGTGTCAGCTCCTCTACCTGACCCTGCCCATAAATCATCCTGCTGGATCTCTAGTGAGAGTGTGCAGGCAACAGAGAGCTTTCCCCAGCATCCAGCAGTGTTCAGCACTCGGGCCCCTGCTCAGCCATGAGTTTTGGAAGATACCTGGGAGTTCTACAATGGGCTGCTCCCGAGTCCTCTGCGTGTGTGTGTGTCCCAAACATTATGTTTCACATAAGGCCTATCATGCCAAAGGCCATGACAGCAACTGGGATGCAGTAAGTCAATGTCCTCTGGCAAGAATGAGAAACCACCTCTCTGTCTCGAGGTGCTCAGGAGAGGGCAGGTAATGAGGGCCAGCGTCACCCAGCACATGTGGGGCAGAGGTGTCGGGGCAGCCCTGCCAGCCTGGCACATTCCTCTGCTCCAAAGCTGCCTGGGTGATGCTGCCAGTGCTGCTGCCCCAGGGAGCTCTTTGGCTGCCTGCCCTCCCTGTCCTGCTGTGCTGAGGGCCCAGGGAGCGTGGAGGACAGCGGGGCTGCAGTATGCTGAAGTGAACTCCTGGAGCTGGCTTGGGGGAGGCTTCCTTTGCTTCAGAAGTGGGCTCTGTAATGGGTCAGTAAATGCAGCAACTCTAAAGCCCCTTTGGGAGGAGGAGCTGATGCCCTTGCTGCAGGAGAGAGCCTCAAGCACTAACTGGAGGATGTGCTTCCTCTTCCTGGCACTGTGGATGTCATCTTTGTGTCTCTTCCCTGCAAAATGAAGAGAACCTCTCCTGCCTTTCTTGGCATAACTTGTGCCCCAGTAGACCAGCCAGGACAGATTGTATCACATTGATTCTGGCCTGGGACGTGGGAAGGGATAACAGCCTCTCTCAACAATTTGTTTTGCATGTGCCTGTGTGGATTTGATTCCTTCAGCTGAGGAAGGGGAGTGAAGCTGAGTCTCCTGGTCCCTCAGCCATAGTACAACACTTTTCTGGAAAAGAAGGCAGCATTCCTTCTTCCTCAAGCCTTTTTCTTTTACTGAATAGGTCAAGCAAGCTCCTTCAAAAGCAGGTCTGCTGAGAGATGGGAATCAGAACACATCTCTGTCCCCAGCTATCTTATCAGCAAATAATAACCTAACAAACTTTCCTTCCCACCTGGGGCAGGATTCCACCTGCAATGAGCATGGGCTGCTCAGATGCGACAGAGGGAGCAGGTGAGGATTCCCTTTCTTTTGTGACAATCATGTGCCTGGATTCTAGATGTAGGGACATAAGGTCCTGGGCATTTGGCATTTGGCTGCCTCTCTGCACCTTGAGTATCCTTGGAAAACTTATTTCAGTAGGGCAGTGGGTGAAGTGGCTGGGACACACCTGCTCCAGCAGATAGGTGATACTTTAGAGACCAGGGAACAGCTTGGAGAAAAGAGAGTCGGTGGCCTAAGTTACTATTTTCTTCTTCCTTGTGGCCAGGTCTGTTCTTCACATTGTCACAGAACTTCAGGTCCCAGCAGGTCCTGACTGGTCAACATGTCAGGCTGAGGGGCACCCCCATATCAGATACCCTGTGCCCCTTGGGGGGGCTGCAGTGCCCTGCAGTCAGCATCCATTGTACCTCTGAGGAGCCATGCTCCCACCATTCCTGGAAGCAAACAGCCAGAAGCTGCTGTTCTGCTGTGCCTTTTCACAGGTCTCCGTGTTTTGCTGGTACTTCCCATGCTTTGTGCAAAATGTCTCAGTATTGCTCAAGGTAGCAATGCATTTCTTTGCTCAATACCACATAAATGACAACTAAAATGTGTGGAAGTCTATGAAAAGCTGTTCTCCCCATTTAAAAACATTTCAGCTGTTATGTTCAGTGTGAAGCAGGTTCAATTCAATTCTGGATTCTCTCTCCCTCTGCTGCACACATGTGTGGATACTGAGTACCACCTTTCCTTACTCACAGATCCCAAATATCAAGTCAACTTCTAGTGAGATGGAAGGCAAAACAACTTAAGAGACTGCTTCTTTTCCGAGCTACACCTCTGTAAATCCAGAGCAATTCCAGGGGAATCAACCTGAACCAGCATCAGCAAATTTGCTCTTAGTTTGCACACAGTATGTTGTCATAGTTGTTATTATTAAATGATGTCTTTATATTCCAGGTCTATTTTTAAAACAAAGGCAATGAAGTTTGGGCATCCAGTTCTATATATGGACACTCCAAATGGCATTGAAATGCCTCATGCATGTGTTTGGCTGAGTGTTGATTTGAGTGTCCAAATATGGACCTCAGAATGGGATATCTCACTTGGATAAGCATCCTTGCAGATTTGGCTCGCAGCACTTATTTGAACAAAGCAAATTTATTTCTATAATTTAGCACGGAAAAAGCACAAATTGTTTTCATTCTGAGGGACATCCTTATTCACAGAATCGGGCCACTCAAAAAACTGTCATGTGTAGTAGTTCTGAAAAAAATAAAGCTCTCAAAATCATCTAAGACAACAGGGGAGGAAATTAATGCAGAGTGCTTGCAGTACACAGACCCCCTTTTATCACAAGGGCAAAATTCTCGCTGACAGTAAGAATTCAGTGCTAGCAGAAGGGCCCATGCAGCTTGATCACAGCAAACTCCCCCTCTGCCCTGGCAGTGTGAAGGGATGCACGCATGGCCAGCTGCTCCGAGACCCGAGGCAAAGCCGCCTTGCCCTGCTGATGGAGACAGTCTCTGCATCCCAAACCCATCCGTAAGAGCTGGAGCCATGGCTGCTGCGCGCAGGAACCTTCCCCCGTATCTCCTGGCTCACAGGATTTTCTTTGTCCGGCTCCTTGATGGCAAGTTCCCCAGGAAAGAGCTTGGCTTGGCTATGAGGTCTTAGTGCTCAATAAATAATGTCAGCAGCAGGAGAGCCCCGATCTGCAAGTGTTTGCTGGGCTCCCATTAATTGCAAAGGACCTCTACATCCTTTGTGTAATTCCATTCATTTTGTTGGCATCGTACAAGGGATGGATTTGGCCTCAGAAATAAAGCAGGTTTCTCTTGAATAATGCATTGTACCATTTGGTCTGCATTTTCCTCAAGGTTTATGTATACTTGGATATTTCTCCCCATATATGCAGCTGGAGATATTTTTTCAATAGCAAACAATGAACTGATTCAGCTGTTCAAAGCAGTTGTTCACATTCTGAATTTTGGGGTAAGATGTTAAGAAAGTATAAGGTGAGCAAATTCTCAGGAAAGCTAAGGCAAGTTCATGATCACTGGAAACATGTGAAGCCAGCTCTAGCCTAGATCACTTTCTCTACCTCTGCTGTCCTGATGATTTTTGACAAGCTGATTCCATTTCTGGAAAAGAAAACCAGTTCACCAGAGAGAAAGAGTTCTCTAAAGAGTCTGTTGTTTTTCAGAAGAGTGAAAATGTGTGCTAACAATTCTGGACCACTGACAAAAGCAAAATCAATACACACGGCCTTAGTTTTACAGCCAAGTTCAGATGAATAAATAGAGATGCAGCAAGCTGTTTACTAGGGAGACAAGCTTTACTCTACATGCCCTTCTCCAAGCAGGCAGGCTTAGGCTGTTGTTGTTTGCCTTACATGGCTGGTTAATGAAATCAGTCAAATAGTTCCAGAGCTCACCGGACATTTCCAAGCCCTCCATCAGCAACGCTGGCTGTGCTGGCCAAGAGCTGGGAAGCAAATGCTGTTGTGTGAGATAGCTGTGGCAGAGGTCTGGGGGCACTTGGGAGGAGTTTGGTCCTTTAAGGAACCTCTGATTTCAAGGGGAGTTCATGCACATTAAAGCCCCATCCTCACAAAAGGCAGGCAGAATACTCCCTGTACACTGCCCCGGAGGCAGCATGAGAAAAGTGTGCTTGCACAGATCCTTCTGAAATCAATGAAGCTGCAGCCACTGCATCTATCCAGGGATCTTCCCTAAGATCAGGACCTAACTCTCCACTGTGCTAAGTGCAGGGTTTTTTCTCCCCATGCCTTAAACACTGCAGAAAGTGAGAAGTGTCAGGGGAGGCATGAAGATGGAAGGGACATAGATACAGCTTTCAAGAACAACTTACACATATTTTTCTGTGGCTTCAGACTCAGGGGTCTTCTTGTCTGTGACCAGACAGGTATAGGAATGAATAACTGCATGCACAAAGAGGGGGGAAAAAAAAGAAAAATAAAACAACAGCACATTTAAGTGCATTTTTTTTCTTGAAGATTTATTTTGTTTTAATAAATCTGACACCAGTCAGGGAGAGAGAAAAGCATTGCAAGACCGAAAGGAAAGCAGAGCACGCTGAGGGTGCTTCAGATTCTTGCTCTCTTGAAGATATTTCATCAAAATGTCTTTGAGCTCTCTCCCTAGACTCAGGAGCTGTTGGATTCCCCCCCCCCCCCCCTTTTTTTTTGTTGTTTTTTTTTTTTTTTCGTTTGTTTGTTTGTTTTTTTAAAAAGCGAGCTTACTCGCCCGGTGTGATTTCCAAGCTTTCACAGCTCTAATAAATAAGGAGCACCTGTAAAACAGTAGCTTGACTTAAGTGAATCTGTACAAAGGAAAATATAGAAATACAGTATATACATAGTGCTCATAGTGCACCATCACTACAAGGCTCTGGTTCAACTGACTCTGCTGCCCTGCTCCCAACACCGCTGACACAGAGACTCTGCTCCCTCCTCTCTTCCCCGCAGCAGCCTTATAGAAAAGGTGTACTCTGAACACTCAAGAGTGAACAATTGCTTTATTCGAGTTAGTAAACAGTTACACTGAATCACAAGGTGATCTGAATTTTTTTTTAAGTTTTTTTCTTTCTTTTTGATTTTTTGTGGGGTTTTTACACGTTTTTGTATTTTTTTTTTTTTTTTTTTTTTTCTTTTTTATTTGTCAGAATGGGATACTCCACAACTCTCTTACCAATTCAGTGCCAGTATAACATGCTCTAGTGTACTTTTGGACTCTTGGCTACAACTGTACAAGTGCACACAAGTAAATTCTACCCTGTTATCCTCCACCCACTGATTGAGGATCAAATTGCACATTTCTCTTAACCATGACAGGAGAAAGCAAACAGTGAAACAGAATCATGGGGGATCTTTCTCACTTTACCCTTGTTTTCATTGGTTTGTCCATACCATTCTAATTATCATGAAAGGGCTATGCATATGGAGAGATTGTCTCACTGCCTTCCTGGATCACTGAAAACCATCAGGGTTGAAATTTCATCCAAGTCTTTCGTGACGCCCAGCAAATATTCCCCTCAGATTATTTTACACCTTGAGGGAATTTTGGTCTTTAGTTCAACACTCTTGCTCTGTTCCCAAATGGGGCGCTATTTAGGGGAATTTAAAGAGAAAGCTGAGAAGAATAAACATTTACTGAGTTCTCTTGGCATTCAGTCTCTGAAAAACCACAGTATAAACTATTCATGCTGCTTCTTACATCTGTCAAATCAAAAATTAAAAGCCATAAAAGTGTAACACTGAAAATATGGCATTAGAAAGGATAAAGGTGGCCTTTGTAAAAATAACAAGGAAAGTATATTAGCCAATAAAATATTCTAACTCTTCATTTAAAAGTGCATCATGGGTAGGACAGAGATGACTCTGAAGCGTTGCTACTCCAGTATTACCCCTTTCCCCCATCAAAACTTGAATAGGTCCAAAACCATACAATGCAAATCACGATTCTTAGTGTAGCAGCAAAACCACAGCAGTTTTTCAAAGGAAAAAAAAATTAAAAAAATCCGTATCATTGTCCAGTCTCAAACATCTGAACTTCGAAGTCAGTGAGGGAAAAGTACCTATGTTGGTCCATGTGGTTTTTGAAACCCGGGTGAAAAATCCCCCCCAGCAAGAAACGAAGAGGAAAAAGCGTTCAGAGAGGAGAAGAGGGGTGGTCGCAGGAATGCTGAGCACACTGTGTGGATCTATGATGTGCTGTCTTCTGGGTCAAAGGCACCCGTGGGACCGAGACTTCCTCGGGGGCTTCATGACAGGAAGCTCTTTCTTTGCTGGACTTTCAGCCAGAGGGGTGGTGAGCGGACCAGCTGGTGTCATTCGGTGCAGTGACGTGGTTTGCTCTGCTCCCTTTCTCCATGCAAGGTACCCTGTCAGTGAGCGCTCCTGCAAAGCAGACAAGCAGAGGAGGTCAGGGAGAGCAGCAGGAGGCTCATTGCAGGCAGGCTGGGCACTGCCTGAGCTCAGGTCCCACATAGCCTCCCGCTGGGCAGGCAGCCAGGCCAAGGCACAAGCCCACTGCTCAGGCCTTGCCGGCCCCTCCTGCCTCAAGGGCCATTGGGACACGCAGCCTCCAAGGTTCCTGGAAAGGAAGATGGAGGAATTCCTGTGATATAAAGCTGGTAGCTGATATAATTATAGTTAATTCTCAACAACACCCTGGCAGCTATAAGCTCCTGAGTCTTAAGTGTTTCTAGGGGATACTGGGAGATGCACCAGTGATTCCCTTGTCAGCTGGCCACATAAGCTACCTAGCAGTGATTGTCCACTCTGTCTCCCTACACAGGGAACTTTAGACTTTATCTCCTTGGATGGGATCTGCTGTTCCCTACAGATGTGGACTGAAACTCTGCAGTACTTATCAGCCTTAGTTTTGGTGCTGGGGCACACGTCCCTTCTCAGTCTGCTCCACGATCTCCCTTCACACTGGCTCCTCTGCAATCCCTCCCAACAACGTGCCTGTATCCCCTTGCCAAAGGTTCACCCTCCTTACAGCATAGACTGGAAGGCACATGGAATATGTTGACTAGCATAAACTTCCATGGCATGGAGACCATGATATCTAGGTTAAAGAGTAACGTTTGTGCTTTCAGGCAATATGCCCAGTGAGATGAGCTTCTTTGTGTGTACAGAGAGCTGTGAACAAGAACTAGACTGAGAATTGGGATCTATCCACCTACTAAGGTGAAGTACACAACTGCTTTCTGTCACATTTTTTGGCTTGAAATCTTGGTGTAAAAAGGGAAGCACAGAAAATTAAACCTGTAATGTCTGAAGCTTCATACTGCTCTCTCTTTCCATACATCAATGGAAATGAATTTCCATCCCTCACTAACCAGTTTCATGGTACATGGTACAGCACAGACCAATAAGAGATTTGGGAGGGAAGGCATAAAGAAGTTCAGTGGCTCTTGATGCTTTCTGCCTGGAGCAGAGCTGTGTAAGTTCTGTCTATTTTCCCCTGGTGCAGATGGACTCAGTGTAACAGTGTGTGCAGAAGGGCAAGAAGGACCTTCCCTGTTGACTGGCTCATATGGCAGTAATCGAGTTTGATGAATGCATCTTTGTAGCAATCAAGTTAAAAAATAAAAATCTGTATCAGGCATCGCAGGCAAGGTTCTGTAAAGAAATGAGAACACACCAGTCATCACTGCTTGGGAGCTCAATGCCACGCACCTCGTGCCAGCACTAGCGTGCATGACCAGCACAATAAAGTCAGCTATTTATATCTCCCCAAAAAAACCCAAATTACTTTTTAGGAGAGCGACATATGCTCTTCACCCTAGCTGAACCTGCCCTCAATACACATCAAATATTGCTGATCAGATAAAAATATTGCATCAACCACAAAAGAATTTTCATTAGGGTAAAGCCATGGAGCTGAACTTATGTGAGCTGGGCTGAGGTAAGCACACTGGGTTTTGCTTGCTTTCCAAAGTCAAGTATGCTGGGTTGATCCTGGGTTGGAAGACCACCTAGAAGTTAGAGGCAGGCTGTAGTTCAAACCCAGGAAGCAGCATGGAAAAGATGAGGGAAAGAGAACAAGTAAGAAGGCTCATTTCTGCCCTATTGCTAATGTGGGGGGAAGGAGAATAACTCAACTGGATGATGACCCAGCTCAAGCAGGTGGCTTGGAGGTTCATCTGTGTGGGCTCAGATAGTGAGGCAGTGCTCCCATGCAACAGGTGAGAGCTGCACTAATGCCCTGCATGGCTGTTAGTCAAAACCTGAGCAATTGGCAGCTGTGACACAGGCTGCACTCACCCACACAGAGCTGATGCCCGACACGTCCTTGCTCAGAGCAGCACAAAATTAGAGAATGGCAGGTCAATTTGGCAGCTCAGGCAAAGCCTCCCCACTCTTTGCTCCATCTCTGCAGTTACCCAGCTATTTCCAGGTGCTGTTGCAGAGCTACAGCCCTTTGTCCTGTGGTGGGAAGCTTGGACCTGCTTGGTAGAGCCAAATGCTGGAAGTGTTCCTCACTTCCCTGCCTCTCCATGCTGAGGAGCTGGGTGGCTCAGCTGTGGAGACATGTCCTTCTTCTGCTCCCCCACCCCCAAGCACTGATCCCTGTGTGTCTGCTCCCAGCACTGCCCTGGGAGCCAAGCATGGCAGCATGCTCCTGATGGCCACCAGAAAGGGCTGCTTTTCCAGTGTCCTCCCCAGTCCTGTCCTGCTCCCTCAGAGGGGCCATGTCATTGACATGGCTTTGCACTCATACACACATCCAGATGCACACACAGTTTTTTCCATGGCTGCTTCCCTGTCATTCTATGCCCCATTGAACATTTCTGTCTCCAGATTCACATCTTATTGTTCAGGAAAAATTAGAGACTGGGTGGGGGAGGCTGAAACAACCGTTGATGTGGACTGGCATGGCAGAGTTTCCATAATTTAGCACAGCACTTAATTCAGCCAGACAATGAATGCTGATGTGCTAAAAGAGGCCTGGTTCATCTGGGACATGCATGGCCCTAGAGTAAAGGCACTGCAATTATTTTCTCAGGGAAACTGCTCTGAAGATAAACCACAAGAGTGCAGCTAAAGTCAGCATGGGAGCAAGCTCAGCCCTGGAAACACTCTGGAATCATCTGTTACTTGTAATAGTTCTGTAATTTTTAATTTTATTTTTTTTTTACAATTCTTAAAGCAGTTCAAGCTTCTTCATTAAAACCTTCCCCTTTGAATACTCCATGATTTATCTTTCCATGAGCTAATGGAAGGGATGCCACATTGCAAAAGACAGGGAGGGCTTTTAGCTCAAATGGGAGAACAAGCTGAGTTCTGAAGCATCAATGCTGGATTTCAAAGATAGTGATTTCCTTCTGCTCTGACCTTGTAAGCTAAAGATCCTCCTCAGCTCTGGGTCACCTGTGGAACTCATCTCTTCCCTTCTACCAAGACATGAGTTGCAATCTGAGCAAACATTGTGACTTTAGGGAATACACTGGGGAAGAGCCCTGGGATTTGCCTTCTATGCCTAGGCAGAGGAAGTGGTAAAGACACCCCCAATTCCATGAATTGTTGCACCATTTTCTCCAGGCTACTACTGACAGGGGGGTCTCTGGTTTATATTTTGGGGCATTCTGAGGTATGTACATGGATCATGCAAAGAGGAAAATGCCATCATGGTTTTGGACTTCTAATCTCTACATTGGAAGTGACTCCTATGGCAGACCACAGAGCCTGCCAGGGCCAGTCCTGATTGTAACTGGGTATATATCCACAACAGCAAGGCAGCCCAGTCTCCCCCAGTTAGTGCAGCACCAGTGTGTTTGCCAGCCTTGTAAGTAGTGTGCTTTGCCCCACTGGTGTGCAGTTGTGGTAGAAGATAATATTTTTCCTCTGAAAAAATCTAGCAAAATTTTCAACAAATTCTTCCATTCTAAGATGGGATAAAGTTAAGATTTTGCAAGGTATTTTTAAAAAAATAACAAAAAAGCAACCAACCCCCCACTGCCCCCCAAAAAACCCAACCACAACACACCTCCCCCCCCAGCAAAAAAAATCCAAACAAAAAAACCAAACTGTACCAAACAAAAAAACAAAACGAAAACAAAACTGAAATAGAAGGTCAACCAAATCCAGACAGTATCTACTCTCCTTTCCTGAAAACAGGCAACCACTGTGATTCAATAACCCTTCTTTAAACCTCTGATTTCGTCTCAATGTCTGAATCAGAACAGTAACGTCAGCTTGCATTTCAGCAGTCTCCTGTAGGCCTAAACCGCTATTCCAAGGCGCTTCTAAATTTTGTTATTCAACCTGATCTCTCCAGTAAAACCAGTTAAATAGCCAGAGAAAGGCAGTTTAACTGTTGGTGGTGCTAAGGAGGATGGTGAGGATGGGTGTCTTGCTGAGGCACAGCCTGTGCCTCCCTGAGAGTCCTCCTCCTCACCTGGGCTACACCTGGGCCTGGCTTTTTAACCTGGAATGTTATTGTGGGACACAAAATTATAACAATTACAATAACAAAACTTTCTGAAGCGGCAATGAACCTTAGTGAAAAGTTTCAGCATCCTGTATGAGGAAGCAATCAACATTTTCCCATGAACAACTCCACCGTCCATAACCATCCAGGACTGCATGCCTGGCACTGTCCTCACAGGGTTTCTCCCTGGTTTTCACAGCCCTTGTTCTGGTTCTTTTCAAGTCCAAACAAGAGCAGATGCAGACTCATCCAAAAGCAAGGGGGCATGCTCAGGTGGCAAAAATGTCACATGGATTATCTTGTGGGAGAAAGAAGAGGAAAAGCTCATCCAGAGCACTTAAGGAGCAAGTGGCTGTGACCTGGCACAGACCTCAGTGCAGAGCCAGGCACCTTAGGGCATCTCCCTTACCCTCAGCACTGAACTGGGAACTGAAAAACCTGGACTGGGCCCAAACACTGCTTTAGATTGTCTCTATTTCTCACCTCAAGAAGACAGGAACAATGTTTTTACCACCAACCATTTCAGCAATAATTGGCAAACTGCTTCAAATAAAACTGAATTGGCATTTTAGCCGATCTTTCAAATTTAGGGTCACAATTCAAATTTCAGTGACTTTGTCATGTATCCTCTCTAGTTGTGTTCAAGACTCTCTCAATTGGAGAATTCCTGTGGGAAAGGGCTTTTTTATCCTCTTTTTGGATAAGGAACTTAGAAGTGGTAGCACAAGTAGTTCATGAAATATTTGAAGCATAAGCAGACGACACAAAGTTTTGCATTTAACGACGTGGGCTCCAAATAAATAGCTGAAAATTGCCTTAACCATAGGTTTCAATATCAATCACCTGATGATGGGATGCAGATCTTTCCAGAGAGGTCAGAATTCCATAGATATGCCACTCAACATTACCCAATCCTGAAACCCCCCATTTCCTAATTTTTTTTTTTTTAATATCTGCCTTCATAGAAGATGATTACATTACACAGCATGAAAGTCTAAAACTGGGACTGGAAGATGGAGCACAGCAGGGAGTAGGGGTGTCCTCTCAGCAAATGCAGTTCAGCCTCTTTGCCTTTAGATAATTTGTTATTGAAGGTTGGCTTGAATTTAAGGCAGCAATGTTTCAGAAACACTTGGAAAAGCAAGCCAGCTGCAGGGCGGATATCATTACAAATTGAGACACATGTTGTACAGGAATACCATTCTTTTCAAATACCAGAGTTGTGTCTGGGGAAGCAGAGCCACGCAAAGGAGTCAGAGGCAGGACCTCGATCTGTAACGTGCTGGGGGCCTTCAACTTGCATTAGAGGCACCAAGCACTGAGTGCACACAGCACTGAGCAGGATCAAGCCCAGATATTTAATCAGCTGTAATTTTCATGGTAGAAGCAAACGTTAAATAGTTGAGGGTTCTGCAGAATGCTAGAGGTTACTCCAATTCATGGCTCTCACGAGATGATCACCCACGTTTCCAAAGACAACTTTCAGGTCTCCGAGTGCACTGCAGCTCATTATCAAAATAATGTAAAAAAGGTCATTATTAGAAGGTCTCAGCTCTGAGACTTTGACTGGTGAAGGCACCCAGAAACGTGCTTACCTTTATGGGACCAACAGGAGAGACTCAGGTAATCTGGAAACAAAAATTGCTTCAGAAAATCTTGCTTGCCACTGTCTGATTTCCGCCTGACTTCTTGCTCAAAGAGCTTTGTTTCTACTTTTCTTCAATCTTCCACTGTGTTTTTTTAAACAATAATTTAATTTTATCTTAAAATCTATACCTCACTGCTTGAGTATGTCCAACCTTTTTACAACCACAGTCCACAGAAGTGTTTCGCTCCTTTCTCTCCCACTTTCAGGTATTGATTGTAATTCTGTTAAATAGTTTATAATCTTTTCACAGTTGTTCAGAGCTCACTGCTCCACACTGAGGTTGGCCATGGTGTTTCAGGGTCAAGCTTCACAAAGGCTGTGAGGTGCTTAGCTCCTCATCAGATTTCAGTGGCAATCAGACACATACCATCCAGCATCTTGGCCCCTGCATGTCAAGGCAATCGATGTCTAGATGATGTTTTTACAAGTGTTTTTACAAGAGTCTGTTTTACTATGGTCTTTGTTGTTAGGGACTCTGTATTTAATTATGAGTTGTGCTTTCCTCCCCACCCCCATAAAATTTCCCTGTACCACTGACTTTGGTAGCTCGACAGCACAAGGACAGGCTGATGAAGAGCTCAAGTCTCCCCATAGGGCTGTTTCACACTTAACACTTCTCAGTGCAGCCAAACCCACTTTGAACCAACTTAAATAAGAGGAGCATTTTAGACCTTATAAGTATGAAAGTGCCTGAACAGTCTTTAAAGAATGGCAAAGAATTATGAGCAACTCATTGTTTCAATCTGAATGTGGGTTGTACCAACTTAGGGAATGCATGGTGCTTATTTCAGTTCAAATGATTTTAATTTCATAAGACAATTAAAACTAATAATGGCAAGTAAGCACCAAAATTATCTCTGAAATTGGTGATCTGAGGTCCTGGGAGCTGTCAGGTAGGCTACAGTCTGTAGGTGTCATAGGTTCTTCAGATTTCTGCGGGTCTGTCAATTGAGCTATACCTTTTTTGGCTGTCAAGTACTGGCCGTGTGTGCTGTTTGCCAACAGCCCTAGATGATTATTACCTTTACAGATCAGACCAGGTGTAGTTATTTGCTAAACTGAGTTCAAGAATCAGATTTCATATTTGAAACATGTGCCCTAGGAGGTTTTATAGAAAAGCAGGAGGAGCCCATCAGAAATCAGCACTTGCTCCTTTGATTCAAAGAGTGTGCAGTGATCTATGGCAGCGTACCACGAGCCTGCTATTTACTGCCACTGAGACGGAAGTTAGCACTCCCACACCCCGGCAGCAAGATGTGGGAGCTGAAAGCTACCCTGGAAGTATGTCATTTTATACTTTTATACTTCACTATTTTGAGAACCTTTTTTTTTTTTTTTCTTTCCTGGGAAATACTTTTTCTGATTTAATATACCTGAGAAGGTATACAGGCAATTTTGAAACATAAGTTCAAACTGCCAGAGTCAGGCACCCCTCAAGGGCAAAGCTTCAGTTCCAAGCAAATGTGTTTAAAGCTTTGTGGTGTTAAAAGTCTCTCCTCTCCCCCTTTGGATAAATGGAAAATTTCTGTAGGCTCATAAGAAGCCAGGTGAAGGAAAACTTCTGAAGCAGAAGAGTAGGTGTTAAGTGTATGAGTCCAATTACTCTGCTAATTTAAATTAGTTTGGCACCAGTGGAACTATATCCAGTTAAAATTAGCTAAGGCTCTGGCCTGTAGTACCATGTCAACAAAGATGACTAGCACAGAAATGTGTTCAAATACAGAAAAACTGTTTTTAACTACATCTTTAAGGTCAAATTTTGTCAGGGCAAGCTGGGCAGAGGTAAGAAAGATGTTGGTAGATAGATATCACAGTGACAGAGGAGATCTAAAATCTCTAAGGCTAAAGAAAAAGGAGGTTAATAGCTATGCCCCTTGCCTCAGGAATGCAGACCAGAGTAGGAAATCTTGTGCTGGACTATTATGGGCAGAGGAGCTCAAAGTGGGATATATACTACTTCTGCTCTGAACTGAGTGTTCTGCATGCTGTATATTTTTACCAGTACAGTGCATGGACTAGACAGCTGAAGGTTTGGGCCTTTCACACAGCAGATGCTGACCCTGAGACATACAGGTTGGCTCTGTAGATGGCTATACACCTACTATTTCCATTACTTCTGGAAGAAATTCTGCTGTCACAAGCAGAAAAACTCCTTCCTTTCCTGACCCCTCTGTCCCCAACACAGGATTACCCAACACACACACATACGCACACACAGAAGCTAATTGTGAGTTTAGCATGTGCCACTTCATTTTCTCATTTAGTTTAACATAACTATCATGTTAAATCCAAGCAGACCTCAGTGTTTTCATTTCTTTGCTTTAGGAAACACTGACATCAAAGCTGGTGGGTTAAAACTGATCCCGCCAGGGCATAAAGCATGTAGGCAGGCAACACTAACACTGCTAATTTTAGAAACTCACATTGCTCAAACTTGAAAATATAACACTCAACCCAATACTCTTCCTAGCTTCATTCCTTTATCATAGCAGGACTTTGGCACTGAGACATCTTTTGATAGTTTTTCAAATTGCATCAAGTTAGAACAGCTTGACAGTCCACATCCTGATGGAGAAACTCAAGTTTAACATCAAGGATTATGTTGCTGATTAGCACTTTCAATAATCAAGTAATTGGTACATTAAATAATCCAGAAATTGGCAACTTGCCCAAAAAGGTCACGCTTGCACTGATTCCTTTTTAGAGAGCCTATGTTGCTGTTACATGAATTCAATCTGTCTGTCCAGAACTCTAGCGTAAAAATATTTGGCTAATTTCCTTCTTGTCACATAATTTGATGGGAAATAAAATCCAGGAAAAGCTGCACATTAGGGCAATATGTTCAGATTTTCCAATTTAAGTAGGTGAGAAGCAAGAGGGAAAAAGACAACTGGCTGGACTTTTTTTCTCCCAGGTTAGTGGGGCCAGTGCTATCTATACAAACCTCCAAGGGCCCAAATCAACCCATTTGTTAGTGCAGCTTCTATCCTCTTTCTAATTTATTAGAATTTCTATGAGGTTGGAGTCTCTCTTAAGGTATCCTCCCCACAACTGGACTGCAGAAGAAGGGTTTTATCTCCCTGCTTCCTGAGGCCTGGGCAGGAGGAACTAACCCATGGGCAGGGCAGAGGTCAGGGCTGTGGGTGCAAGAGGCTACACTGATGTTCTCCTCTGCACAGACACAGACAGGCTCAGTCCTCACAGACAGGGAGGGCAGAAATCTAAGGCAGAGCCCTTTTGCTCCCCCAGACTGGCTATGACCAGCAATGCTGAAATAGCAAAAGAAGGGCTCTGCATGAAACCACAGAGTCCTCACCTCAAATCAATCATCAGAGCTGCACAAATCACTCGTGCGTGCCTTGAGACGCTCAAAACCCACCCGCATTTCGCTGAGGTACCCACTGGAATGAGATGGTTACCATGCTGTTTCTGCTCTGCTCTGTTCTGCAGAGTATTTGGAGTATCCTCTTTCCCTTGGAGCACTTAAGGACCCTGGTCTCCCATATCTTCTGCACAGAGGCTACTTCTTTCCTTTTCCTGGAGGAACGATGGGATGGACACAGACTAATAACCATCACCATGCTGTCCTATGTTACTGCACAAGTCCCAGGGGTATGGCAGACACCTAGGCTGGGCTTCTCAACTTCCAGTGTCTATGTGGATAGCTAGGTCTGTGCCAGTCACCCTAAGTTTACCTCATTGCAGGCAGAAATAGGCACTCCTAGGGCACAATTCATCTGAGCTGTCTTAGTTGTTGACTCTGGGGCGAGCTCAGCTGTCTCTTTGAAGCGCCTGCTTCTCTAGGTTAAAGAGAGTTTCGACAATTAGCTCAGCTGCATCTTTGTTACAGATGTCTGTATTGGGTCAGATTAATCTTGTCTGGCAACCTGAAAACTTTCCTGTAAGACAACCCTTACACTGAGGGAAAGAAATATGAAAAACTCAGGACAAAAGGGAAAATCGCTACTCCTGAGGATAATCACAGTGGCAGTTATTGACATTTAGAGAATACAAAGGGCTGAGGACAGTAACTGAACGATAAAGAATCCTTGTCTTTCTAATGCAGCTTGTTCAGTTTGCCAACTTTCTCTCTCAAATACTATCTGTGATGTCATGAATAATTGTGTCAACAGGCAAAAATACACAACTTCGGTGAAGCCAGAACTCTCTCTGAGCGTTTAGGCTCTGGCTTTGAATGTTGTTAAACTCTTCTTGGGACTGGGACCTCGAAGAGGCAACACTGCTGCAGCCTGGATCATCCAGACAAGCAGAAATAGATGCTGAGAACCAGTCTGTCTTTGACTACAGAGTAAGCACATAATGTGCAAATGTTCTAGCACTGTCTTGAAATAAACAGCTATGAGGAGCTTCAATGAGGTAGGAAAGGGTTAACCATGGCTCTCCTAAAATTTAATAAAAAGGATACAGCCAAATAGCGGCCTTCTCACTAGATCAAATCACTACCCCTAGGTAGAAGCATGCATACATTTATGAAGGGAATCTTTCAAGCTGCAAATGTAACAGTGGAGTTTGCAATAAAGATATTGCTGCTGAGGGACATACATTCCATACCTCAGGGGTGGGTAGGGGGATCCCCACTAATAGGACCTAGGAGTGTGTAAAGATTTAAAATATTAATTTGACTTTCAAATTCCTGTATATGCTGATTACTAGTCCAAGAATGTGATAGTTGTCCTCTCTTCTTATTAGTGTATCTTTTATATGTGTCAGCACATGCTGAGAGCAAAGAATATGATTGTATTCCACCGAAGAAAGTAAATAAATACTGTTGGTGATCAAGGGAAGAAATGTTTCCTCCAGCCCTGCAACTAGCACAGGGAAGGCTGTGTTAACAAATCAGAAGGCAGTCCTGGCCATACTATATATCTTTGATGGTGCAATTAGCCCACACTGATGGAGCAGGGAGATACTGCAATGGCCCAGATTACACAGCCTGCTGCTGCTATCTGTAGCTGTAGGTGCCAAACACCACTGCAGTCATTATTTGTGCTACTAGGAACAGGGATTTACTGGAGGCTACAGAATATTCCATGGATTGTAATGAAATCTGGCATGTCACCAAGCCACATCCGGCAAAGCATCAGTATTTTACTGCTGAACAGATTTCTTGCAACACCCACCATTTCCCCTTTTCCTGAAAGAAGCTCTCCGTGCTTGTGAATCTAAATAAATTCCATTACATTAGTTTTGTTAAGGAATATATTCAGTGCAGGTAGCACAGTGTGCAGCTGCAGTGCCAGCTGCAGGTTGAGCTCTGGGGGGGCCAGAGCCCAAGCATGAGCACCAGGCAAGAAGGTGGGAATGATCCTTTCTACAACAAAGGACACAGGGCAACCACACACCCCCAACAACCCCCAGACTTCCCTGTGCTTAGATTGTGAGAGTATACAAGGTAAAAAAGCCCAGGGTTCCTTTGTTCTGGATCCCTACTCAAAGGCATCAGCTCGAGCTGTTGTTTTGTTATTTATTTATTGCACCATGATGAAATTATTTTAATGATTGGGATATCTGAGAACTCTGCTATGGAAAACCTGGGGTTGAGCCAGTGAGGAAACCTGGTCTGATTGTGTGAGTGTGGGATGTGTAGCTGTGGAGGGGCTTTGTCCCAGCTCAGGTAGTACAAGAGTGATGGCCAGAGCTGTTCTTGCATGGTCAGACAGGGAAGATTCATTAGACGGTTTCTCACTCGCAGATTTGAAGCATCAGACACATACTAAACAAAGAGTTTTACAAAGGTGCTATGCTATCAGAGGGATTCAGTAGGCTGGAAACTGGAAATGAAGGATGAGAGGTTTCTGCATCTGGAGCACTGTCCTTGGACAAGCCATGGGGATTGGTGGAGTTACCCATATCTCTGCCTTGCTTTGCAGCCCTACCAGGAGCCACAAACATACACCAAGCACAGGGCTGGGGCAAATCTCAGCTGTTTTTCTAAGGTGGGAGACTTGCACCAAAGGCAGATACCTCAGGAAGGGCAGTAAAGTCCCATGGCAGAGGTTTTGCTGCAATAAACTATAGTGGGCAGGTCCCAAACAGCAGGCAGTCCCTAAGCACCAATACACCAGAAAGGAAAGCCCATGGAGAGGAGTTCAGTCTCTCGAGAACAGCTCAGTGGAAAGCCAGGGTGCAGTCTGGAGGCAGACCAAAGTGAGATGGTTGGAGGTGACCATTTGCTAAGTCCATTGGACCTGAGCTAGCACGAAGCTGCTGGGTCATCTGTCTCTGTGCTACGCTGCAGGGCAATTTCAGTCATTGTGAAGGCTTGAGCTGCTGTGTAACTCAGCTGGAATAAGTAAGCAGATTAATGGCCAGACCTGTACCATATTCTAGGCAGAAAACCACTGATTTTGACATACACAGCACAATAACTTCACAGCCAGAACCATCATGATATGTTCTGTGAGTGAAAGTGTAATGAGGCTGCTGATGAATGGAGTACTGACAAGTACAGATGCAATACAACACAAAAAACAATATTACAACACAAATACCAATAGTTTTCTGAAAGTGCTCATAAATTGGAATTTGTATCTTTCTATTTCATGAAGGCCACATCCACATGAGTTTCCCCTCAGACCTGAAAATACTGAATTCTATTCACACAGAAGGCAGTAGTGATTACACAAACCTTTACTTATTC